>NC_045560.1:145153005-145826576 GCF_009819795.1 Aythya fuligula | reverse complement strand
GTATTTAAGACAGGCCGTCAATGTAATCCCTGTCCTGTCAATTGTTCTGACAGGGCACCTGCATTTCCCTCTGCTGTGATTAGAGGAAGATCTTCTGCCGAACTGTTTGATAGTCCAAACAGGTTTATGTATATAAACCTCAGTCGCCATCTCTGCAGGTTTTGTTGGGTGCAGCGAATCGCAGCATTGAGATGACTTACTTGTTCACAGGTCAAAATAACCAGATCCTGGAGTTATTTAGGTTGGAAGGGTCCACTTGAAATCATCTAGTCCACCCTCTGGCTCAAGCAGGGTCAGCTGGAGCAGATTGTCCAGGACCGTATCCGGTAGGGTTTAGAATCATCTGCACAGATGGTCTATTTAGTCAAGGTTTTCCTTGACTATAATTTTCAGCATACACTTTTTAATGTTTATTTTGCATAGGCTGCATAGATTTTTATCTCTTAGCACATGTTCTTGACCTAAATATAACAGCTCAGAACCTGAAGATGGATTAGTAGGGTTATTCAAAAAACAGTGCCAAATGTGGAACAATCCCAAGTGGCTTATAAGGAAATGTTTGTTACGTGTTCTAATTTTTTTGTTGCTGTTGTTAAGTATAAACACTGTCTGGAGAAATGCCAGGAATGTGACGATCTGTTGTGAGCAAATCTATAAAGTGCTGCGATCCAATCTGTTGTCAGGCACTGGTTAAACTGCAGTGCTAAAATGCCTGTGTCCATCGGCTTGTGAATGTTAGGCGCATGTAGATAGAGCTTGTCATATACTGGCTTATCAAAAACAAACAAAAGACAGCTTGACTGTGATGAATGTCACCCGTAACCTTTATCCTAAGCGAATCTACTTCTGAATTTGCCATTCACAGACGTGTACAATCCTTTTTTATGTCACATTAAGCCCCATTCAGACCCATATCATACCGACTCGCTCCAAGTCTGTCTTATGGAGAAAGCTTTCTTTTCAAAAATGATGCTCTGGGATTTTTTTTTTTCCTTTTTGTTACACTCAGCACAAGGAGCTACAGACCTGTTAGCCTCTTGCCAATTCTGCCAAAATAATGGAACAGTTAATTTGGGTTTCTGTCAACAAAGCAGTGCCTTGTATAGTTAATACCGGTCATCTTGATGTCCAACCTGTCAAACTAACCTGATACTCTTTTCTTTCTTATTTCTCTTCCATTGGCAGAGTTACAAGTTTAGTTGTTAACAGCCACCATGTGGAAATACAGTATACTTCCCCTCCCAAAGCATACAGCATAGGATCACGTGGCATCTTCATTAAACATTTGCCTTCTAATACGTAGGCTGTGCACTGGACTCAGACTGCTTCTTTGACAGAGGCTTCTCTGCCCCGGTGTGAGGAGATGCTGATGAAGAGGGACATTGCTGGCGTCCCCTGGTCACGCAGCATCATTCAGACTTTCTGTGTTGGTGGCCTAAGTGTTGTGGTGAGGTGCAGCAGCAAACAATTAGGTTGGTGATACAAGTGTGATATGAACAATCTAGCTAAATCGTCCTTACAAAGTACGTTTTATTGTAATTTAATGTAATGCAATATATGAGAAGTCCCTCCACTTCGCAGGGATAGCCTCTCTCCTGTTGGAAAGGAGCCTGTCAAAGAAGAAAATGAATTAGGATTTTATAGGTAGCCGTGTTACGTGCACTCTAAACACAAAGCTAATGGGCCTAATGTAATCTCTGGTTGTAGAAGTCGTACTGAATAGCAGGGACTGTTGTAACATACACAGGTTAGGACACTTAGGACTCCTGCCGGAATCCTGTGTCCAGTTGTGATGTTTCAACTCTAAGAATAGCAAAGAAATAGATGGAAGGCAGTGCCAGGCCTTTTCCCAAGCCTGGAAGATGAGCCTTGTGTTGTCATGTTACAGGAGATGAAGCTGCTGAAAGGCAGCTTGATAGGTGACTCGATAACCGGGTACAGGGGCTTAGCAGGACAACAGCGTACGTTCAAAAGCTGAAATTGGAAGCCTGAGTGATTCAGTAATCAGAAAATGAATCCTGTCTTTGCAGGTCATTCAGCAGTGGAGCTGCTTACCAGGAAAAAAAGGCAGACACTGACAGAATTGAGTTTGTAAAAGCTGAGATGGATGGGTGGAAAAATACCTGGTAGGCATGTGTACACGCAACACCCAAGGCTGCTTGCTCATGGGGGTCCTTTAGCAGAAATACCTGCAATTTCTAGGCCCAATGCACTCTACAGCTTCTGTGTTTTATTTTGTTTTGTTTTGGTTTTTGTTTTTGTTTTTTTTTTCCCATTTCGTGAGAGTCTAGGCCTCCAGAAGCAAGGGTCCCTGGGAAGCTCAAATGAGCCTTGAACAAGGCACCCCACATTGTGTGACAAACTAATTAGCAACAACTCCAGATGAAATAATCTGCAAGTTACCCAGCTGCTTTTGTGGACTACAAGTGATTTTTCTTACTCAATCAGTACATCAGACTAGGTCTAGGGTAAAACTTCTGATAGAAAGGCAACTTATTTTGTGTTCCCACTTAGAGGAGTCCTGCATGCTACTAGATGTATCACTTTAATAAAAATTTGGGGTAAGTATCTATACTTAAGAAACAACGTGGTAAAACCAATCAGTAATTTATACATGTAATGCTTGCTCTCCTAAGGCTTGAATCCATCACGTTTTTTCTGTGTTTGACCAGAGTGTGTTAGACTAGATTGATACAGTATAGAAAAGCTAATCTGAGATTTCAAGATGTCCTCTATCTTCTTTTGAAAGCCCTTGTGGTTTGAGTTTTGCAAATATACCAAATGGTTTATATGCAAAGGTGACATCTGTAAACAATCTATTACACATTTGTTGTGAGTCTGGTGGGATGCTAATACGTGCTCACGTACCTGCCGTTCCTTTAGTTCTGTTCTTAAGTCTTGCTTCTGCACAAGATTCCCCCTATAGCCTATTAATACCATCTGGATGCTGTGTTTATTTACACATTCTTCTAGATTAAAGAAACATTTGTTGCTGAAGCTGATTTAATGTGCTTTTATTGGGGAGGATACCAGAACCTACAGCCTGCTAGGAGACTCTCACTTCTAGAGCTGTTGCCTGGGAATTGCTGCAAAAAGCACTGTAGGGCAGGTAGATAATTCTTCTGTCATGCCATGCATATCCTTAAATTTGCAACATCAGAAGTGGCTATCCCACTGTGTTAACACTGATAACAAAAATAATTTGAAGACCATTTATTCCAAAAGCATAACACTTCAAGTATTTTTTTTCCCAATTCAGAAATCTGTGGCCATCAGCTGATGCAGTCTGGATCAGATCAATAGAAGGATTTGAACTGTCTGTCTTTGGCCTGCATATGCTACGTGAAGCAGCGCCATAGAGATTCCTGATCCATCTCTGTGTTGCTGGGATGGGACCTACAGGTGCAGAGTGTGGACATCAAATCGATCTAAAGGAAAGCAAGTTTCAGGCAGGTTGTGTTTGTTCTGTTTTTCAGGCAAAATACATTCTGCTAGTGCAAATGCCATTGCTTCTTTTTTTCCGTGCTTAGGGCTTCTTTGGTTTTTAGTAATTACCTAATCTCAGGGTTAAACATTTTGTACAAGTTGTTCGGGGATTTGGCTTTTAAAAGTAGGGTGTTATCTGTGGTGTCCATTCAAAAAAGGTAATTCAAGGGCAGTAGGCTTCCAGAATATTTTATCTCGATGCAGGATTTTATTTTTAGCTAAGGCAGCAATAGTTACCTATTCTAGCTGAAAGAATACATTGGCCACAGAACTGACCAACACTGAATAAGACTTCCTTTTCCTTTGTGTTTGTCCTTTTAGTTATGACAAGGCTAAACTACTGTGTGAATGGTTCAAACGCTGACTCTGGATTGCCCAAGTCAAATACCCTCTACCTTTTAATGCCACCATTCAGTGGGTCTGGCCCTGACTGCTCATGGCATTAGGGATATATGTGATGGTTCTGATCTTCTACAGGGACCAGTCGCTGGAGGACAGCACAGGCTTCATTTCACAGCAACGGGCTGACAGTAGAGAAAGTCTCAAGAGTCCTCTGTTTCTGGTAAATGTCCATTCAAAAGATGGCAAATTCTGGCTCAGTGTTGGTCAGTCTGGGACCTTTCATCATTTCCTTGTCCTAGGCTTAGTCTTCTTAAGAATCTTCTGTGTTCAACAGAAGGACCAAAAGTCTTAACAGTCTTCTTTCTGCTACCCAAACCAGCAGTGGAAACCTTTAGGAGTTCAGGAGGGGCAGTTTTCTTCTCTTACTGTTCCTGGCTCCACCGAGGCTCCATCTGGCTTGGATGACTCTGTCCCATAGTCTTAGGTTGGAGCATGCACAGTCTCTTGAAGTGACTTTTTGAATGAGTCTGGAGTGGTTGTAAATGCTTAAAAGGTTCTAACATGAACAAATTCAGATAGATCTTAATGGAGACAGCATGTTGGCACAAAGGCTTATTTTCAGGTTGTGCTTTCACACTAGAAGCTGTGGGGTTGTTTTCTTCCTCCCAATTGCTATTTGATTCTTTTAACAGAACTGCAAATATTTTCCCTCACTTTGTATTGAAATACGTTGAAATTTTGGCAAAAACAATTAAGCCTACCAAAAATCCGACTGATGCAAAATAACTGATGTGGAAATTTTCAGCCTCAGCGGTTGTGGTTCAGCAACACTTGATGATTATGAAAGGTGTCAAGCGGCTATAATCACAGTCATCAGCACCTGTGCTGTATGTGTGTACCCAAACATGCATTTGGTCTCCTTTGTTAGGAATGTATGCAATCCCTAATTGCTACGAGACCAGATCAGCTGCAGTGCACCTTTCTCTGTGTAAAGGCAATGCCTGTCTAGAGGGGCTGCCCCTGTGCTGCAAATCAAGTATATACTGTTATGGAAGCTTTCATTTTCTTTTCTTATTTCATTACCATATTTAGGTATGATTTTTTCAAACTAGAAGTACGTTATCATTCGCTCTTTAGAAAATAATTATTGGTAAGTTTAATTTTTTACAACTAATCCATTGTGTATGCGGTTTCTATGTGTTGTAATCATTCCCATGCATTTTTTCTCACCCCTCATGGTATTCAAATATATTCTACAGACCTCTTTAAAGCAGCAAAATAGGTGTGATTCTGACTATAGTATATCATGATGCATCTAGCTTAGAGTCTTATCTTTGTCCAAATGAAGTGCTTAGGGAGGAGTATGAGAACAGGGCAAGCATATGTCATACATATTTCTAACGCCCTCCTGCCCTCCAACACTTGGTGGTTCAATCTTCCAGAAAGCAGGATAAATCATGTTTTTGAGCAGCCACTATATGAACACACAGACAAAATCTCTGTGGTGCGATGTGTGAGTAAAGGACAAAGATAAGAGTGCTCATGCTACCCAAAAGCTGGCATTGCCTGATTTCTAAGATTTGAACAGTGCAGCTTTAATATTGACTTTTCGTGTGCTCAGTGATACTGGTATGTTTTATACTAGAACAGATGAACATTTTAAGATGTGAGGGAGTAATAAGGGTATTAAACAAACAAAAAAGCCCACAGTGACAACAAAACTGGCTGATGAAGTGGAAAAGTATGCCTTCTGAGCTTGTAGTTTTTATTGATGCTTAGTTAATGTTTTAGTTGCAAAATGATTATTTGGTGGCACAAATATTTTTACCTCCAAAAATGCAACCTCAGCGAGCACAGCATAAGCCCAAGTGGGTCTGTTTCAGTTCTTACACGTGATTCAGGTTTGCGTAGTTTGAGATATTTCTATCAACATTGGAAGTCTGCTTTGAAAAACCTGCAACATTTCCGTACAGATCCGTACTGTTGCATACAGGTCTGACCTTCAGAGGCGCCACTTCACAGGAACTCGGCGAGCCTTTTTATTTTCTTGAATTCGCTGGATGATGCCTGGCTTTCATTCCCCTGACAGATTGTTTATTTTCACCAGGTGTGCTTCAGGACTGACTCTTTGTTTATTTGTTTGTTTTTCCCCTTTAAGAGAGAGCTGGTTAGTTGTCAGTAAAATAACAATTACAGCATCTGAGCATTTACTACCTGCTCTAGAATGCCAGGTGTCAGAATACAATTTAAGGAAAAGATGGAAACAACTTCTTTTCTTAGAGTAATCTTAAAAATTTAAGACAAAGTAGAATGTGGTTCTCCGCATCCCATCTGAGTGAATCCTTTAGTAGTGAGCAAGTATTTGCATACTCTGTATGTAAGCAAACTGTAGCTAAACAGCATCCACTGAATCTTGTGCAGTCTATTGCTGACTTGCAAAAATTGCTGGGAACTGTTACACCAATATGATCATCCATCTGGCAGGGAAAAAAAACACGCTGTAAACTGCAGTGCCATTAACACTTCTGTATGGAGAAAGCTCTGATGTGCTGGATCTGTTCTGTACCTCAATGAATTGCCGACAGAAAAAGAACGATACAAACAACCAGTCTGAAACGCTCACTTGCACAAACCTGCAATTATAATTGATAGTAAGAGACTACGGGAAGCGGTGTCTTTTGATAATATCTCTCAAAAAGATATCAAAATGATTAAATGGCTTTCCCAAAGCATTTGGGGACTTGCTAATTCTAGTCTGATTTAAAAAAAAAAAAAAAAAAAAAAAAAAGGCAGCTTGCTTTGTTTCAACAATTAATGGCTTTCTCCGAGTGCAGAGCAGTGAAGCTGCCAAATATGACCTTGGAGTGGAATCATAGCTGGAATATTGAACTTCTTTTGTTTGATGTGAACCACAGTGACCAGTCATGTAATTCTCCCCTGCAGGAGGTTATTGAAAAGTGCTGGAGCTGATTGCAGCCGCAGTGGCCCAACACGGACAACAAATTAGTTTGACTCAACTTTGAATTGTTTTGCACTGCCGTGCCTTGTGCCCAGAAACTTTGTATGTCCTCTGGTTGTCAAACTGCATTGGAAGTGGGTTCACTTAAAAGTGGGTTGGGTTTGCCCTCAACAAAGTAGGCATGGATATTGTTGTGTCCTCTTGCAATTCTTGCAAGCCTGATAAGTTTTTTAGGTAGTTTCCTACACCTCATACATCCAGTAAAGCTGTATCTATTTGCAGGCCAATGTGTTCTGCCCTGCTCCAGGGACATCCAGGCAGGATTTCATCTCTGGTTTTAAATACTGGTGTGTGGCTGCTACCATCCTCTGAGATTTTAACTTGTGGGAGATCACGTATCTTTGTCCAGATTACTCCCCAGTCACGCCTCAGGCGAGTGTATTGTGGTCAGGTACTGGAAATGCTCGGTGTAATTGACCCCTGGAGAGGGGAGCTTTATCTCTGCCAGCTGTCAGGCAGTAGTTTTAACAGAGGTATAAAAGCAGGAGTCAGGGCAGGTGCTAAGTAAGGGGATGACCAGGACTCTCTCAGTGCCTTTGTAAAATGGAATTACTGTGGTTAAACTATATTGCATTGGCAATTGCTGCTCAACGATATGATGAGAGGTGTGGTGCTGTAAACCAGGCATCCTGCGTATCCTTCTTGCATGTGCCGTACTGCTTCCAAAGCTTGTCGTGGTGTCAGTAAGGCAACTTGTGCCCAAACCCAGGGGCTGCTAACCCACTGCACTGGGTCAAGTCACAGAAATCTCCAGTGATTCCAAGGCAGAGCAAGAGCAGAAATCTTGACCATCTCCACTGAGACGTTTCCAATCCCTGTAAGTATGTAGGACTATGGAGAAATAGAACTTAAGGGGAGGAGAAATAATGTGTGAGTGCTGCCTTCCTGCCACACTGCCACTGGACTGGGCGTAACAGCTGTGCTAGAGGTGATGCACATTTTGTATTCCTCTTTTAGAGTAAGGAGAAAGCTGAGGAAAAGTTGTGTGTCTTCTCACCGAAATCCAATAACAATAATAATAAAGGATTAAAAAATAGTAATATCACCTGACTAAAAGAATTTGAGAAGGGCACTAGAGGTAACCTGTGTGCTTTATTTTTCATTGCTGTATCAATGTGAGGAAAAGACAGAGAAACTTGGCTGATGGAGAAGCAATTTGGCCTCCTTAAGCAAACGTTGTTCTAGCTTTGCACAGCCTTAGGACACTTCAGTAAAAATGTTTTAATGTGAACAACTTTCATCTTGGTATACAATTCAGTTTTTTTTTTTTATTAAAAATAATAAATATTATTCTGAAACATCATTGTGTTTGTCATTTGATGGCTTCATACTCCTCTCTTTTTGTTTTGAAGCACTACTGCCGTAAGATCCAAATCTTGTGGCAGATTTGGAACAAGGCCTGGGTGAAAACTTCGTAACAAATAGCTTAGTAAAACTGAAGATATAAAATATGAATGAGAGCTTGAATGCCTCTTATGAGTAACACTTCGCATGAGTTCACACACAAGTAGGTGAGTGTATGTGAGGCTCTGAGGCATGCAATATTTTACTTTATCGCACAAGTAAAATTTCTTATCTAATAACACGCATTTCCCACAAGCTGCTCCTGGATTTGAAATAAGAGACTCCTCTCTGCTCAATCACTTCACTTCCACAGAGGCTGTTTTGTGTAACTGAGATTACCTGATACTCCATGTAGAAGTGCAGCTCTCTCTCACTTGCAGAAAACCCTTGGTCGCGTTGCAGAAGTCGGTTGTAGCAAGAAATGTTTCTGTCTTAAGAGCCTGGTTAGCTGATTTAACCTTTAGCACTCTAAAAGCCATTTTCCCCAATCATTCTGGGACTCCCTGAGACAGACTTGGATTGATTCTCTTTTCAAGGCAAGTGTTCAGTGAATGGTTTTGCAAGCTTAGTATATTGAGGAGCTGGCAGTTCCCAAACACTGCAAGTCCTGAATTTCTGTCTCTGTAGATGCGACTGTTCCAGCTGTCAGCATGTATGTGGTATAAGCCAGGACCTTTCAAAAACCTGGCATTTTGTTTTTTTCTAATCTTTTCCAGCAGCCCCTTGAGTAAACCCTTTACAATGGTCAGTATGGTGCTCTAAAGCCTGATGGAAATACCTACGGTGAATTTCAAAACTTAGACTGGGAAGTGACAGTAAGTGTGTTTCTTATTAACAGCTCAGTGCCATTCAGGAACCCTAGCAGCACAAACTATTAGCAACTGCCTTCATACAGCCCACTTCTGTGACAGCAGAGTAGTTTTCTTGGTGTCTGTGCATTCTTTTGTTGCAGCAGTCCCATAGCAGCTCTGCTTCTACGCAGCCACTCTGCAACAGCAGGAGGCTCCTGGTGAGCAACACGCAGATGCTTCTCCATACTTTGCAGAGGGTGGTTTACTTTTATCACGTGGTGTTTATACCGAGCCCGGAGTGATATCTTATCCTACTAATTGCTGTAGTTACGTCAAGATCAAAACTTGCAAACTACCTTTAGAAGTATCCCAGTGTCGACGCTCTTCCTTTTTTTCTCAGCTGCTCTCGCTGCCCTTGCTTTAAAGCTGTTCCTGTGGAGGCTGGGCCAGCAGTGTAGCTGTTCGTGCAGGTGGGAGGAGACCAATATTCATTAGCATTTTTCCCTGCGACCTGACAGGGCTTCAGAAGCAACAGCGGTTTGCAGAGGTCAGGGTTGCAGAACACATTAAAGGTATGCCCAAGAAATGCAGGGGAGCGAGCTGGCACAGCTTACCCTACAACTGTAATTAGTGCTTCCTATGAAGCAGGTGGAATATGCACGTGAAAATCCATGACAGCTCTTCTGACTTGTGCAGTGTGATATGCAGCATGCTGCCCTTCGGAAGTAGTCCAGAAATTGGACTTGAGATACTGTTGTTTGGGCTCTTTCACATGCTGTCTCTTACAGAACTTCACAAAAACAATGTTTTTAGAACAGTGTTTCTTCAAACACAGTGTCCCAATAATTTACACCTTTTTTCTTCCTCATTTCCAGTGTTTGAAAATTTTGGAGTATATTTCTCTGTATACGTAAGAGCTGAGACAGGCCTGAAAACAGACAGGATCATGCAGATGCTTGGAAATGAAATACTACAGCAAAATGAAATCTAAATAAAAGCACTGTAATCAGTAAAAGCTTACCCAAATGTCTCTTTCCTGTTGCTTTTCCTCATTTCCACTGTTGAAAGAACTGTATTATTAAATAGTTTGGTACAGGTAAGAATTGGTGGAGGAAATCCTTTCCAACTGCTGCCTTGTGCTAGGGGACATGCCAGGACTCCCATGGGAGGAAATATTAACATCTCACCTCTGGACCCCTGATTTCACAGAAGCCAGCTTACGTTTTGCTGTGTTAGTAGAGCTGGTTGGGTTTATCGACAGAACTGATGGCTCTGTAATACTGATATTTTGATGTCGGTGGCATTTCCACAAACACCTCCTGGCACCGAGGCTAATTGGCATGGACTGGCTCATGCCCAGGCTGCCACGGGCTTTTGCTCTTCAGAGCAGGATGGCTGCGTTCACACAGTCTGTGGAGAACAGCCCCTAATTTGTGTTTCTGCCTGAACCATATCTGGGACTTTCTGGGAAGGTGTTAATTGGCCCGGGACAAACCATACCAGGAACCCCTGGAGCAATATGATAATGGAAATGAGTGAGTTCCAGTGCCTGGACAAGTGTGGCACTGGTTAATTTACTGGGATGCAGATTCTGGGAACCAGCTGTGCCCTGATTTTCAGTGTGTAACATTAGGTGAATGGGCTGAAAAAAAGCCCTGTTTTACATGCTTAATGGCCCCCATCCTTCTGCATCTGTAACCTTGCTAGTTGTAGTGTTTCCTTTATAGAAACCCGATGTCTGGTTGTGTTTCTGCTGAGGGATGCTGTAGGTCATGTACGCTAGTATACGAACAATTCTGAGTGAGGTTCCAACCACATAGGTATTTTTTCACCTGTCTCCATGGTTTGCACACTTCAATCGAATATATTGATGTACAAATTATGTAAGAATCTTGTGTTCGGTTGCTGTTAATTGTGACCTTGCTAACTCTGCTGAAATTCAGACAACTGGATTTTCACTGCTCCTCTGTAGAGTCAGAGAGTCACTGAGGCTGGAAGGCAAATCTGGAGGTCATTTTGCTCACTGCCCCCCCTGCTCAAAGCAGGGTCAGCCAGAGCAGCTTGCCTGGGTCTGTACCAGTTTGACTAACTCCAAGAATGGAAACTCTGCAGCTTTTCCAGACACCTGTTCTAGTGTTCAGCCCCATTCACAATAAAAAGTTCCTTCTTACATTTAAATGGAAATTCCTGTGCTTGAGTTTATACCGAGTGTCTTTTTTTTCCCCCCATCAGGTATTTATACATGTTGAAAAGCTCCCCCAGAGCCTTCTCCCAGCTCTCTCAGCCTCTCTGGGTACAACGGATGCTCAAGTCCATCATGGTCTCCATGACTCTTTGCTGGACTTGCTCCAGTATGTCCATCTCTCTCTTGTACTGGGGAGCCTAGCACAGGACTCAGCACTCTAGGGGTGGCCTCACAGGGCTGAGCAGAGGGAAGGATCACCTCTCTTGTCCTGCTGGTAGTGTTCTGCTTCATGCAGCCCAGAAGAGCATTGGCCTTCTTTGCTGCAACGCTGCTGGCTCATGTTCCACTTGGTGTCCACCAGGACCCCAGGTCCTTTTCCTCTTAGCTTAATAACAAAAAAATATTTCCTACAACACTGTAGACGGACCTTATGTGATCTCCTCCATTTCATTTAAGCCGAACCTGGTTGCTGAGAGCAGATACAAGGGCTTGAGGGTAAGAAAGGGAGTGCCCATGGCTCTGCATTGCAGACAGGATCTTGGCCTGCCCATCTTCAAAGGTCATCAGAAAATTGCTCCGGAGCAGGCTAGAAATAACTTGATTTAGATCAGCTTCTCAAGCAACAGTGCTGAAGGATTTGTAGCTGATACTTCAATCTATAGACAGCTGTGATCCTGCTTACCATCCAGCTGATTTACTTTTGGGGTATTGACAGGATTTCACGCTGTCAGTGCTCACGTGGCCAGTCCATGGCACACAGCATATTCCTTAACCACGGAAGCTTTGCAGTCTGAGAAAACTGTAGAAAATAACATGTTCCAGTGGGAAGCAAACAGAAGAACACTGGTGAGGAAAACAGAACATAAAGTGTATTGTGAAGAGGACTCTAAGGAACGTTGCAGGGAAAATAAAAGTGAATTGAGCAAAGAGTATTTACAGATATGGACATTTGCTTTAGAATTTTAATTATACGCTAGAAAGTGAAGTAAATAATTTCTTTGTACCTGTTGTTGCTTCTTAGGTTTCTGTTGCTGCTATTCAAATCTTGCTGTGGGAATACTGATACTTGCTGGAGTTTCATGTGCATGTCTCCAACCCAGGAAAGAGTGTTGAGCCTAAATGTTCATTTATCATGTATAAACAAGAAATTGTTTTGTACATAACCAAAACTAGTTTTCAGGCTTATCCTAAAATGATTTGGCTTTTGTACTGAAGCCTGAGCGCAAGCTAATGAGTGGAGATGAAGATAAATAAGCAATTTTGTACTTGACTAAGGGTTCAATTTGTGGCTCAATGTTATTACTCAGAAAATGCGCGCTAGACTCTTACAGTTTAGGAAAATTTTGCCAGGCTGAAAATGTATTTATTTCTTTTGTTCTCTGCATGTGTGTGAAACAGCAGAAAAAAAGGTTTTCTGTATTTGTATCTGAGCTCTGCTGTGAATGGATGCATGCTCATTGAACTTGTCAGTATAGTCAGCCAGGACAGTCTCTGGCCATAGATTTAACCAGTGTGTTGTCACTGATACCTAATGCATATTCTGTAAGTAAACACACTGCTTAAACAGTCACCTTTTCTCTTGCTAGGGTACTTAGACATAGACTGCTTAGGTAGCTTGTCTTCAGCATTATTATTGGAATCTTCTGTGCTGATAGTTTCCAATTTTATTCCTCTGTACGAATTGTTCTTTGCAAATTGTTCATATGGGCTTTAGTATATCCGGTAGTCGCAGTTGCTTTTTCTCTAATCTGATTTTATTGGTTGATCAGTGTTTGTTGAACTCAGTGCCTGCCTCTTTTAAAAAAGTCTTGAAGGTAGATCATGTCGTATGTTCAAATGTTTCCACTCCATATACTCCTTTATTAAAAACAAAGCGCAACTGAAGATTCGTACATAATGCAGTGCTTTAATGTTTGCTGATCTGAAGCAATGAAAGCTATCTCTAAAAGAGAAGAGTTTAATTTATTGTAGAAAGAAAGCCCACTGAAATTATCAGAAAAACAATATAATATAAATAAATAAATAAATAAATAAATAAATAAATAAATGAGTTTGGGGAGTTGGCTAGTACTTGTTTGGTTTATAGACATTTCTTTTTCTTTCTCGTACTCTTTCCCACACTTTTTTCTAAGGCCTTTTGGATTGCTGGATTTCACACAGAGGTAAACAGCCCCCCAGTACTGCAACCTGTACAGACTGCAACAACCTAAGCTCCTCTGAATTGTCTCTTCCCAAGGCTTCATTTAAAGGCTTAAAGGAGTTTAGATTCACCCATTTCACTGCTAGTTTGCATCTTATTGTGCATTAGCTTCATTATTGAACTCTTCTGCCTGTTTTAACGTTTTAATTATTTTAGCTTTACCTTGCAGTGCTTGCTTTTTGTTTTGCCCCATCCTGATAGATGAAATCACCTCAGGGATGGGAGAATTATTCTGTCATTTTAAAGTCATTGGTGAGCTTCCTCTCACAAGCAGCTCTAGGTATGGCTAAAATCATTGGAAGCCGTCCACTGACCTCAGGCTCAGCTGAAGCTCAAATAGGCCAACTCTATTTATGCTAATTAGTCCCTAAATGACAAGGTTTGGGAGACTGAGTTTTTGGGGAAAGCAGTGTCACATTCTTGATTTGCTCCCAAGCCTTTCTAGACATCAGCTACAGGGCAGCCAGCTAGCTGGTGGCAGGCACGGAGCCAGCTATGGGCTTTGGCACTGAACACAGGACTTAGGTGAGATGCTCTAGAGTGAAAAAATGAAAAAAAAAAAAAAAAAAAATCCTGAATTGTTATCTAAAACAGTCCCAAGCTTGTGTGGCTGCTGCAAAAGCCTGGAGGTACCTGAACACCGTATTTCCCTTTTCCATTTTAGCTGTAAATTTACCTCGGTGCCTGGAGCTGCATTTTTGTGCATGTCCAAAATCGTCCTGCTCTGAGCAGAAGAGCACCTCGCTCATATTTACACCTGGTGGTGACTCAGAAACCAGGTCTTTGGGTGCATAAGCTGACTGAAAAAGCCTGCTCAGTTGGTGTGCCTGGCCCAGGACCAGCCTCCAGGCAGCACGCAGTTGTGCTCGCTGCTCCTGGTGAGGGAGGAGGACAGGCTTTGTGGAAATGAAACATTCGTCCAGGAACCAGGAGGAGTATGTGTGGCTTCCTCCTCAGCCTGAAGGATTTCATACCCTGCCTCCGAGCTCTCAGCCTGCCCAGGAGCCAGTGGTTTCGCTGGTGGGCAGGGAACAGAGCACCTGCTTCTGTAACACAGCCACAGGGGCCTGGACTTCAGTGCCTGGTCTTGGAAAGGGGCTGGGAGCTCTCAGTGGCACCCAGGAGACCTTCCTGCATGGTGAACAGCAATCAAGAGGTTTTGTCCTTTGATCTAGCATCCCCAAGTGTGTTACAGGCAAGGCCTCCTTTCCTCAGGGGCCCTGTAGTGGAGTAGCGCTGGGGTTCAGCATGTTCCCCAGGGGGTTAGGGCATGAGGCATCCCACTCCTTTCCAGAGAGCTGCATTGCTCCTAACTGTAGTAATTTTTATTTAAAGTGTCACACATCACATCGTCTTCCTGACCCTTGTAGGGAAAACGAGCTTTTATTTTTCCTAAGGATCACGACACCTGGAAGCCTGGTTCAGGCCCACATGTTCCCTTTGGACTGCAGCCCCAGGCTGCAGCCTTTGGTAGCATTCCTGTACCTTAGTGTATTATTATTATTATTATTATTATTATTATTATTATTATTATTATTATTATTATTATTATTATTATTATTATTATTATTATTATTATTATCATTATAATAATTTTGGGGTTTGGTCCTGTTTCTGTATGCCTGATGGAATGCCTTTCTGAGTCACAGAGTATATATAGGGAGGAGAATTTCCCAAAATAAGGGCTGGACTCATAGGACCCAGTTGCTTACAGATTAGATAGAATAAATCATTGCTCAGGTATCTGCTTTATTTCTGATCCAAAATTAATGTGGTCCCACTGTTTTGTGTAGGTCAAGTACTAAATAGAAGGAATAGGCCAGCAGAATAAAATCCTTATGTCCCGATTGACCTCACAGCTACAGTAATAAAAGCTGGAAGAAATGCAAAGGAGCTCTACAAAGTTTATCATGCTACTGAACCAGCAACGCAGCAAGAGATTAGTATCTGTACCTGCAAGGCTGTGTACATAATTAACTAGAGGTGACTCGTACAATAGGAAAATTATACTCCTGGAGGTTATAAAATGGTCAGCTATAAATTAAGGGTCCACGAAAGGTGGTACACGCAGCTTGGGAGGTGCCAGGCTTCTGGTTAGAAGCCCACACAGAGACCTGGTAGTGCAGAAGGAGGGAGGAAGGGATGCCCCTGATTCTGCAGGTTAGGAGAGTTGAAGCAGTCTACAGTGCTTAACCTATGAGCATGCTGCTTTTGATTTTCCATTTTTATTAACATTAATTATTAACATCGTGAATATTAACACGAAACCTTTCTCAGTTTCATTTTTTATTAAAAAAATGGAGGGGAAAGCCAGAATAGGCATGGAAGAAAGCACCACTGAAAGCTGCTTGGTGATAACAGTGTGGAACAGAGGAGAGCTAGGGATACAGACCAGGAAATGTAGTAATACTGTGTGTTCCTCAGCATTGGGATAATTAAAGTTTATTTTAATATTTAATAAAATTTTAATTTTAATCTTTAAAAACGCATAAATAAACAGTGATTGGGAAGTATTGCTAGAAAATCTAAGGTCTTAAATTCTGGTCTACTGGAACTCATGATGACCAACAGCTTTCTTTTTGCAGTACAGTAAGCTGTCTGGTCACATTATGTAGGTCCTCCTTGCTTCCTGCAAGTTTGGCATTAAAAGAAACTCAGCAAATGAATTAAAAATTTCCCGTGTTTAGAATTTTGCCTGAAAGCTGTGTGACACAGTAATCAGAAAGAAGCAGGGCAGGCTCTCTCTAGCATCACAGAAGGGACGAGAAGGTTCCCAAGATTGCCCACCAAGCCGTGAGCAAAAACAGGAAACTATTGCATAGAAATAAGTTGCCGTTCCTTGGCCTTCCATATGCTGCATGCTGAAGAATTGTGAGTTTGGTGTGTATTTTGCAGCCTAGCATCTTTGAGTTATTGGATGGACTGATCACTAGCAAATTAGAGCAAGCAATGATATTCACTGACAATTTCTGTCCCTGGGACTGTGGAAACACGCTCCCAGAGCCCAGTCTTCAGCCATGTTCGTGTTTCCTACTATAGTGCAGTTCAGAGAGCTCAGTGATATATCTGCATGTGATGGGAGCAGGTGTTCTTCCTCACTTAATTAAATGGCAGCTTTTCCGAATTCACGTGTGTACTCCGTGGGCTTGCCCCCTTTGCTGGATGCACGCACCAGTTTATTTCTAGGCAGAACTGCAGAACCACTTTTGCTTTAGAAATACCAAAAGGTGAGACAGTCTTCTGCGTGCTTTCAAGAATTTCCTAATTCCAGTTCAGTTGGGCACCTCAGGAATAACCGTTGTTTTGTGTGTGTGTGTGTCATTACTTTTCTTGTGGTATTAAATTATCATTCTTCTGGAAGAAAAATGATTTTTGTAAGGTCCACCATTAGGAGTTACAGGAAACCCTTTTGCCCAAGTTTGCTGTAAAGCCTTCAGTCGATTCTAATGCTTCCCAAATTGGCTTGCCCTTTCATAATCTGCTCTATGTAGAAGCTGTGCATTATAATATATGAATGTGTGTTTACTCCTGAATAAATTAACATGAGTTTTGCCAGCGGGCATGATCTAATGTGATTTTTTGCAATTAATAAAGAAATGGGATATCTAATGCATAATGGGTTGCACACTGAGATACATTAGATTAACAGGGAATGGAAGAACTGTGTGTCCTGCTGATGGTAGACAAAATCAAAGGTGTTGACAGATTCACTCACTTCATCACAAACAAAAAGGACCTTGAGGTTTTTTATTTGTATAGGGGGACAATAAATCTACCATACTGATACCAGCAAACAATAGTCCTGCATTGTGTTTCTTGAAAATATGATGTGCAATATAATAGAAGCGCATTATTACATGTCTTTACATCTTTATATATAGCTGTAGATAATATATAATTTTGTATGGCCAGGAAGTAGGTTGGCAAATGTATATACAACAAGCAGTGTGGATTTATAGACTGCCTGCTAAAGGTTTACATTTATCCTTAATTTACTTTGTGGGTCCTATCGGGTCCTTCCTGAGAGTACTAAAAATGGTTGTCTCACATTTTACAGTACATTTGCAAAGCGGTGTAATATGATTTGTGCCTGAATTTATATTTCAGGGGGGAATTCAAGTTATTACTATTTCCTCCTATTAAAATCATCAGGTCCCAAATATGTACAACTGGAAAACAGGTCTGTCTAACAGTCTTTTACCCAAGACTTGTAAGGAATCAATATAGCTCCCATCAGTACAGTAAATTACTTACTGAACCACTTCCAGTAATCACGATGCATAGTTTCTCATTAACCCCTTCCTTTCTCTATATAGAATCATTATTTTCCTCCAATAAAGTTATTTTGGAATATTTTTGTAATTCTTTACAAACTAGGGCAATTCATTCAACATCTAATAACTAAGTCTGTTACATATACAGATGTGTGATGCTCCCCACTAGGTAGTACATGATTAAAATAGTTTCTTGAAGATGTGTGGATGAGTCATGGAGCAGGAATTTCTTTTATTTATTTATATTTTTTTATGGAAGGATGTGGGTGTCAGGAGACTCCTATTTCTGTAGAGGGAATTTTGCCTTTAGCATGACTTTTCAAGATACCTGGGCTGTTTCGAGATGCCTGGCTGGCTGAAGTGTCTACCAAGGAGAGAGCAGGAGTATAGTACTGACTTCAAGAAAGTTTGTTCAAAATTAATAACCCTACAGTTAAGTCCCTAAAACTAATATCCATGACTCCTGCTCTCTTAATTCAAGAGGTGTTCAAGGAAAGGTTGGACGTGGTGCTTAAGGACATGGTTTAGTGGGTGACATTGGTAGTAGGGGGAAGGTTGGACCAGATGATCTTGGAGGGCTTTTCCAACCTTAATGATTCAGTGATTCAATGATTCTAAGGTGGCTCATTTTCAGAGAACCTTGGGGACCAGGAGATACGTAGCTCAAAGGACTAGCTCAGAATAGAAAAGATCATCATTATTGGATGGAACATGGAGGGAGCTGGGAAGGCAATGCTAAAGTGAGAGGAAGTTAGGCCACACTAAGTAATCTGAGTTAAATAGCTTCACAAATTTATTACTGACCGCTAAATAAGCTTGTCAGAAACAGAGAAATTTAGAAACAAATTCATGTCTTGGCTGCTGCTATTTTTGTATTTGAAAATATAGCGTTGTTAAAGATTGTGTTATTTTTCATCCATATCCTGCTCATGCTTGTAGCTCAAAAGTGCAGAAAAGGGGCAGAAAGGTGCAAGAGAACTGCAACTTGAGAGGGCTTTTATGGAAAAAAACTGTTTTGATGGTAGACTTAATGGCAGCAGTAACAATAGTCATCTCTTCCTCTTTTTAGAACTGTAAACAGAGATGATGTGAAAACAAAGGATGCAGATAATACTCAGAAAGCGCCTTTGTTTACATAGCTGCTTTTTTTGAGATTAATCAGACATTAATTGGCCAGTTATGGCAGTGTTTGCTTTCATAAAGTTTACTGTCGAGCTGGCCTCATCCAGATCCAGCAAATAATGAGTGATAAAGAGCCAGAAAGTCATCTTATTCATGTATGATGATATTAACAAATAAAGGCGAGTCAAAAAGCTAATTTGATACATGAGCAAACCTAAAATGTCTTCCTGTGCTTTCTTCTCTTCCACTGGAGGAATGCTGGAGATGTGAGCCTCTCCCTTTCCTATGACTTACCAGGAAATAGTTCCTTCTGCTCCATGGAGGTTTTCTGCATTTGCTAACAGGATGAGAAAGCACAAGAATACTGTCACGGATGTTAGAGAACTTCCTTAGCTGGAGATCTTGTATTCATCAAGGTTGAAGGGTCTACTTTGCTCCTTCTGTTCTATATCATTTGAAACTACTCTTCCCTCTGCTTTATTTCCATACCAGTATTCCTTATGTCTCCTGTCTAAGTGGGTCCCCAGCTGAGAAGTGTTCATCATATCAGAAGCACCAGGCACCTACCAGTAGCAAATTTGGGGAAAAATTTGTCCTTTGTCTATGCTGGCATTTGCCACTATGCTAGTAGGTATCGATGAAGTATTTGCTGCAGTGCTAAGTCTGACATTTTTGCTTCTGAAGCAACTGAGTCTTGCCTCATTAGAGAGATGCTAGAAAGTTGAAGTGGGGCAAAGAAAGGGGCAATGCAACTGCCATTTCCCAACAGCCTATACTGGCTAAATAATGAGTAAGATGAACCAGATCTAACTCCTTTGGCAGGAAAAGCTGTAGATTTGCCCCAGGGCATTGATGATGAAGTGACTGAAGTGTCTGGTTGACTAGTGATGATACTGGCATGACAAAGAGACGTGCTCTTAAATTCTTATATGGAAAGCAGAAAATCTAGGACTGTATGAGATCTGATGGGTTATCATGAATATCATTGTCGTATCAAGTTTGTTCTGAAAACATGCATGATCACTGATTTCTACTACTTCTTTTACAGAAGTTTCCTGAACCCAGCTTCCTTGATCGTGTTCATATCCATCTGTCCTCTTTTTAACTTAGCTGTTTGGTTTAATAATTCTTCTCTTTCCCTGGTACTCATCTCTCTCCACTGCCATTGTGAGGCTGTTTTCAGTCTGTAGGTGGCTTTACATTTATCCAGCATCCTCACATGAAATAATTGCACCATTCCTCACTATAAAGTCATAGCCTCTCTCTGCCTGTTCTTGTCTGAATTCCTCCTTCCTGAGCGTGTGATGAGGATTTTATACTTCTGTCTCACCAGCACCCGAACAATGATATTAATGTCTCTATCTCTGTCACGGAAATTTCTTACCTGGTAAGTCCTAGGAGGCTTGTTTTCAAGCACTGAAGTGAAGAGAAACAAACATCAGCCTGTATAAACAAGAGGAAAGCTGTGATCTGACTATTTCAAGTAGAAAAAAGCAGTGAACTAGAATTATTAATATGTTAATGGAACTAAAGAGATAAATACAAAAGCAATATGTCTGAAATTGTTCTATACAAAAACCAGAGAGGCACATTATTATCAATTAAGTAAGAATATGCAATCATTTCAACAACAATTTGAAATAGTCTTTCTAGCATGGAAATATTTTTTTCAGGTTTTCAGCTTGGATAATTTAGGGGTTTAATGAATTCTGTGTTCCTGTTTTTCTAAGTTTGTCATCCAGAAATATGATCAAATGATGGAGGTTTACAAATCATGAAAGCAACAGATAAGCTGATTGTGGAATTGTTCACCAAATACTGCAATGCAAGAGCTAGGGAACACTTGAAGCAGTCAGTAAGAAATCAATATAAAACAGGCAAAAACGGGCAGTGAGCTTCTGGAATTTGCTATCCCAAGAGGCCGCAGAGGCAGACAGTATCAGCAGGATTAAGAAGACAAATTTATGAACATCAGGACAATATGTAGGTGCTAAAAATGATGTACTCTCTAGTATCCCTAGTGTAGCTGGCACAGTTCAAGGGGAATGACTTCAGACAGTAACCCTTTCGATAGATCTCCCTAAATACATCTCTGAATATAAAGCTGGATGAACTGCTGGTCTGGCAGTAAGGCATTTTTAATGTCCTTGCGTTCTCTGTCCTGTTCTTTCTTTCTCAGTTAGATTCTATGCTCCACGGTCAGTAAACTGAATATTTTGTCTTGATATTCATGTATGCCTATCAGGTTGTACTTAGAAGACAAGATCACCTTTCTTGGCCATGTTTCACACACACTGTTTGTTCCCACCCTTGGCTCATTATCTTATCAACTTTAAATTAGCCATAGTTCTCTTCAAGGTTTTGCATGAGATCAACCTCCTACTATTTGCTCTTGCTTTCCTGCATTTTTTCAGTTCTTTCTACACTTAATAAACCCTTTCTTCCTTAAGCATTCACCTCCTGTACAAGTATACTTTCAGGTCTTCCAGCATGGTCTCCCTCTAGATGTCTGTGAACTGTCAGCTTCACAGGCTCAGGGAAAAGAAGAGGAGCAGTAGGCTGTACCCGTGCGGGGAGGTATGAGCATTTGTGATTTGGTACAGCCGACCGCGCCACATTCCTTGCTCTAGGGCCAATGCCAACCTCATTGGACCAATGCTTATACTCATATTAATGTTCTGTGGCATGCAATGTTTCTCCCTCCACTTAAATTTTCATCTAATCCCAGCTTGATCAGATGAGATCTGCAACAGCTAAGTCATATTAGAAGAAATTAGGCCATCAATCCATTATTAAGCTGGAAAGTATTTTATATTCTGTGTCTGCCCTCGGGGTGTCTCAGAACGTTCCATGGCTGTTCCTTCCTGACTGTGCGAGGGCTGGGTTTTAGGTGCTAAAAGATGCATAGAGATACTGAGAGTTGCTTTTTTTTTGAAAAAGCATTTGGTTCCCTGCCGTGCAGATAACTTGAGCCAAGGCCTACGTGTTTGTGACTACAATCTTTATTGTTCTGTTGGCCAAGAGGATTTTGAAAAAAAATCTCCTAATGTCTTTTATGCATGTAGCTGCTACTTCTACATATATATAAAATAGCCTTGAAAGAGGTAGGAGCCATTCTTTAGTTTTGGGAACTTTTCCTGAGATATAAGGAATACTCTGCTGAGATACTTGTGTCCTAGCAGAGATCAGTGTAGACTCTTTGAAAACCTTAATGCTTGTTACGTGTTCTGCTCTTGATAATTTATTCTGTCCAACATGCTCTGAGAATTAAAAATCTAGCCCCAATGGTTTCTGCATAGCTGTCTCTTTTATCCCCGATGCTTGCCAAAATGACCATCTTTTGTGTATGCTTATTAATTTTCTTCATTACTCTTCTCTTTTTCAATGAAAATAGATCTTAATCTTGAGATCCTTCGTGAAGGTTGAGCCACAGCAGCACAGAATAGCAGAGGTTGGAGGGCACCTCTGGCAATCATCTAGTCCTGTCCCTGTGCTCAAAGCAGGGCCAACTAGAGCCAGTTGCTCTGGACCTTGTGAGTCAGGTCTTTAGAATTTCCAAACAGACTCCACGACCTCTCTGGACTTCTAAGCTCAGTGTTCAACAACACTTAGATAGTCCATAGCATTTTTCAGATATGTACAGTACAGGAAGCAGTACAGTGAAGCTTCTGAAATCATTAGCTGATTATTAGGACCTTGGTCTTAGTAACTAATTGGCTTTGATGACGCCAGTCATTAGCTCTATCTTTTCGAAGTCATGACTTGGTACCAGTGTAATAAGTTATTCCAGTTCTGACTTGGATTTTGTTGTTTTGAGTATTGAGAGGGAAGAAAGATAGTATGGGGAGGACTGGATTGTCTTAGTTAGGTCACTTTCTGCATTCTGGAAATGCTACCTTCTGCCTTTGGATGTTTACCTTCTTGCCTCATCACTGCCTCAACAGGTCACAGTTGGATTTGGTGCAGGCAAGGGTTAATTTAAGGCAGCTTGTAAAAGCTGCTGCAAATAGTATGAGTCAAAGACATTTTTTTCCGATGGCATTGTGCTTTGAGCCAAAGCCGCAGAGGAACTGGCATGCCTGGAGTTGAAAAGAGATGTCTCTGTGTTGTGCACACTCAACTTCCAAAGGCAGCGACTGGGGTAGAAAACTGACTTGAATATGAAATAAAGAGGTGCCCCCGAGGAAGTAAAGAGTGGTGGCTATATCCACGGCCAAAAAGAGGTGGAGGACACTGAATGAGATACATGGCCTGTGTCTGTCCTTTCATATTGCTATTGCTGACTCCCTGCCCTAAGATGACATGGATGTTGGCACTCTTTAAACTGATGGTTTGTTTATTTTTTTGTTTGCTTTCAGTTGCTAGATTGACGTTACAGACCATACTGTTAGGCTGCTGTACATCCTTTGTAAATTGCTTTAAGATGTTTTAGTGTGATAAGGCGACATAAAAATTGAAGTCATTATTACTATCTCTATCACCAAGGGAATTGGACAGCTGGCATTGATCCGCAAGGAACTAATTTCCATAGTTTGTTATTACATTAACCCGTAGAATTCTTCTTGTTTATGATTTCAAAGAAAGTTTTCCTAATCAAAAGGTCATCCTCCATGGTATTGCATGCTTGAGAGACATGGAAGGGCAGGAAATGAATGAACCCTGTCATTTTTCATTTGATCAATGAGATCTTGCATTGTTAATAATAATATCCCAGCACTTTACATTACATTTACATCATATCAAGATCCTAGCAACCACTTCACAGAACTTTTTATGGGTGAAATGTAGCAGTTAGTGAAGGGGAGGTTGCTAACTACTGGGTTTGGGGCAAATTTTGTGTGTCCCCTTAATTAATTGGTGGTTAATTTATCTCAAATTCTTTAATTAAAATAATCATAAAAATCCTGTACCCATATTGCTGTTTTGTAAAGAAAGAGATTGAATAAGGTCCTTATCTTGCTGTGTTGAGTAATGCTTTATGATGAGCTAAATTGCACCATTCATCCAAAAGCCCCACTAATGGCAGCACAGAGGCTGCTGTGTTGGGGAGAGAGTAACTTGTTCTTCACCATCCTCTTCTGCTTTCAGAATAAAACCTGAGAAATCAAAGGGATTTTTAATAATTAAAAGTGGTTGTTGTTAGAACTGGAGAAAGTAAAAAGTTCGGTTTAAAAAGTTGAACCAAGCGTCTTGCCATTTTCTAAGGTGGCATTGGTGTAGCTCCAGTGTGCTTTGCCAGCATCGGCCAGGGCACCTGTGGATGGATGAACACAGACATTGGGAAATAAGGGGCAGTAGAGGGCCACAGGACTCTCCTCCCTGTATTAGCTCACAAAACTGGTGAAAATGAAGGAGAATAAGGTTTGTTTGTTTGTTTTTGCCTAACATAAAGCTCTGTGTGATGCTTTGGTTCTCTGCTTGGCCCAAATACTTCTCCAGTGTTGGCTCTGCCAGTGTGCAGCCTTCCTCCTGTTTGCTCATGGCATGAAGATGCCCAAAAGATGGAGTCAGAGTTCCACTAGCAGAAAGTGGGGAGTGGGGATTGTTTTTAACATCTACAATCTGCATGGGACCGTGGTGCAACATTACCCTAATGGAGAAGCTAAGTCATGAACAGAGAGTTCAAAGCCTGCAAAGACTGTAATAGGGCAATCTCTGTAGCTGGGCAAACAGCTTTTTCAGGAATGATTTAGATACAGATGACGTATGGGGATATATAAGGGAAGTCTCTGGCTCTTTCTTCTGTTCTGCTGTGATAGGTTACTGCTTAGAGGGATTTGGAAGGCTGGATCTCCAAGTATAGGGCTCTCCTGAGAGGTGTTGCTATTACACTATAAACATGTCTGAATTGCAACAACGGTCATCCTCAGCGTATCTAAAAATTGATTAAATTGGTCAAATTTCACTTTCACTGGTGGTTTCTTGACAGTAATTTACATGTTTGATAATAGGTGAGGGCCTGTTTAGACACCTGGACCAATTGTAGACTTCTGGGGGAGGCCAGCTGGCACTCAGCTACAGCAGTTGGTCATCTAAAATGGCACCAGATACCGATTTTCCATGTCCAGATGGCTCACAAAGTATCAAAACAATATATAAAGTCAAGAGAAAGGGGAAGAGTGGAACACAGATCTCTTGACAGTAAAACAGTACCTAACTGAGGAGACTATCATCTCAGACTGAAGTATTTCAGGGCTGGGAGTTTTTGCTGTAGGAAACTAGCCCATCAGAGTGAGAATATTACATTAATGGAAATCCTTGTGTGATTTTTCTTTCTGACTTTTGCATCCAGGCCGTGCTTTGCTGAGACTTACTGACAAAAAGCTTGAACGAATGGGCATTGCCCAGGAAAGCCTGCGACAGCACATTCTGCAGCAAGTCCTTCAGCTGAAGGTGAGAGAAGAAGTCCGAAACCTCCAGCTGCTTACACAAGGTATGAAAAATAATTTCGGTGTGGGCAGCTCTTGAGATCAGGTAGGAGAAGTTTGCCTGAGGGAATAAAAGGTGACTTGACATTCTGCAGCAAGAAATGATGCGTGAAAATGCCTCGTAGATTCCACATGCTTCCCAAGTTGGGAACAAAAGGTAAAATAATGCACAAACAAACAGAGATGTTCAGTTGCCTGTTTTGCATGATGAGTAGGCTCCATCTACCACTGATGGTGGTCTCACTTAAATGTCTGCTTACTAACATGAAAATAATTACGTATAAAGGGAACAAGAAGAGAACATGCTGTCTTTATAGACACTGTACATTTTGCATTAATTGTTTACTTTCAATGTGAGATAAAAGAGTAATCTCTGTAACCTGTTTTAT
Source organism: Aythya fuligula (assembly GCF_009819795.1). Lineage (NCBI taxonomy): Eukaryota > Metazoa > Chordata > Aves > Anseriformes > Anatidae > Aythya > Aythya fuligula. The sequence goes on along the minus strand of NC_045560.1, from coordinate 145,800,996 downwards.
GGTAAGAGCTGTCAGTGGAAAATTACCTGTTAGACTCAGCTTTTTGCAGATGGCTGATTCCTTTTTCATGTTGGAGTAATTTTATTGACTTGAATAGAGTTGCTTCTAATTTATGCTGCTAAGAAAAAGCAAAACTGGGCTCAATATGGAGATCTTGATTAGGAGACAGAGAAGCAGGAGTAACAAAAAAGCTTGTACATATTTTCAAAATGAGGTTAAGATGTTTCATAATGACTTGCATTATTAGATTTCTATTAGGGCTTTTTAACAGCTGTGGTAACACAGAAGAAAAGCAGTCATTGTGGTAACAGTGTAAAGTAACATTTATACATCTTTTGATACATATCTGCAGTACTTTCTCAATGCTAAACGTTGTTTGGTAGTCCAGTGAGATAGCATAAACTACACGCTTCTGTGGCGTTTTGGTTCAGTGCCTGTAATATGTCACATCGTATGAAAAAAATAGAGTTCTTCAGTACATGCAGTATATTTTTAACAAAACGTCCTTCACACATGACATTATGTTCCCGATTAAGCCTTTCTCACTGTGTTTGGGGAAAAACTCTCTGATTAGTTGAGTAAGCTGCGTTTTATCTGAAAGAGCTGAACAGTTCCTTCAGGCTTGGTGTCTTGTGGATTGTGATGAGGAGCTCGAAGGGCTCCTTTATATCACCATGATCTGTGAATATGACTTCACCTCGTCTTTTGTCATGTCAAAGGCAGTGCTCACGCTGAAGCACCAGTGTGTTCGCCAGATGTGTAGAGCCCTCTTCCCTTCATCCATTCATCTTTTCATCCATTATTCCTACATCCTTTTCTCTAGTATTCTCTGAGTTCTCTCTTCCCCTACATAAGAAGTGTTATTGGAGAGTTTACAGGCTGCAAAGTTGTGGTTGCCAGCCATCACTGCCGTAGGCTGGGTTATGGAAGTAAACTCTACTGATACGGGACAGCGAAGATCCAGGAGCTGTAAATGTGGGTCAGTCGGTCACCGTAGATAGATTTCTGCATGAACCTGTATTTAGTATTGAGGACTATGTGTTTCCAGGCTTCTCCTTTTCTGTTTCTCTCTGGCTTCCCTCCGGACACATCAACTATGAGTCATGATCAGTCAGACAGCGGTGACTGCTATTTCAAGGAATTTAGTGAAGCATCCTTTGAGATTTAATCCTTGTCTGTGCAGTTGAAGATACAAATTTGGACTTTGGTAAGGGCATGAATAAACACATACTGAACTATGAAAGAAAGTTCAGCAATTGATGTATGGGTGTGTGTTTAATGTAGTCTCTCTCTGCCTTGTAGAGAGAGCAGTGTTGCTTAGTCTGATCATATAAAGGCATGCCATCGTGTGCTTTATGAAAAACAGCACAAGCTTACAAAAAAGCTGATGGTCTGCAGCTCCTGCTGTCTTCCCCCAGCGTGGCACTAGCCATTGTGCTGCACTGAGTTCTGTTTTAACCTGCTTAAATAGAGCAGGAGTTACGGGGCTGTACGGCTGTCCACTGAACATTCCCTCGTGCATCAGGTCTGTGTTAATCGTGTGATCCCAGAGCAGGGGGCGATGAGTGATAGGTTGACAGCAGTGTTTCTATCCCTTATCACTTCATTTACGCCAAGCTGGAGTGTATCTGTTGAGAGTGCCTGTTTGCAAGTACTAAGGTTAAGATGCATTTTCTCAAACAAGTGCAGTCTGTAAAACTGGATGTCAGTTTTTCTCTGAAACTGGTTCTGTCCCCTTGCCCAGTTTCTTCAAACAGTGTCCACACTTGCTATGGTTTATACATTCCCAATCAAGGTTGTTACTGGAATAGATTTCCCTAAGTGTTTTTCTGTTTTGGAGATTTTTTCTCTGAAGAGTAACAGATTTGCATGCCAGAAGTTTCTGCTTTATGAAAATTCCACCTGCAAAATGCAGCCCTCAGTGCCGCAGTAGCTACACTGTCCTCTGCTGTCCTCCAAAATGTCCTCAAAAAATGGGAAAAAGAAAGCCCTCTTGTCTCTCAATGCAGAGCTCAAGAGATCTTTAGGTAAAAGAAGCCACTAAAAATCCTTTCTGAATTCATTTAGCACACCAGCTGGGTTACAAGCAGTGAGGTCCTAATTCAGAGCCCATTGATGTCTGCAAAACGACTTCCACTGACTTTACTTCGTATCCTGATTGAAGCTGGAGGGGACAGGGAGAGTTTCAAAAAAAGCATTATGTAGTATTTATCAGATATTTTAAGTGTTTTTGTGTTCTGTTGGCTACAGAGAAAGTTAACCTCATTTTAAAAACTCAACAGAGAACTAGCATTCTTTTCCACTCCTGTTTTAGAAAATTGCTTAAAACTGCTTCATTCTTCTTCATTCAGGACACACCATCCAGTCTGTTCTGGGGATCTTAAAGCCAGAATAGTATGTGATTGTGTAATTGAAGACTTGTCTCGAGTTTTAGGAAGACTTTTCTTTGGAGTAAGGACTGCCTGATTGAGGCTATTATCTGCAGAAATGCTATTCCAACCTGCTCTAGGATAGAAGGGTACAGGCCCAACTACTGATCTCTGCTTTTTTCCTAGACTTAGTGATGTTGAGGAACTAATTTGACAAAATACCTTCCAGTGTCTCTTAGGGAGAGCTGCACACTGCTGGAAACACCATTGTACTGTTTCCACTCTAAACCTAAGTTGAAAGATCTTTTTTTTTTTTTTTTTTTTTTTTTTTTTTTTTTTAAAAAAAAAAAATCCTACATAACTACACAAAGAAGTTATTTTGAGATTTTTCAATGTGAGTCCTGGTTTTGGCTAGCATAGAAGAGACTGTCCTCAAAATGGTAGAACAATGCTATGTGTGATTCTCTGCAAAGTATCCACAGACAGCCATCTGCTAATAGGGCTGAGCTTATCAGGCACTTTTGAATTTAGATTAAATTCAGATACCTGCATTCAAGATGACATTGGAGCCACTCCTGTGCTTCTCTCTGAGTTTCATATAGGGCAAAACACTACTTGAATATGCTGCCTGGCCACAGGATGTGCCATTTTCTTATTAAAAAAAATATATATATATCAAAATAAAAAATCTCCAGCCAGCAAGATGTGTTAGAATAAGGGTTTATGCTTCAGTGAAAAGCTTCACAGCTGTTGATACCTGTTGACATTATTTCTTCAGTAAGTTTTATACTCATCCTGCCCTGGTGCTAAAGTGCTGAAAAAAATATGTACCCATTGGTAACCACAATAAGATGAACTTTTTTCCTTCCTTCAATTTCCGAACTAGTCCCATTCAAAGTGCATTATAATGTCCTAGAATTTATATTCTTTGAGGAAAGGAAGTAGAGGGCCTTCAAAGGTGCATCTCATCTTCTGAGGAAAGACGAAGCAGGAGCCACGTGTTCCAGCGAAGGATGGTTCATTGGGCATTAGAGGAAACTCTTAACAGAAATATTGCTTTCAGGATCAGTGTGGTGAATAAACCAGGACTACGAATCCCACCCCACTGGAACCCGTTATAAGGATTTTTGTAGTATTAGCAGCCTCTTAGTACTAGAGTAAAGGCAGGCATGATCAAGCAAAAAAAGTTTGAGCTGTTTGGCACCGAACCCTCCCAGCCTGTCAGAAACATTACCCTAATTCCTGTTCACCTTGTCCGCTTTTTCCTTGTGAGTATTGAAGGTGGGAGGAATTTGAACGCTGCCTTTCCAGCTTGCACGACCGCGTCTGAGGACGTTTGTTGTCGTTTTCCATAATCAAAGCCTTAAAGTGCTAGACCTACTCCCATTGTCTGAGTTCCCACATAGGGAAGACCTTCCCCGTTGTGATGGGTCCTGTACACAGCACGAATGGCTGGGAATTACACACCTGCCTGAAAGGGGATTTGAGCAGTGGGAAGATCTGAGGACAGAGGGCCTTCTGAAGTGCAGGACTGGAAGGGCTTTTGGAATCAAGAGAAGATTGCAGCTTGCCGTCCCCCTGCTGTGTAGGCTTTATGGATACAGCAGTATCTGAGCTGTTGTTGTCTACTGTCTTTTATGTCTCTTAAAGAACCGTTTCTTGGGATCAGGACAACTCTGTCATCCTTGTAAAGAAGTCTGAACAGCTGAAGTTCGTGATAGAGGGTGATCCTGTTACACTTCCAGGACATACTGTTTTCTTTCCTGGGTACATTCTGGACTCAAGGTTTTGGCATCTAAGGAATCAGGAGTTCCTTCCGCCAGAAACACTCCTTTTCATGTCTGTAAAAAACAGCAGATGTTGCCTCTGTGTGCAGTCAAGGTAGGCAGTGTGTTTGCCTTCCCAGGCAGCTGATGGGAGGAAGTGTGTAAGACTTGTGGAATTTGGGTTTCATGTCCCTGTGGTGGTGTTTGGAGCCATGAGGCATTTGAAATGTTGTCTGTCCTCTTACCAGGCACCCGTTTTCTTTTGTTTTCATTATCTTGACCTCACCTTTTTTCTTTTCCTTAAGTGGAAGCTTCCAGCTAGTCAGGAAGAGCCTTTCTTCTTCTAGCACAAATTACTATGCAAATGTTTCTTGCATATGCTGCATACATGGCATCTATCCAATGCACAGAAAAAAACAGTTGATAGTTCAGAAAAGCTCCAGCAAACTTAATTCCCAGCTGATTTCCTTTGCTTTGTGCTCTTGTTATGCTCCAAAATCTCTAAGAGACCTCATAAATTGAAAATAAAGAATAACATCGAAATACTGGCAGAATTTGTCCAAAAGTCCAGGGATAAACTACTCTATTCCAGGACTCAGAATGGTAAATTGCCTGGTTATAGAAAAAGAAGTTTTAATCATCTTCTCCATCCTGGTTTATTTTCACTATATGTCCTTACCCCTCTCACTTCCTTCCGTTGTATGTTGTCTCCTGTGCCGCTGTAGGAATCTTAGCACTTGTGCTAAGTGCTTAACACTTCTCTTCCAAGACCATAAAACGACTTTGTTGCCATCCTGGAGTACAAAAGAGCAGTCTTTGTTGTATTTTTCTCCTAGTCAAGGACATATACAGCACTTAAAGAGGAGACTTGGTAGTTAGAAGCTGTGGTTGTTTCTGAGAGGTTTTTCAGATTTTAGGCACTGTTAAGTTTTCTGAAAATCGATTTTTTTCAGGTTACAAGTATGCACTGAGGGTTTCTCTATAGTTTTCATTTGCTTTAGCTGTAGTAGAATATTGTATGTGGAGTGTCTATTTGAGCACAGATAAAATGTTTAAAATACATGCTTCGGTGATGATGAATATCAAGTTCCATCTATGGCATCTGTTATTTGAATTTCATGTTTCTGGTTTCTAACCTGAAGAATATACTTCACAGTGCAATCAACAGTCCCTGATAGACCATTGAATTGCTGTGGTTCTAATAGTTACCTTTTAGCTGTTGCTGTGATGCTAATATATATACATGTATATATTCTTATGAAATCACCAAGATAGCCAGCTGACAAAGTTCCAGTACACTGGCCAATACCTTGTAGTGCAGTCTGGATGTGCTTAGCACAGAATTGCCCTTCCATATGCACAGCATATTATGTTGGAGTTTGAATAAGGAAAAATGTATGCAGCTCTGAAATTTGTATTGATGAACTTCTACAGCAAGATTTTAGCTGTATAATACTATTAGACGCTTGCATTTTTATATGTTTCTATAAATGATATTGCAACTTAGTCTAGCGGGAATGCAGTTTTATCCATTTTGTACGATTGATTGCAGTTGTCTCGTTTTCTTACTGTTTTATTAATGTTTGTTTTTTTTTCTCATTCCTGCTTTTCAAATTTCTTAGAAGTCAGTATGCTGGAAAATTAGGTGTGGAGAGTTTGGCCCTTCTAAGCTAATCCATACCTAAAACTGTCTTATGTGTTGAATGAATAGATCTTACATACATATTTTTATATATATGCATATTTCCCCACTCATGTGTAAATTGGAAAGAGAAGAAACAATTTTGCTAAAAGGTTTAAGAAAAAAAATAGAATATTGCTGTTTGTGCTGTGACCAGTCATGAAAGACTTTCAACCAAATAGGAAAGTTTTGAACAGTCAGAGGCTGTGATTTACCAGCAGCTGTTAGTGATCAATGCCAGCAGAAATGACTTGTTTTCACCCAGCTGAAAAGAACAGGCTGTTAAAAGGGATTCCAGCAATAGGTACAGTTGTTCACACAGAATTTAAATAAATCACGTCTACGTATTGTAAGATGGTGCCATTTGCAATGTAACATATTTGTCATTTCTAATGAGATTTTCCAGAAATCGGGCCTAGAATAAAATTAGGATTGATAGTTGTTTTATGAAATAAATAATCAGGGCCCTAACTATACGTTCCTTCCTACCCCTTGGAAAATACATAGGAATTTACACTGCTGGGCTTGTGGTTGATGCAGTCTTCATCAGCTAACACCTTTGTGGTCAATTTGAGTGAGCAGAGCTGGAAGTAAGAGGACAAGTAGTGTCCTTCTGGCTCAGAAGAGTATCCCACTTCCAAATGCTCTGTCTCTGACAGAGCCAAGAACCCTGTACTCTCTGTGGTCTCATCCCCTTGTGCTCCCCACCATCCAGAAGTACTGCATTAGGAAGAATCCCTGCCTAATTCTTTTGCTATCCATGTAGTATCTGTCTTATTTTGTCATCTTTGTAAGTTCTTCACAATAAATCTTTTTTTTACAAATGGAAATATGGCATCCTCAGTGGAGCCAAAACTGCCAAAGCCTACCTTTGTGTGCCTTTGGTTGGGACTCTTCTGCCTTCTACAGAGACGAAGTAATCCCACTATTATGTGTGTGCAGTAGTAGCCATGCATCCTCTAAATTTCACGTACAGACCAGTCACATCTCAAACACGTCAGAGGAATTGTTCCTGTTGCTCTCCATTGATTATTGTAGAAGCTCAGGATGTCTGTCAGGTGTATTTGTCTACAGGGCAGACTACTAATATTAGGTGAGATCAATTCCTACTCGCTATGCCTAAATGTAAACTCTGAACAGCAAAATGCTGTTCTGAAAGCTGGATGAATTGCCCTCTGCACTCAGATAACACTGTATTTCCGATTTTATGAAACCAGTATTACTGACGCCTGCATAAATGTGTTCTGTTGGAAAAGTGTTTCACCATATTGGTACTTTTAACAAACACCAAAGTCACTTAAACCCTTTTTGAAAATATAAAGTTTTGCTGTTTTCAATCCCTGTAGGTGGACTTTGCCAAATAGTTCAAAAGCATTTTTTCTTCCTGTTGTTGCTAGCATTTATGGCCTGTGCAATAAAGATTTATAATTACTGGAAAGAATCAAGGGAGGTAGGAGAAAAACCCTCTCCTTTTTATACCTTTGTAAACTTGCTTTTCTAAGTTATATAAAAAGTATGTGTTTTGTTTAAAACTTTCTCTTTTTTCACTCAATTTCTTTAAAAGCATTTCTGTAATGCAATTTTAAAAATGAATGTGGTTCTATTCAAATAAAAGTTTTCTTTTAATGGCTTTTATGCTTCCTGTGATAGAGCACCTTCATTTACTCAGTCATACGTGGTCAGTCAGCAGTGTTATGATCCGTTTTTTTTATTTTATTTTATTACTAAGCAGTATGCTTAGTAATACTAAGCATATCACTGGCATCTTCCACAAAGGACAGGGTTGATTTTTTTTAACCTTTTTATTTGACATGATCATAAAACACAGGTACTAGACCAGTGTTTTATGACATGTTCAGGTATGATTAATATTTTTAACTATGCTAGTTCCCCCTTAAGATCAATATTATAGAATTTTTCCAGTCACTATTTGAATGGATTTTAATTGAAATTGATTCCCTATAAAGTAATATATTGAAGTGTTTAACAATGATCTTGTGGTCCTTGACATTAAGGAGTTCTGAATTCTAACAAAATTCTGAACAGCTGTCAACAAATACTTAATTTTCCTCTATGCAGCCTGAGGATAGTACTCATGAAACACCTGTAATTTTTTTTTTATTTAAGTGCTAATTCCAGCAGATGACAACATCAATACAGCAGCCACAGTTTTCAACGTGAATACTAATGGAAGTTAGTGGCCAGATTAATGTTTTTTTTAAATAAACCCATTATTCTGTTTTCAGTTCAGTTACAGCTGTGTTGTGTGATCATAACGTATAAGAAGGACGTGGACCTATTAGAATGAGCCCAGAAGAGGGCTAAAATGATGATCAGAGGGCTGGAGCACCTCTCCTATGAAAAAAGGGTGAGGGAGCCTGGAGAAGAGAAGGCTCTGGGGAGACCTTAGAGCGGCCTGCCAGTACTTAAAGGGGGCCTACAGGAAAGCTGGGGAGGGACTCTTTGTCAGGGAGTGTAGGGATAGGACAAGGGGTAATGGCTTTAAACTAAAACGGGCTAAATTTAGATTAGATATAAGGAAGAAATTCTTCATTCAGAGAGTGATTAGGCATTGGACCAGGTTGCCCAGAGAAGCTGTGGATGCCCCATCCCTGGAGGTGCTCAAGGCCAGGCTGGATGGGGCTTTGGACAACCTGGGCTGGTGGGAGGTGTCCCTGCCACCAGGGGGTTGGGACTGGGTGATCTCTAAGGTCCCTTCCAACCCAAGCCATTCTATGAATATTGAAATGTGTACTGTTACGTGTAGTTTTACATTCACAGAATTTTCAAAGTTTTTACCAGTAAAAAAATGACTCCCAGTCACCTGTCTTATTAAAATTTACCCGTGTGAAGAAAGGATGCATTGTGAAAATCTGCAGTGAGTCATTCCTTACAGAACTCAGGTGTCATCTGTAAGGCCATTGAGTAAGTCTTTGTTTTTCTCAGTATAAGAGTAAAGAAAAGCTCCTCAACCACACTAAGGTTTCATCCACATCCTAGAGCTTATTCTAAGTTATCCACATAGTTAGAAAATTAGTTAGTTTACATACACTTGGCTTGTACCACTGACGTCCACCTGAAGACAACCTCATTAGAAAACATCTGAGCTTAGGAGTGCTCATCTCATTTTATATCCAGACAGCCCGATACAAAATGTCAGGACTCTGACCAGGCACGCTCATTCAATTATACAAGAGAGCTGGAGCTCATCTTCAGGAACTATAGGGAAAGCATGGTAGAGGCTTTTGTATGTAAACAAGAAAGCATGTCAAGGTTCCCCTTCAAGCTTGAGAGCAGTCTGAAGGCATACACATTGACACGGTTGTAGAGCTTTGAGCCCTCTCCACTAGAAATAGGATTCAGGTCTTCCCAGTCAGTTCACCTGGGACACCCAGCTGCTGTCAGCTGGCATCTCATGCTGTGAGGTGCATTTGAAGCCACTTCAACACCTGGGTCTTGGAACAAATAATTTTGCCTTGTCATTTACTGAGACCAGTTAGGAAGCTTTGCTGGCAATAACATCAGTCAACAGACTCCGAAGTTCAGTTCGTGTTTTCTGTGTTGAGGGAGCACTGTTGTGTAGGATTTTCAGGAGATGGGTTTTGAGAAAAAGACCTGGAAAAATAAGGTTTTGCAAAGCAAAAAGAAGGGGTTCTTTCTAACTGATTATGTCTTTGTTCAGGGAGCAGTAATGCAAAACTTCTGTTATTAAAATGTGTTCTCCAAAGTCCTCTAGACAGTATGTTTTTTTCTTTTCTTTTCTCTTCAGCTTATGTCAGAGGTAGAGATGGAGGGGGAATAGCAATCACATTTCCTTCTTTCTTTAAAGTGTTAGCTCATTCCAGCCTTTTCGAGAAACAAAGAGGAAAGGCTTCTTTCTATTGCTATTTCTTTTCGTCTTTCATTCCTTTACGAACTCCTGAGTAACTGAGGATTGTCGTTAAAGTTGGGCCAAGAGATTAGTATCTACTGCTCTAGTTTTCCTTCACGGGTTTTTCCTTAGCCTGAGTGTTTAAAGAGCTGATTAGACTGCAGTTGTCTGGTGAGGAATTTCTTCAGCTTGTTCGAGAGAGCGTAGATATGTGAAACGCTATTCAGCCGTGCCTTGTGATTTTCTGTCATAAGGTGCCAAGATGGTCCGGCCGCGTTTAAAGACTCCTGGATGCCGGAAGAAGCAATCAGCATTATCTTAGACAATGGACTGGCTTTTAAAAGTGTCAGGCAATTAAGGTTGCAGATAGACTTTTGCAAATTCCCCAGGCTCATCACTCCCCCGGTGTCACAGCGGTTATAATTCTTGGTCCAAACTTGAAAGACTTTCTGAAGCAAACCATTTTTCACATGAAAGGGACAGGAAAAGGAAGGGAGGGATAGTCCTACCTCCACAGCTCCACTGACAAATCTGCTGTCACCTGCGGAGTTTCTGAATGCATCTTTCTCTAGGCTCACGAATTACCTTAATGTGTCCAGCATTGCAGCTGCCATCCGTTCTGGTGGAGCTGTTGGCTGTGACACTAATCACTGATGCTGTTGACTTTTGTAGATCTCTACTTAAACCTGGATCATAGTTTTTGAGGATCATGGAAAGTAGCCAGCCCTTACAGCCCATCAAGGTAACAGATGTCTTTTTGTTGGGTTGTATCTTCTTAAAATGAGATATCTAATAGTTTTTTTGTCTTTTTTTTTTTTGTTGTTGTTCTTTCTGGAAATCTATCTTTTAGGTGTAAAGGGTTTTTTAGCTGTTGCTATGAAAATAGCGTTTTATTTTCTTCTAATCCTAATAAGCTGTTTTTGGGAGTGAATTATTGTTGTTTACTGATACTTGCTTGCTGAAATTGTTTGTTGATAAGTTCTCTTTCTCCCTTCTTAAATATCAGCTGCTGTGTTAAGCACTAAAATGTGTGATTGTTGCTTTGTCAGCAACTCATGTTTTCCTTTATTATACTGTTACTGCTGTTCTTGAGATCTCTTTGGTTCTGTCTAATAATGGGACTTGTCACTATGGGAATTTTACTCTACTTCTACATGGTTTAACTGATCACATGATAATTCTAGTATAAGAATTTGTTTTACAAGTTTCTTCAGAGTTTTCTCTTGATCCAGATGATCAGAACCCAGGGTATTTACATGAGGAACGTTAAACAGATGCTGGACCAGAGAAGAGGACTCATTTTATCATGGATATCTCTAAGAATTAGGAGCACCTGATGTCTTCTTTAAGCTTCTGCTGCTTATAATTAATGTGGATAAGGTCTTTGAGAAAGTCTTCAGATGACTCAAGTCTTGGTCCATACTCTTCACACACACAATCTGTATCAATTCTAGTGCAGTGAGCGTATAGCAAGAGCAGTTACTGAGAAGAATGCAGATCTATGTCTACCATCAGCTACAGGTTGGTTTTATCCAAATAATCTCACTTTAAAAATCTGAGACCTCAACTTTGCTCTTGGTTCTATGAGGGCAAATGAAGAAGTAATGCTCCATTGATTTTGGTGAAATGTGAAACTAGTTAAAATGAGAACAAGATCAACCCCATTTTTCCTCTACAGCATGAGACTATAAAGCCCATTCAAATCAATGAAGGGTACCGATGACTCTGCTGACCTCTGGATCAAATCCATAACCCTTTTTAGTAACTTAATTAAAACCGCAAATACAGAAGCATAAGTGTTCTGTTCTTTAAGTCAGCACAGGTCTTTCTAAAATTGAAAAATACCGTGATCCCTTGCCAATTTTATTGTATCTAAAATACAGTTTTGATGCATTTATCTCTTTATAAACTTTTTCTTAGCTATATAAAGCCTATTTCCTACCAGGTCTCAAATTTTCTTTTGATGATGCTCACTACCTATGTTATTTGAAATCCTAATTTTGTAATCACTGATGAAAATAAAAACCACAAAATCTTTTTTTTTTTTTATCTTATTTTTCTATTCATGATCTTTACTAAAATGGCATAATCAAAGATAAATACAAGTTTTAGCTTGAGCAGTTTGAAGTGTCTTTATTGTGTCTTACATTAGCCAGCCAAAAGTTAGGTGTCTATTTGAAGTCCTTGCTCACATTTCTCAAGTAATCAATGAAGAGTGATAGCCACCTCCAGAGATAATCTGTGCCTTTCTAAAACAGATGCCCATGATAGGCACAATGCATTGCCCTCTGGAGGCTCTTTCCTTTGTCAGCTGGAGGCCTAGCCATCTAATTTGGGTTAGCTAAAAATGAATAGAGGAAAAGCAAGGCAGTAGATTTTGCCATTTTTTGCTTCTCAGCATGAAGTATATAACAAGTGACGTTACCTACTTTTAATTTGCTGACAATCTTCCACTGCCTTAGTATATTAATTTTTCTGCCGTTATCTGTACCTGTTAGCAGCATTTGGTTATGCTATGCCCTTAAATTGATTTTTTTTTTTTTTTGCTATAATTCATAGCATCATCTTTCACATGCTATTACTTTCTGTGTGAAGAATTTTTCACCTGAGCTAACTACTGCTCACTGGTAGCAGAATTAAAGCGCCAACCGAAAAGGCTAAAATTAATAAATTACAAGTTCTGGGTTAAGGGGTTTCGGTGTGGTTTTCCTACTTGTAATTTAAATGTTCCTTTAGTGTGAATCAGTGATGGACTCATTTTATAAACTGTCCTGGGTTATAAATTACCTGTGCTTTGGCAATTTTTCTTGACTATGAATTCTTTAATAACTAGGGTTAGACAGGTCCTGTCCTCTGAGTTCCTCCTCTTATCTGGATGTGGTTGAGCCTGATGCAAATAGTAAACCATTAGTATTATTTTGGGACTGTGGCTTTTCTTGCCTCTCTGAAGGTGGTTCGAGTCGTGCACATGAAGGCCAGGACCAGGCTGAGAGCCCCAACTGAAGAGCTCATTGGGAACTTAACTTTTTGCTTTGTAATTCAGAAAAGTTACTGAAAACTTTTCGCTTTCATGTAATTTGTATTAGCAATGAAGGTGTAAGTCTCTTGAAAGCTGTGAACTGCATAGTTTGAATTAAATAGAAAGGCTGGTAAAGCCTATCCAAAAATGACTCAAAATAATAACACAAAAGAATGACTGGAAAACCAAGCTTTTTCATTCTTCTTTTGTTTGTGCTTTCTGTGTCTCCCTTGAAGCTCTTTTGCATTCTCATGCAGCTTGTTCGTTTTATTGAATGCTAAAGCCTTTTACCATCTGCCAAAAGGTTTTATTTTGGGGTTTCCTCTCATGTGGGAGGGTGGTTTCCTCCTTCCCTTCGTGCTAGTTTCATTGCTATCTTTAGGACTCCGAGCCTACTGGAGACCTTCCTGTCTCCCTTTTATTACATATTCTCATCCTTCCTTGCTGCAAGTTCCTGCCCCCGGGGGCAAAGAATAAAACGAGAACTGAAGCTGCCTTTTTGAGCTGCCTGCCTGATGCGGGTGGCTTTTGTTTTAAAGGCAGGAGTCTGGTTCCTGGAGTGCAGGTCTGAGTGCCCTCAGTAGAAAAACTCCCTGGCTTGGGTGTTTTGAGGAATGGTCCTTGCACAGAGGTGTGTGCAACTGCCCAGTGCTTCAGCTGCAGGTTTAATGGGCTTCTGAAAAAGGACATCTTCTCTAAAAGCAGCTTACTCTTCTCTATTTATTAGTCTTTTACTTCCACACGTGAACCCAACCTGATCTGCCACTGTTAGGACATCCGCAGCCTTTTCATTTCTCCCTTATGTGGGAACTTCCAGATGTTTATTTTTTCTACGAACATATTGATTTCCTACCTTTCTGCTATAGAGAAAAAGAAATTTGAGGTGTTATATTTGCAGAGTGATAGAATTGCATTTTTTTTTTTTATCCCAAGAACAAAATAAAGTAGACGGCAGCCTGGACTTTTTCAGTATGAGGTAGTAATAGGACTGTAATGTCATTTTATTTGTGATTAGCTCATCTCTTGGATGCTGAGATTTTCTAATCTCTCTCCTTCCGTCATCACCCAGCTCTCTTTAAAGCTCCATCCTCCTTCAGTTTATTTACTCTCCTTCTCTAATTGAGAACTTTATTGTTGATCACCATGAAAAATTGTCAGTGCTTAAAAATAAATGATCCATCTCCCATCTCCTCAGCACGTCTAGTTTTTATGGCTCTAGGAATCTATTGAAAGCTTGAGCTGGGGATGAGGAGGATGAGGATGTCCCAGAGTGTTACCTAAATGTCTGATCTGCAAATGAAAAGGGATACTGGGATTTCTGTTCAGGAAAGTGCCAATAAGGCTGCCCATTTTTAGTCACTGGGCATTTTAATGACATTCACATCAAAACTCCAGCTACAGCATTGTACAGAGAGGTCAGCGGGGCCCATTTCTAACAGGAGAATTGTGCAAACTTCGCACAGCAGACTGGGATGGCATCCTCCTGAAAAATAAGAGGGCTGTGTGACAAAAAAAAAATCAAGCAGGAGGAGACACATACTTCTTCATTTAGAAAGCAAGATTTTAAAATCTCATTATAGTTGGAAAGGACAGCAGTCTCTCTGAATTTGATAAGGGAAGAGGAAAAAAATGTTTCCAATGGACATACATCACCCAGGGTTTGTATGTCCGAGCAAACAGAGCTTTCCATGTTCTCCCCGTCACACGCATGCACACACACTTTAATTGGATAAGAACGTAAACAGTAAATTAAGGATATGATTAAAAATTTAACAGCCACTGCAGAAACCATCAATAGTAAGTGCTTATTAACTTACATATAACAGCGTGCTGGTGTGATAGCTTCAAATTGGCTGCTGAAACCGATTTGCAGCAAATAGGGCCAGCTTTCCAAAAGGATATTTCTGAGTTTCACTAATCAGGCCCTCAGCTTTAATTACATGTTTTGTTCCTTCACGATCTTTGTCGGCCTTTTTAAGACACTGATGATATGCATGACTTCCTTGAACTACAGTGGGCGATACGCTTAATCCATCACCTTTGATGCTTAGCAGAGTGAGACAGTAAAGGTCCAATCCCTCTTTGTTCAACCTTGTGCGTTGCGAGACTTCTGTAATTTACCCCCCCATCTCCATCCCCTTCTTCTGCAGGGCTTCACCAGAGCCTCTGCACACTGTGCAGCCCACTGTGCTGGCTGTTTGTTTATGTACGTGTTGAATGATAAGCTGAAGGTCGAAGCTGCTTTGCACATCTGAGATCCGCGTTTACACCTGTGATGTGCAGAGCAGCTCCATCTGGCACTGCACGGCAGAAGCTGAAGTTTTTGGATTGGGAACTCCTCCCACCCCACAGTCCTTTCCCAGCCCATCTCCTCGTATTTATGCCCTACTCTCTTGTATGACCTGCATGTGGAGTCAGAGGACAAGAAGTTTGGCCATTTGCTTCATTAGAGTCAGTGTGGTTTTGACCTAGAACAAGTCATTCTCAGTAGGACTGTTACAGCCTGGATTCAATGCTGACAGCTCAATGTTAGCTTTAAATATTTAGGGAAAGCTGAAACAAGGTTAAAGACCTCTCAACATTGGGACTAATCTGACAGGGCTGAGCAAAGCAGGATCTTATCTAGTGAGCTCTGTCTTCTTGGAGGTTTGATTTTCAGGTGGGTTGGATAGTATGGATATGTGACCAATATGGGGGACAAAAGAGCTTTCGTGTTCTTGTTTTCTGCCTGCATGTGGCTAAAACTGTGTGCGGGTCACTCCAGAACACAGCCAAGCTTTGTGCGTGTTATTGGGTCTCTTGGGTTCATTTAGGATGGGGATGTTCTCTCTTTTCTACTTCCAGTCAAAAGTGAGAAATTAATGGATGTTACTTGAGTTAAAGATCTATACAGCCAGCTCGACATCAGTGCGTTGTATATATCCTGCAAGAAACTTTTCTTTTAATTCCTCCTTCAGGCAAGAAAGTAGCATGTCCCCTGAACATCTGCCAAACTCCTTGAATGTGGCTGCAGCTGGCTAAAACATGGCTTTTGTTAAAGAATACCTGGGAGATGATTTTTCTAAGAAAATAGTGGAGGACATGAATACACCAGGTCTGAGACGCAGCTGCTGAAAGCCACGGCAGAAGCCAGGATGTGAGGTTAGATGCACCCAGGATGTGCTCCTCTCTTGCTTTCTGTGCTTTGTTTCTGACTTTGCTGAAGCCATTCGCATATATTGCATCTTTTTCTACACTACTGATTCTCAGATGGCGGAGGGCAGGGAAAAGAATCCAAGGGCACACAACGTGCCCAGCTGGAGCACAGGAAACAAGGTTGGAAACCCTCTGGCTTAAAGTCGTAGAGCTGAATTTCTGTCAGCAGCAGAGGGAAGCCCCTCCAAAATGGTCTCGAGCTTACAGAATACTGCAGGGAGCAATTCCTTTTCTTCTCTGTGTCCTGAAAAACAGATGGATCTGACATGTTTATTGCCTTAAGCTGTCTTGTTTTATCAGCACATCAGATCTAGGTGCTTGACAGATGTGCCAGACAAAAAAACAAAATTCATCCATGCCCACTTCTATGGGTTTTAAGCATCTCTAATTCTTATTTAGAACTATTGTCTTTATTGCTCAACTTACCCAGTGTATAAATAAGGAGGTATTTTCATTTAAAATAAAGGGAAAACAAAGACAAATAAACTGTTAAAACCACAAACCGATCTTGTGAGCTTTAAAAGCAACATTAGGCATCTTCAGCCTTTTGGTTCAGAGCTGTGTCTGAAGTAGGAAAAATGTCCAACTCAGTGCAGAGAGCCAGGATGAACCATACTGGTAGCAGTGAAGCAAGATTTTGTACAAGTTACAGCTTGAATAGCCCGAATTTTCCAAAACTGCGTTACAATTGCAAAAGCATGAAATAAAAAACTATACGAAGCCAGTGATGTGTTTGCTCAGAAGTTCTTGCAACACAGCCCTATATCAAAAGCTGATTAATTCACATCTACCCCTCTCCCACTTCTTCCCCTCAGCACACACTTGGACTCTATGGGGAATGAAGCAATAAGTGTTTCTGGGTGGTTTTATGCAGCAAGGACTCTGTTGCAGTTTTTAATCCTTTCTCTTTAAAAAAATAAATAAATCAAAGAACTAAAAACTGTGATCAAACACTGCAGTATTTCCAACAGTTGCAAATTGTGTAGTGCAAAGTGGGTATTAAAAATTTACTGTGATTTTTAAATTAAAACTGTGCTACATAGTTACTTTTTTAAAGAGACTTACATTGGATTTATTTGAACTTCAGACAGCAGAGTAACCTTAGACCTTACGGGTTCCTGTAATTACTTCAGTTCGTATTTTTCAGCATCTAGCAGTGGGTATTTGCTGCTGAAATGCAAAGGAAGTCAAGACAACCGAACTGGTGAAAGTTGCTGGTTAAACACCTGTTGTTGAAGTGCTAAGCTCTTTTTTGACTTCTGCAGGTGCAAAGATAATATCTTTTTCATGTTTATTCAGCTATTTCAATTCAGCGACTAGTTCATTCAAAGGTAAGAAACCACTTGGGATGAAAAAAAAAAAGCTGAAAAGCTTATTTTGCTTTTAATCTTGAAACAAAACCTGTGCAGTGGATAATAGCATCTACCAGTTCTGAGATGCTGAGAAATATGGTAACCAGAAGTAAGACATTCAGTTCACCAAGTGAAGATAATGTTCCTTGCTTAATAAGACTGCTTACTTAAAGTGTAATGATAAGCTTGGTTTTGCCTTGATTATGTAGTGTATTTGGAAAATACTGTTCTTCAACATTTTTACTGAACTTCACTTTTACACCCCAAGATCTATTTTACAACTGGAGGTTAAAATGAATCCAAAATAATAAAAAACAAAACAAAAACCAAATTAAACAAATAAACAAAACCCTTAGTGTTGCCTATCATTGCTAATGACCAAGTATAACAAGAATGTAAGCAATGAAAATCAATCAAGAGTTGTGTATAGAAGTGCTAATCATGTGAAGAAATATGTGTAGGTTGTGTTAACTGAGAAAGAAATGCCATGTTTACTTATTGATACATGCTATGTTCAAATTTAGATCAACATCCTGACAAGCTCAGTATTACTTCTGCTGCCCACAAGCTCAGGACAAGTAGTTTCTGCATTTTTCTACTTAACAGAAATATTGATAGGAAAGGTCCAAGGGGTAAGGAGCATTTTAACTATCAAGGAGCATTAACAGAAAGCAGTGTATGGGGAACAGAGAGGAGACAAGTCAACTCTTGTGGTTTAGAAGCCAAGGCACATCTACAAGGATGTAGATGGAAGGAGCTGACGTGGGTTTGCTGAGGGCAAACCAGCCCCGCTGCCTTCTGTGATGAGGAGTTATGAGGAGCAGTGCATGTTGTAGAACTGGACATTATCAAGGCATTTGATGTGGTCTCCCACAGAGGCCTTACACCCAAATTGCTGAGATATGGACAGAATAATTAGTAACCTAGATGGAGAATCATCTAGACTGTCAGGCTTAGAGAGTTGTGTTCAGTGGCATAAAGTGAAGATGAGGTGGGGTGCTCCCTTAGCAAGTTGTAGGGTGATGCCAAGTTTGGGGGCATGCTCAGTGTGCTGGTGTCACTCAGTGGGACGTGGGCACGCTGGAGAAGTGCACTGACATAGACCTTAGGAAGTTCAGCAAACACAGAGTGCTGCCTCCATAGGCAATAACCCCCTGCACCAGTACAGGCTGAGGGCCAAAGGCCAGGGAGCCAGATAAAGAAGACCTGGGGCACTGGTAAACAACTTGAATATGAACAAGCAGCGAGCCCTTGCTGCAAAGGACAGCAACATACTCTTGCATACAATACCAATTATTCCCTTCCCTTTGGCACTGCTGAGACTAAATCTTGACGATTCTGTGCAGTTTGGGCCTCTTCAGTACAAGAAAAATGTTGATGGATTGGAGCAAGCCAATGGATGTTGGAGCAGGCCCAGAGAAGATGTGGATGTCCATCCTTGTAGATATCCCAGACTTGACTGGACACAGCCCTGGGCAACCTACTTTAACACTAACCCTGCAAGACTTCCAGAGGTGCTGTCCATGCTGCGTGGCTCTGTGCTTTGAGTGAAGCCAAAGTGTGAGCAAATAGTCAGATTTCCCTTTATGGGTCGCTGTAGGAAAAGTAGGAGCCATTAGAGGTATTTTATGTGATTTGCTTTAGGCATCTACCAGGGAGTAAGTTGAATCTGGCTGTGGGAGGTCCTGATCTCTTCCCCTGAATGACATGCTGAGTAGATGCCTGCCCTTGGTCAAGTGAGTCTTGTCTAGGCTGTCTAGTAGGAATTAACATCTAAAGAGGGTTGCTTTTGTTTCTGAGGGCAAAGTAATTTACCTTATGCTGTATTCTTGCTCATCGGAAAGAAGTGGTTAAGAATTTGAAGGCAGAAAGCAAAGTGAGTGAAAATGATCACAAAACAAAAGAGTTTCTGATCTGAAGGAAAGGAAAAAATGAGTAAAAGCAGCTGAATAATGTCAAAGGACTTTAAAAGAGCTGGTTCCTTTGAACCTTGGAATAGATAGGTGAGGGCTGAAAGGGAGGGAAAAGAAAGTTCAAGGTAACTGCTGGGTTTTTGAAGGGGAAGATGCTACAGACATGGCACAGACTGCCCATTGAGGGAGGCAGACACAAAATATCACCACTAGATCAGGACCATTACAGTTACTTGAAAATCAGGAATGGGAGGAGGAAAATGCATTACAAAGGGAAAATAAAAGATGGCAGAAACACCTGGTTTAATGAGTTGCATAAGGGAAATATGAAGGAAATGATCAGAGTTCTGTTACTCTAAGACAAGGAAGGGAAAGCTGATCACAAAGAGGAGGATGAACATTTCAGCTTTTCTTGGATTTAGTTTTCCAAAATGGGTTAATCATGATGGGGTGCTTGGGACTGCTAACTTTACTGGAGGGAAAAGAACACAAGATGGAATAGGGAAAGAGAGGTTAAATATATGGAGGTGAGATAGATGCAGGCATTGGTGTCTGTGGGAATTGACCCTGAGTACCTGGGAGTCAGATGAAACCATCCCTGAGCTGTTGGCTTTTATCTTTAAAACTTGTGAAGGTTGAGGAAGGGCAAACTTAAACACTTAAAATGAGGAAGCCTGTCAGCTTAACTTTGATACATGGTGAAATGCTGCAGCAAATTATTAATCAATTTCTAAACACCTAGAGGATAATAAGCTGATAGAAAAACAGCCAGTGTGGATTTGTTTAAAAAAAATGTGTCAAACCTCTCTAATTTCCTTTCTGAATTGAATAAGAGGTGTATAAAAAAGAGAAGTAGTAAGTATGTCTTTACCTTAGTAAGGTTCTTGACAGTATTGCGGATAGCCATGTGGCATTCTTACAAGTAAACAGGGGAAAATCATCTGGGTGAAATGACTGTGAGGTGGGTGAAGAGCTGGTTGAAGTGGTGCGTTCAAAGACTGGTTGCTGTTTGTTTGTCAAATGGGGAAGGAGCCTGAAGCTATATTCTGCCCTCGGTCGGGTGCTGCTCATTATTTGCAGTAATATCTCGGATGATGGACTAGAGAACACAGCGGTAAGGGACTATCAGCTCTAACAGGCTTTGGGCAATTTGGAGGGCAGGTCTAGAGTCCAAAGCGATTCTGATGAAATGCAGAAATGGCTGAAATGAATAAGATGAGTAGTAAGCAAATGTAGGTACCGAGGGCTGCGGCGAGGAAGGGAAAGCAAATGTATGAATGCAGATGAGGGATGTCTGAGTAAGTAACAGTACTGTGAGAGAGCACGCGGGGCTGGGATATCACACGCTGAACGTGAGTCAGCAGCCCAAAACTGCTGGGGGAGAGAATGAGAATGGGGAAGAGCTCAGACTTCAGTCTAAGTGGGAATCTTGTGTTTAAGCTGTAGGATGTCATTAACTCTTCTCTGTTGGCTCGCCGTCTCTATGCTGGGGTAGTATCCGGAGTGGGCTCCAGGCTGTGAAGCAGTATAGACAAACTGGAGAAGGCCAGACGAGAGTGAGCTGTGGGGGTGAGAAGAAATTTAGAAAAGACCGGTGAGGAAATATTAAAAGAATTGGTTTTGGGATGGAAGGACAAAGTTGGGAAGAGATGCAAACTTTCAGGTATATTAAAGGATTTGTAATATAAAAGTGATGCTTATCCATGCCCTCTCTCCCTACCCAAAGGTAAGATGGGAAGTAATTGGTTTAGTTTGCACCTAAGATTTGGGTATTAGAAACTTAGCATAAACATATCACAGAGTGGAGTATTTGGGGGCGTGAGAGTAGAGGCGGGTTATAGGTATGAGGTGTAGGAGTTAGCTGTGAGGATACCTGTCTTTGCCTTGGAGTAGAGGGATAGACTAGATGATCTTTTTGAAATCCACTTCAGTTCAATCTGTGGTTCTGCCCACCAAAGGAAAATGCAAATTAAAAATGCAAAACAAAAATAAAAGTGATTTAAACCAAGGATTCCTGTTTGCTAATTTCAATGGTGATTACATTCAGCATTCTAAACATCCCTGGTTTGAATTAATCCCTCATGTTGCAGTGTTAGCATCTTCTATTTATGGAGGTCTTTTACAATGCTTTTTTATTTATTAAAAAAAAATAAATAAATCAGTGTATGTTCCTTGGTGTGATAATCTTTTTGAGCATGAGTTATACAAGTAATGATGAAGAGACTAAGATGTTTGTTCTTAAAACTGTTCTGAGGTATTTGCTTTAATGCCTTAGGTTTTCAGTAAATTGGCTGAAACCATAATGTAAAAACTAGACATCTCCTGAGACAACAATGTTGGAATAAATACAAATTTCTTAAATAGGTAACACTTGCATAAAGAAATATCTCCCCTCTAAAAATAAACTACTCTCCAAAGACACAGCTCATCCATACAGTAGCCGTATGCATCTTATTTTATCTGATGCCGTACTGGTGACATTAATTCAATGAGGAGACCAGAATGGGAGCCTGCTAGTTATTTTTCATGTTTGATTTTCTTCTCTATGAATTTAATATAAAGATGGTTATGTTAAGCTAATTATACATTGGCTTTTTATTTTCTGCTGCTGAATGAAATCATGTAGAAGGATTTTTTTTTCCCCTTTCCCTGAAGAATGGAACATTTGACCACAATTACCATTTTTTGCATTAGATAGAACACCTTGCTGTCTGTTACCAAAAGTGATTTACTAGGACATAGGGCGCACTGTTTGATGAACAGTGTCTGACTGGCCAACGGGACATAAGTAATCAAACAACGCGATGCCTGCAGAATCACATTATGTTTGACATTTATTATAAACCCAAACACCTAACTGCAAAATATGACTTAAAAGAAACAAAACAAAAAAAAAAAAAACAAAAACAACAAAAAAAAAAAAAAACAGATTTTCAAAAGAGAAAAGCCCATAAGGAAACAGAAGTGATTGCTGGGATAAATTTTCTTCTTACAGGAAATCTGTGCTGAGCAGAACGACCACGGGGAAAGCTGCTTTCTCCCCTTCTGCATTCTGCTGTCCCCAGCCCGGCTGCTTCCTGCGTGTCTCTCTGCACATATGTGCCACCCACCTAAGGAAGCAAATGGAAATGACTGGTCTCAGGGTGGCACCTCGATCCTTAGAGTTGATTCTGACCAGGAGGATTTTTTGTGTGTAAGAACTGGTTATCCATGCACTCGAGGCTTGTGCTTATGTCAGTGTGGAGGGCACACGCTCACCCACTGGCACAGAAGCGCCATCAGCCACTGAGCACCATTCAACCAGGTGCCAAGCACCTTTCATCTGAGCAAAAAAGATTCTTAACAGCCACTGTTAAAGATGTTTCTGACTGGTGTAATGTATTAACTGTGGGGATGAAAGAGTTAATTCATTTCCCATCCATTTTTTTTTTCTTTGTAGAACCGATTTGACACAGTCTAGCAGGGTGCTGTTATTGAAAAATTGAAGCACCAGGTGTGATTAAATAAGATCACACGTTTCATTCCCTCTTTAATTTCACATCACCCTTCAGCAGCTGTATCCCTTTGCTTTCCTATAGCTGGAGAACGCATTGCATTTATAGCAGGCAGCTTGCTGCATTAGTAACGTGCACCACTGGGCTGTTGTGAATCAAATCTGTTTGTGCACACAAATTATTTATTGTTTGATGGACCAAGTTTATTAATCTGTTTATTTCTCTAGAGCACAAAATACAGGGTGCGTTTGAGTAATGGAGACAAACCTGGCCTGGCTCCCTGGTAGTTCTGGAAGTCCATGCATACAGCAGAACATGTCTCATTCCACTCTTTGCAGTGGTAAAAAGCTGATGTATGATGGACTTGGGATCCTGTTTGTGTCCTTACCAGGCACGGGATCTGACCGAGTCACCTGCTTTGCTGAGATTTCATGGCCTGCCACCAGCACGAGGAGAGCACACCACTGCCCCTCTGGTCACAGTGGAGCAGCAGTGCTGCCATCATGCACAAAATGCACCCCTGTCCCTTCAGTGCTGGGCCAGAAAGGTGGCATCAAGCTATTTATAGGTAGAACATGGTGGCAGAAGAAGAAAATGATCACCAGTAGGCTTTTGACTACCCATTGTCTTATAATAGTGTTCCTATTACATATGGTTTGGATTCCTGTAATACTGCTGTTAGTTATTCCAGGCAACGTTTCCCCTTCCAGGCTCTGGCTAGCCTCACTTCTCTGAGGACAAAAAGCAAGTCAAGAACAAAGACTTCTTTTTATTTTCTTTATTTCTTCTTCAAGTCCTCAGAGGAAGGAGGACCCCTCAGAGGGTTTGTTTGCAGTATTCTTACACCATTACCTGCTCTAAAAATTTGTGTGCCTAAGACAAGGCCCTGACGCGAGGTGTTCCTGTGCACCTCACGTGTAATTAACCAAAGGATGGAAGTCTGTGCTGTTGTGCATCAGTGTACAATGTTATGGATTGCAGTTGGCATACAGTTCCTAGAAGCACAGTTTTGGGGTTTCCGAAGAGGCCTGCTGTTGTGGTTTTGGCTTTGTTTTCTTCTCCTGCACCTCTGGGGCCGTGCTCTACTGGTTTCCTGCTGTACCCGGTGGTGATACCACATGTTTATACAGCTATCGTGTGTCATGACACAATATGGTAATGCTTCTCAGCAATTTTGAGCACTATTTGAGCATGAAAATGATTAGAGGATAGTAACACCTGACCTATGAAGACAGGCCAAGAGAATTGGGGTTGTTTAGTCTGAAGAAGAGAAGGTTCTGGGGAGACCTTATTGCAGCCTTTCAGTACTTAAAGGGGGCATGTGAAAGAGATGGAGAGAGACTCTAGCAGGGCCTGCAGTGGTAGGACCAGGGTTAACAGTTTTAACCTAAAGAGGGGAGATTGAGATTAGATATTTGGAAGAAATTCTTGACTATGAGGGTGGTGAGGCCATGGCATAGGTGTCCCTGCCCATGGGAGGGGGGCTGGAACTAGATGATAGATGTCCCTTCCTAACCAAACCGTTCTGTGATTTGTCTGTGGCGCATTTGTACATTTGAGCAGTCTGGCCTATCCTCCAGCACCCAGCCCTTGTGTAAACAGGCAGCTTTCCTCAACAGGGACTTGTCAAAAATGGATACATCAAATTTAAGCAGATGAACTAAAGAAGCAAAATAGTACCTGAACACCATAGTGCTCTCATTCCCAAGGGAATAGGCTTTGGTTTGCTTTAGCATTATTCCCACATAAAAGAAAAAAGATGCAAGGGGAAGGCCACAGAAGAGGTTTGCTGGTTCTAGGGAGGCATCTGGACCTGCATTTGGGTATAAATAATGCCTGTGAACATCTGTATCTTCTTAAATTCGATCCTGGAACCAGCACTGGGACCAGCTCCTATGTCTCCTTTTTTAAATCTAGCTCTGCAGATAAAACTGTCAGCCGGTAGTGCAAGGGTGGCCTTAAAACCAAGCTGACATTTATGCAAACATGGCTTAGTTCATGCAGGAAGAGATACTCTTTGATCTGCAGGAGGACAGAAAATAAAACTCCATAAAACTCCAAAGGAAACCATTTTTCTTTTCTTTTCGTTGGAGGAACGGTCTTTGCTGAGATGGAGGAAGCTGCTCTGACCTTTCTCTCCCTGTGTGATACTGACCGAGCGTGACTGTTTCATCAAAAGCGAGGCCAATATCAAATCAATGGTCTGAACTAACTGGTCCATTTTGGTGTGTAATTATTGCCATATGCATAAGCAATTCTCTTAATGCAAACAGGATTATTTCTTAGCTACATATTCACATATACACAGAGGAAGTGTTTCAAAAGGTGAAGTTGCATTTAGGTAATTGTTTCATATTATGCTGGGGATTTTCTTTAATTATCTTTTGGGGTTGCAAGAGAAGACTTAGGAAATGTTTTGGGTTCTGAAAGTTTTTCAGTAATGTCAGCCTACATTATTAAAAACGTGGTGTTGACCCCTTCAGAAAAGATGAGGTTTCAAAGGAACCCACATTTTGCATTCTGTGTTTTGGGATTTTGAGTCTTCTTGCTATTCTTGGTTTCAGGCTGAAGCGTTAAACCTTTAAAAAAAAACAAAGTAGAAATGTTCATGCCATTCCCTGGTTTGTGGAGCTGTTGCCATAAGGGAAACGCTAGATTAATATTGGGCAGGTTGGCAGTAGTGATTATTCCTCCTGCCAATGCAAAGCAGGGTGTTATTTTCCCTATTATTTTCCTGGTACCCCTTCTTTTCTTTAGGTGGGTGAACTTAGCTTTCTTGCTCAAAACCAAATGTTTTTGCCATTGGTTCTGCTTTTCCAGCAAGGTCTTTTAATGCTGCTCTTTTCCTCTCCACATGCAAAGCAGCCTTTGCTCACACCTGGTACGGGATAGGATCCTTCTCCCTGAAGAGAGCACAACATCTGTTTTGCTTCCTAAATGTAGAAAGAGAAAGACATTCTCAAAAAAAATCTCCTCCTTTCCTTTCCTGCTTGCTAACAACAAAAGAGATTTTAAAGCATTTGGTGTTTCTAGAGAGAGAAAAAACACTGGAGTCCTAGACAGGAAAAAAACAACCATGGAAAAATAAATTGAACATAATTTGAACTATAATTAAAGGTCTTAAAAAGAAGCCAAACTGCCAAGTTGGAAAGGAAAATGTGCATCTTTAAATAAAGTACCTTTATGGACGGATGTGCTTGGGGTTACAGTATAGGACTGCCATTCAGGACATCTTGGCTCTATTTCTGCTCTGGGCTTCCTGGGTGATACCAGACCAGAAACTTAACCCTTAAATGCCCTGCTGGTCTATATGTAAACTATGGTGATTTTGTGAGTCTTGGCACTTCATAGTGCTTGTAAGCACTGGGAGATGGAAGTTATTTAAACAGAAGCTGCTGTGACATTATAGTGACGGCAGCTTTTTCTTTACTGTATTAGCAAGGGCTCACACCCTTTAAAATACTGGCAGCATTGTGAAACTGTGTAACTGCATCTCTGGGGAGTCTGAGCACAGTGGGGCCTGCAGCTGCAGTAAGGGGCCCTGCTTCAGAACGAGTTAAAAGGTAACATTAAAAAAAGTGCTTCGCAGGGAAGGACCTGGTGGTTTGCCTGCCGATGGCCTCCGTGCCCATTGAATGTGGCTTTCAAAGCAGGGGATTTGGCTACGTGCAATCTGCCCGCTGCTAGAAGCCAAACTGAAACCAGAGGCTGCGAGTTGAGCTGTCTGCAATCTGGATGGGGAAGGATTTCACACCTGTGAGGTTGCTTCTGCTGTGACATATAATAGGAAGCTTGCAGGCAGCATGATGTGATCAGTGGGAATAGGGCACTCCTGCTGCTGCCTGGAGAATCCACAGGTGCAGCTTTCAGCTACTGCAATCTACCAGCACTCCCATTTATGATATGGTTAGAGTTGGTGTATTAGAGATGGCTACTTCCATCATTTGCCACTTAAACCCATCTGGATAGATCCAAAGATTTTTATCTTTTAAAGATGACCCACAACTCTTTAACCTTCTATTTTATATTCATAGTCGAATACCTTGGCCACTCTGGCAACGCTTCCAATTTGCACTCAGCAAATCTGTATTTTATGAAACAGATGAATATCTGACTTCCTTCTGCATTGCAAATCAAAATAAAAGCTATTCTCTCCTGCTCTTGCTACTGGTAGCAAAACTGTCACCAAATCCACATGGAAATGTGCTAAGAGGTAAAGTAAGACACGGATTTTGGTGGCATGTTGGCTTTATCTTTTTATAGCTGTATTTGCAAAAATGCAAATTCTTTGGTTTGTTATTGTGTGTTTGAAGGGCAGGTAAAGATTACATTTTTGGTGGTGGTTAAGTAGGAGATAGTTGTTATCAGTATTTCAGGCCTCTTTTAATTCACCATGCATATTCTTTGTGTATGTTTCTGCAGATGAGAATGATCTGTATTTAAAAGTTCAGCTAACCATTTCACAACTTGGTAGCAATCTCACAACATGGTATTTATCCTAATCTGATGAATTTGGGACAGCTGCTGCGGTTTACAACTGAATAGTCGGGCATTTGGGTCCATCGGCTGTAATATTTCTGTGGCAGTCTGACCTTTGAGCTGCCAGTAACAATTCTGTCCCAGAGCCCAATATGACACCCATATACATTTCCAAAACATACTTTTTGCTCTCTGCATTCGTTACTAGAGGAACTCTTAGATTTCTTCCATTGCTATCCATGTGTCCTTTACTGAGGACGGGAGAGCTTGCGGATAAGCAGCAAAGAACTGTGAAGCAGAAATGCTTTGAAGAAAGTAATAAACAAAGAAGCCCTGACTACTGGAAACAGAAAATTCAGAGCTTAACATTGGTTGAGTTGCAGCAGAAGTAATGAAGTGTGAAATGTGCTATTCCCACCCAGTACGCCATGCTGCTTTAATTTACAGAATATATAATTATATAACATTAACATTCTGGTACATCGGTCTTTGACAAAAAATGAAATGAAAACAGACAAACGCATGAATCTATTTATAAGGCAATTATTGTAATAGCAGTGGATAAGAATACAAACTTTAACCATTTTTGTTATTTTAAAATTGCGCCCTTAATATCCTTTGATTTTGTGCCCTAGTAAATACTCAGTTACTGTTGCAAACCAATTTAGTTTAGTAAACCTTTACTAAACACTTGCAGAAGCCCTTCCAGCATATTTTTTCCAGCCTCTGAATCCTGTAACACCAGAGATCTGCTTAGAGATCTGCTTTTGAACTTGAGGGATAAATTACATGTGTGATTGGCTTCCCCGGTCAGACTGGGGTCCTTTCAGACCAATGCTCTGCCTTTGGCAGTGGCCCGAATGAGCTGGTTAACCAAATGTGCAATGCTCCGGCAATTACAATGAAAAGCACCACATCCCAGCACTCCAGGCATCGGTGTTAACCACAGAGTTCTCAGAATAGGAGATGCCCTTTTATTTCATTTGCAGAGAGATGACAAATGTTTATTATTAATGGTTCCCATCGTATGATTATTGAGGAAGGGGAGAGAATCCTTTCCTAATCTCTGCAGGCAAATTTCTCCTCTGAGACTCTACTTGGTCCTAAATTGACCCGCTGTGCTTGTGGTGCAGTCCAAGTATCTGTTAGTTAAGCTGTTTTTGAGAAAATCCGCCGAGAGTCTGGATTGCTCACAAGACTCTTAGTGGTCTGCGTTGTCATTCGCCTCCATGTAGCTGAGGTCAGAACTAAATGGAAGATTAAAGTCAGACTGGACAGTTTAGGAAATGAATATGCTTTTCTAATGTGCCCACTAATAAACAAATCTCCTCATTACAAAGCTGCCACCAGGGCATCTGCTCTCCTCAGAAAGGCCAAGTAACACTTCCAAGGCTGGTCAGCCTCTGCTTCTTCTTGGATGAGATGCTTCCTCTTAGGGTTAGGGTCAACAGCTGAAGCTGGGAATTGCATTACGCTTCATTACACTTCTTTTATCTTTATTTTTTTTTTTTTGGCTTGTACCTTAAAGTTTTTCAGCTAAGTCCCCGGGCTTTGTTTTGTTTTGTTTTGAGAAGAGATGAATTAAAAATCAGAAAACAGCATTCAGCTTTCTCCTACTTGATAATGATTTACACTGAGTCCACAGACAACCTGGGGGATGAGGAGTGCATATGCACAGTACTAGCTGGGTCAGAAGATGGCCTTTCTGAGTTCCTATCTCCAGAGGAAGCTGAGTTGTTTAGTCTCTGGGATGCTAACAGGACGGTGCTGAGACAACCTAATTTTGGTGGCTTCATGCAGGAAAACAAAACAAAACAAAACAAAAAACAGCTCAAACTTAATGACCTTCTGTAGGGGAAAAAGGCTTTAGGCATGAAGATACTGGCAGAAGTCAACAAGATTGTCATCTGGGGAGTGGAGAGAATACGGTAAAAGAAACAACTGAAATACCCTGCATGTTTGAGTTAACTAAAAGGTGTTATTTTGACATGGAAGCGCAGTTGACAGAGCAGGGGAGGTATGATCTTCAGCATGCCACATCACTGTTTAAAACGCAGCTTTTGATACTTCCCAGGGAATGTAGTGAGGTTTTTATTAAGGATTACCTAATGGCTGGATGTATTGTCCATCATCAAAGGCATTGAATCAATGCAACATTAAATGCTGAGGATCTTCAAAGGGCATGCTATAAGCAGGAGAAAATTGGGGAGCATAACAGGAGGCTGTACTGAATTTGGGGCAGAGGGGTACATTTGTGACAGGAACAACAAGAAACTCATGTCATTGAGATTATGCCGAAGAAGATCATCAGCCCTGTGTATTGCTGTGGGTAGAACATTTGAAGAGGTGGATCTGATTTAAAGCAACAAAATAAAGGAACTGTTTAGAATATTGTTTGTGACTGGGTGGTATACTTGAGGTACAGGTTATGTCAGTGTCCGTATAAGAGCATGGAGTGGGGATGTTTGTGAACAGAATTGTCTGCTCTCGCCTTGGGCCGCAAAGTTCCCTAGGAAAGAAAGTCTAGGTAGAAAAGTAGTGGAAAACAGATATAAGAAGTTTCCCTGATCATGTAGTCCATCCCTTTGCAATGAAACAAGATCAGTGCACAGAGTTTATAGCTGCACCTGGAAAATGGATGGAGTTATTT
The DNA here is from genome assembly GCF_009819795.1 of Aythya fuligula. Classification (NCBI taxonomy): domain Eukaryota; kingdom Metazoa; phylum Chordata; class Aves; order Anseriformes; family Anatidae; genus Aythya; species Aythya fuligula. Next base: position 145,771,207 of record NC_045560.1, on the reverse strand, counting down.
TTAATTGGCAATATTCATGGTTTGGTAGCATACCACAAATGTCAATTATGCGATGACCTATTACAGTACTAATTGGACATATCATGTATCAGCCATACGATTGCTGTTAATGGGATGGTAACTTATTCAAATTTATTTGTATGCCATCCCCTTCCGTGCACTGTGGTGGTGACCAGGAGAAATAAGTTTATTCTTACAGGGTTGGTAAGGCTGCAGATTTACAAGAATGCAAGCCCGCGTACTGGTCCTGAATATTTGATTCATCGCAGAGAAGAGGAGATGACATTGGTCCTGTGTCACTTCAGGGGCTGAGATACTGGAGGCTGTCTTAATGCAGAGACGTGACGTTGTGCCAAAGAAGCTAGCTGGAGAATGAGTTGCTGTGGAACTTCTCTAGTTGGTATTCCACACTAGGCAGGCGGTGCTAGGTCTCGCTGAGATTCCCACTGTGCAAAAGGCTGACAGATGCTTTGGACTGACACAATAATACCAACTTTTTATGATGTATGCGCCGGAGGAATTCAACATATCCCTGAGCCAGCTCAAGTCTCGCTATGTTCCATTTAAGAAATATTGACGAAATGGGCCACATTATCGCTCAAGTCATTAATACATAACCTATAAAAGGACCTGGGCGAAAAATAAATAAATAAAGGAAAAAAACTCTAAACCAAACCTATTTTCTGCTCCTATGCTCCTTCTGCTGGTTATGCAGAAGCAGTAAACAAACCCTATTCCCAGAGCTGTGCTGACAACACTGATGATGGTGGTGCACAAATTAGGAGGTAAACAAAAAGCCGTGTTAATTTCAAGCTCCATTAGAAACACAGGCGGTAAAAAAAATCAATGTCTCCCAAACAGAAAAGGTCAAAATTGGTAGGGAAGGAAAGTTGGTTTTTCGGTTGGTATAGGACTTTTTAATTATTATTATTTTTATTATTTCTTTTTAATTGGGTGTAAGCAAGAAGAAGCTACTGGTCAGTGTCATCAGTGCCTAATAAACCAAAAAATAACTACCAAAAGTTGTTTTTTAAAGAAAAATATCCTCAGCTTTGGCTCTGGTTGAAATACTTGTATTTAAAGGCTGGCTTCTATTTTAAATTTTGCCTGTAGGTTCTGTGGATATTCGGTTACATTTATAATCTTGGCATGACACATTTGAGGGAACATTCTTTTGAAAAGTGTAATCATCAGATTTCACGGTTTTCTCTTGGCATAGTGTATTCTTGGATCAGAATCCTTGGGGCCTGTTAGTTTAAATTTTAGGCTTTGTTGTGCATCCAGATTAAGCCTGGAAATACATGTGTGTCATTTTGTTATCAAGTCGTCTAGCAGAGGCTGACAGGAAGAACAAATACCGCTTTATATGTTTTCATTTTATGGTAGTGTGTCACCTTCATCTCCAGCAGCATTAAATGTTTATCACTTCGTGTGATCTTTGCTTTGCATATTAAACTAAACTTCGCGTGGCCACGTTAAATTATGTATGGAGGTGGCATTCCAAGGAACCAGCTCTTCTGATGAGAGTGCACATGCAAAAGTAGGCACATAAACACCACGCAAGGCGATTTGACCTTACAAGATCAAAGGTACTTGCTTCCTAAGCGTTTGAAAAAGTGGTGCTCTTAGCACAGGTGTTCAGAAAATTATTATTCTCACTCTCCTAACACCACTGGAGTTATACATATTTAGTGCAACCTCCTTTTAGCAAGAGCAGCGTTTGGAACAAGGCTGTTAACACGTCTTCGTTCTCCAGCACCAGCTAGTCGTAGCATTTTGCTGTAATAAATTCCTCCTCGTCCCTGTGTGTTAGGCTGGATGCCCCTCCACAGGCTAGGACCAAGGCACAGGGAGTTCAAATACCATGTTTTATGTATAAAAAAGTCTTCACATGGCATTTAGCTTGGTTGGAAACCATCTTCCGCCACAGCATGATCAGTATCTTTGTAGCAAAATCAAGATCGTTGTGGTAGAGAGCACAGATGAGACATGCAAAGGGCTTCTACCTCTGCACATTTCCTTCCGAACAGCTGCATCTCCTCATTGTCACTTCAGCTCATCCCTAAGACACAGCTTGGGCTTCTAATTGTCATTCCCTTCGGTGGACATTAGTGTGCTTGTTAAATTGGCCATTTGTGTCCCACAGCTGCTGTGCCTGTCCGGTGACTCACTCGGACCTGCATTTTGCACACCCTGTGGGAGCAGGGAACAAGTTATCTCCGTGCCTTCTGCTTCTGGTCCTAAAACTGTTGTGCATCAAATTCAGTCCTCCTGTATTGCTTCATTAACCTCTTAAAGCTGCAGTTATTTGGAGAAGAGAAAAAAAAAAAAAGAAGAAGAAAAAAATTTAAAGACAAAGGAGCCTAAAGGAATGTGTCGTTTCCTAAGGAATTCAACATCTTCCACCAACAAAAGAGACTTACTCAACCTGGAGGCGTTGTAGTTAAGGTGTAAAGTAACGTACAGAAGTCAGCCTGCCCATCCATAGTTGCAATGGGAGGGTGTTAGTAACAGCAGCCAAATCTTGTTTGGTCAGGAAAGTAAGCGGTGAAGGCTTGAGGATATGTAGAAAGCTGATATATGGAGGGCCAGTTCCCCAAAGTTCCCCTGATCTGCTTACTTTCATGTCAAAGCTTCAGCACTCCGTGTTAATGATTGCCTGTGCTGAGAACATGACATTTGTATTTCTTTCAGAAAATGATACCTTTTCTCTCTCTAAAGTAGACAATTTTGTGTTCTGTCAAAACTTCATTTAAGAACAGTTTCCCTTTTGCAAGTGTGAGACCAAATAGTGCCCCCTGAAATCATGAGAAGCCAACATCATCGATTCTCGGCCTCTGCCTAGCCCAATAATAAATTATGAACATCATGTTGAAAAATACTTCTGAAAGTAGCCTTCCTGATATACGAGTAATAATGACTGCAGTGAAGCTTGAGGGCATACAAAGTGCTCACCGTTTACTACTACAGTGAATTCTTTCATAAAGCTTTCCTCTTTTGCAGTACAATTAATTTTACGTTTCATTTACTGACACTGGCATGCACTTAGCCTTAGAATATTAGTTAAAATTGGTTTATGATGTCAGCCCTATTCTTAGCACACTGAAAACAGGGGAATAATTGAAGTGTGCTGTTGTACAATTTAGGGCTTGTGGTGGACTTGGAGAATTTCAGATGGAGAGATGAGGATGTGCCATTCCCGCTTCTGTCAGCCTGCAGGGAATAGCTTTTCTCTTTAACATTTCATTGTAATCTTTCTGATGATACCTCAAAATGTCAGCTTGTGCCTCATAGCTTAAGTTTTTCCCAAAATAACTTCGATGTACCTCCGAAGTTTAAAAACTAAATCACAGCAATATATACCAATAACACTCAGACCCGAAAGGCTGTTGAAATTTAGGATATCATTTATTTTGGGTTAGCTGCATTTTCAGTTCTACGTTGTCTCCTGTACAGTGCTACCAACGAGCTGGCTTTAGAGATGGCCACAGAGGACTCTGTACTAGTCCTGCTGAAAACCTTTGCCAACTTACGGAGTTATATTCTAGTGAAGTGTTAGGAACTTTTCAGGATGAAAAGGAATTAAGAATAATTCCGCGTGGAGTGCTTTTGACTTCCTTTCCGCAATAGAGTTTTGGTTCTGAAATGTTCGATATTTAGCTTTTCTGGGAAGAAATGAATGCATTAGGCAGTCAATGAAGCATTGCTTAAAATCTGCTTTGAGGCTCTCACAGACTTCCACAAGCTTTACTTAAGCCTTGTGATGACTTGGAGAAAGGGACATTCGTAAATGCTTCCTATCGAAGGAGGAAGAACAATCTGAGACATCCACACGTGAGTAACACCCTGCTTGACTTGTCTTCAGGAAAAATAACGTGTGTGGATCACAAGGTTGGCTCTGTCTTGAGAGGTTATGGAACATTTTCTCATCAGAGAACATTTGCCTCTGAGTTTGCTTTTCCCTGTGAGATAAAACAACCGCTGGGAAGCACTGAAACTTGGTGTATTAGGGAACCCAACACACGGAGCTGAGAGGGCAGTCAGGACTTCATCAGCTGAACGTGCCCATGTTCTGACCTGACCTTACCCACACGTTTCCATCAGAAGGGTAGGCTGTTTGCCAGAGTCATTCTGAACCCTTGCTCTGAAACATGGTTTTTTTTGGCTGTGCTCTTATCTATAAGCTATCTATTTTTATTGCTGTCCCCATCCGAGATATTTCAGGCTAATGAAACAATACGATTGTTTTTATCCCCAAAGTATTTCATTTCTACTGAAGAATATCATACAGTGGAATGCAAATCTAAATCCGAGCAGAAATCTCTGCTGAGATGCTTTTAAAAATGAATTAGCTTAGTAAAGAACTGGCAGATACGTGCCGAACACTCTGTGAGGATCGCTGATTGTGAAGTTTTGTTAAACGGCGCTTTCTCCAAGCATGTACAAAAATAGCAACGTTGGAAATCATGAAGCTCTGTCTTTTTCACAACTGAAACTATTATGGGGCTGCATGCAGCGTTCTCGTTCCCTCTTCTCCCTGTTGAAAGCTGAACTTGTTGGAAACGTGAGGAAGTAGTAAGCATGGTACTTAATGTGATTACTCCAGAAATAGGTGCTATATGCACCTACAAGCATTAGTCAGCTAGGGTTTGCACCACTGAGCTCCACTCTGTATTAATTCATTAATGGAGTCATTAACAAAAATGTGATGGAGTCTTTTCCTACTGCTGCACATGCAGCTCAGATAAGCAAAGACTTCAGAAATGTTTGTGCTGCTGTCTGTATGCACCTACCTCTGCGATGCCTGTAAGCACAAAGTGAACTTCTGCAGTCTTTGGTGAGCTGCCCCCACAAAGCAACTGGAAATCCTTTCCAGGCCTGACTCCTGTGCACATGAAACCTCGGCAGCTTCTCTCATCTTCCAGCCCTTCACAGGCTCCCTCCCTCCCTGGCATTTCCTTTGGGAAGCGCGGCCATTCCCATGGCTGCGGTTCCACCCTCCATCACCCACGGCAGTATCACCTGGGCTGCTCCTTGGGGAGAGCTCCCCGAGAGCTCCCAGCCTCCTGCAGACCCCACCTGATAACTGCTGGCTGAAAAATTGGCAGCGTTCGAGCTGCTGAAGTGTGCTGACTGCTTGCTGTCTCGTGTTGTCTCACTGGTTCCTTGCATCTCTGCATCTGCTGCGTTTGTCTTCGGATGTGTCTGCACTGCCTTCTGCAGCTTGAAGCATAAACCAGGGAGGAAGTCTGGAGAAGTCTACCTATAGAAGAAAAGCTTTGTGTGACTGCTGTCGCTGCTCCTCTCCAGCCAGCCCATTTAAACCTGGATCCATACCTTCCACTTGAGTGCGCAGACTTCTGTTTTGTCTTGGGAACGCACCCGACACGTGACATAGGGGAACGTTTCCATCACTAATCTGTTTCCACGTGAATTAGACAGGCAATATATCAGTGTACCTTTCAGAGCTGCCCTGTAATGACCAGAGCTCGCCTGTTCCTCACCTGCACGCTGCTTGTGCCCGGTCTGGCTCGCCTTGCACGGCTCCAGGGCACGTGCAGTGTACCAGGAGTGCCGGCTCCCTCCTGCTCTTGCAGGTCCTAGAATAATGCAGTAATTAAGAGTACAATGTGGGAATCTTAATTTCTCCACTGATGTTGCATCACAAAGAGGATTAGAGGTTGATCTCTTAATGAAACTGCCAGTTTGCCGTTGCCCTGTCTCCTGAGTATTTTGAGAAATGTATTATTTTACAGAGCATGTCTACATTTTTTTTTTTGCTTTGTGCTGTTCACATTGGACCTTAGAAATGTCTAACTGCTCTGTGATTTTTTTTTTTTTTCCTATTAGCTTGCTAGAAAAATGCAAGGGAGGGACAGAATACAAAAACTTGACATTTGGAAATGTTTTCCTGCTATTTTAGTTATTGTTTTCTATTGCTGTTGTACCTACTATCCCCTGGTGAGAATGGCTGCATATGTATAGTAAAAGGCAGTGGCTGTCCTAAAGAGCTTACCTCCTAAACAAGACAAATGGTAGGAAGCATCATCTGAGGATTGCTCCAGGAGGAGGCACAGAAGCGCTGAAGCTCAGGCTTCGGGCTGCACGGGAAATCTGTACTGGAACCAGAGCTGAACTCACATGGCTGCAGCTGCTGTCCAGTGCCGTAGCTCTAAAGCCTTTTTTACCCTTCCAGCCTTTCTTCCCGAGCAAAATCGCTCCTCTTAGTGCTTTTCAGAATCCCACCAGCAATTGTCTGAGCATCCCATGTGGGCAAAAGCGGAGCAAACGCCGCGCCGCGTGGCTCCCTGCAGCCCGGTGCTCGCGGGAGCCTACCTCCGTGCAGCACTAATGAGACCTACCAGCATTTCTCCTCCAACCTATCAGCTGAAGACCGGGGAAGATGTGATTTATTAGCCAGGACTGAGATGGATAGCATCATAAATCTCCTCCAGCCTGCCACAATTAAAGTTGCCAGGGCTCTGTACTTTGCCACGTGGAATCCACGCGAGCCTGATCAGATCTGACCGGCTTGTTCTGCTAAACGCGAGTGTTGAAATGACTGCCCAGAGTTTATTAATAAGTGTATAAATCTGGACTATAAAGGGGAAAAAGATGAACTGGTACTAGTATATCTGTGACATATACTTAATAATAAAACTTAAACTCTTCTACAGCCTGATACAAATTACTTGCTCTGCCGCGCCGGTCTTGCCACAGATACACATTTCATTTTTGTGATATACTCTGCGGCTGCTCGGCTAATAAGTGCTGAGAAGGGATAGTAATGGATAGATAGATGCATCTGGTATTTATAGAGGACTGTTTTAATGGTGCTAAAAAACTGATGTGCTCAGCGTTCCTCGCAGCTGCAGTTGCGTTTGTGGCGGTAATCCTATCAGGAGGGCTGCTGGCTTCCAGAGTAATTAGAAGCCTGCAGCAAATAAACACCAAATGAGTTCCCTTTTTTGAAGTTATCTTTTCTCCCTCTTTTCAATAGCCCTTCTCTGGTATAATTATGTAGCAGTCATTATAACATTAAAAATCATTTTGAGTGAATGAATGCTATTTTTGTTGTTGTTGTTCCTTGCTAATTATTACGAACTAATTGTAATTTAGGCTAGTCTTCTAAAAATCTCGCTTCGTTACAGCATGGCTACTGACTGAAGGCTCTTGCAGCCTTGATCCCAGGAGCTCGAAGTTCCCTTCACCTGGGTCGGTGTGGTGGCTTCTGAGATACAGACGGAGGGCGAGCAGTTGCCCAAAGCCGTTTTGATAAGCTCCTGCCCTTGTAGCATTCAGGCTGTGGGATTCATACAGGTTCACAGCACCAGGTGCTTGCCACCAGGGAAGTGGTGTCAGACTGACTGTCTGATAATACAGAGAGGTAAAAGCCTTCCTCTCTGGCTTTTTGTGACTTTGTCTAGGATAAAACTTGGAGTCCTGAGATGCTCCTTCCTGAAAAGACACTGGCGAGAGTTCAAAGGACAATAGCAAAACAAGCAATAGTCCGGGGAGGGTTGAACTCTAATTTGTTGTATCTTCACCATCTATCTTGGTTATTAGCCTTGCAACATTTGTGGCTTCAGTCAGATGTTTTGGATTTGTGCTCGTGTACGCTGAGTTGCAGTATGTAGGCACTGGGTCAACGCTGCATAAACCCCTGTGTTCTGGTTTGCATGTTTTGGCTCTTGTTTTCAAACTGGTTTCAAGATTTAAAAAAAAAAAAAAAAAAAAAAAAAAAACAACAACAACAAAGTAAGGTTTGGTTATAGCCACATAAGCAAGTCTATATTAATTTACATTTACTGGTAATGAGGTATGAGAATGAAAAACCCTCCCCACCTCTCAGATCCCAGCTTGAGTTTTTAAGATTGGCTGTTAGAAGAAAAATGTCTTTGTACTCCCAAATTGAGCACATTCAGTCCGGAGTTACTAGCACATAATAAACATGGAAACATCTAGTGACACTTTCTTTAATGGAATCATTCTTTAGACTAGAACCACAGCTTTTATTACTCGGATTCTTAAAATGCCTTTTATAATGTAGCTCATAAACAGCCTTAGCTTCTGTTGTCCTATAATGGCAATTTCTTCATACCAGGACCATTCCCAACCAAGGCAGCACAGCCCTATGGCTGTAACTTGGCATGTTCACAGAAATACCAGAGCGAGATGTTGGGGAGATACCGAAGCTTCAAGTGCTTCAAGTATTTCTAAATGTACTTCATTGTGGAGTTCAGTAGATACTTGCATAGCATTGGCTGTGCTCAGGACCTCTCTCTTTTCCTGACCTGTCCTGCAAATTACTTGGGGGTGAGAGAGATTTATACCAATGGGGCAAATTGCTGTGGTGAATCTGGGCTCAACTTTCAAATGAGTCATTACAGAGCAGGGCCATATATGCCCAAATACGTGGAGGAAAGATAAGCCAGATCAGCTAATGCTTTAAGTCAATGCATCTGTGATAAAGCACATAAAATCCTCTAAGGAGAATTACGATGCAGTGAGTTATGACTACTTCATGCTTGAATGAAAGCATCCATTTGTAGGTTTAGGGCATACAACCTCCTACACAGGGCCTTCATTGTTTAGGGTGATTTACCTTAATTTTCCTCAGTGTTTCCATATTTTGGATTTGAGCTCACGTATGCTGAATTATAGTGTACAGACCTTGGGTCATCTTTTTCTGAACCTTGTATTTTTCCCAGCCTTTTTTTTACCTCTTGGCTTTGAAAGGCATCTCCTGAGGAAAGAATGTGGTTTTGTGCTTGTGATACATCTCAGAGGCTATTTAGATAATGGTTTCTTGACAGGGAGGTGCTTATGTTTTTTGCCAAGTCTTTTATTCCAATTGTGATAAATTTGCACTGTATAACAGTGAGAATAAAAACCCCATAGTTTCATTGGAAATGAGCTTGGGAGTTTACCATCCAAATGCCTCATGCTGTCAGAGAAGCCCTTAACATCTCCTGTTGCACACACTTCTGCTGATCCAGGAGTTTTTAAGCACTGAAAGCACAATCTGCTTCTTGGATGTATAGCAGCCCCAAAAGGAAGAGGGAATCCATTTAGAGGAGAAAAGTCTGTTTCCAGGAAAAAAAAACGGAATTACTGCAGAAGGTCCTAAAATCTTGCAGTGGTCTGCCAGACAGCAAATCCCTGAAAGATATCTGATCACAAATAACAGGAGGATGTCTGGTACAGGCTTCTGACTGATATTTCAGTCTAGTAGATAGAAGTGAAGATAGAAGGGAAGCAGAGGTAAGGAGTCTAATCACCCAGAAACCACACACACTTACACATACACTATCTCTCATCCAAGAAAAAAATGAACATAGCAGTTCACTCAGAGTCATAGCAGGCATGAAGGACTAGTTTCCTAGTCCAGGGCAGAGTTAACAATACAGAAAAGAATGCTTGTATTATTTGTTCCCCTCAACAACACATTAAAGTTTGAACAATTTAGATGCAACTAATGGAACAGGAAAAAAGAAAATAAGGAAGGAAGGAAGGAAGGAAGGAAGGAAGGAAGGAAGGAAGGAAGGAAGGAAGGAAGGAAGGAAGGAAGGAAGGAAGGAAGGAGGGAAGGAAGGAGGGAAGGAAGGAGGGAAGGAAGGAGGGAAGGAAGGAGGGAAGGAAGGAGGGAAGGAAGGAAGGAAGGAAGGAAGGAAGGAAGGAAGGAAGGAAGGAAGGAAGGAAGGAAGGAAGGAAGGAAGGAAGGAAGGAAGGAAGGAAAAGAAAGAAAGGAAAAGAAAGAAAGGAAAAGAAAGAAAGAAAGAAAGAAAGAAAGAAAGAAAGAAAGAAAGAAAGAAAGAAAGAAAGAAAGAAAGAAAGAAAGAAAGAAAGAAAGAAAGAAAGAAAAGAAAGAAAAGCCAGACTATGATACCATGCTCCATGCAATTACTTCTCAATGCTAAATAAACACATTGGTGAGAAAATTGTAATTTGCAATTATTGGACAGTGCTAGAAAGAGCAGCGTGATAGCCAGTCCCAGGCAGGCCCTTGATGAATAGGAAGTTATTTATAGCGTTATGCAATGTTGCGTTCTGCCAGCGTATAAAAGGAGTGAATTTCAGCGGTGATGGAGGTTCGGTACAAGACCATCATGCCAACCTGTTCCGGATTGTTTTTTGGGAGATGGAGAAAGGAGGAGGGAGGGGTGGCAGTGTCTATCACAGAGAAGAAAGGCAGTGAAACGCTACCCTCTTTTAATTAAAGGCTCCCACAAAGTAATTTCCCCCTTTAGCTTGTGATAATATGCTTTTGGCAGGAAGAGTAATGCGAACAAAACACTCTTCCTTATAAGCAAAATCAAGGAGGGCAGGCAAATTGTATTCAGCAGCAATTTATTGAAGGATTTGTCATTTGTTTTTGAACAGCCCTTTGAGTCGGGCAGTAGGAGCAGGGTGTTGTGCTTGTGTGTTTTGAGTGGCAGTAGCAGTGGGGTTTGAAAACCTTTTAGAGGAGTCTGGGGATAGTCTCCCATGGGAAATTATGGAAAATACCTGTCAGTCTTAATGGAAACTCATCATTCCAAAAGGAAACTAATGTGCTCTCTGGAAGTATATTTTATCAGCGTTAAGTCCTCTTTGCGGTAACATAAAATAGGGTGAACATGACAGGGGTAGTGAAATCTCATAAGAGTCTCCCCAGCTTGGGGAATTTTAAGAGCTATGCAGAGTTCCCTCTGGATATCTGAGCAGCCTGTAAATAAGTACAAAGGTTGTCACTTTTTTCCCTATTTTGATCATTTCTGATACATTTCTTCCACATTATCTGCCCAATTGTGAATCCTCTGGACATTGCAGATGGAGCCACTGTGAATTAATTCCATTTTCTTGCCTAACAGCGCTTTCCTTATGAAAGGACCTTTTAAAGATACGTGGCCTGAAGGGTCGGGGCCCTTTTGTTTTGTGATGTGTGGGTATCATTGTAGTCTGTATCCCTCAAGGTACTGGAGAAGTGCACTGCTCCTCTACATGCATTTACACACACAAAGAAGGGAAATCACAGTTAGATCGACACCAGAAGTGTTATCCTGAATTAGCTTATTTCATTTTCATTAAAAGAAGACATGAGATGGGAGAAAGTATACAGCTGATGTAATGTAATTCGTACATTGTACATCTCATTGTAGGGCCTTCAGCATAATGTGCCACGCAGAGCGTTTTTTTTTGTACTGGGGAAATGCAGCATCCTGTTGAGGAGATAGGCTGCTCAGCTGAATGACCCTGAAGTGGGTCTGCAATTAGTGAGCAATAGCCAGGAGAAGTCATGCTGCAGCTGACACACAATGCAATGCTTTCCAGCCAAAAGAGACACATGCACAGCACTAGGGAACAGCTGATGGCAAGGCTTTCTGAAAGAACAAGCTGTAACACAGCAAAACTTAATCAGTGCTGTCCTCCCTCTTTCCTGTTCTCTATGTCTTCATTTCTTCCTCGTACATCTGCTGCTTCTATTAAAGACATTATTTTAGACATTAATGTCTAAAACAGGGATCCTACCGAGGAGCCTTGCGGCGTGATGGGTTTAGGTAAAGGCACTGAGCTTTAGGAAATTGCCGGGGGTTAGAGACACAATAGTTGTTGTTACTGCAAGTCTGTTAAAACTGGAGGGAAAGGGAAATGTGGCAATGTGAAGTCTAAGTGCCATGCTGTGACCAGCTTTTACTGCCATAGGGCTAAGAGCAATGGTAGGTCCAATATGAAAGACTACCTTGGAATAATTGGCAACAGCCCTTCCTTTGATTGATTTTTGCTTCCTTTACTTGAATAATCTCACCATAAAAATGTATAATAAAGTAAAATAATACAGGCGCTCAGTGCAGCGATTGCAAGAGCAGGTGAGTCACTGCCATCCTGTTTGTCCTCGACTCAGCAGAGAAGCAGCACACACTCAGACATGAGAAGCAGAGGGAAGGGAGGCTGGCTCCGACAGCAACTGTAATAAACGGCCTAATCTTTCTGAGCTGCACTTCTAACAAATAATTAAGCAGTGGATGCGTCCTACAATAATACCAGCTGGGCTTTTCTCTAAGTCTCTAGACAGATTTTCGGTGCAGAATTATCTCAAGTGATTCTTCTCTAACTAGCATAGCTCAAATGAGAGCGGCCACGGTGCATATGAAGCCTGAGGTGGTTGTATCCATATCATAACTTCTGGGGTCACCCAAAAGCATCCTTTAGTGCTGCTGGAAATGCTCAGAAATCCCTGGTGGAAGGGACATGGCACTGCCAGGTTATTTGTAGTATCACAAGGTGATAGTAGGGATCCCTACTCTATTTTTTAGGATTGCTGTAGTTCTCACCATGCCTTGGTGCTAAATTACTCTGTATGTGGACTCAGTGATATGCAGATTTCCATCTCACAAGCAATAAGCAGCAAGAGATTTAAGCAAACAGATGTTTACTGAGTGGGAAATGGAAACGAAATGAAACAACAGCGCAGGAAAAACAAATAAGGAGGCCAAGACTCAGCTGTGCTGGCAACAGAGCCAGACCTCTGCCCTGCCCGGGGGGTAGCCAGGGACTGCCCTTGGTGCTTCCAGATCAAAATTCCTGACTGAACTGGGAAGCACTGTTAGTGGCAGAGGTTGACCTCCTTTGCAGGGGTTGTCCTCTGCCCTCCAATATATGTGCAGTCTGGTGGTAAGGCAACTGTGTGTTTGGAGTAAACAGACCCTCAAGAACCTCTTCAAGCAACCACTGTGGCTGCTTGTGCTGCTGCCTGGTGATCCCTGTGTGAATCATTAACACAGGTCTGCAGTACTTTGTGTTTTGTTTTTATTTTCCTTGGATCCCCCTTCCCTCTCGTGTGGCCAGGAAAGGCAAACACTGTCCCCTTAGTAGAGCCTTTTTCCCATTTCTAGCCTCTAGCTCTCTCTTTCACCCTACTACTGCAACTGCACTTTTGGCCTAGTACCATCACATTCATAGTCATCTGACCATCTGAAGCTGTTTTCTGGTTCCAAGTCATTATTGTCACATTCATCAACTGGCATCTCTCAATTTTTCCACTTTTAAGGATGAGTGACTTGCATATAATTCTGTGAAAGCTGATTCTGTTCTACCTTCTATTCATAGTTCAAGTTTTCTTCATAAAGCTCAAGTTCATTTCTGCTTCTCTTCGTAAGTCCACCAATCCCTCTGATACTATGGCTGCCGACCAGAAAGTCCAATGCAGCAATATACAGGGTATCTCCTCCATCTGAAACTCATCTCGCAAATTCCAAAAGTCCTTCTAATAGCAGATCTCTCTTTTTTTCTTTCTTTTTTTTTTTTTTTTTTTAATTTAATGAGCCTCATTATACTTTATTTGTTCAGCTTTTTGTGAGCAGCCATATGGCATCAGTGGAAACCCAGTGAAAATTTATTTATTATCTCACAAAATGTATAGAAGGATGTCAAACGTAATTAAAAGCGTTCTCTTTGAGATATATTCTTACCAATTAGTCACTTGGAGCTTCTAGACAAGTCTTATCAGCTGGCTGGCAGAGGATATCTCTAAGATAGGTGTCATGGGTCAGGAGGAGATACAAAGCGAGTTTATCAGTAGTGCTATTTCAGGTATCACAAGCTACTTCTGAGTTCTTGAAATTCTTGAGCGAAACACTTGATTCTTATCTCTTTGGAAAATCTCTCTTGCCACAAAGTAGAAAATCAGGCACAGTGGAGAAGTGTTTAATTCCTCAATGCTGGAAGTGTGCAGTCAGGAAACAGTACAACCTGGATTCTTCCCACCAAACTTGCATTGGTTGCCTGAAGCTGGGAGACCAGAAGCCCCCTCCAAGTCACCAGTTCAGATAAGCATCCAGAGGGCAGTTCAAATTGGAGGCTGTATTTATACTTTGAATATGAAGTAATTAGATTCTAAGCTTATGAAGGTTTTTAAATTCTTTTGATTAGGTGGGATGGAGCCAGACTGTAAGGCCTGACAGAATTTGTTTGGACAAGAATTTGGCTTTCAGGGAGTGAGGAATTACTTGGAGAAGCCAGGCAGAGGATTTTATTTATTTTTATTTTTTTTCAGAAGAATTCCTTGCTGCACACATCTCACTTTATAAAAACATTTGATCGGAGCTGCTCCTTTGTCTAAGACTTACATGTAGGTCAAATACGAGTGGTTGAACACTCTTCCTAAAAATCAAGTACATCTCTCATCCTCCTCTCATTAAGTGAGGAAATTTGTGGATTTATTTTTCATTCCATTTGCTCTGAATTTTATGCAAATTCATCTGCAAGGCCAGGCTTGTGCTGAAGCCGGTCTAGTCAGCAGCTGCTTTGAAGTGCTCTGCACCAAGCAGATGTCTATAGAGGCAGCACAACTTTCCACCTAACGTGGTAATGGGATTGTTGAGTAGGCAGGCTCGAGTTTTCAGATGTTTCTGTAGCCATTTGAGGCCATCAAAGGGGAGGCTGCTGCAGCTTCTCCTCCCCAGCTTGTTGCAAACTCCTAACTCCTCTCCAGGAACTCGGGCAGTGGTGTGGAGAACCGCCTGGCTGAGTTGGTCTAGCCAGAAACACTGACTAATGACTACCAAAGCATTAGGATTTTTGTGCATTCAGACATTTGTTGTTCACATTAGCATGTTTTGCATTATGAAAATGTATTCTCCCCTTCTGCTTGCACACTCATGTCCCATTTGGGAGGACAGAACTGCAGCATATTACTAAGGCCTGACTTTGTGGGCCCTGTTGCCACCTCCCCCTGAGCAATCACAGAATCACAGAATCACAGAATTTTCTAGGTTGGAAGAGACCTCAAGGTCATCGAGTCCAACCTCCAACCTAACGCTAACAGCCCTCCACTAAACCATATCCCTAAGCTCTACATCTAAACGTCTTTTGAAGACTTCCAAGGATGGTGACTCCACCACTTCCCTGGGCAGCCTGTTCCAATGCCTCACAACCCTTTCAGTGAAGAAGTTCTTCCTAACATCTAGCCTAAAACTCCCCTGGCTCAACTTAAACCCATTCCCCCTCGTCCTGTCACCAGGCACGTGGGAGAACAGGCCAACCCCCACCTCGCTACAGCCTCCCTTGAGGTACCTAAAAAGAGCGATAAGGTCGCCCCTGAGCCTCCTTTTCTCCAGGCTGAACAAGCCCAGCTCCCTCAGCCGCTCCTCGTAGGACTTGTTCTCCAGGCCCCTCACCAGCTTCGTCGCCCTTCTCTGCACCCGCTCAAGCACCTCGATGTCCTTCTTGTAGCGAGGGGCCCAAAACTGAACACAGTACTCGAGGTGCGGCCTCACCAGAGCTGAGTACAGGGGGACGATCACCTCCCTAGCCCTGCTGGTTACTGCAGAAAGGAGAAGGGCCTGCATTTTCTGAAAAGTTACATCTTCTGTATCTGGGCTTTCAGGAATAGGTGCAAAAATCCCCTTTCGCCAATGACTGTTTCCAATGCTACCTCCTGCACGTGCTGGGTGTGGGTGCTGGGACAGTGCGTGCTGGACTGGGCCTCCTGGAAAAGCTGCACCAAATATTCCATGGTCTGAATTTTTGGGTAGACCTGTGTGGTGCCAGGAGTTGGACTTGATGATCCTTATGGGTCCCTTCCAACTCAGGATATTCTATGATTTTGTGATTCTATGATTTGCTGTGGGACGGACCTTGTTTGGGGTCCATTCCCCAGCTCAGAGGTGGGACTGCTTGCCCATGTACACTGCCAGTGCAATTTGCCCCCTGAGGTGCTCCGTATCCCCAGTTGTTCATGAGGCAGGCATGGTAGATGAGCTGCAGCTCTTGTTGGTGGAGGATCAGGTCTAGGTCTCTCCACAGATGAAGCCTGGGGCAGCTCAGTGGTTCCCTCCATCCACGGGGGCTGCGTGAGGTGTTGGGGAGGAAGGAAGCAGAGGAAAGGATTGTTCAGGCAGTGCGGGGTCCCCACCTTCCTGTGGGGTTCCCACTGCTGGGTTAGAAGGTGAATATAAATAAAAAGTCTTCCCTTGTATATTTAGCAGTCATTTGCTGGTGCTAAGAGCACAACGTAGAGGGGGCCCTGCTTTCCTGTACCCATGTACCAGTGACTTCAGTGACTGGAGCTCCGTTTGAGAGTGCCTTCCCTCCTTGGCAATCTTATTTAGCACAGGCTTCAATTAAACAAGCAAGCCAGGGAAAATAGGGGGTGGTTGCCTGGTAACCAACTGCCTTGAGATCTGGAAAGATAGAGCAGAGTGAAGGGTTAATTTTTGCAGGTGAAAGTAGAATTGTCCAGGGATGTGGGTGGTGGAGGTTTTAAGATGGAAAGATCTAGGACATGGTTCAGAGAAGAAGTAGAGTTCCCACTGGGTTCCCTCTCCAAATAATAACACAACAAGAACGGTGTTTGCTTAGTTAAAATCCAAGCTGATGGAAATTTAGAGAGAACACAAACAAGATTACTGTTTGAGGGTACTTCCTTGTGGGTGATATTTACATAATTTGCCACAGCATTGCAACATTTTCTATCAGGGCATCTCATTGAGAGTTCAAAGCTTGCCTTAAATAAGCAGTTGTACGTGGCTGCATATCCTACAAAAAATAGGAACTGCTTTTGTGCACGTGTTCCCTGGGAGAGCGTGATTTTTACAAGGTACCTGTGGGTGTCAAAAGATCTGTATTAAATCTTGATAGGTTTATTTGGAGAGAGCCGAAACCTGCACAGAGCTGGGGGGCTTCATACCTCTGAAAATCAAGCAGCAATCATGCTTCTTCAAAACTTCACCTTCTGCCTTATCAAGTGCTTGTTTTCCCTTATTCAGTACATTTTGAGTAGTTTTGGAATTAGAGAAACAGAGAAGAGAGACAATTTATGTGAGAGTCCGTGCTACCTCTTGAAAATATCCTTAACATGCACTGCTAAATCTTGACCCAAAGGATGAGAATCCAGATGTAGAGCTGGGAGGCCTTTCAGGAGACCTGCATGCCCTTCCCCAGGCCAGGGAGTGAAGGAGCCAGTAACGAGGCAAGTCCTAAATGCAGGTGCCTAAGTGTGCTTCAGCCTGGCCCCTGTTTACGGTGTCATCATGAAGAGCGAAGCTAATCTGCAGATATGCAGATTGATTCCCTGTGAAGGCGATCATGAGGCTTCCTGCGAGATCTGCACATTGACTGGCACACGTAGTCTGCCTGCAATATGCCCTCGTTATTTTCTGTCTGCTTACTGGAGTCCTCTTTTCTTACTGATGAAAAGCAGAGGGTGAAGTCGATTCTTTCCACGAGCTGTTTTTATTTCTTTGTGCTTGTTTGTATTATGACAGCACTTCAGAAGCCCTCCTTGTGGGCCAACACCACACGGCACAGGTTGCTTTATGAATATGGAGTGCAAAGATTGTAAAAGATTGCATGCTAAATATGTCAGAAAGCAGTAGATAAACACAGCAATTTAATATGGGAGAATAACAAGACAATAGCTCTCTTATAGTAAGCCACAACCCCAACAAATCTATTAAAGCTTTGTGGACATCGTGGCAAAAGAAAATCTTTCTAGGTTAGGATTTTCCAAGAAGACAGGGACATGTGGCCTTGCAGATGTTTTGAACAAACTCTGCCCAGAAGTGAGAGCCTTTTGGGAGAAAATCTAATTGTCTTTGGAGATTTTTTTGACTGTGTAGCAGAGACTGGTGTCACTGGCAGAGTTAGGATCAATAGCTCTGTAACAAATAAGAAATGATAGGCAAAGATAGGCTATGCTCAGAGGGACCTTGAAAGTCTTCAGGCATTTCTGAGTCTGCTGTTGCAAATATGAATCCATTATCATCAAGCAAGGAAACAGAGAACAGTCTTTGTGACAGCATTTTGGATGGATGGGAAGCAGGGCCAGGAGTGCCTGTGAAGTGTTACACCCACAGCTGATGGACCCTGGCTCTAAAGATAGTCACGAGCTTGGACAAATTTTCATATGGTGTTGGAGATGAAAAAAATCTTATAACGGTAAAGGGGAAATACTGCCAAGACTTAAATATGTTTTTAATCTGTGCAGGATTGTCCAAGTCCTTGCTGGAGCACTGTCTGTACTGCCACATTTTAGAATAATGGCTGGAGTGTTGTGCATCAATTTTTACATGCTTTGGGCCAAGTATGAGTGGCCCAAAAATATTCCAACAGTTTTTTGTTAGGTGCATCCTGGCAAAAAAAAAGGAATGTGTATCTTTGGGATTTTTTCACTATTTTTTAGAAAAATCCTTTTGAGCAGAATTTAAAATTCTTTAGCCCCTGACTCCTGTTCCCACCCACCAAAGGATGTGCGCTGGGCTTGCAGTGCAGTATCCCACATACAGCAGGACAGCCCCTTTGTATGGAAGCATTTTCCTGTGTGTCAGTTGGATTTTGTGTTGGAATTTGCAAATCACAAAGCTCATATCTGTGTCTCCTCATTTTCTGTTATAGAGGCTTCTAAATAATCAACTTCTCCCTGAGCAAGGAAGAAACTTTGTCAGTGTTTGTATGATCTCGACATGCAAGGTGTGCTTAGTGCTGTTTATGTAGGACCTACAGGCAGTAAGTTTTTTTAATTAAATTACTTTGACCTAGAATGCGATTTAATTAAACACCGTATTAAACAGACTTAAACAAAAAGGCATTTAGTAAACCACTATGCAAATTTCAAGGTAATTAAAATTTGAGATCTGTCAACTTCACACTATCTCTATAATTGATGCTAAATGTGAACAGATCAAATAAGTACACTTTTCATTGTGTTTCATTTTTTTTTCCTTGTGCAAGCTAAGATTGCTAATCACTCCTTTGAATTATTTCTCTATCTGATCTGTTGGATTCATCATTAGAGTGGGTGTCTTTGGGGTTGGTAGTTACTGGTTAGTTTGGATGCACCAAAGACGTCTTGCATAATGCAGAGGTGACAGGGCACTCATTAAAGAAAATAAGATAAAGTGTTAACTGAAAACAATAAAGAAGAAAGGAGTCCTAACTGGAAACACTGACTACAGCTTTCCTAGTTAGTCTGAAAAGAAGTGCTCAAAGGGAAATGGACGTGGAACCAATAAAATAGAAAAATGTCCTCCAAAAGTTTCTAGAATTGGAGTTGGACCAAATCCAATACAGCAAGACTATTCAGTCCACCAGGACAGCTGAATAACTTAATTTTCGAGTCTAAGGTCAAGAAAGCAGTGAGCAATATGCATAATTTTCTAGCCAAGAACGACTGACCCTTGTTCCAAGTGATAAATAATCACTATGCATACACAGAGAGCCTTTAATAAATGCTAACAGTTAGGCAAATATGGCCCTAAATGGTGATGAAACTGGCTCTGCTGTTTGAACCGGCCAATAAAACGGGTAGCGCGGGGAGCCCCACTCTGCCCAAGGTTCCACAGAGTCAAAAAGGAACCTGAAATTAATAAACTAGCCTGTGTCTACCTCTGCAAAAGCTGAGGCGTAGGAAAGCCAACATATTTATGTATTGGTAGCATCTGTTACTGCTGCTTATACTCTGCAGCAGCTGATGTGACCCAGCTGTGGATCAGCATTTATGAAGGAGCTGAGGATTATGTGCTCAATATCTTTTCAATACATCCTGCTGAGAACTCTGCTGATTTCCAGGGAAGGCCTCCAGAGAGCAATCTGAGTGCTTCGAAAGCTGCCAGCTTTCTCTCTTGTTGTCCTCCACATCGTCCTGCCTCTCCCGCTCCCCTGCCTGTCCCCCCATTACCTTGGGAATTCATTCATCCCCAACCACCTCAAGAAATGATTGTGTTTTGTGCTTTCCGAGTTGCAGTCTGTGTCACAGCAAATTATAAAATAACCACAGCCCGTTGAACAGATGGGATTTAAGATGACCTGTAGAAATATGGAGACAACAGAATCTAAGTGTAGATAAAAATTACAATTAAACATCTACTTTCCAGAAAAGAAAAACCGTGTGACAACAGCAGAATCCCCCATTTACCCTCCAGATTACAAAGGGACAGTTTTCATTTCTTATTGTATTGAATCCTCAAAAAAAGATCAGCCTTTATCAGCGTTTTTATAAATTAGGCTGACTTTGAAATTGTGGTTTGTGGATGGTTTCAGAGGTGAAGAGATGAGCATTATTTGCATAATAAAATCACAAAGGGAGTGAGTATGCAAAATTTAATTTATTTAAAATTCACCCGTCCAACATGCTGGGCACAGGTACGGAAGATTAATAATAAAAATAGTCACCTACAGCATATAAATTAATGGCAATGTCCAGACCTAAGAGCTTCCTACCCCACACTCAGAAAAACCTTTGGAGAACAGATACGCAGCATGACCTGAATGTCATTCTGTCCAACTAAAGAAGGTGAGGCCAGCCAGCCCTGTGCTCCCTCGTGCCCGTGGCAGACTTGCTGTAATGCCGCTCCATTTTGCTCTGAACAGGACTTGATGAGCTGCTGTGGGGCAGGTTATCTGAATAAGCAGATCTGAGTGGGTCTGTTGAGTGAAGGACACTTTAAGTGCCTTAAAAGATCTGCTCTTGAGCTCCAGAGACAGATGTTTATAGCTTTTTTCTAAATCACATCTCTGCAATCAGTTGACACAAAATGGATGACAGGAGGGTATTTGGTAATTCCAGGATCTTGTTAAAAGTAACTTTTTTTTCTATTACAAGCATCAGTGACTGTAATGTTAGCAACAATGCCACTACATTTCTGACAAAAGCTTGATGAAGAAGTTGTGTTTTATTATAGTTTTTGTGCTACATGGTTAGTGATGTGTTACACTGAGAAAGTCCAAACTGAGACAGCCTAAATTCTTCCTGCATTCACCGTGTTTCTTAGTAGATGGTTTCTGAGGCATCAAAGCAATAGGGAATATTTGGCATAGGGAAAGAGAACAGTGTTTGAGCTCGGATCTCACGAAAAGTAAGTTTGGGCTTCTAGCTGTCGACACTAATAATGTGACCTACATTTTGCCTGATTTAGATATCTACCTCCAGATGAGATGAGACGAGCTGTACACCAGAAATGTCTGCAGCTCTCCATTGTGGGAGAAAGGAGGGTAGCCATCGAACTCTCATCTGTTCTACTCTGTAGACATCTGCTGTTGGCTAGATGAATCCTATCCTAAGGGGATTGAGTTATGGCCTGAAAACATTTAGTAAATAACTGTGCTCATGGTATTGAAATTAAGTCTGTAAGGGGCTGTCCTAGGAGGCTTCATAACAGAGATTAAAGCATTTGAATATCAAAGTGTATGGGAAGAACAAAGGCTACTGTTAGATTTTAAATGGTTTTATGGTTTGAATATATGATTTGCAAATATTAGTGGGTTTATTTTGGCTGATTTTTTTAATCAAGTCCATCCCAAAAATCATGTCTGAAAACTCCACAAGCAGCTTGGAATAGACAGGGGTTGCCTGTTAATTACTTTTTTGTTGTGTGTTTTTCTTTTTTTTTTTTTTTAACTTAACTGCTGTGTGATCCATCAATTTTAAACTCTCTGCCCACTAACAATGTTGGTTGTGTCCATGCTGTGGGACTCAGTACTGCTTCCCAGCTCTTGGCTCTGGCTACTTCTCAACTCCACATGGTGCAAGACCGCATGTTGCCTCCCGTCAGCAGACCCTGGGTCCTCAGCTTCCATGCAGAGAAAGCCCAAGTAGCAGAGCACCACAGGATGCTCCAGCAGGTCCCTGAAGTGGGCAATCAGAGGGTCAGAATTGTGGGACAGGTGCATTTTATAGCATGCTCCTGCCCTACATTAATAAATCAAGCCATAGCAATATAGTTCACCTCAGGCAGAGATTAACAACACAGGCTGTTACAGCTGTAATGCTTGGCCTTGTTCCCAAAGTCCATTGTTCAAAGGTTTATAGAGCAAATCGGGAAAAATTTGGATAGCATAGAGGCTGATGATGGATTTTCTTCCAGCTTTACTTCCTTCACCTTTCCATTTCTTGTCCCTTTAATTCTTGCTGTGACTGCTTTAATTCTGTCTCTCCTCATGGGGAACAAGGAAGCCATGGTAAACTGATTGCTTTTGAGTCGAATGATATCTTCAAGGCAAATTTCACAGGATGCAAGGGCATTTTCATGCATCCCTTGATGAATGAAGAGTGACTGGGAGGAGATCAGAGATGGAGTGAGATGGTCAGGGTACAAGGGTGGAACTGTCAAAGGTGTAAGAGGATGGTGGCCACCACAGCAACATTGCGAGTGAGATAGAGAATTGCTGGGCAACAAGAGCAGATGAGGAATAGGGGGCAAGCAGAAAATGTGTAATCTGATGAGAGATTGGGGGATAAATCTCAAAGTGTTGACAGCTGTGGATTAATTGATCACCGAGACCTAGTGATCTAGGTGCAAATCCATAGTTCTGCATTGATAGAACCGAGACCAAAGGTTAAGACATCTGCATGGATGGACAGGAATTTAAGTGATGCAGCGGCTGAGAGGACTAGCAGAGCAGCACACACAGTGGGAATGGGGAAGGGACCTTGCATAAGGGAAGGGACCTTTGCACACAGATATCAGATCAAAAATGGTTTCAAAGGGCTTCTGCAACACTGCTCACTCATGAAAACTTCTCTGGAAAAAGAAACTGAAAGGTGCTTTCTGGGAGAGCAGAGAGACAGCAGAGGCCCTCATCTGCATGGTAAAATGAGCATGGAAGAGGTCACGTAGCTTAGTTGCTTTGCCTTTGCTTCATTCCCTCTATACCCATGAAGAAATCATGAGGGATGAAGCCAGAAGAAGACCAATGAAGAGATGATCCTAATTAGCCATAAATGCCCTCCTTTCTTTTTCTTTCTCTTCCCATCTTTCTCTTCCTCGTGCTAGTGGCACAGGAGGAGGTCATCTCTGAGACCATTCCAGCTAGCAACTTTTCAGAAGGTGAATAGCTACATTCACTGTGGAAGAGTATGAAATTTGGCTAATACTATTTGTGGGGGAAAATTGTTTAGGGTAGTTTTGTGGTTTGGTAGTGCTGAAAATATGTTGCATGCAATGCTGTCCAGATGTGGAGAAAGCTTTATTATTTATTCCTGATCTGGAAAAAGTATGAATGAGAGTAAACATTGTCTGCTTCAGAAGAGATTTTGGCACAAGCTTCACATGGGCTTCTCAAGAAGGTATGAGAGATTGTAAAATGAAACATGGATGTTTATAATTGAAGAACATTCTCCCCAGGGAATCATATGACTTTTTAAAATGAAAATTCAGTCAACTAGATATTTAGTTAGCCCAAGGAAATGTTTTCAGTTATCAATTAAAGACAGTATGTGTGTTCTGTTGCTTGAAGATGCCATATCTTAAAATGAATCAGGATGCTGGATAATTATCACTTTACTCTTTATTAAAGTGCTGCTTTTCCTCCAGCAGTGGCTGTAACAGCTGTTCAGCCACATTCATTAACTTGTAGAGCAAAACTTTTTGTTTTAACCACAAATACTAGGATTAAGGTTACTTTTTTAAAGTTAGTTTTTCAGCTGATATCTAAATACTGGAATATGTAGGCGTCTAATGCATTTGCTGCTTAAATATGATTTCTCATAAAGACAAATTTCTAAATGTGAGTTTGGGTGACCTTAATTATAAAGTTGCTTTCAGTGCTGTTGTAAAGATCTGCATTTTTGAGAGTTTAAAATAAAAAAATACAAAATGGCTCGCTCAGTGATTGAAGCAAGTGAATTAGAAAAAGCATTTATAAATGAAAAAAAATGATTTTTCCTCAATATTGGTAGGGCAGGGCTCAAAAAATATTTAATGTATTACACATTCACTCAGAATTTAGGCCAATGAATAGTTCTTCTACTGTAGATGAAAAGATGTTTAAATGTGCTACTCAAGGTGGGTTTGCGATGATTTTTGTAACTGTAGACTACAAAACTTGGTGGTCCTGGAGTGAATAGGAATAATGCTGCAGAAGCGACATATACACATAAAAACTATTTAGCTGTGATATGTGCCAATATCTCTCTGTGATAATGGCCATGATGAATTTGTAAGTATAGTTATAAGAATTTGAGTAAATTCCCCAACCATAAGCAGATAATAGAACATTTTAGGAGTTGCATTACCATTAAATGTATTTCTACTTTATTGCTAAAGTTTAGAACTGTTTTACTTAGAAAAGTTAAGCTATTTAGAAAAGTCAAGGGTATAAATCTTAAATTGACATTTCTGAAAGAAGCAATCATGGAAGAGAATAGCTAAGGTGGGAAGAGATAGAGTATCTCCAGGAATACAGACTCCATAACTACTTCAGGCATCCTCTTCCAGTCTGTGACCACCATCACAATAAAAAAGTGTCCCTTCTTATGTTTAAGAGGTATTGCCTGTTTGTCAAATTCTGAAAGTGCTGGAAGTCCACGGGTCTTATTCCATTAGGTGGAATTTTGGGCCCATGTTTGCTACCGCTAGGTCATTTGTAGATGCAAAAATAATCTGGTTTGGATCCTAAATTTAGACTCCTTTTTCTGCAGGCTTTCTCTTTCACAAAAAAAAAAAAAAAAAAAAAAAAAAAAAAAAAAAAAATTTCTGACTTATACATGTTATATTACCCAGATAGGCCAAACGTAGCACAGCTTTTTCAAAAGCTGAAGTCTCAACAATCCAGCTTTCCTGGCATTCACAGCCAGTGCTCGAAGGCACTTTAACATGTTCAGTCCAAGCTAAGGTATTGTGCATGCAGTGAAAGGCCTCTCATTGTTCTTAACCTCAGTAGTGAAATAGCATCCAACAAGTGCAGGCAAGTTTTCCATTGTGTGTTTTCAGCTTAACTGAAGTTTGAAAGCGGATAAAACCTAATTGCAGCGCAGAAGAAAGGATTTTTAAAAAGAGAGCAAAAGAGTAAAAAGGGTTATGAATATGCATCTTCTCAAGATTTAAGATTATGTTTTTAAAGATATCAAGGCAGAAATTGTATACTATTAAAAATGTATATTGATGTTAGATAATAGCAGGGCTAAACTTTCTTTTGAGAATGTGCATTTTCAAAGAAAACTGTTCAGTGGGGCTAAAAGAGGTCCCCATTGCAGACTGGCCAAATGCACTGGGACAGTTTTTGATAGTGTGTAATGAAGGACTTGCTGCTACTAGAGAAACTCTCATGCTAAAATGGCACAAAGTCGCTAACAATCCCCGCTGAGTTCAAAGTTAGCCCAGGATGATGCAGGAACATGACGCATCAAAGCATTCCCTTTTGCCTGTTCCAAGTGATTTCAGTTAAAACCAGATTTCCTTCTTATGTCACAGCCTGTTTGTAAAAACAGCAAGTTTACACACCGAGTCCAGTCAGCAGCGATGCAAGCAAGTAGTATTTTTTTTGTTGTGTCTCCTTCAAACAAAATCCCTGGTGGATGTTTATGTATCAAAACTGCCATAGATTAAAAGATTCATGCGCGCGGAGCTACCTAAGGACCGCAGTTTCTGTGCATTGTTTTGAAGGGCAACACAAAGCCCAAAGAACCAAGATGTCTTGGCATGATAATATACACTCAGGAAAATGTTGGCTGGAGTCAGAACTTGTTTTTAACTGTTGGGAAGTGGTATGGGGAAGAAGACGGAGAGCATACGGGGGATGGCTATCTTGCACAGACATTTGACTGACGCTGTGAAAAACCAAGTTCACGCACAGGAGGCACGACTTCACAGCTCCACGTTTCACGTGGTGCTGTCAGCAAATCCTTCAGAAGGACTCAGCCCAGAAATAGGCAGGTTTGCTGCTCACCAGCAATCCCACCCTAACACCATCTGGCAAAAACACGAAGCCCTGGGAGTCGCTTGTGCAAGTGGGTTCGGCAAACAGGCTGTACTCTCACCTGGAGTTTCTGCAAAACGCTTTCTGGTGTCATTTTGTCAAAAGAAAATGAGGAAAGGGAAAGTATCTGCAAGAACTTTGATCCTATAAAAAGCATATTCTTATGCAAATATGCAGCCTCATATTTGAATCAGTCTCTTCTTATTCCATGAGTTTTTGCTTAAATGAGTTATACAATCCCTAGGCAAAGGCAACCGTCTACTTTCTTCAAGTTTTGAAATTGCATATTTTTTAGCATACATTTTGTTTAATTTCATTTTGTTCTCTAAAAGCAGGGGTTCTCCTAGATTTGTCTTAGGTTGAGATCAATATGATTCAGGCATCTGGGGACCTTTTTGGCCACACCTAGCACAGGGTGCAGAGAACTGAAGGGGTCTAAGGTTCTGTATCGAATGTTTTACTGTCTTTTTATTCCCCCCAAACTGCACTTTGTGAAACAGGGTAATGAATGCCTTGTTTTTGCATAAAATATCAAAAACCAGTTGATTCATTGAAAGGAACAGAGGGCCTTTGCTCCATCGTAAAATAGGTTTTAGCAAAGAATTTTTAATAGACTTTTAAAGACTTCTCATGTTGTCTAAAATTTCATGTTTTCCTTTTCTTAATTGAATTTGCCTACCAGAATAAACTCCAGGGAATATATATTGAAACCCTTCAATGTTTTTTAATGACATGGGAAGTCCATCTCTGGCCAGTAGTTTTGTTTTTATTTTTCTGCTCCCAGATTCACTGCTAGCAATTAAATCCAAGTTTAGCTGTAAATGAACACATGACTCATCCTCTAGATGAGAGTCGAGGAATCTTTACACGTCTCGCTTGTTATTGTTTTACTTGCTTTTTAATATTTCATGATTTGTCATGTATATGAAAGTCGTCTGTAGGAGAGGCATGGTGCTTTTCCAGAATCGTCCAGCTTTTCATCGGTATTGACCATAAAAGTCACTGGTAACAGAAGTGGCTGCTGATCTTTGAAAAGTATTGAATTTTTTAGTGAATGTTGATTTGAATGCTTGTGGGAATTGCTTTTTTTTTTATTCTCATATTGCCAATATTTTGAAGCAGTTGCCAGTTTATGAGAGAAAATTTGAAAAAGTTTAAGAAAATCAGTAGGCTAGAAAGCACTAGAAAAAGCAGCAGAGGACAAATAGTATGATGTGAGGGTTTGGGTTTGTTTTAGATCTAACTACCCAGTTTTGCTCTAATGTTTCTCTGAATCAGTCACTTTAATTGAGTTCAGTGGCAGGAAAATTAAGCTAAGTGCTCTTGGAGATAACCCCGCTACTCTCCACATATTTTAAGTTCTCTAATCAGAAGAGCAGTTTAAATATTTTTAAGTTTACCGACTTAATCATACGATGTTCCAATACAGCATCAGATACAATCAAGACCAAGGCACTACATCTGATCCCTTAAAGAAACCCAGGGATATCAGATTCATTACTTCCTCCAAGAGAAATCTCCTACCTGAAAATATTTCTGCATGCATGGGGTTAAAGGCGAATTTATAAATAAAGTGTGATTGCTGAAATCCCTGTAGAAAAGTTTACAAAATATCAAACGCTCTATTGGAGTTCTTTATAGAAGTAGCAATGCTCTTTCTTTTCTTTCATAAAGAAATGATTTTCCAGATTTTATTGCAACTCATGTCTTGCTTAAAAGTCTATCTGCATGACTTGCCACCAAAGGTAGCACCTTTCGACCCTCCAGATCTTAAAACTGTGGCTAATCAGAAGGTTTATCGTGACTGTGACAATATTCAGCCTTTATTGAAGAGCTGCAGCTTCTGAAGTCATGTGAAATTATGAGTTTTCAGTTTGCATTAAGCAATAAAAGAAGAAGTTTCTGTCCCTTCGTGATCTGGAGAGAACAGCTTGGAAGTGTGACTCGTAACAAGTGGAAAATCAGAAAGCAGATCAATCTCTCATACTGATTTTTCACCCAGCCTTATGATTTTGCGGAGGGGACTCTGACTCTTGTCTGCTGCTGAGACTGACAATATTGTCAATATTCTCTGAGCTCTTGCAGTATATTTTATTGTCAACATCAGGGTCGTAGATTTTATACAAAAATGAAACTATTGATAGATAATATCAGGGCAGAAATATGGGGGGAAAAAGAGAATACTTCTAAAACTAACTGCATGTGTGTGCAAGAGCATCTATTTTTAAATATGCCCTGAAAGTCCCTTTTTTGCAGGATTATGAATATGCATATGTGTCTCTGTGTGTACATGTACGCACATATATATGTGTGTTTGTGCTGATAAGTGGTCTTGCAGAAGAAGAGACAAACCTGCACGATCCTGCAGCTGGCTCTGTTAGATTTATCTCAAAGGCTTTGATAGCTCAGGCTGCTTAGTGCGTGTTTATGATTCCCGTCCTTTTGATTTTCAAGGCTTGGTTTCACATGATATATCCAAACTCCTCTCCTCTAGCCAGGAGAGAAAAGTACAGGGCAAAGTTTTTCTGTAATTATAGATGTAATAAACCACTTTTATATTTCTTCAGAAGCAGTTAGCTGAGAACACCCATAAGCTTAGATCCAGCAATCTACTATTTTAAGATTGCCCAGAGCAAGTTAATTTTAGGTTTAGTGCTTTGTAATTTAACTAGAGAACTGCACCTAAAATCTTAAGATTCAGTTTTGCAGACCTTAAGAAGATTTGCTTCTTCAAGTTTGTTATTATTTATAGTTGAAGTGCGTTTAATAATTTGCTGTGTGCTCAAAGCTAGCGCTGCAATCCCACTTTAACTAATGGGGGTTGACAGCGTTTTTGTTTTTTCTCCTGGGGTGTTTTAGAGACACTGTATTGCGATCTTGCTCTGATCTTAATGAGATCCAGCCAGGAGTTAGAGGAGTAATGCCCCCTCCACACACACACACACACGCGTGCACACACCCCAGAAATTCAGTGCAGTCATTTTATTGTTCAAAGCAGCGATTTTGGAAGTGGCCTGCAGCCTCTGGGAGTCTGGGGATTATTGCGAGGGGCTGGAGTGAGGCAGCCAAGGAAAGACAGCTTTTGTCAGCAAGCTTCGGCTCTTTATACAGGGCCCGCACCTCCAGAGGGTGTTTGTTGGAGGTCTGCAAACCAGCACTGGAAAACTGCACGATGTGTGTTAGGGAGAGCGGGAGCTAGGTGAGGGCAAGGGGATGGTGGGTGGGTGTGGCAGGCAGGGGATGCCCATAGTGCTCACTAGATGATCCCAGCTGGCCGGGCTGCTTTTGTGCTTTGGGGAAAGAAGAGCCAATATCGCTTTGCAGCGATGGACAGCTACAGGTGATAGAGCAAAATCCAGAGGAAAACATCCATCCACAAACCGAGAAATACCTGCACTACTCTGATACCGTGGTCCAAACGCTCCCTGCAGCCCTGCTTCCAGCGTCAGTCCCATTTTTGAGGGCAGTCAGTTTCTAAGGACTCCTACAGGAGTGAGAAGTGGAGAAGCAAAGAGCTTTCCAGCTCAGAGACTGTTCTGGCCCATCCGAAATAGGTGTTAAGTTATCTAAAAATCAGACACCAATTTCCATTTATTCAAGCACCCTAAGAGACTGGAGGAAGAGGCAGGGGAAGGATTAACCTGTGTGTTTCATGCTTTTAATGGTGTAGAAATGCGAGTCATGGCTGAGCAGCGCATTGACAAGGCTGTTCCCAGCTTGATGTGGAAATCTGGCAGTTTTGTACCACTGGCTATAGGGACGTCGTACCATCAAATTCAGCTGTCCTTGGTCACCTGGAAGCCTGTTTATCTGAAAGTGGTTTTCCAAACAGAAATATGGTGCAGGACTGGCTCTGACACTTGCCCCGTGTGGCACAGGCTTGCTTCCTCTGCCTGCGGTGCCTTCAGACAGACAGCAGCCCAGAGGAAACGGTGAGGCAGAAAATAATGGGAGGAAAAAATGAGCAGGGTGAAGGCCTGAGTGTCTTTGACTGCATCTTAGCCATATTAAGTAGAGAAAAGTTTATGCCATTCAAGAAAAAAAAAAAAAGGAAAATGTCTGAGGAAACACGTTTCAACAGCTAAAGATGAGTCAGCATACAGGAAGCAAGCTCACATGACTGGCGAGTACAGTGAGATTATCGGTAAATCTTTTTTCACACTTTTCCTCCCCCTAAATTGCAGGTTAACGACTCTGCTCTTAAAGACATACCCTGGGAGCTAAGCCTGAAGTGTGTCGCTTTCCTGGAACCGTGGATTTCCCTCGGTCCTGCAGCGAGGATGGCCCAAACCCCAGGAGTCTCCGAGACACAGAGCACCTCACCCACGGGCTATGCTTTTTTTATATGCCCCAAACGATTTCTGAAGCTCATTTGCTAATAGTGGGGTTCAGGATACAGCAGCTTTGATTTCACAGGGAGCATTTTCAAGGCCATCTTTTAAGCACTGCACAGAAAGGATTGTCAGCCCTCTTGGTCATGAGTAGATGAGCAAAAAAGCGCGACTGTAGGGCCTGGATTCACTGCATCTGTTGAGGCACCTAATATCGAGGATAACCACACTTCTAATTTAGAAGCGCCATCATTAATTTAGGGTTCTAATGTAATTAAGGGTAATTAATAGTCATCATTAATTAAGGTGTAAATTAGGTGGGGTGAATCCAATTGTAAGGTCAGAGGCTGGTTGATCCGATTTCTATCTGTAGCGGGGGAAAGAGCTCTCAAGAAGCTCTTCCAGCTCTCTTCCGAAGATCTCCTGTACCCTACCTTGCTCAGCTAGCGATGCCAAAAAAACAGCATCCCTAGCTCTAGCCCTGCTAGCACCCGAGGTGTGTCGGAGAGAGCAGTTGGGTGTTTACCTGAGATGAAATGAGCTCACGTAGTGCCGAGAGCCAGCCTCCAGCTCGGATGTACCCGGCTGCGCGGAGAGCCAGGCTGATCAGCCCCGGGGCTGAGCTGCACAATCCCACAAGGAGTGGATCTGCCTCTCTTTGCCCCAGCCCAGAAGCCATGCAGATTTCAGCTCAGATGGAAGGGGAGGGTTTGTGCTGCTCTGTGGAAGCTGTTGTGAAGACAGTAGGAAAGTGTTGGGCTCCCGGGCTGTCGGTCTGGCATCTTTCACAAGAGCTGATGGTTTACTGGGGAGGTGGGGAGCTGCTTTGGTTTGTTTTTGTGTGTGTGTGTGTGTTTTTTTTTCTGTCCTTCTTCAGGGTTGCAATATACTTGCTAGAACGGATGGAGGCACATGCACTGGCAAGCCTGGGCGCTAATCCTCACGGGATGCCCAACTGCCTCGCTGCCTGGGTACACCGCGTTCATCAGCGTAGGCTGGCAGTGATGCAACGCCAGCCAACACCCTGAGTGGTTAATGCTCTTGACATAACTTGACTCCAGGAATGACTAAAGCCTTGACTGCTTTAACTTCTCTCCTTCCTCATCTGCACTTATTCACCTGGATTTTGTGCCCATGATGCAAGGCTGTAGAGTCAGAGCACAGCTCAGGAAAGGAAGGCCTTCCTGCTTTGTTCCTCCAGACAGACCTGAAGTGGGAACATGCAGAAGGCAAAACTTCTCCTCATTTAAACGAGATTCATCAATGCAGAGCAGTAGAGACACAATGATGTCTGTCAGGCTGCTCGAGCAAAGCCCCCAGTGACTTTGAGTTCAGGCTCAGAACCTTTTCAATGTGCCCTGATGGGGATTTCCAAGGGGGGGGGGATCCTAATACCGCAGTATTAAGCCCTTAATAGGCACTTATTTAAGTGGCCCAACTTTGAGGGTAACTCAGCTCTTTCCACTCAAGTTTCTCTGCAGATGCTTGAATCTGGTAGGAGCTGTTGTGGGCTCAGCGCTCTTTAAAAAAGAATGGGAGAAAAAAAATCTGTTTTGCATTGGCAAAGCACAAAAAGATGATTTCTACTCACCTCCAAGCAAAGGGTAATAGCGGATGTTATGTTCCTCTAATCTCGCTGATGACTATTTTTACAAAACAGACTACAGTGCATTTACTAGTACATGGTGAAGGGGCATAAATAATTTAAACAACAGTTGTCAAAATAAATGAGCAAAGTGCATTTTGTGATAAATTACGCTTGCTTTTTTAATGTGTTTCTCACTTAGTTGAAAAATTCAGTAATTTGCAATGGATCTCCCAATCATTAAAGTGAATTAGCAAGACTCTACGCCCTTAGCCATAATTCTAATCTTAACTGGAAAGGAAATATTTAGTATTATTTTGCAAGGGTTCCTCCTTGATATTCTTTTACAGCCACAATCTTACAGCGTAATGGAAGTTATGTATGTGTCCTGGTGACTTGGATTTTAGAGCGGAAAGCTGATTATGAGCTGTAAAGAATTTTGTCTCGCACAGAGGATATAATTGTTTTACAGAGGGGTGAATGACAATTCATGTTGCCGGCTGCTTCAGTCTTTCCATTGGTATGCGGGTGCTAACAGAATTTGTCCTTGCTTAAGGAGTGCGTAATGGGGAGTTATTCTTTAAAAGTCTAATACCAACATTAATGTATACACAGAGCATTCATCTGCTCAATTTGCCTGCTTGCTTGTGTGTAGGTTATAAGTTACATGAAACTCCATTGTTGCGGGCCTTTTATATGTGTGTGTGTGTATATATATATATTCACACACATCTAGGCTTGCTCTCCTTTATAGTTATGCAGAACTGTTTTTACACTTCCTTTCTCCTGAAGACAAAGGAGGCTGCCACAGTTGAGCATCCCTGCAAATCAGAAGTGGAGTCATTTTTCTGTACCACTCTGTGGGCGCAGGAAAAAAAAAAAAAAAAAAAAAAAAAAAACACAACAAACACAGCAGAAAACTCACAGAAATTGGCAGCAGGCTTCAGGTGCCCTAGTAATAATTGAAAGCATTGTTTTAAAGCATTTGATTTGCAAGGAGTTATGGAGATGACGTTACATTTTTAAATAAATCATCCCTGATTGAGTAGCAGTGCTTGTCCATTTCAGTCTTACCTTGAAAGCAAAGAACAAATTTCCCATAAGCATTACTCAGAATACAGAGAGACAAAACAGAAACACTTAAATGCAGACTTTTAGGGGCAAGTCTGGCATGCATCGTGACACACAAAGGATGGACTGGAATAGTGAAAAATATTGGGAGCTGCTGGCAGTGTGGGTGTGTGCAATAATAAGTGTCAGCACAAAGAAACAAGAAAAATGATGATAGCCACATAAATATATTTATTTATTTATTTATAAATAAATGGCTTTGTTGATGAGGAGTGTTTTCCCAACTCCTCCCCAGTTGGGCAGATGTGACTATCGACATGAGTGACAATGTCCATCTCATATGTACAGGTGACATCAGAAAGACAGATTTTTTTGTCCTGGTTCCAGCCATCTCATATCGGACATCAGCGACTCAAACTGGGGCACATCATCAAGATTAGAAACACCTTTATTTGGGGGAATAAACCTCAAAAAGTAGTCTTTAATTTGAAGAAACAAATGGGATCTTCCCCAGTGTAAATATCCTGCCTTGAAATTGAACTTCACGCTTCTACTGGAGGGAGAGATTGGTTGTTTTTATAATTTGATTTTATATTTGATATTAAAAGGTTGAAAGTTTGCAGACTGTTCTGAAAATGTGACATGGGAGAAAGGCGTCTGATGACACTAGGAACCAGCTGCTGGCTAACCCCTGATGCAGCAGGGTTACAGCTGTCACCCAAAGGTGATGCTCTCAGGTCCCCAGGAGGTGCTGGAGGATGTTCATTCCTTACTCATAGTCCATGTGTATACACAAACACATTGTCATGCATAAGTTTTCACCCTTTCTTACATTAAGCAACTCCTGTAGGATGGGGAGGCAACACCATGAAGTCCCAAAGGCTAAAGGGATTGGGAGCTACTATCCATTTAGGATGAATATTGCTTCTGGGTAATGAGAGCTTTGTTCATCCCAGGGAGAACAGACCCAGGTGATTTGGTCTGCAGTCACAGGGGGATATTTAGCAGCTGGCAGATAGCTGGTATCAAACCTTCACAGGATTTTATGTAGAGGAAGCAGAAGTCCAAGAATCACGGCAGCTCTATGGAATTAACAAGGTTACTGGTCAACAGGGGACGACTTTCATTGCAGTCCTCCAGATCCTTTTTTCTGGTCCTTAAAATCTCTAATGAATGTTTTAATGTAATTCATGGCCAGCGCTAGAATTAGCAGTGATTTGTGGTGTCTCGGAGTTAAGTAAAGGGTCTTGGCCGTTCCCAGCAAAGTCAGTAATTCTGCTGCCGTGCGGAGAAGTGAGCACCAGCCAAGCTACAATCAGAAACCTCCATGGAGATGACCCGGGGAGACTGTTTTTCACCTTTCTAGTGGTTGCCATGGTGCATGATCTTCAAAAGGCAAAGTTTCCAAACTCTTTCTGTCTCTCACAATCAAGTCCTTTAAAACATTTTTAGAGTGTGTTATTACTCATCAGTATGTAAAAACGGCACCACCTTGCTCAAAAAAATCTGTTCCCTCTGTGTATTCAGATTTGTGCTTGCGGCTTTGGTTAGCTAAAATAGTTTTGTTGCTTTTTTTTTTTTCTTTTTTTTTTTCCCTCTTTGGCTCTGTAGAAGCAGCACAGTTCACATTTCATCTACCCACTTGTTAACCGAGGTCTGGATTCACCCCATCTACCTTCAGGTACCTCCTGGGTTTCCCTGAGCCCTCTGTGAACAGCTGAGGCAGTGACGGGCTGGGGCTGGAGATAGGAGACCTGTCACCACCTCCCTCCCCTGAATTAACCTACAGATTTCATCTAGGGGACAGCAGGAGGTGTCTGAAGGTGCTTGAATGAATACAGGCCACACTTCCATTTGCAAGTCCTTTGTTGGTACAGCGGCCCAAGCATCGTGAGTCTGGTAGGCAGGCCGTGGGCTGAGTGTAATATAACTAATGTAACTAATTTTGTGTGGTGGGGAAACCGAGATTTTCAACGGTTTCTGTCGCCTTTGGTGGTAGTTTTGGCTTAGGCTTTGGTAGATGACTCAGAAAGAGTCATCTGTGGTTGGTGGTTTCAGAAGAGATCCAGATCCTTACCAGAGATTTTAAAGAACATTTGGAGAAATTCAATTAAGTCCTGGGTGTCAGCAGTGCAGAAGACTGTATCCAAGCTTTTGGCTTTAACAAGGAAGGTTTTCAAGCTTCCCAAAACCCTCTTAGAGGCTGCTACAAAGGTTGTGGAAACTGAATCTCAGACACGGCGAGAAAACGAGGTCTCAGAACTGCCTTTCATGTTAGATCAGGAGAACTGGAGTTGTGCAGAGATATTAGCCACTCAATCATGAGCTCCTATCTTCGACACTTGTCCTGCAGGCAGCCTGCTCTCTGGGAATGGGGGTCATTTTCTTTAAAGGTCATTGCAAATGATATCTCAGCATGGCAGGGTGGGTGAGTGCTGTTGGTAGTGCTGCTGGATCTGCACAATGCAGGTATCACAACAGATTCTGTGGTATGTATATACGTGTTTCTCATTACATTTTAGCTAGGGGTGTTGGGAAACATATCCTGTCTCGATTCTAGGCACAGATCCTGTCTGTATTTTGCATTTATGGTATAGAAAGAGTCTAAAAAGTGTTGTGAGTGTTTACAAGCACCGCCTGTTGTCACAGCAGAGGTGATGGCTGTCTAGTGACAGACGTGGTGAGCTCCTTTGTTTGGGGGCAAATGTGTGTGCAAGTCTGCAGTTGGTTCGTAAAACAGCCTTGGATGAGCAGCGCTCTGTAAAAGCAACGTAATCAGTGTCCATTAAAATGTGTTTTAAAAGATCATATATATATATATCCAGGCTTTCACTTCTGTATGTTCTCCTTTAACTCCAAATCAGTATCATTAATGAAACTGAATAGTCTGCTGTTAGCTGACAATGTGTTTATTGAGTATCTGGATTTAAGTACCAGGACTGTAACTGCAGTGCATATTTTTCCCATGTAGTTTCCTTACAAATGGCATATGTCCCATTCATCTACTCCCCACCTCTATGATTACAAAATAGCCAGGTTACATAAAAACACCTAAATTACATATTTGCATACAATACTGCTGTGGCTCTGTGGAAGCCATTTTGGGCTGTTCAATGCTTGCATTTTATTTCATTGAAATGTTATTTCACCAGCAGTGCTGCAGAGTTGTTCCAGACTTTTACTTGAAAGCGTTTTTTTTTTTCATTATTCTACTCTATTTACTGCAAATGAAGTAAACAATATTTAGTTAAAAAAATAATAAAAAACAGTAAAAGAAAGTACTGCTAATGTAGTTCTTCCTGCCATTTAGACCTCTGGATTTTTTTTTTGAAGTTGAATTTCAAAGTCTCTGGGGAGAAACCAGCCTTTAGTTAAGTGTTTGAATAGCACAGTGGGACCCTGATTCATGGCTGGGCACTGACAAAATAACACAACCGAAAATAGCTTCAGGATTGGGCCCTCCCTCCAGTAGCAAAAGAAAAGTCAGAGAATGCATAATTTGAACAAATGTTCTGGCTGTTGCCAGTGGGTCTGCTGTCCCTATTGTTATTTAAAAACAGAATTAGCCATGCCTGTTATCTATAGTGCTATCTATCCACTCGCAGGCTACTGGCTTCATTCTTTATTACCTTTCTAAATTGAGTTAGACATCAATGTTCTTTGGAAGACCACAGTCAGCATTCGGGGAGACACAAGATGTGACTCCATCTTACAAATCCTCTGGCTGCAGAGCTGGCTTAGGATGTTCCTGCGCTGCCTGCAGCCGTTCTTCCCCACACCCTGCCAAGGCTGCTGTGGCTGTGGTGGAGCCCAAAAGCAGATCAGTGAAATGAATTGGTTTAAAACAAGTATTGCTCTCTGGTCTTGTTTTCCACGCGGGCGTGTTTCACAGATCCATTGTACTGTGCCCAGCAGAGGGGCAGTGGTGCCTGCTGGAAGGAAAAGCTCGAGGACCGTGGCTGTCTCCACTGTTGAATGATTCATCTCATGGAATTGTACTCCCGGAGTTGTCCATGTGCTGGAAGCAGAGCCACAATCTTCCTTTCACACACAGAAGGGGGAAAACTTGCTTTCCAGAAAAGTGCAAAACCATGGGATCACTTTTTTGGATAGCAGATTCAGAAGTTTTACCTTTTTTACTGGAGACATCACCTATCTACTGGTTACATTCTTGAGAATTTGAATCAAAAACAAAAAGCTTTTTTTAAAAAGCTCTTTTATTTTTCACTTGCTACATAAGGCCAGTAGTAGCTGCAAGTCAAAAATCAAAACCGGACGGATTTCCTTAGCTTCCAGCTGATGATCAGGGTGGGTTTATAGCAGTGGATTCAGAAGTGCTCACTGGAGCGCCTGGCCGGTGTAATAACTGAACAAATTCCATGTGCAATAAAGAAACACCTTTCAACTATATCAGAAGATGTAATTTCCTGAGATCATCCTGGTCCTACTTAGATTTGGAAAGGATTTCTAATCCTGAATGTGGGCCAAGAGGATGAAGGCAGAATTCGTGCTGCCAGGCTGTGCCCCAGTGATCACAGAGATGAATCTGGGATGCTCTGTTAGGGCCACCGATACCGTAATCTCATGGGAGCCTCCAGAAAGCTGGTAAAAGTGTGAGCTGTAGCAGCACGTTGTAGTTACGCCCTGATGAGGTGAGATCATTTCCCTTTGTAATCTCAGAATTGAAAGTAGAATCAAATGGCGGTGTCATTAAGAAGTTGATATTTAACGTGTTTACAGCTCTCTCAGAGATCTCCAGTTCTCACACCCTTTGGACCAAAGTCCAGACTCTTGAAATATGGGACTCTTTCAGAAAAAAAAAAAAAAAACCTTTGTTAGTGTGGCAAACTAAGTGTCAGTTTCTGAAAGTCTTGCACCTGAATGAAACACTGGCTTTCTGACAAGGCTGCTGTCTAGTTGTTTTGCAGTCTCTTCAATGTCATGGATTTTTTTTTTTTTTTTTTTTCACTTTGCATTTTAGTGGTAAAATGGTTAAATACAACCTCTCAGCAACCTAGGTTCATCTTGCTAAAATACCAGGGCAAGGGTCCCCCTAGCTAACCAGCCTCCAGCATCCACTTCTGTACGTTGCACCCCCCTGGCACAGCCTAAGCAGGGATGAGCACTGAATACAAAATCCTCAGAGGGCGGGTTGGAGGTGACAGTGAACAGCCTAAAAAATGTCTTGGCGAAGGACACTTTGTGTTTATTCTTGGGCAGTCTGTGATAAGGGCTGGGCTTGTGAAATAAATATGACAGCGTGGCAAGTACCTGAGCAAGTTACTGCGAGGAAATGGGAAGATGGAGTGCGAATGCTAAATGTGTGTTGCCTCCTCTTACTCAATGACAGGGCGCTAAGCTGCCGTGTGTTTTCCACAGGGTAAGGGCATGCACATGGACAGTTACAGCAGAGCATCTGTTCTGCTGTAAATCTGGACGCTGGTTACCTCGCAGTAATGTGTTCACGGAGGCATACCCTTAATTATCCTAAATAGACAAATGCATGATGCAAACTGAAGATTTCAGACATATGGACATGCCAGAAGTTTTGAATCTCTTGTGGGTGAGGCTTTAGAAATGTCTCGAGGGGTTACCAGAACTTGTTGCAGCCCCAGATCTGCTTCTGAATGATATGTCAGCACTTGTTTAGGATAAATATTAAAAGACTTGTAGGAATCATCAGAGAAAATTTTCACAAGTGACTTAGAAATCAAAGTCTTGCTGCTTTCTAATGAGACTTTGGTGTGCAAATCATTTGGGTCTTTTTTTTTTTTTTTTTGGAAAATCTGGTCCATCTTCTTTCTAGCCAAAATCTTTTTCATGCTCCAATGGCAGAAATTCCTCCTTCCTACCTTCCTTGAAGCAAAAATGTAATTGGGATCTGTATTTTTCTGGCACTGGAAGAAAAATACCACATCCCATTAGATATTTTGAAGCACAGAAGTTTGTCTGTGCATGAATTGCGATAAACTGTTTGGCCTGAGATAAAATGGTGTGACTGCTCTTCCATTTGCAAATTCCTATCAACCTAATTGCCTACCTTAGCTAAAATATGAGAAGTGTTTAATAATAAACAAAGCATCATTTCTGTTTACTCCTGTTTTATGTGCCCGTGCGAATTCCTTGACTATGATGTCGATTTGTTCATATATTGCAAGTAGAAATGAAAAGCAAATCAGTGGCAAATCGAAACAATTTGGCAGCCTGGACACAATAAATTATCCAGCTGCAAAATGATACCAGTAATACTGAGTAAATAATTTCTCTCAAAAACTTCGCTACTTTGTGGATTGTTTGCAGGAAGCATCTCATTATCTCAGCTGTGTGTATAAATTTCTAAGAAGATTATTTAGTGTGTAATTTCCCTGTCAAATTCCAATATCCAAGGCCTCAAAGGAATGCAGGGCTCTTATCCCTCCCTGGGATCTATATCGTTCCTGATTTCAGCAGAAATGTAAGCATTAAACATGCTAATCCTGAACATTGTGGTACCTACATTTCACATGCTAATTGGAATTTGTAACAATCAAATTAAGCATTAAGTTGCAATTCCTGTCACCTCTCGTTTGCCATTTAATTGCTGGATTCCTGCTCCGCGCTAATCATTTAGCTTTTCCGGATAATCAGTGAAGAGAGGACCTTCCAGAGGATCGTTTATCCAATATGACAAGTAAGTAGGGTGGATCACTCCTCCAAGGGCTCTGTCTTTCCCCGCCGCTTGTCAAAGAGGCCTCGATAATTAGCTTAGACTGGTTGCCCATCAAGAGTAGGTTAAAATGAATTTGTGCAAACACCAGGTGAACTTCAGAGCCAAGCGTGCTGGTCCTGTTACTTCTCATAGCTGAGTGAATTCAGGGATGCATTCGCATGCCCCACTTCTGCCTGCAATTTACATTTGGCCTGTGTTGCAGCCTGCAGTGTGGAAATACCCAGCTAGCTTCAGACTAACGCAGCTCAGCCCAATCATCGCCTCAGAAGTCCATGCATGCCGATTTATTTCCATCATTAAGCTTAAAGATGAGCTCCCAGGCAGGAAGGGGATAGGCTTTTCTTGATGCTGTTCCACTTTGTGGAACAATTTTGGATTTACTTGGATGGACAGCAGAGGGAAATCTGCTGCTTCAGGACATGGCAGGCAAGGCCTTCACCCACTCAGGCCGAGGCCCTGTGTATTTCACTGACATGTACATGTCCATGCTTGGTGTGCCCCAGCAAAGAATCTACATGATAAGTGAAAATCTTGTTTTCCCGATATGACATTTAGTCCCAAACCCCTCTGTTTTAAGTGTGGAGATGCCCTTCTGTCTGACTTTTAAAGGTCAATTTCTACCTGGTATTGAATTATTTTCCGCCACTAAGTGCGTTGGTCCTATCCTTGATTTACACCGGGTATGTCTACACTGCAGCACCTGAAAGCCCTCCCAAGGCCAAGTGTTGGATCTGGGAATGGCATGGGTTTTCCTGGGAAGGAAAACTGGGTTTGCAGGCACCAAGGGGGACATGGAGAACTCCTACCCATCCTGTAATATGCCCCAAAGGACCCTCCTGGGGACCCTTTACAAACATAGACCCAAAAGGACCCTTTACAGACACGGTTCATATCGCTTAGTTTGGGAGGCAGGGGACATGACACAGATCTGAATAACATTTTGCTTGGGGTTGGCAGCAACCAAATATAGCAGTCACCTCCACAGAATACAGAAAAGCCACCAGTCTGAAACCATTTAAATATATTTGTGTGATCATATTTTCAGAACGTACTCATGCCTGATGCAAAAGGAGACAGAAAAATATGCAAGTGCTTTGGGTAGTCTCCTCACTAAATAATAGGAAAGGGGCAAATCAGAGTAAAGGAGATTTCTGCAGCTGATCAATCAGTTCCTGTGTGGAGATGATTATTTCTCCCCAAAACCTCAACAGCTGAACTTCTCATACCTTCTTGAACACTGGCTAGGTATTCTTTGTAAATGACTTCTTTACTTGTCTCTGTGATCAACACAGCCCACATAATTTCAGGCCTGAGACTTCGGGCCTGGCTTAAGAGCCTCTTTGATACAATCAGCCCATCCTTCATTTCTGAAACACTACTGCAGAGGCAGTAATGTTGGTATCTGGAGTCTCTGGTGGGTATACATCAAGATATAGGCTTAATAATCACCCAGGGACTCTTCAGAGGTGGTAAATCAGTTTGATCTCTGTAGTTCATTTTCCAGCCACCCAGATAGAAACATGAGCTTGGTTTGCAGAGCAGCGAGCACCCTTCCCTGTCACAGCATCAGCGCCAGGCTGGAAGGGGACTTCTGCCTCAGGCAAGACTTTGCCCTGCTTGAGCTTGGTCCTGCAGCTGGAAGAATTAGACATGGGGCATTTTGTTATTTTATTTTATTTTGTTTTGTTTTATTTTATTGTATGTTATTGTATTTTTTTTTATTTATTTCATTTCAATTTGTTTCATTTATCTTATTTTATTTTAAAGTGCATGTTGAGGGGTCAGTATAGATGGTCAAACCCAGACTTTATTTTACATCTTTAGGGTCCTGCTTGTACAGTGGTGCTGCCATGGAACACCCTTTGTGCCTAGCTAGGGGCTGTAAGATAAGGTGATGCCTTCTTGTGGAGTACTTTGAAATTGAGGCATTTTGTTTGTGATGTGGTAGGACAGTGGGTCCACTAGAAGAGCCCATGAATATAGCAGTTATTCTCGGGGTTGGATGTTGTACATTAAATGAGGTGGTGGGCCACAAGAACCACCAGGGTGAAGACAAGTACCAAATGGCACCAAAATCTTCTTTCTGTTCTTTCTCCTTGTTTGCTTAGAGCAATGCAAGGATCCTGGGGAAAACAATGATAATGTGATGTGATAATACAACTAAAAGGTGTATCATAATGCATTTCTCCAAAGAGATAAATAAAGTTGCTTGCTCAATGTACTGGGGGAGAGGCTGATTTTGTAGGCTTCGTGATCTCTTTGTTTTGTTTTGCTTTGTGTGTGTGCACGTGCAATCTTTTAGGTGGTTGTAGTAGGTTTAATTTTCCTTTTCACTTGGCTAATCATATGAGAGAATGAAAACTGAATTAAAAGTTTCATTTCAGGGAACCTCACAGTGACTATCTCCCCAAAGGTGGGTAGTTTGTTCCACCTATTAATCCTGCATAAGCTCTGCATAGGCAGTGGGGAATCTGTAGCTCCAGAGAGTTTCCAAACCCTTTTGCTATAGCACTTTGATTTTTCTAGTGAAGTCTTTAGTTTCCTCTGATTATGCTTCATAACTTAATGCATATTTTGCTGAAGATCCTCAGGCAAGTAATACAGCGGCGTAATGGACAGAACTATATTTCCAAATGCTGCTGCACAGTTTTTAACAGGATGGGTTTGGAAGTGTCCTGCAGAAGCTGCAGAACAAATGCAAGGGCACGTTCCAGGTGATGATCAGAGCAGCCACCAAACCACTGCAGGCCACCGCAGACTGTGTGGCTAAGCAACTTATTTGCATGCTGAAGATACCACTTGAGGCCGTGTCTTTTTTTTTTTTTTTTTTTTAAGTTCACTCAGTTTTCACAGTTCCTGGTGCTTTACATTAAAACCCAGTGTCTTGAGACAAAAGCAATGCAGATGCAGAGTTTCGAGATGCAGTGCAGATGGCTATTTCGAGCCACAGTGTGTGGAAGTCTGTTCATCTGTGACAACCTTTTTCACTTCCTGCAGAGCACCCCACAAGGACTTGTGAGATCAAGAACTGATTACAGGCAGGCAGTGAGAGATGTGCATGATAGGGTACGAAGTCGGCAGTCTCCTATGCACTTGCAGCTCCAGACAGCACCAGCTCAAACTTCCAGACTCCTTAGCAGCACGTTCCTTTAAATCTTTCTGTTTGTTGTAATATGAGTCTCTAGAGAAGGATGCTGGTGGACAGCCAGTACACTGCTCACGTCGATGGGTAAGTTTGCAGTAGATCAAGAGGATTCTTTGAAAGTAGCTATAAACACGAAGGAAGTGGTTGCTTGCACTTTTTCAAAATATTTTAGCTGCTTGTAAGTTCAAGGAAATCATCGTGTTCTCTTGAATGCAAAAACACACTTCTTTTTTCTTTGTGTGTTCACAGCAGCAGGTAGATGGTGGGATGTCTGAAGCATCTTGAGTAGGGATGAATGAGCCTCTTTGAAAGCAGAAAGTCTCTCCCAGGATTTTCCCAGCTTTTTGAACCTAACTTTTAAGCTTGAAAATTGTCACATTTTGTTTAGGCTCAGACATGAAAAGGGCATACATTTCGAGGGGATGGTTTTTTCTTCTGAGGACTCCAGATTAACACTAAAATCAAGCTTTGTAGATGCTAAAATGCTTTCAGGATATTTTTCAGTACAAGGATGGAGTGTGAGCTCAAGCCTTTTAGAGAGCTCATCATGCCCTTCATGAACTCCAATTTTTGAAGGAAGAGGCAAGGAACAGAAATTACTGCATAAATCATCTGTGCACAGAATCGATCGTGTCCTCATTTGGTTTAACCTAGTAAAGTTGCTGAGAGATCTGCTTTAGTAGGGAAGCTGGAACTGTGCGTGACTCATGAAGAGACTTTTGGCTAATCCAACTATTTGAGGACACTGAATAGCTTAGTGAAACACATTTTGGACAACTACATTTTCAGCCCATTCTGTGTGAACCAACTGTGTTTCACAGAGCAGCTGCGATAACCTCTGACTAATTGGCTTTTCAGAAGGTTACCTGCTGAGAGCATCTGCCATGACATCCATTCTCCCAGAAATGTTTCATCTCAAAATTGCCTGATACAGGCTACAGAGCCCTGCATCGCAAGCAAGGAGTGAGTTTTCTCTTTAGTCAGAATATAGGGGAAAGGATTTGCCCGACCTTGTTGAATGTTCATCATCTGTCTTGAAGCACCGAGCATCCTTTTCAAACCCGGCTGTCCCCCAGCTGAGCTCCTTAGAATCTCAATATAAAACAGAGTGTAGGAATTAAAATACATCAGCATCAAGTGACAGGAGAGACGTCTGCTCTGGCTTTTGAAGGCCACCCGGAAGCCTTCCTTAAGACGAGCTCCAGATTGTGAATCTGTGAGGGAGCCAGGATCCGGCATCCCCACGTGCTCGCGATGGTGTTCACACTGCGCTAGCAGCATCCCACGCTGAGCCCTGCTGGGTCAGGCTGTGTGCGAGCTGCGTGCCAGCTGCCTCCTGGAAGCCCTGGTTTGGACCTGGGG
This sequence comes from Aythya fuligula, assembly GCF_009819795.1. Lineage (NCBI taxonomy): Eukaryota > Metazoa > Chordata > Aves > Anseriformes > Anatidae > Aythya > Aythya fuligula. The sequence continues at coordinate 145,727,330 of NC_045560.1, read as the reverse complement.
CTGCTCGCGGTGAGCAGCATAGAAATAAAGCCCAGGAGTTTATTGCATGTAAAGTCATTCTCCTCCATGTATCTCACACGGGAATTCAGTGGCATATTTATGGACTGATGTTAAAACTGTACACAGGTAGATTTAGAGCACCTGGTTGTGGGAGTGTGCTGTCCAGAAAAAGAAGTGTTTCCAAAAAAAAAAAGAAACCCTGAGTTCACATTTGCAGAAATCGCATTTCACATGTCAGATGCTGTTTGTTTTAAAAGCTCTGCTCCTGGAGTCTTGTGATGATGCATCTCTGTCCCTGACTGTTTGAACAAAACCATCTTGTTTCGTGGTTGGGGGTGAAAATGAAAAATCTGTCATAATGGTATCCTGAAAAAGAGTAGAGCTGATGGGAAAGCAACATGTATTTTTAATTCCATGCTTTTGCAGCCATTATAATTATTTAGCATGGCATCATTAATGAATTTTAAATGCTTGGGATTAGGATTGCTGCGTTTGAAGCTCTAGATGCTTCTGCTATGCTCATAGATCCACCTTTGTTGTCTGCTCCAAAACTAAAATGTTGGTTTCCTTCTTGGCAAGCAAACTCAGAAATCAAAAGCTAGAAGAGACTTCTTTCCTTTTCCCTCTCGGCATTTTCCTACCATATTGACACTGCAGTTGACAAACAACATTAAATAACCTTCAAGCCTGTGTCAGCTACCAGGTCTCAGTAATGAGGGGAAAATCAGACCAACACATGACTGGTTGGGAATAAAAACAAAATTGTCAGGCTGATCAAAAACCATCCACGTCCCTGCTTTCCCTTTTGGCTGCTGGGTGTTGCGTTCAGCCCATTGATTAATGTGTCACTGCTTAGCATCATTTTAATATGGGCTGCGAGGCAGTGGCACAGCACCCAGGCAGCTTGCTGCTTTCCTGAAGCCTGGAGGCTTGTCCTGCTGTCTGTACAACACAGGGCTGCCCTGCCAGGAGGAGGAGGAGGGAGGAGAGGTGGGCACAGCAGGCTGGAGGGCTCTGCTTTGCCACCTCCTCCATGCTGGCTCCAGCTAGGACAACCATGCACACCCTGGGGTAACCTTTCATCTCTGGCACTGTTGACTCCGCTTATCAGGGACCAGTTGGGTAATAAGGATGTGTGGCAATAGCTGCTTTTACCTAGAGAATAAAAGATGAGAGATTCCTCCCACTCAGCCCAGAACAGAAAGAGGATGATTTCAGGATGAAATGAAACCAAACTCGGTGTCATCTGTCCTGGGGCAAATGACTGCAGTGGGGGTCCGTCCTCTTCTTGGCACAGTTCACCCTCAGCTGCATTTCCCAGCCCATGGTAATCCCCATTCCTCCTCCTGTCACGGTGGTTGACCTGGATCAGCAGCTCCCCAAGTAGTTTTTTTTTTCTTTTTCTTTTTTTTCACATTAACTTCCATTAGCCTCATAGAAACAAACACCTCATGCTCACACACCTCAGTGGTTATAATTCAGTGCACAAGAAAGATAAAGGTAAATCTACAAATGGGCTGGCAACCGTTTCCTTTTGCCATTGTATGAAATTCTTCAAAGCTGGTAGTGTCTCTAATTATTGTGTAGCAAGATGCAACAAGTCTGCAGCAATCTGCAGAATACTGGAATGTCTCAAGTGATGCTAGAAGCATGAAGTGAGATACCCGTGACCTTTATAACACAGGAAAAGTACTAGTAGAACTAGCTGAATGCAGTTTTTCACCAATCTGAAAGGAATAGTTGGTATATGGGTGTTGGAAATAGGCATTTTTCACAATAATCCCATGTTTGAAATGTCCTGACCTTAGAAATGTAGTACAAAATTAGTTCCAGTGGAGAAGAAACATAGCAAAAGCAACAGATGCTTGTTTTCTTTATCAGGATTCCTCGATTACGAAAGTAAGACAAATAGTAATACTGCTAGGTTGAGCTGAATTAACATGCATTAAAAATGAGTGAAAAAGAGGTCCCTCTTTCGTTTAGAAAGAAATCACAGGTGCTCAGAAATGAAATACATCTCTGGTTCTGAAATGATTGGAGTCCTTCTACAGCAGCTTCTCGAAAATGTCATGTGAGATTAGGTCTGTATGCAGTTGAGTTGGTAAGCATACAAACCCCATGCAAAAAGCAGTCATCGTTCCAAGAGCTTGCAGTCTAAGGTAATGTTTTCAAAGATGACTACTCATTTGTGAAGCCTTTTTAAAAGATCTTACTTTCCAAAAGTGCTGGGTGCATGATCCTTAGTCAACCAGGATCCTTAGAGGAGTCTCTATCACTAAACATGATAGGTTACAAGAGGGAGTAAGTGCTTCTGAATTCCTGGCCTCAAAAGACAAAGTGAGAAGAGAAGAGGGGTGCTAAATCACTACTAAGTCTTTGCTTTAGTATAAGCTCAGAGCTTAACAGAATTACTGCTTTTCTTTTGGTCAGTGTCACTGGTTGTATCCAGACTGGCCCTGCTTGGTGTCCCACATGGCTTGAGGTGGTTGCTGTCACGTGGCAGTGTGGACGGATCAGTCCCTGATTCTTCTTGCTCATGGGTTTCTCACAGGCCAGCTGGCCCACTTCAAACCAAAGCACGAGTACAGACCCATGGTTTAGACAAAGTGGATGATGGAAATTCCAGCATGGGCGTAATCTTGAAGCCTGATCTGATAGAGTTAGCCAGTTCACCCATTTTGTTGTAGTCCTGTAACTGTGGATAGGCAAGGTATTTTCATTTGCTTGGGAGAGCTTTTCAAATTTCCCCTTCCTTGCAGCAGGTGTGCTATTTAACTAAAAAAACAAAATGAGACAAAAAAAGTCTCATTTCTCCTTTATGAGACAAGTACATCTCTGCCAATGCTACACAGAAGTGAGATAGCCTCAAGGTCACCTAGAATCCAGCATTTTTTGAGGTTAGGTACCAATTTCCCTCTCTCCCCATTTAAAACGTCCCCCCAGATTTCTCCTTTATCTTCACACCTGCTTAATATCACCACTGTGTCCTTTTCTGTCCTGGGGGATGCAGTCAGTTATCTGTCTAGACCAAAGGTCCCTGGATTGAAACCTTCCTGACAGTTCTTTCGTGGAATAAAACAGTTGCTGGGTCCCAAATGTACATCTTTCTTGGGCCACTTTTGACACGGTCATATTATGGAGTCGATGACAGTAGATGCAAGTGGGATCATCACCCTAGAGAACCTGGAGAATAAAAACAGTGCAGCTCTGAAAACAAAAATGAAAACTACCACGATAATCGGGTGAACGTGCCCACATAAGAAAGGAAATAGCTAAGGAGACTGGGTTTTATTGTTCCTCTATTTAATAGGTCATATTTAAACTGAGGAATGAAGTGCTTATGGCAGGGTCTGGTTTTGTTGCTGTTGTTTTATATCTCACTCGGTATTCTTCCAGAACCTGCTGGTTTAGCATCCCACCCTTTCCTCGCTCGATCAGACCTCCATTTCCATAGCTGCAAGGGTTTGGGGGTGGAAAAGCCAAATACGGGCAAACTTTACAGGCTGGCAGAGCCCGTGAGTCCGCACCCCATAGAGAAGAGCCCTCCGGGCATGATTTTGAAGGGGTGAAGAGTAGAAGGCTACTGCCAGCCTGAGTTTCAGCTGACATGAATACTGCCTTGGCAGCATCGGCATCCCATTAGCATCTCAAATTGGAATCTGGCCCCAAAAAAAAACAAAGATCCATCTCGCTCCATACATATGGACATGTACATTCATGCATGAGGAAGGACATCAGCTGGAGAGGGTGCAAAGCACACCCCAATGAGGGCTGTCCCAGCACTGCCCTCGGGGTTTCCAAAGTGCAATAGCAATCTGCAACATGTATTAAACACAATCTGTAAAACTGGGGGTGCTGAGGGCTCTGTGAGAAACAAAGCTGTGTCCACAGCAGGCCTGTTGAAGTAGCACAGGCGCTTGTCTCTGCATGGCTCCCTGGCTCCAGAGACCAGTGTAGGCCTGTGAGCAATTTGTGTGCCTTTTGGTGGCTAACTACTGAATAAATGAATGCGTTTCAGTGGGAGCTGTCCTGTAGAGGCACTTCTTTCATGTTTGCAAAGGCACAACAGGGAACACAAATCCCCATCCAAAATTTTATGATCATACAATAACTTAGGTTGGGAGGGACCTCTGGAGATCCTTCAATTCAACCCTGCTCAATACGGGGCCGAGGTAGGTTGCTCAGGGCCTTCTCGGGTTGAGTGGTGAATATCTTCTGTAGGTGGAGGTTGCGCAACCTCATCAGGGAACTTATTCCAAAATTTGGCTACCCTCACTGGGCAGAATTTTTCCTTGTATCTACCTGGAATATCTCCTGGTGCATTACCTGTCCTCTTCTTGCCATGCATCCCAAAGAAGACTTTGGGTGGAGGAGAGGAAAAATTTCAAGAAAGCCTAGCCAAGTCGCAGGCTCTCTGGGACTCCAGCTAAAGGAAGAGTGAGCAGTGCTATAAGATGAAGCAATAAAATTCAAGTAGCATTTATCAAATCAGACAAATGATTGCTGCTCTGTGCTTTATATTTATCTAGGAATTGATTAAGCACTGAAGTTTTTGGTTGATGAGTAAAACTGATTAAAGAAACTGCCAGGGTCACAATATATGTTCTAGGAGTAGTTTGTCTTTACTTTATAAATGCATTTGCTCAGCACAAACTTGACTTTTTATTTTAGTTGAAATATATGGTACTTCCTTTGCTCTGTTCTGTACTCACTGTCTGTTTTTGGTTTTCTGTTTTGTTTCTTGCAGCCCCAGCAGAGAGCTCTCCGTAAACATTTCCAGCCTCTAAAGCTGCTGTCCTGCCACTTGATATGAAAGTGAACTTTCCTTTGTGAAAAAAAAAAAAAAACATAATAAATGGCACTGCCAAGAGGTGACCATGGAGGACTGAAGGCAAACCTGAAGTAAACGCAGCCCACTCAAGATGATGCATTCTGGGAAGACCTGGTTTGCTGCAGAGTAAAGATGTAGTGCATAATATCCAGTGCTAATTTGTTCAAAATGGTCATTGACAGACCTTTAGCTGGAAAATTTCTTCCAGTTTTCATCACTGTGCATAACTTTGAGTTCCCTGTAGGGGACTGTCTATGCCCTTCACTAGAAGTCCTGTTTTAGCATGGCAACTACTGGATTCTTTTATTATGTATGCAGATGGCATGATGTTTTAGGAAAAACTTACAGCAATTCTCCAATCTCAGTGGATATGTTCACAATATTACACCCCTGATAGGAATGTAAACGTCTTGTATATGTTAGTTTTGCAGTCTAATGGTATTCTGTTAAACGATATCAGCACTTCATACGTGCTTTCCACACAGAAATAGCACAGCCCATATATATATAAAGGTCTTTTTAAAAAAATACTGAGGATATGTTTCAGTCTTTGTACTGAGACTGCATCCAAACTGAAGTCCACTACTAGCATACCTTCACTGATTCACAGTAGATTGTGTAGATAGATTTGCACGTGGCAGAGGTGTGACATTTTATTGAGACTTACAGAATGGCTGTCACAGAGGTAGCCAAGAACAGGGTAAGGTTGAACGAGCTGTAGGACACTGTGTCTGCTCTCCCTTCCATCCACCAGATGTCAAAGGTTCTCATTTTCTAGCTTGCCAATGAGTTTTCTTACTCAGTGAGGGAGAGGAGAGGGAGAGCACCTTTCTCAGAGATGTGTTTGACCCTGGGTTTGGTCTACAATAAAAACAGAACAAACTGGAAGAATTCAGGTTCTTTATGCTGGCGACCATTTACGTTTTGGGAAGGACTGGGGAGTCACAGTCCAAACCAAACTCTCTGAAAAAGGTAAAGTGTAAGACTATACTTCTAAGGAGCAAGACACTCCCTCTGGAGAGGGCAGACTTCTTTGTTAACTTTTTCCACTTTCTATCCAAAACAGTACTTTGGTAGGAAATAGGAATAAGCAAACGGTTCTTATAAGCCTTTCAATATACTGTAGCAGGCTCAAGACTGTTGCATTCAATCTGAGCGTTGTTTTGTGTTCAGTCTCTGAATGGCTGGTCTCATCACTGGCTGTATCACAGCTGGCTGTGGTACTGTTTTTTCCATGGGGACTTAGTGGAATTAACGTCTGTCCCTAACATCAGGACCTTCCTGACATATTATTTATAATGAACTGATGTCATCAGTGTATGGAGGAGGCTTACCTATTTGTTCCTTCTTTCTTTAAAATCAAAGGTAGCTTTTTGTGTATTTAAAGACCATCATTCTCTCCAGCCTGATAGACAGGTACTGTAGAGTTGCCATTAGTGTGTATGCCAAACCGTGGGTGAGATGCCATAGGGGTGTGAGGATGCAGTGATCGAGAGAAGGAGCAACTATATCAAGGCCAAGGGACGTTTTAGAAGTAGGTTCCTGTGTTATAATATTTAGCTATTGTACAGTTCATTGCTAGAGAATGCAAGGTCAACCACTGAGGGTGCCTGTACAACCAACAGATAAATGTATTTAGGGTGTAATTTTTTTCAGATGGGCGGGGGTTTGGTTACGCCTCTCCACCCATCTCAGATTCAGCATGCTGAATGCTTCTTTACTGTTCAATCCAGAAGGAAAATATTTTTATTGACGGCCAAGATTTTCAGAAGCTGCTAGTGGTTTCTAATGGTTTGGGTCTTTCCATGGCTTTTCAATGGAGCTCCCAAAGTTATAAAGCAGCGAGCTTTATATTTTCTTTCTGAAAATCCTGGCGCCTAATTTTAAATTAATTGGTGTACAAGTTCTCCTTAAGACATAAGGATCTTTGCCAACAGCAGCATTTGCACTTTTTAGAGCTTCTCATAGCGTAGCAGGTTGGAATCTGATCCTTGTTAAGAGAAGTGGCCATGAGCCCTGCAGAATTCCATTGTAAGCTTCAGTAAATTTTACGGCTCTTTCTGCTACAGATTTTAAAAATGCACTCTGGCAACTGACATCAATTTCATGTCGGTACAGCAATTAAAAAAGAAACAACTTGGATATAAATTACTTTTAAAAGGAGAATGCTATGTTTCTGCAGTAGGGATTCTCTTATTATATTACATCTAATGAAACAAATCTGTAATAATTTGAATGATAAAAGGAGTGTTTATCTTTAAAAAAAAGAAGAGTGTTATCTTAAAAGGGCGTATGAGACAAAGTTGAGTTAGGCAAAGAGCCACTAGAAGCATTTTTTGTATCAATGTTAGTTTTGAACATCTTCCAGTATATGGGCATGAATTTAGATGTGTGCACTTCTCCTGTTAAAACAGTTTGTTTTAAAAGCTTCCCAGGATTTTAGCTACGGTGATCTAGAAACGCAGTGTTATAGGCCCTGAGAAATGTGAAAACAAAGTCCAGACCCTTTGTGTAGCCAAACTCAGTGAGAACTCTGCTGTAGGTGCCCATCAGACAAAGCTCGTTGGACGGTGGCGTAGGTCTCCATCCTACAGACAGCCTGTGCATGTGGATAACTCCAAACGTGAGCAAGAATAGTTCCCCCGAGCCCCGCAACACTCCTCACGTGTCTAACTGTCTGAAGGAGCCATAAGGAAATAACTGTACTTTTTGGCTTGTATTTAACTATTCATCATGTTTGGATTTTTTTTTTTTAATCGCTGTTATTCTCCCAAAGTAGGCCATGCTTCCTCAGGGATATTTATGAAATTGTTCTGCATCTACTGAACAACTATCTGGATCCCAGCGTATTCTTCTGAAAAGTTTTTAATATAAATAAACATGTGGGAGAAATTTTTTGTTATTATGAATGGGGGCAGGTACTGTGTTCTCGGAAAGGCTATTGAGTGCAGACAATCAAGTCTATTGCATTTTTTATGCTGAACACCTTATTAATAGCAGACACATCCGCTTTTGCCTGGGTCGCAAGAACGGTTCTGTGGAAAGAATGCTTTATCTCTAGTCAATAAATCATTTATGTCGAGAGTGCCAAAGACCAAGTCAACATGAAAGGGAGCGAATAAGTTATTCCGGCAAAGGAAGTGAATTTAAATACGCTCAGAGCCATTAGTTCTGTGCAAAAGAGCTGGAGACTAATGCTATTTTAATAAAACAGCAATTATCAGCCCTGTGGAGATAGATATATTCGCAAAGGCCAGTGCTCCCGTTACGCTGATCGCTGGTTATTAGCTCTGAAACACGGGTGGCTCCCCGCAGCCCTGTGGTCAGGGCACTGCTCCTGGCGGCAGACCTGCAGCCTTGCTGCCCCTGGGTGCCCGTCCCAGCCACATCTTCCCTGCTGTCTTTGTGCAGGGAAGGATGATGCAGCATCAGCCCCAACAAGAAACTTAGGCAGAGACTCAGCCATCCTCAGTGCTTCAAATTTTGTGAAGGCCAACACCTGAAATGAGAGGAATTGCTCACCCGAAAAAAAAACGTGCTGCAGCTCAAAACATCCTTTGCGCTGTTTCATTCCTGGTTTGTTTGTTTTTTACATCTGCATGGCTTTCTCTGCCTGAATACCCCGTTGTTTATTCTGTTAAGGAGCTTCAGGAGGGAAGGCTGCAACAGCTCTGCGAGCTCTTTGGCTTTGCCAACCCGTCTGCATCACCGTGCCCTGGCGGTGGGTTCGTGCCTGGCTGCCCACTTCTGTTACTCGACAGCCAGACCGAAAGCAGCTGCAGTGTCGTTGAGGAAATCAAACCATTAAAAATGACAAAATTCTTTTTTTTGTTTTGTTTTGTTTGAATTTTCAAAAGACCTCAGGGCAGGCCCCCAGCAGACCTGCATTGGCACTGCTCCATCGCAGTCCCCGGAGATCTGTTGATTAATGCCAGCTGTGGAGCCCGTCCGGGGGTGATTTTTTTTTGCTATAACTAAAACTGACCTCCCTCCACCCTTCATGAAGCCACAAGATCTCAATTATTCAAAATTGTTTCAGGCAAGCAAAGTAAAAACCTGCATTTTTCACCCCAGTCCCCTTTTAACAAATAACATCTCCACAATCCGAATCTCCTTGAAAGGCCCTGCTACAAGACTGTGGCGTGATTGACCCTGGTATAAATAGACTGGTCAATAAGATTTTAATTTAAAAAGAAAAGGCCCTCTGTTATAATTAAAATGGATGGTTGGGGGGGAAGTATTACCAGCATTACCTGCAATGTCCTATAGTAAAATTCAGGAAAGCACTCTGCAGTGCAAAAAAAAGCCACCGACGTAATGTATGGGTGATTAGGCAGGCTCATGAGTATAAATCAGCAAGTAAGCAAGTAAATGTTTGATGAGGAAAGCCAAAAATGTATGGGAAGTCAGTGGCCAGTAGGTTAGGGCTAGCAAGACCAAACACTTCACATGCATCCTAATAAATACAGTCGTGGCAAAGCAGAGTCTGATGTGAGATACAGTGCGGTGATTACTCACAGAACATGCAAAAACCAACAAATATTCTTGTTTTGTATTTGAGAGTGGTAGAATGAGGGAGTCAGATTGCACATTAAAATGTAATTCCTCCTACTCCGTCAGTAATTATGGGTAATATTAAGCAGCGACTATCCAAACATATTCTTAAATTTGCAGAACCAGATAACTGAATCCAAAAGTGTAGGAAAACTTGCCTAGGATTTATCAGAGCTCAAAAGCACAAAAGAAGCTTTAAATAACAAACACACACAAAACAATAACTGAAAAGAATGAGTGACCTGACCCAGAAAACTATCGGCTCATTAGCCTCCTATTTTCCTATTTTCCTTTGGGAAAATCATGGAAAGGTTGATGTGACACAAATCATTGCAGCAATTAAAAATTGATAAACCCCTCCGAATGATTATGTATAGAAATGCATTGTGTCAAGTAAACTTCCTATCATTTTCTCGTGATATCAAAGGCTTGTTGATAAAAGAAACTCTGCTGATGCATAATACTTAGCCTCCTATCGATCATTTGATTCTGATAAAGAACAAAATAGCACTATGCAAAATCAGTATAGCCCATAGTAAGTGGATTAAAGCCGATTACATGCTAGATCACAAAAAAAATGGCTGTAAATATGAAATTAACATCAGCGAGACTATTTCTAATGAGCTCCTCCCAAGGTATGTTCTATTTTCAATATTCCTCCCAGGGAAATAGAAAGTTACTGGTGGCAACACCAAGAGATCACCAAAGAGGTGCATGGTACGAGACGATGATGAACCCGGAGTACTGCAAATGCAGAAATCCAGGAGAGGAGAAGGAGAGTCACACCTGGGGGCATCTGGAGAAGGGTAGCTGTGAAGGTCTGACAAATAATCCATTCAATATCAACCCCACAGATGTGCTTGCTAGCTGGGAAAATGTAATCTCAAAGGAAGAGAGTCAGTAGGACTTGGAGGAGATTTAGGATCTGGCAACGGGGACACTGTAATGGAGCCAGTTTGTGCCCATCTTCCAAAAAGGATATTGACAACTTGGAAAGATTATTTTCTAAAGCTCCCAGTGTCATTCAAGGGCAGGAAAACAGGTCTTATTATAGTGCCAGACTAATGAAGCTCAAGCTATTAATTTATCAGAGACAATTTGAAGAGGTGACTTGATCTGTCTGCAATCACAATCTGCTACCTGCGTGGGGAAGCGCTGTCTGAAGGCAGGTAGCTCTTTTATTTGGAGGAAAAGGGAGTGATGTGCTCTACCGGTTGGGAACAGATCAGGCTAGAAATTAAGTGCAAACGCTCGACAGGGAGGATAATTACCCATGGAGACAACTTACTTAGTTACCTGGCACGTTCTCCATCACATAAAGTCGTTAAATATATGCAGAGTATTTTTCTAAGTCAATAAGCTCTACCTCAAACAGGAATTTAGGCTCAGTTCAGCAGTCACTGGATGAGGTTATTAGGTGTGTGTTATACAAGAGATCAGGCTAGATCATCAGATGCAGACTTCTGAATTAAAATATCTCAAAGTTTCCGATATTACATGAAGGCAGGCCCACCTATATTCATTTTTTTCACACAAAATTGACTTGAACAAAGAGCCCTGAACTAAACTGAACTTGTCAGCATTTGGTAGGAGCTGCACTAGATCTCCTCACAGTTGCAAGGTTGTTCTGCCTGTAATTAAGGGAAGAGAACTGGACAAGAAAGGACAACAAAAACCCTTGAGCACACAGAATAACCCTGATGTCTCTCATTAATAGCAGCCTGGGACAAAATCACGCACTCAAGTGATCGGTGTGAGCACGGAAGGAGAGCCGTGGCCTTGCCTCTTAACCAAGGAGGCGGCATCGTGGTGGCAAGAAGCAGCTTCTCCTGTGTTCAGCGACAAGTAGAGAAGCCAAAGTGCTGGTTGAGAATTACATTGTACTGCTTTGCAGCTGAACAAGGTGCGTGAGTTCCTTGCTTCAAAGCCAGCAAACTGTGCCTGCTCTCCTGACGGGCCCCGCTGGAGCCGGCTAATGAAGGAAGTGAAACGACTTCAGTGGGACGACCCCGAGTAACAAGAGCTGGTTGCAGTTGGCTGTTATGAATATTGCACCTTGGAAATAAGCAAAGAGAGTGCTCAGGTCTCACAGAGCCGGTAGGTACGAGGCAAGCGTGAAGCCAAGAGCCACCTTCCAGAGCTGTGCTGTGGCAAATGGCACGAAATGGGATGCATGTTTTAAAGAGTAAACAATTCGCGCAGGCAAGAGAAACCATAAAAGCAATACTTACTGCAAATTGGTATTGAATCAATATCACGAAGTGGAGACGAGAAGGGAGCTGGCTACAGACAGAGCTAAGAAGATAAAGATCTTCGGGGATTCTCGCTCTAATCCAGTGTGAAATCCTAAGAAAATGAGTTTGGGCTAGATTTATTGTGTAAAGAACACCGGTACATCCTGGCTGCCCGTCAAATGAGCTCCGTGGAGCCACCGGTTATGTGCACGGTGGCACAAATGTCCCCTTGCAGCGGGGACGGACAGACAGCCCCCGGAGGCACGGCCGAGGTCAGGCTGGGCAGGGAAGGAAGCTGATCCTGCAGACGGCTGCACCATGTCCGCTTCTCCCCCAAAAGTGGGATTTGGGGCATTATTATAACACGTCCAGGCTTAGGCAGAATGAAATGAAAAGCTCCTTTCTGATTTGAATTCCAAATCTATCTAAATACCTTTGCTGAAAAGAAAAAAAAAATCCTCTGTAGTTGTTGTTACATCTCTAATCACATTACTTCTATTAAGCACTTGCCTTGAATTCATCTATTTGATATCATGTCACCAAATTAAATAGCGATATACATTTGTGTTTTTTTTTTTAAAGCAGGGAGATCAATATTGCAGCAAAACCGCATGTAAGCAATAAAAAGCTGCGCAGAGGAAAAAAAAATCTGCCCATCAGATGCTGAGGGGACTTGTTTGTTTTGTTTTGTCTATAGAGAGCTCGGTTTTACATCCAGACAGAGGTTTTCCCTACTGCGGCAGGCTCTGGCCTCAAGACTAGTCCAAACAGATGCTTGGATCCCTCTTACTGCTTCATCCACATTCCTCATGTGCAGGGGGCTCCTTCTCTGCCTGGCTCCTGGGAGAGGCAGGAAAGAGATCGAGTGGCCTCCAACACGGTGGAGAATCCACGGAGGGATATGAGCTTCCAGACTATGCAAAGCATCTCAGCCTGAGACAGATCTCATCCTTCTCCCCGCTAAGCTCAGCTCCATGGATGGAGGAGAGGAACCCAAAGACCTCCACCAGGCTGTCCTGGGGCCGTGGCAGGAGATAGACAGACAGACAGACAGACAGATCTCCTTGCAGGGTCAGCATCCTCGGGGCCAGGGAAGCTCAATGCCTTCAGAGGTCACTGCAGACTGCTGGGCTTCCCCTACAATAATGGTCAACTGCATGGGGCAGGAACCTGACAATGTGAATGACCAGCATTTACATAATGGAATGACAATGGCTGGGGTCACGAGGGACTTTTAAAGATCATCAGATCATCTAGCCCCCACAACTCTGCCATGGGCAGGGGCATCTTTCACTGGGTCAGGTTGCTCAAAGCCACCTGGCAGGGTTGGGATGTGCTTGACTTTGTCCTTGGTTTCTTGTAGGGATTGAGATATACAGACATGCCTCACAGTTATTCCTTTTCCACATCTAAGCATGGGTAAGATGAGGGTGATAGCTGCCTGACCCTACGATCAGTCTCACACCATGTCAACCAGAAAAGTGGCCTCCAGCTTTGGGATCCTCCATCCTGGGGAGCTGAATTTGACAGGTTGGCTGAACCTGTCCTTGAGGAGGGCAGGTAATTTACGGGTGGAACTGAAGCCACATCTGTGTTGTCTCCAAAGGCTGCCCCAAATCCATGGCCCGCATGCAGCTGGGGATGGACACGAGCTGCAGGAACCGAGGGGGAGGCTGGGATCGAATTCTTGGGGTTGAGTTACTGGGAAATACACCGGGGTGAGCCAGGAGAGCTGCTGAGGAGCCTGGTGTAGGAAGGGATGAGTGTGGTGCCCTGGCCATGCTGTGTCTGGGCCAGCTGCCCTTGGGTTCAGTTTTGAGTTACGCTCACCAGGGAGACGCTCTGAGGCTGTAACCTCCTTTTGATGTTAACTTGGTTGAAAATCTAGGAGAATGCCAGCACTCGAGTGATTAAAACACGACGCACTGTTACTCCCTGTCCACCTACGAGGGAGCATTTTAAAGACAGAGCCAAACGAGGTGGTAACACAGAAGCGTGCCTTTTTGTTTGAGGTGCACTGCGCTTCCCCAGGCATCCAGGTGTTCATCTGTATAGCAGTGCTTCTTTTCCCAAACCAGAAATTATCATGCAATCTAATTTTTAGTACAGAAAGCGGCCATCACTGTTAATTCCACCCTATGGTTTTTATATTTGCAATTAAATTCCTTCTGTTTTCGAAAATCAACAGAAAATACAACCCGGGTGGGAGGGAGGAATTCTTATAAATGATGAAATTAAAATCAATATCAAGTTTTTGGTATCTTTGGGCATGATCTCTGGAAGCTTTGGATATCTGCTTTATCATTTTGTATATTTGACAATTTTGTACTCTGCATTGTTTGACTTCATTTGTGCATGGCGATGTATTAAAACATGGAATTTTTATTATACCGTAAAAGCATTTTGTTTGATTTAAACGAGTTCAGGGCTTGCTCCATTGCATGAAGAGAAGAAAAAAAATCGATGGGGAACAGAGGCCCACTGATGACAGTTCTCGGCAGGAGGGGACCTGTGCCCTGGCGCAGCCCTTTCCATCGAATTTTCTCCCCCTTTCCCTTTGAGGAGGGGGGGTGAGAGAGTGGTTGGGTGGAGCTCAGCCACGTAGCAGGGTAAACCCACCACCAAGACATCTCCTATGGGGACCAAACACTATAGAGGCAGGTACTAGGTTTGCTGGTACATGTCCTTTCATCTCCATCCCACCCCCATTTATTCTCTGTTTGGCTCAGCACTTGCAGCACAACAGCAATTTGCAAGTCAGTGGCTGAGGTAGCTTTCAGAGATGCTAACGCTGAAATTCCAGCACAATTCTGTGTTCTTCCATATATGTGGTGTTTGGTTTTTAGTTTTTTTTCTTTTCAGCCATTATTATGAATATTCTCTTCTTGCGACGCAGAGACTGATGACATGTTTTGGTCAAACAGAAAATAGTGGGCTTAATACAAAATAATAGAGTGAAATTATGTAGTGTGCAATGCAACCGACAAAGTCAGGATAAATTGTCATCTGAAAAAAACCATATTTTTTTCCTGTAACATTTTGTGATCATGCAGCCATTTACTAAATTCTGTTTACATCTTTAAAAAGCTTTCTACTCCATAAACTTTGTTAGTGAGAAGTATATGTTAGCAGAGAAAGCTCCATTTTAGAACAAATCTGTGCACGTCACATCTTGGGCTGAAGGAAATCAGAAGCACCATAATGGTGCAGGAAGCAGTTTCCATGTCGCATGTTCTTTTCACCATAGCAGTCTCCACAGGGGTTATGGCAGCACCATATGACTATGTTCTGAGTGCTGCATATGAAAATGATTTCCATTATAAACAATGGCACCTAAATCAGATCTGCCGTAGGATGAAACAGCAGCTACTGTGACAGTGAAACTCCTCCCTGGACATAGAGAAAGCTCCTGGTGCTTTGGCGCAAGGACAGTTTGGGGCCACGTGTGCTCTGCGGGTTTTGCTTTCTCACCAATGGGCAGTTTCCCAGTTCATAGCTCGTTATTCCTAAATCATCGCTGGAGCAGCTGGTTGTGCAGCTTGGTTATTCTGTGCATTTCCTTTCCATGATGGATGGTCCTCGGAGTGACTTGCACGGTTCTGGGTCCTCCAGAGCTTGCTGTACCTCTGGGCAGCAGCTGCAGGTCACAGCCCTGGCCATGCTGCTTGGCCCCTTGGCTCCAAAGTCACCTCCAAATGCTGGGTTCCTGAATCGAGACCCAGTAACTGAGCCAGTCTGTGCTCAGTTGGAGCAAAGCCTTACACGGTGAGCAAATGCCCTTAGACCACAGTGAAGTCCAGAGAAAGGAGTCCAACCCCAGAAAACACAGGTGATGCCCCCAGCCCACCACTAACATGCTGTCTGGCAAAGAACACATTCCCTCTCCACCTCTTCTCATCCCACCTCCTGACCCATAAAATGGGAGCTGTATTGACCTCGAACAGAGAAACTACAAGTCTGCCAAGAAGCTGCTGCTGCAAAGATTGTAATGCAAGTGGGGTTGATCTGAATGGACCAGGCATTTTCGTACAAATGTAATGTGCTTTATTTGGGGAGCAAGAATTTCCCACCCACACCCCGGGCTTAACTGACGTTCAGGTCTCGCTGCAACCATGCTCTGGCCTGTCAGGGTCTCAGTGCAGGTTTTGATGCTCCAGAAGCATTTCTGTGGCTTTCCTATCAGTCTGGCCTTGGTTTGTCTGAGGTTAATTTCTCCTCTGAATGTTCCTTCGCTTCATTCATGTCATTGCTTTGTCATTGCCTTCCCCTTGCTTTCTGCTCCTAGCGTGATTCCTCGCCTTCCACTGCTGTTAGCATCGAGTGGGAAGTGCACCGAATTACTGCACATGGGAAACATGCTTTCAAGTGAAGTGGTTCTGCTTTAACCTAAATGGCACTGAGGCACTGGCCTTAGGAGGAGATAAAATGGAGACAGACTGCTACAGGTACATTATAGGGCAGCAAGGGCATTCATCTCTTCCTCATACCCATGTTGGAGCGAGAAGCTGAAATGGCAGCAAGAATGATTCTGGCTGGATGTCAGTCAAAGCTTTCCAGGAATAGGGATGCTGAAGCATTGGGAGAGAGCCTGGAGAGATGGAGAACTGCTCAGCCATGGGGAATCCTGACCCTGTGCTGCGGCAGGAGGATGAACTAAGTGCTCTCCTGGTGTTTCTTTCAGACCGATTTTTCTGCAGGTATGACTTGAATGGGAAGCGAAGAGTTAACTTTGTTAATTATCATTACTTTGCATTTCAGCTGGAACCGAATTTAGCTCTTCTTTTTTTACCTCTTGGAGGTAGAAGCCTACTACTCTGTAGCTATGAGTAATTCCAGACATGCTCTGGCTCATTTAAGTCAATTCATCAGGCTGTCAGCCGGGAAACTGGGACACGTCCACCGCTCCTGCTGCCCCGGGCGCAGGGGCAGAGCACGGGGTGGCTGCAGGGAGCAGGGCTCCCATCCAGTGTGGTTTGTCCTAGTAAAGGAGAGAAATTATTTACAGGGAGGACAATCAATCGCCAGAACAACCTCCCCAGGGACATGGTAGAGCCCCCATCACTGGAGGTTTTCAAGATGCGATTGGACAGGGTGCTAGATAACCTCATCTAGGTTCCCTTTTCCCATAACAGGGTGGACTCGATGATCTTTCGAGGTCCCATCCAACCTGGGCTGTTCTTTAGTTCTGGGATTTTGGCATCATGGTGAGGATCCTGGTTGAGACCACCTCCAAGATCCAGGTTTTCATCTGCTCTTTGCAGGGCATGACCAGGGGATTTGGGGCAAGGTTGGCAAGAGGCTTGGGAGAAGAGGGGTAGATAGAAATGGAGGAGAAAAAAAAAAAAAAAAAAAAAAAAAGAAAAAAAAATAAAGGGGAAAAATATGTTTTAGCCCATCCACAAGGCAGAAAAGGGGCAACATTTTATAGCCAACGGTCCAAAGCCTTGAAGGATTCATCCATCGTTATCCTTGGCAGATGGCAGGTTGGAGGTGCATGTGGTCACCTCCACCCCCACCAAAGGCTGTAGGTGTAGCCTCTCCTTCACAGGGAGTTTTAAGGCAGAGAAATGAGGTGCTCCAGGGCATGCAGCAGGTCTCGGCTTGAGCATCCTGCTCTGGCACTTTGCAGGGAGAGCCCAGGGGGAGGTGGTCTGTGCTACACGCCCGACGCACGGCCCCAGGGCACTTCAGCTCTCCCTGCTGCGGGAAGGGAAGGAGAGGCTGACAACGTGGGAGGCAGATTGTTTTATGGAAAGTATCGGGAACCATTGTGCTAAGCTGATTAACTCATTTAAACAATTTTATTTAGCTGCAGAAGTTGCCCCGTATGAAAGTGCAGCTGTAAGCGTTTGCACAATGAAATGCTCCCACATGCAGGAAAGCCAGATAAGCCCCTGCCTGTCATTGTTACAGCCAGAAATTGTAGCACTTTGGGGAAAATGAAGGGTTTTTTTCTGCCTTTGTTTAAGTTTTAATGCAGAGCATGAAGAATACAGTCCTGCTAACTGCATGTCCCTCAGTCCCAGCCTCAGCCCGGCGTTGGCAGTTCTTGGCCAGAAGCCTCAGCACTTGGGAGAGCCTGGGGCTCTGAGCACCTAACTCCTCCTGGCGATAACAACTGCCCCTTCCTGCCCTCTGGGAGCAGCTCTTCTTCCCTCCCTCTGCCTCCCGGAGATGTGTATCAAGGGTCGAGGAAATGAGGGTCAAGGAAATGAGGCTCTCTTCATGCTTTCTCTTTCTCTTCGTTATTAGTCTCTGTTATTAGGCTGCCTCTTAATCCCAAAACATGGACCTTTTTTGACAGTGTTCTGCTAATCCCAGGAGGGGCAAGGCAACCGAGAGGAAAACCAAGATTGTCTGGAATATTACCCAAATGTGCTGGACCGAGGACCACCCTCAGTTTTTCTCTTGGGCCGCCAGTCACAAAACCCTCCCCATTAGGCTTAAATTAAAACCACCATAAAAGCAGTATGGTTTCAAGCAGTCAGCAGGGCATTTATATGGGATCTTCAGCCTGAGACTTCTCCACAGGCCATGGTTTGGGACCCCCTGAGAGTAGGATATTGTCTCGAAATATTCTCCGAAAGCCAACGAGAGGCAATGGTATCCGACCACAAAAATAATTGCTCTCTGCTCTACCATCTCTGAAAGCTGTAAGGCAGCGTTACCTCCTCTGTTTGCTCTGCTCACTGCCAATGCTTGGCTCTGGTTTTCCTGGGTTCCCATTGCAGACTTGGAGAGGCAGCAGACCTTCATCACAAAGAGGTGGCCTTGCCTGCACATCTCCTGCCATGGTGCAGACAGAAAACGTGGTCAGCCGTGTCCGTGGCAGTAGGTGCTTGGGAAGCATCTGAGAGATGCTGGGGGCTATGCTCTGCTGTTTGCTTTGTGTTGAGAGGCAGCACTGTAAAAAAAAAAAATCAATATGTCCCATTTTAAATGGATTAGGAGGCAGTTAAACAACAGGTCTCAGAAGAGGAGTTGCAAATGAAGAGTGATCCCATGGGAGTTTTCATAAAGGGAATATTCAGGAAGCTCTCCATGGCTGCTTACTTTAGGGGTTGTGATGGATAAACAACCGAATACAAGGTCCCGATGTGATGTTTTTGCTAAAGGGGCTAATATGACCCTAGCATGTATAAATGGGAATATTGAGTGTAAGGAAATGTGTTAGCTCTATATCTGGCATTAATGAGACAAAACTAGTCCCGTTCAGCTGTCAACACTTAAAAATCACATTGAAAAACTGAGAAAGGTTGGGAGAAGAACTGTAAGACTGATCGAAAGCATATCTTATGATGACCCAAAGGAGCACAATCCATTTATATTATCAAAGAGAAGCATAAGAGATGAATTGACCAAGATCTGTAAGTATCCACACATGGAGGAGCAGTGCTGCATCGGAGGATTACTTACTCCTGCAGACAATGGCATGCAAGCTGGGAAGACTGGAGCTAAAAAAAAAAAAATTGGGTTGAAAATGAGGCATATTTTTCTCCTTAATAGCCTTGTAATTAATCACTGGAGGAGCTGACGTGGGATATGGTAGATTCTCCATCACCCAAAAAGATCTTTAAATTAAGTGTGGATGTCTTTCTACATGATGTAGCTCATGTACTGGTGTGGGAATTGCTGGGCGAAGCTCCACGGTGTGCATTATGCAGGAGGGCAGAGGAAACCACCGCAGTGGTGCTTCCCGGCCATGAAAGCTCTGAAACTATCAAAGCCATGACGTCTGCATCGCACCCGACAGCACACAGCCTGTTTATGCAACACGTGGCATGAAAAGACTCTTTTAGGGATATTTAAAGGGCTTTAAATATTTTATTAGGTAGGGGTTTTTTTTGATAGCTGCTGCCTGTAAAACCAGGTAGATGAAGTAAACCTTAAAAAAAAAAAAAAAAAAAAAAAAAGAAGAAAAAAAAGAAAAAAGCCAACTCCAACTCCTGAAATAGATTTCCTATACCCCCAAATCCCAGTATTAAAGGCCAATATCTCAGGATACTCGGGGCTTTCAAAGTGATGCTCCAAGGACTCAGTCCTTCATCGTGGTTTAAAGCTCCTATTTCACAGATTTATAGATGCTGAAGTCGGAAGGGACCACAGTGATTATCTAATCTGACCTTGCACATAACGGAGGCCATGGGGCAGCCCTCAATTACTTCCAGGCTCTGCTGAAGCCTTCCAGACCCTTCCTCCACACCGCTGTCGAGACACAGCCTCTCCCCTCCATCCACACAGCTCAACTTGGCATCGCCTCATGTCTCACCGCAACATCCTTTCCCTGGCACGTGTCCATGCAGATTGCTGCTGCAAAGCTCATCCGCCATTCCCACCTCCCCCCTGGGACCCACCTCGCCACCTTTTGGGAAGAGAGAGAGGAACTGGGAGGGAAGCTTGTGGCAGATCATCTTCCGGGCAGCCCCATTTGGTTTTCTGGCTGTTGCAGGATTTATGAGTGCTAAGGTAGGTCCTGGGAAGATGGAGCACTAGGAAATGATGGTCATAGACATGTAAGACGTGTGTTCGTGCTTCGTTATCTTACTGCAGAGACATCACCTCCAGCCTTCAGCTGTTTGAGACCAAATCCTCAACTGGTGCATGTGACTGAACCAAAATCAAGGTGCAGATCCTGGTGTGGGGGGAGATCAGTCATGAATTAATTACTAAACGCCTGCACACATTCCCATGCATGTAACAGCATGGTACAGTTTGCATCCAGACAAAACCTAAGAATTTGACGGCTCCTTAACTTTCTAAAGGAACCCAGCTTGGTAAGCTCATGACCAGGAGGTTGGTGCCATTGAGCTCGCACCATGAATAAGGGGAAACTGAGTCAAGGAGCAGGAGGAGTGGGCTGTGTGGGAGAAGTCAGCCCACCAGCAGTCCCAGATGTTGCTTTCTGGAGAGCAGCTCCTTGCTTTTTGTGTGCAAGTAACACTATGTCTTGGGGGAGTAGGGACAGGAGGAGGAAGGATACACATACACGACTGACTGCTTTCACTGCTGCTCTTCTATGGGAGATGAAAAATACCCTCTTTCAAAAGGCCTTAGCATGATGACTTTTTTAACCTAATATTAATACACACAATTGCAAAACCTGTCACCATCTGAACTCAGAATGTGTTTGTTGTGTGCAGGGTTTAATCCTTCTGGAGTTAAATGGCACAAAGTTGCCAAAAGTTTCTGCACATCTCTGCTCAGCGTTGCCTACTGCTGAGCATGCAGCCCTGGACAAAACGAGAGGCAGATATCTGGCAGTAGGTGCTAATGAGACCATCGCATGTAGCAGGCGAGACCAGACCAGCTCAGCAAGATCAGGCAAAATCCGTGCTCTCATCGGGTGTTCACAGCCGCCTCCCACTGTGCTCAGCTGGCTGGGAGCCACTCGCACACGTCCCTCCTTGCATGGATATTTGATGGGTTTTAGACTGCAAATCTGACCTTGCAAGCCCACCTGTCAAAGTAGAGCTTTGGACAGTCCCTTACAGGTGAAAACAGAGCAGTGTTAAAGGATATTGCAAGCATCCTTTTCTCTGAGCCAGCACAGTCCAAGCATGGAGCTGGAAGTGCTGATTTTTTTTTAGCAATGAGTTGCAAAATTCAATGCCCCATCACCTTTAAGTCATCCTGGTTCTGTGCCCATTGTGCAGGAAGTCCTGGGCAGCTTCAGCCTTCCTAACTGCCGGCAGTCACAAATGCCTTTGAGCAGTGGTGAGGTAAAGCAAAGGGAAGGCAGGGGAAAAAGGGAGAGAAGGGAAGCAGTAATTTGCAAAGAAATTTTTCATTTAATTAGCTGATTATTTACATCTCGCTATACAAAGCAGAGCTAAGTATATCCACCCAAGCCAATATCTATGATTCACAGTTTGTCAAATGGATATTCTGGAAGTGAGAAGTTACAGAAATAAAAGTCACGAAGCACCAGTTGTTTTTTATGCTCATGGACAGCATCTTTTATTACATGTAAATTCAATTTATAACTATCACAAACAGAAAAAATAGCTAAAGCCAAGTTTGCATGGATAGAAAAGTGATTTAGCTTTGAGAACAACAAATTGCAAGACTAAGGATGGGTTCTAACAAGGTGTTTTAGAGGGATTCACCTGACCAGCAGTCAACATCCGCAGTGTCTTTGTATGGGCTCTGCTGGAGCAATCTCCATCCTGGCCTAGAGCAGCCAGCAAAGATGGCAAAGCTCACCTTAACACCGCTGTTTCCCCTCTGCTGACCATGAGAGGAGGCTCAGAAACTAGCTCAGATAAAGCCTGTGGCTGACTAAAGTTAGGTGAAGCGAACCCTACTTGCTGATGCTCTTTGAAGCCATTTTTATAGACAAGTCCCTAATCATTTTGAGAATTTCTGGTGAGATACCTGGCATGATCCGCGAGCCCTTCCTCACAGGATGCTGAGCTCCTGCGGCACTACCCGACAAGGATAAAAGCTGCAAAACCCTCCCCATGCACACCTTTAGAAGTCGTGCTGCAGAATCTGAGGCTGAATGGCCAAAAAGAAATGGCTCTGCTGTAACGTGGGCTATGTCCTGTGCCCGTTTCAAGAGAGAGGAATCTGCTGCCAAGCCAGGTTTCCTGCAGGGATAACTCAGCCCCCTGACATGTTACCTGGAGTTTCTCAGGT
This sequence comes from Aythya fuligula, assembly GCF_009819795.1. Taxonomy (NCBI): domain Eukaryota; kingdom Metazoa; phylum Chordata; class Aves; order Anseriformes; family Anatidae; genus Aythya; species Aythya fuligula. Next base: position 145,705,073 of record NC_045560.1, on the reverse strand, counting down.
GCTTTTGCCACGGCTGGGAGGACACACACGTGAGTTAATTTGCAGAAGTAGGAAGCACATCTCCGGATGTTTCTTTAGCATGTCAAGAAAAGGCAAGGGTTTGGGCAGGCTGCTGGGTGGCAAACAGAGCCCCAAACACCTCAGGCGGTGTGCCCGGCACGAGCAACTCCTGTGCTGTCTCTCTCCTCTGAAGATGCACCAGGCAGGAGGGCTATACCACATATCTTTGGTTCTCTGGAGCATACCTGTAGAGGCAATGAACCAGCAGCCATAAAGCTGGCTGTTTAACTGACTGGATGGTTTATAAATTTAATAAACAAATGTAAATACCAGTAGGTATCTGAAAAGTAGTGTTTCACTTTTTATCTGAGGCAGCACAATGAATGGGGAGCAATATTCAAGCACCAAAAGTTAGCAGACTAGGGACGAAAATATACCGGTTGCTAGGAGATGGCATTTAATCTAGAACTTTAGGCACTAAATAAAAACAAAGTTATAAGAAGAAACACTGTTTAGGACAGAAATCAGCACTAAGCAAGTGGTTGTTTGTGACAGGAACCGAAGCTGCCACGGCTGCTGTTGAGCAAGGCTGGGGTGAACGGGAAGGTTATCGGCCGTGGAAACAAAACCTGGGCCTGTGAAAGGCACCACGGGCAAAAATCGGACCTTGCCAGGGCTGCTGGGAGGTGGGACCCTAAGGCAGATAGGGTTTGTGCTTCCAAATATCCCCTCGGTCTGTGATGGAAGCACCACCAGGACCTGAAAGGTTGTGAAACTCAGCTCGTGCCCTCCAGTTGTGAGAGTGACAGCGCGGCAAAAGTGACCTGCTTGTGACGCTGAACCCTGAGTCCACCCGCCTTTCTCCATGGAGATCCTTCATTTCTTAATAGAATTAAAAATTATATATATATATATATATATACATATTTATTTATTTATTTTGAGACGGGTGAACCCATAGCCTAGTCCAGCTGATTGTAAGCAGCTACATCTTGTGAGGACTTGCAGGCAACCCTCTTCTGCTTCTTGTACGAAAGAAACTTACAGGCAGGTCTGAGAAACAACGTTCCTTCAGCACCACGCCAGGGTAATTTCCATCTCAGAGTTCCCCTTGACCAAGGGTGGTAAGCACTTCTGTAATATTTGGTCACGGTGATTGCATTAATTAGTAGGACCAAACTGTAGGGGTCTCAGGGGCTACATGGAAATTCAGACCTTTCATAACTTCAATATTACCCAAAATCCTGAATGCTGGAGCACAACCTGCATGGATTTGCTTAGGATAGTGTTTGTTGGATTGATTAATAATGTTCTCTGGGCAGCAGCCAAAGATCAGAGTCCATGCTGACGCCAGCAATCTGCCAGAGGGCTTGGGTATTATCAACAGTTGATATGGTCAGGCTTGGATAACCGCTGGTGGAGTGGATATGAAGCCCTCTCTCAGCAGAGCCATAGGACCATCCTGTCTGCTGGCCTAGTGTGTCTTCTGAAGGTTAACAACCGCTGTCTTTGGTCTCTCTAGGTAGCCCCGCGTGAGCACGGGGCTTGGACCAGGTGTCCTCCTCTTCCAGCCTCAGCCGGGCTGTGACACTGTGACTTTTACACCAGAAACGATTCCAAAAAGGGGCTGGAGGGAGTGGGGGCAGAAACAGGCCGCTATCCTCAAAGGCCTTAAAGGTCCCAAAGGCCCCAAAGGCCTCAAAGGTCTCAAAGACCTAAAAGGCCGCTAGATATCCAACTAGATGTCCAAAGGGAATGGCTTAAACTGCCTGTGTGTGCCTGCGGCTCCCTCCAGCCCCACGTGTGTGCTGAACAAGGCTCTGAGGGAAAGGGAAATGTCAAAGATGCATGCGGGAACTGCATAATTTTTCAGTTTATTTTAGCAGAAGGTGTTCCTGGGCTTCCGGAGGGCAGCGAGAGTGTTTTGTATGTTGGGAGCTGATCACAAATCAGGAGAGGAGCCCGGTGTACCATTACTACTCAGTTTTTAGCCATTTGATTTTTAAGTCCTATTCTGATCTGGGGGCAGGCTATGAACCCGTAAATCAGCATTACGTCTCCTACGAGGCCTGGGAAGAAACTTCTGCTTATTTTTTGATATCTCGGGCTAAAAACAAAGAACAGCCTGGTAAGATAAGCGCCCTCCAATTCCAGGGACCAGTACACAGACCACAGCAGCCAGCAGGACCCGCAGCCACCCGGGGCTCAGGGCTGAGCGGCAGCTTTCAAACATTAACTGCGATGTTTATCTGCCATCAGAGGAGCTCATGTCCTGAACGCATGGGCTATCAGGTGGGACAATCAATAGGCAAAGCCTGCTGGAGCTGGGTGCCTTATGCAAGCTCAATAAAGCCGGAGTGAGTGCTGCTTTTCGGCATCAGCTGAAGAAGGAAGTAAAACCACAGGGTATTCGTGGGGGGTCTGATGCCAGGACCATGTGAGTTGTAAGAAATAGGAGCCTGTTAGTGTTTCCCTTGTTTCTTATCCCTTGTTTTAAGATTCAAGGTAGATGAGATACATCCTGCTGCAACTGTAATTAAACATGAAAGTCTGGAGGAAGGAGGGGAACGGGGAAACGCCAAGTCTGCTCTTCATGGGAAGAGAAGTTAGGGGAACAGCATAAAACATTTCTGAGATCAGCTAATGGCAGTAGCCAGGGGGATCCTGAACACCCGAGGTTTTCGGAGGTGCTGGTGCATCTTTCCTTCTTTCCCCATCTTTCCTTCTGAAGCAGAGCTGCAGGAGCCAGATATCCTCACGCTGCCAGGAGGCCTCCCCACCAGGGCCATGCCCATGGAATCAGGACCAGCTCCAGGCTCCCCTGCTGCAGCAGCACTGCTCACCCCATTTTGGGGAATCTCCCCTTCCTTGGCTGAGCTTAAGGCTTCCTCTCATTTCCCTTGAAGCAGAAGAGGGATGTGCAACCAGATGCAGAAGCGGGATTGTGATCACCACCGACCCACGCAGGTGGGAATGGGGACTGGCACCTGCTCGCGCCACGGAGGAGCAGGAGCACTTTCATCTCTGCGATTGTGTTTTACCTTTTGATGCCCTGGATGTTTATTGCTTTATCATGTATTAATTATTGGCATTCTCTAGGCTTCCTTCTATCTTAATCTGATTTAAAACAGACATTTGCATTTGAAAAGTAGCTAGCATGTATAGCAAATCCTTTCCCTTGGTTTCCTATTAATGCGCCCAGCTTTGATGTATTATATTAATGCCATTTGCCAGGGGTGAAATTAGCACACCACCTAGGGAGAGCCACTTCCTTGGCGAGCCTACTGCTTTTACCCACAGGCAAAGCATCTGCCTGCCCTGGCACTAACGCCGGATCCTGACAGCAGCAGCGTGGACACGCAGCTGCTCCTCTCCCCATCACCTCTGCAACCGCTGCGTCCTTCCTACTGCACAGGGAGCTCTGTGCACACCCCAGCCCTCCGACCTGGGGCCAGAAGGATCCACAGGAGCACAGAGGTCTGTGGCCATGGAGCAACAAGAGCTGAGCACGATGAGGTGCACCTCGCTGGTGATGGAGGGCTGGGCAGGAGAGGTTGTGGAGGGGGGCAGAGGGTTGCGTGGTCAGGGGGGTAGGCGAGATGTGGGGTTTGCCTTGTGATCTTCTCAGGGGTGTAAGCACAGAGGCTGACAGGCATGTGGACTTCTCACAGCCTCAAAATGATCTATTTAACCCTCCTGTCGCACTATCATGGTCAGTTTGGGAACAGAACAAACCATTCCTCTGGTGAGCTCAGTACCATCATTACTCCCTCCACTTTTTTTTTTTTTTTTTGGCTTGCACTGCATAGCTTGCATAATTTAGGTCTTTTGTGAAGTTTCCCTGAGCCTGATTGATCTGTTTAAATTGGAGCAAAGGGCCTGCGGGGGTCACGGGAGCAACTGGTTGGTGTTGACTTAGCTGAAAGGACGAGCGGTGGGCATGGGACTGGCTGACCAAAGGTGTGCTCAGAGCTGCTGACCTTAGCGAAACCAAGCTTAGGCAACCAGCCCCAACCCACCTCGGGTGCTTGTAGCTGCTGGGAGGCTTTGCCAGCCTGGATCAGATCCCAGGACCGGCAAGGCTGCAATGTCCCTGCGTGGCAATGCCGTAAGGAGTAAGGAGCAGTGCTGGGGCTGGAGACGTGGCCCTCCCAAAACAGCCCTCTGATCCCTGCCCAGGTTGAGAAGGGGCAGCTCAAAGTGAGCTTGCTTCCTTGCATGGAGTTTTGTGGCAGGCTGAGTTGATTTTAACAGCATTTACGTTAAAATGATCACAACTTCAGCCCATGGACAAGAGTTCGAGCAGTTTCCAGAGCTCATTTACAAAAGGGGTTGGAAAAGTTATTCCAAGTTAACAGCCTACATTACAGTAGCAGTTATTTGAACAGGTGGGGACTGGGGGAAGTAGGGACATTAGCCAAATGGTGAATCATAAGCTAATCAGATTGCCACCCATATTTGCACCGAAAGGAGGGGAAAAAAAAAGTGGTGCACGAAAATCCCGCACACCGCCAGCTTCAGAACTGACTCAGCAATGGCCCAAACTTTTATTGAGCTTCACTGGGCCGCCTGCTGTGCTCCCACTTGGTACAGGCATGGGCTGTCTCCGGGAGCCACTGGAGAGCCTTGCTGTGCCCCGATGGCCTGTGGCTTGTTTGTTCTCTGTGTTGCCCTCTGCATTTCTGCTCCCCACAAGCAGGGATGAGTCTGGGGCAGCTGCAGCCTCCATCTCCTGCACCCAGCAGAGCTGTGCCGGTGCCAGAGGAAGCCTTTGGCCATCAGGGGACAGGCAGGTGATGGAGCCGGTCCCTGCCTCTTCCAAAAGGCAGGGGAAGAAGAACCACGCCGGGGCCCAGGGCTGCTCTGCACCACTCACCTTCATCCTCAAGGAGTGCAGCCGCCGGGGACCCCCTGGAGCAGTAAATAAATAAATAAGCGGAGACGTAAGTGGATTAAAAATAAAATAATGAAATAAAAGAACAATCACATCGCTGCAACTCTGCTGATGTCAATGGGATTCCTCACGCCTTGCAGCAGCGAGCAGAGAATCAGATCTAAAGTGCTGAGGCTGCTGGCAGCTGCTTGCCTGTTTGTGTGTGCAGTGGAGAAAAGTACTTGTTTGGTGCTGATTGCAGACTACGGAATAAGAGCAATTTCTCATCCCACCTCCACAGAAGCTATTTAAATAGTTCTACACCCACTTTGAAAGATGCTCAGTTAGAAAGGGAGTAAATCTGGAAGTTGTTACTCCTCGAAGGAGGAAGAACCAACAACCAGGCTCTGCGGCCGGCGAAGCCCCGGGGCTGGAAAGCCAAAGCCTTATGCAGAGCCCTGATGTGCAAAGCCATTGTGAAACACTGGGGATGGGTCTGTGCCAGCCTCTCCCCTCCTTGGGGATTCGCTTACATCCATGGGCAAGGAGGGCAGCATTTGCTGGCTCTTTCCCACACCGGTGATGGAGATTTAAGCCACGGCACAGGAGCTCAGCCAGGGGCTGAGGATGAGGGCGATGCACTTAGGATTTAAAAGCCTCTGGTTTTTACTAGCTGCTTAATGTCACGGTACATCAGGGCCTGAACAGCTGCCCTTCCACCCCACCTGAAACCCTCACCTCCTTGGGAAAGGGCAGCGATGTTTTTTTCTTCAAAATAAACTAATTATAAAACCGAAGTCAGTTTCTCACATTTAAATAGCCTCTGTAGCAACCAATTATTTCCGAGGACACGAGGAACAGCTGTTGCAGTGCTGTAGCTCAAGCCGTTACATCTTGGCTATTTAAATGGATAAGAGTTGATAGTTTTATTCCCCTGTGATATTACTAAGACATGATAAACAACCATAGTGTTAGTATTAATTTGTGGAGTAAAGATCGCTTTAATTTGCTTCAAGCCGAGGAACAATTTTAATGCAGCATTATCATGCCACAAATTACTGTTCTGTCTTTCCCTCCTTTTTCCCCACTTCCCTTATTTATTTTTATTTTTTTGGATGAAGCAATACAACCCGGGGCAAAGGCGATGTTAAGGCAGAGCTGGTTTGTAAGCCAGCCTTCAATCTTTGCAGACCAGGAAAGCTTTCCAAAGGGGAACCTGGTGCCTTGCCTGGGGACCTTCTCAGCTCCTGTTAGAAGGTGGGGAAATATCACATTTGGCCATGGAAAGGTGAATCTGTGGCATGAAGGCTGGCAGTCAGAGCTCAGTAAGCAACAGGTGACAGTGCTTAATGCACACGTGCCTGTCAAGCCTTTCCAAGTATCCTGGCTGCTCTGTGTTTTTATGCTGTGTTTCTTCCTAGGATCATGACACACTCAACAGCGGTGATAAATCAGCTCTCGTGATGTCCTGTTAGCCAGGGAAATATTATTGACCCCGTTTAGTGAGAAATCTGAGGCCCACAGATGGCCTAATGGTGTCATTACCCCAGGTTGGGCTTCCCATGGCTTCAGCAAGTCCAAGACAGAGCTCAGCACTTCTTGAGGTAGAAAAGAAAGAGAGAAAGAGAGAAAGAGAGAAAGAAAGGAAGAAAGAAAGGAAGAAAGGAAGAAAGGAAGAAAGGAAGAAAAAGAAAGAAAGAAAGAAAGAAAGAAAGAAAGAAAGAAAGAAAGAAAGAAAGAAAGAAAGAAAGAAAGAAAGAAAGAAAGAAAGAAAGAAAGAAAGAAAGAAAGAAAGAAAGGAAGGAAGGAAGAAAGAGAGAAAGAGAGAGAGAAAGAAAGAAATGGGTCAGATCAGTGAGATCTGTGTACTCAAACAAGTCAAAAACCCCACAGAGGGTTGGATTCACCACAAGGTTTAGGTGCCACGTACCTCTCATGGGACAGTAAGGTACCAGGGAGCAATGCATGTAGATGCTCAGCAGCTTTCAGGAAAGCTCTGTAGCCTCTTCCCTGAGGTGTGGAAGGCTTTTCCTACCGAAGGCTCACTGTGGTCCTGCCAAAATCAGACCCCAGGCACGCTCATGATGCTGTGGTGAGTGCAACAGGGGGCTTGAAGCCAGGGCGCTTGCCTGATGTGGCTCCTCTGGCCACGGCTTAGTAAAAGAGTGATGCATTGAGAGGTGAACTGAGATGAAGGAAATTTCCTTACTGGAAGCTGCCCAAATGACGAAGGTGCTTGCATCACGCCAGGATGTTAACAAGGACCCAGAACGGAGATGTTTTTTAGAAGGGGTGTCCCACAGCTCAGCCTGGGAGGATGCTGTCCTGCGAGGCATGAGGGTGATTCCTGGTCTGCTGCTTGGAAAAACACTTCAAAACAAAGGGGTTGAGGACAGGTGAAAGTGTGGCAGCATGTTATCTTATGTTTTATGTAGATTTCAATCCAAGGAGTACATTCTGAGGCCCAGGATTGAGCCCTGTAGGCAAAGTAGATAGAGGAACATCCAATGCTGAGGGGGTCAGTCAAGGACTTTACCCAACAGCATCAAAATGAAGCTGCACCCAAGCATGTAGAGCAATAAGGACTTTTTCACATGAAAAAATGTTCTGTGGGCTTCCTGCTCAGCCAGAGCAGGGAACTCTGAGTAATTAGGTTTTGGAGGCGCTGTGAGCTGCAGTTGGGCACCACAAGGAAGACCCCAAGGGAGGAGTCGGTGCTGATCCACCTCTTTAAATCTGGCCCCGAGCGACTTGCATGGGTCGGACAGGTGTTAAGAGGCAAGGCCAGAAATAGAAAACCGATTCCCGCTCCTGGCCTTTCGTTTGAGGGCTTGGATGGGTTCCCAGACAACTGCCAGCCCCATGAAGGTACAAATTACTCGGAAGGGTGCAAAAGGGTAATGGACCGGGGTCAAAAGCCACCGCTGGCTTGCAGGCCCTGAGCAGGCAACGTCGGCCACAGTGAACGTGGGGTTCAGCCTTGATGGAGAGTACACGAACAGCTCCTCCTCTCCTCTGAGCTGGGTTTCTCTGTGCTGGTTTGCTCCCCACCTGCCTGACAGCAGAAGCAGGCAGATTTATTTCCTCCGAGGAAGGCAGGCTTGCATCGCCGGAGCACTCTGCTGCCTGGCGGGCAGCTCCCCACCAGCCCCAGTGCCGTCCGCGGGGTCTGAGCACTGCCGAAAAATGGGCTGGGGAAGGCTGATTTTGTGCTGTTACCCAGGGAAATGACAAACAGCAGCCAGCAGCTGGCTTCTAAAGGCAGTCTTCAGAGTGATAATCGATCGCCGGGGCTGCACAGCTTGGGTAGGGGCACGCACCCTGCCCCTCAGGGAGCCCTGCCCAGCACAAGGCGACGGCAGCGGCCGTACCGCACCTCGGGCACGGCAGCGCTGATCCGCAGAGCTTCGTTTCCCTGCCCCGCAACGTGATGTCATTGCTGCCTGTGCCTGGACCCAGGCATTTTAAAGCTTAAGTATTTATTGCTGCTGCTGCTGAGAAGCTGGGGGTGGCCCTGGTTCCTCCAGCGTGCCGCAGTCCTGCTGGAATCCCAGCTGCTTTCGCTTCCTTCCAGCGCCTCTCTGCTGTGGGGAGGCATTTTCATGCCATGGGCTCGCTAGCACCCGATCCTCAAAATCGGCTTGCGACAGCTACCGTCCTTGGCACAGACAGCAAAGCTCGCAGGCTTCCTCTTCTGTTTGAAACTGGTCCCCAGAGGCTTAATTTGCAGACAGTAATGGGATTCCATCTTCCTGTGCTTGACAGAAGGTGCCTCTGCGAGCAGCCTTGGTTCACCTTTCAAGAAGCTGACCTCTTTTTCTTGAACAGCATCCCAGTTTTGGTATGTGGGCTGTGACAAATGTTTCAGGGAAGGATTACAGGGTTAATTAACACATTAATATTTAATCCTGCTTCCTTGCTTTCACGTCCCGGGCCAAAATTTCTGCCCCCGGACCCAAATCTACGGCAGCCATAAGTATCACTTTCGACTAGGAACCTGAAATTTCCATGTTATTACTCTCACTCTTTTCTTCTGCGTGAAACCCCGGCCTCCTTCCTTCAGCTGTCCTCCCTACAGTCAAATTGTTTGTATGGGAATTGTCTTCTCTTGGCGCCAGCCATGAGATCAACCCTCATTTCCCGTCGGTACCGCGTCCTCCTCTGCTAGGCTCTCCTCTGCTGAGGAGGCACGATGTCTTCACGCCTGTTATCTTCACATTTCTTCTTCTCAGCTCCACAGAAGTGGAGGGAGGTGAGGAGGAGACATGACAGGAACCCCAAGGGCATGGAAGAGCATGGGGATGGGCACACTTTTTGTCAAGACAGGGGTTGTGGCCTTCAGCTGGCTTGACCCAACTCAGCTCCAGCACAGCATCAGGAGGGTGGGAGATGGGATTGCAGCAGGGGCAGGCCCACCCGTTACGGCTTTAACACCAGTATGAGCAGCAGGACAAGTGTGCTGGCACAGGTTTTTCCATGGGATGGTTCCTTGGTACCTACAGCTTGTGCAACCAGCTTGAAGCCCGCCCCATCCCATTCCACCACCCTCAATTACTGAGCTAGGAAGGCCTGACACCCGTACACCGACACATCTGTGGTGTTGTCGCCCCTCGCAGAGCCGTGTGTGCGCAGGCACTGCTGCCACATGTTCTGCTGCTCTCCTGCCACCTCCTGCAGCCTGGCCATGCCTTTGGGTTCGCCACCCAGCCAGCAGCACGGCTCCCTCCAGCAAACCAGGCTGCTGGTTACGGAGTTAAAACACCGAGGAGCGGGTGAGATCAAGCACATCTCCTAGCCCAAGGGATGTCTGGGTGCTGCGGGAGCTCCCTGCAGCAGCACCCGAACTGGCAGCTGCTCCCCAGCCAGCCCCATGAGGTTTGGGGTGCTCATTCCGGAGCACTCATTGTAGAATCACAGAATCACTAAGGTTAGAAAAGCCCTCCAAGATCACCTGGTCCAACTACCCCCCTACCACCAATGTCACCCACTAAACCATGTCCCCAGCCACCACGTCCAACCTCTCCTTGAACACCCCCAGGGACGGGGACTCCACCACCTCCCTGGGCAACCCGTCCCAGTGCCTGACTGAAAAGTCTTTTCTGAGCAGAAATGTCTCCTCATTTCCAACCTGAACCTCCCCAGGCACAGCTTGAGGCCATTCCCTCTGGTCCTATCACTGGTTACCTGTGAGAAGAGGCTGACCCCCAGCTCCCCACACCTTCCTTTCAGGTAGCTGTAGAGAGCAAGAAGGTCTCCGCTGAGCCTCCTTTTTTATTTATTATTTTATTTTATTTTATTTTATTTTATTTTATTTTATTTTATTTTATTTTTATTTTTTCTCCCATTTTTGAGGTTTAATTTCTTGTTTTTACAAAATCAAGGTATAGTGGCATGTAACAGGAGGCGGCCGTGGGCAACCACATCTCCGGGGTGGCATCCACCCCTGCCTGTGCTGGCGGGACAAGAAGATCTTCAGGTTTCCTTCCAACCTGAGTCTTTCTGTGGTTCTACGGCACGTTTTACTGTTAGCAGACCCTTTATCCTAGCGGGTTACCCTACCGACCCGTGCAATAAGAGCCAGCTCAGCGGGTGACACGGGTGGCAGGGAGCACGGCTGCATAAAGAACCTCAAGAAGAGCAACCAGGCGTTGGAACCGGCTGCACCGGGGGATGGTGGAGATGGTGGAGCCCCTGTTCCTAGCGTAAAATCGCTCGGTGACACGATTTGAGACACGATTTAGCAGCACCAAGCCCGGATCGCGATGCACAGCACCCTACACCGCGAGCTCCGGGCGCGCCCCGCCGGCGCCGCAGCGCCCCCCGCGCCCGGCAGCTTTATGAATGGGCGCAGCGGAAGCCCCGCCCCCCCGGACGTGACGCCCAGCCAATGGGGGCGCGGGGCTGCGTGGCTGGGTGAGGTCAGCGCGGCGGGGCCGGGGCCGGGGCTGGGCCGGGGGCGGCGGCGGCGGCGGCGGCAGCGGGCGGGGGGGGGGCGGCGGCGGAGCCGGGAGGGGGGCGCGGGGGGACGAGGGCGAGGAAGAGGAGGAGGAGGAAGAAGAGAAGGGAGGAGGAGGAGGAGGAGGAGCAGGGGGCTGCCGCCGGTCCCCGCCGCCGTTCCGCGGAGGGCAGCTCGGGGCGATGCAGGGCTTCGTCAGGCTGTGAGCGCCCCGCCGCCGGCAGCCCGAGCAGCAGCAGCAGTGGGAGCAGCAGCAGCAGCAGGAGGAGGAGGAGGAGGAGGAGGAAGGGGAGGGAGCGTGGCGGAGCGCCGCGCCGCGAAGGCGGGAGCGGGGCTGCCCCGGTGCCCGCCCCGCGCGGGGGGCCGGCCCCTGAGTGCATGCGGGGCGCCCCGCCGGGCCGCCGCCGGCCCGCTGCCGCCCGCCGCTGAGAGCCCGGCGGCGAGCAAGTCCCGGGCGGGCGGTCGCCCACATGCGCGGCCCCAGCCCGCGGCTTGGGGAACGGCGCCGAGCGGAGGCGGGCGAGGGGAGCTGGAAGCGGCCGGCAACGACGGCAGCGAGAAGATGGCGGAGCGGTGGAGGAGCTGAGAGCGGCGCCCGGAGCAGTGGGGCCGCCCCCGCAGCCTTCCTCCGCAGCCCCCCGGACCCCCCGGCGGCCACATGCAGGCCAAAAAACGCTACTTGACGCTGCTCTCCGCCGCCACCTGTCTCGCCCTGCTGCTCTACCTCGGAGGCGTGCAGCTGCGGGCAGCCCGCGCCCCGCCGCCCGCCGGCCGGCATGGGGCTGCCCCGCGGCCCGGCAGCGAGCAGCGGCCCTGGCCCCGCTTCCCCGACGCCCTCCGCTCCTTCGGCGAGCCGGAGGGGGCCGGGGGGGGCGGCGGGGCCGGCCGGGTGTCGCCCCGGCAGCGGCGGGACGGCAGCGCCGGGCTGTACCGCGGGCGGCGGTGCCGCATGGAGTCCTGCTTCGACTTCGCCCTTTGCCAGAAAAACGGCTTCAAGGTCTACGTGTACCCGCAGCAGAAAGGGGAGAAGATCGCCGAGAGCTACCAGAACGTGCTGGCGGCCATCGAGGGCTCCCGCTTCTACACCTCCGACCCCAGCCAGGCGTGTCTCTTCGTCCTCAGCCTGGACACGCTGGACCGGGACCAGCTCTCCCCGCAGTACGTGCACAACCTCCGCTCCAAAGTGCAGAGCCTCCACTTGTGGAACAATGGTCGCAATCACTTGATTTTTAATTTATATTCCGGCACCTGGCCCGACTACACCGAGGACGTGGGCTTCGACATCGGCCAGGCCATGCTGGCCAAAGCCAGCATCAGTACTGAAAACTTCAGACCCAATTTTGATGTTTCTATTCCGCTCTTTTCTAAGGATCATCCTAGGACAGGAGGGGAGAAGGGATTTTTGCGGTTTAACACCATCCCTCCTCTCAGGAAGTACATGTTGGTATTCAAGGGGAAAAGGTACCTGACAGGGATAGGGTCAGACACCAGGAATGCCTTATATCACGTCCATAACGGGGAGGATGTTGTCCTCTTGACCACCTGCAAGCATGGCAAAGACTGGCAAAAGCACAAGGATTCGCGCTGCGATAAAGACAACACCGAATACGAAAAGTAAGTCAGCGCGCGGCTCTGGGGCCACGGCGCTGGTGGCAGCCCTCGGGACAGGGGAGAGGCTCCGTGTACCCCTCTGGCTGGCCCCGAGCGATGCTTTGGGTCGGGGAGCAGGGAGGGAGGCGGCGGAAGGGGCCACGGGGGACGTGGCTGTGGCTCGCATCGCCTGGGGACCGGCGGAGCGCTGGTGCCCTCGGCTCGGCAGGCGAGGATGCTGCTGGAGGATGCTCGAGCACCTCAGGCTATCCTGCATCCCCGTCCTGCCTCTCTGGGTAAATGCTGTGCCCGAGACAAAGTTTGAGGAGGGCTGGAGTTGGTGATAGCGGTGGTTGGGATGGTGTCCGAAAGCACTGCCTGCTGCCCGGGTGGTTTACCCGAGGCAGCAGCTTGCCTCGCGGGCTGGTTTCCCCTTGGCTCGAGCTGATAAAACATCAGAAGAACAAGGAGGAAAAAGAAACGCTCTCTGTGTGAATGCCTCGCGTTGGAGTTCCTGATTTTTGTGTGTGAGGGAACACGTCCGTGGTGTGAGCACAGCTCGCGTTTCCCTTAACGCTCCTGGCTTCCCCCGATACTTATTATTTGTATTTGCTCGCGCCGTCAGGTTGCTGCGCTGTTACCTTCCCGGCGCGCTTCTCAGGTCTGTACAAAGAGCTGCCGGGCAAATCGCTTCCTGGGAATTACCTCCGGAGCTGCGCTGCTGATGAAGCTGTTTGCAGCCCGTTGAAATGCTGACCACCACTGCATCTCCTGCAGGGTGGACGTACACGAAGTTTTTAGCATGGGAACGTGCCCCGTGGAGCCAGGCGCTGAGTTAAAGCAGAGCAGCCTTGCGCTGCGGAGCTGCCAAGGGCTAGAGGAAGGGGTTTGCAGCGCATGGGGAACGTGGGTGGGAAAATACTCCTGGGGAGGAGCGGTGGAGAAACCACGGTGCCATTAACGCTGATCAGAATTTGCAGTTGGCTGCCTGGTTCCCCACCGAAAGTAGCCACGGGGCTTTGAGAGGGATCGGCCAGGTTAGCACCAAAACACCAGGAGGGCTGCGTGTTCCTGGGTGAACTTGGTTCGCCTTCCCGTTCCTGTAAATTCCCCCTAAAGGGGGAGAAGTCGGCAATGCAAATACTTTGTACGCTTTTCATGCCATTCACTTTCGGGAAACTGGTGATGGAGTGATGAAATGGTGCAAAAAAAATCCAGCGGAGGTACCAAATGATGAGAAATCCAGCAGAGGTGCTAAGCTAAACTCACACTGCTGCTGGTGACCTGGGAGTCCCTTTGGCTGCCCTGTAGGGCACGGTTATAGGGACCCAGGCTGTGGCGGAGAAGAAGGCAGACCTGGCACATTTCTCTAGGTCATGCTGTTGTCTGACAGGGCTTGGAGTAATTTGAGCTAGTTTAAAGATCTGAAAAGTCTTGATTATTTGTTCTGTTGTGCAGAACGTGTGTTGTCAAGTTGTCATAAAGCAAACACCAGCCGGTTGCTTGACGTGAGTATGGCCTTTTTTTTTTTTCCTTTTTTTCCCAGTTACAGCATTTGGCCTAGTAAAAGACAGATCCCTCCTCAAATTTTTTGACCTTCCTAAAATGCCTTTGCAGCTTGTTTCGTAGGGAAGAGCGTACATAACCCTCCTTCGTGCAAAAACCAGTCTGGCTCCGAGATGCAGCTCTATCTGGGGTGGTGCCTGGTGACTTCAGCATTCCCTCACGCTGCTACCTTTTAAGACAGAAGGTAATACAATGATGATTCCAAGCAAATAAGGTTACATGATGAATTGAGGCAGGCCGAATTTGTGGCCAGGCTACCGAGGGAGCCGGCGGGCAGCTCAGTGCGGGTGCCGAAGCTCCTTAACCTCGCATCCGATCCCAGAGAGCACCTGGCAGTGTGCTGCTGCCCCTCGCGCCCGTGGCTCGGAGCTGATTTACAGCGAAGTATGCCATCTGCTGATTCTCCAGGACTGCTTCCTCCTGTGTCCTGCCTCTTCTCTTCCTCTCGTTCGGATGCTGACCGTGCCTGATGCTCAGCTGGCTTCACAAAACCTGACAAGGTCGCGTCCTGAGGGTAGGGTGACCGGTCAGCTGGTGGAGGTGCGTGTGTGTGAGGTCTGCAGGATGCGTTCCTTCCCCGCCAGGAGAGGTGACCTTACCTGTGGGAAGTGCAGGAGTGCCTCACCACGTCGGGAGCAAGGTGGGAAGGGCATGTGTGTGTTAAACTCCATCTCCAAATTGTATTGAGGGATCTGTCTGTGTGTTAACAGCTAATTAATTTGCATCCCGGTTACGCATCTCGGCAGATAAAGCTGATGCAGACGAAAATGAATTGCATTATCACTCTTTGACTACTAGCAAACAGGATTTCAGGGAAAACAAAGAAAATCCCTGGTTTCTCTGCGGTGCCTTTGGCTTGTCAAAGTTGGCCTTTGCCACCGGACCTGCTGAGCTCCTGTTCAGTAGGATTTTAGCACGGAGCTTTCCTTCTCACAAAGGGTTAAGCAGGCAAACTGCTGCTGAAGTTTGAAGACAGCCTCTTAAATATTTAATGACAGTCTAAATATATACATATGTACAAAGTGCTTTAAACAAAGGCAGAATTCATGTACAGGCCTAACTGGTTCCAAATAATTGCTTTTTGGAAGGTAACACAAGTGGCTATGGATACCGAAAGAAATGCAGGAATGCAGCGTTTCAGTACAGCCAGATGCAGAGGAGAGATCTGCACCACAACGGGGATCTTTCTAGGAAAGTCGGTGGTGGTGTCTGTGGTGTTTCCCCCGATGGGTGAACAACCCTGCCTCCAGAAGATGGAGCGAGCAGCAGTGATGGTATCCAAAAATGCCAGGTCTCATCGGAAGCCCATTCGAGTGTCCCCTGCTCTTACCTGTGCAGGATAGCTGAGGTTGGTGTTGGTAATGAAACGTTGGTGGGGGAGGACGCGGCTAACGAGCAGAGTCAAAGAAAGGAGGAAAGAAAAGGGGGAAGTGAGCAAAAAAATGTGGTTTCGGGCAGATGTGATTTTTTTTCTTGTGGTGGAGGGCAGCCAGTGTACGGCACCTTGGCGGGACATGGGGTAGCTGCTGTGGGTTCGTGTGGGAAGGCTCCCAGCTGAACACGTTGCGGGTGCTTTCGGTGATCCCTGGTGCCCTGTGGGCTTACCTGGTGTGCACTCTGCTGGTGGAACGGGTGTCAGCTGCTGCTGCACCTCCTGCCATGGAAGTAGTGTCCTGGGCAAAGGGTACAGGGATGTGTGCTGAGCACGGGCTGGGAAGAAAAGTGACTTTCAGTTTTGTTTCCTTCCCCACCAGGAGTAAAATACACATATAGAGAAAAAAAAAGAAGTGGTAGACACTAGGGGTGAGTTTGCCGCTCACAAGGCTGGCAGGAAAACACGAAGTGAGGCTGAGGCATGCCCGCCGAGCATGTGATGATAATCTAGATGTTGCACGCGCGTGTACGTGCATGTTCTGAGCAAGAAATTCTTGGGTTTTCAGCATCTCGAGCTTCAGCGTGTTGTAGTAAAGCATAAATGCCCCCTTTAATCACTTAAAGCATTATTTTCAGAATTATTTAGAAGGTTTTCTGAGTTAGCAGCTATTTAGGACGGCTGAGAAGTCATCCATCATCCACGGTCGTGGTAGCTGATGTCCAGGACAGATCTGTTCCCGAATCCGGCGAGCTGCGCTGAGCCGGGAACCGGCCCACGGATCCGAAATATCACCAGGCCGCTGCTGGAGCTTGGATGCAGCTCAAGAACTACTGAGAGAGCTTGGGCATTTTCCCAGAGTATCTTGGCTCCTGCAGAGACCAGTCCCCATCAGCCTGCTTTTTTATTTTAATATCAATTTTCAAGGATCTGGAGACTTGCCTGTTCTCACAAGGCGTTTATTCCAGAGCACAGGGAGCAGGTAAGTATCGACGTGCTCCCCTGCACCTGAAATGTGCTGCACTGCCTTCCTCCCCCTGCTCTCTGTACCGATCTCAGCATCCTCGTGTGCAGGTGGGGAAAGATTCTAGGTTCCCACAGAGGATGGAGCTGCCTGGCGGCCCCGAAAGGCACCAAAGGGACGCGGGTGCTGGCTGTCCACACGTGGCGTGGCTGCAGCTGCCCTGCCCGTGGCCAGCCTCCCTCCTAACCTCAACTCCTTTTCTTGTGGGGCGAGGTGTTGTTATAATCACTTGCTCCAGGCTTTTCGGCATCTCTTCTGCCCAGCATCTAATCCGAGGCTCTGTGGTGACAACAAATTGCAGTGGATGGCTGGCTGGTCCAGCCCCTTCTTTCCTGTAGGCAGAAATGTAGGTGAGAACTGCTTTTACTTTTTGAAGAGAATCGTTCTGGGGTAATTTATTGGTAAATAATCACCGTGTTTGGCAGCACTCGAACCCAAAAGTGGTTATAGCCATCGTTTTCACATTTAGCAGAATTAAATCCCAAACAGGCGAGTTGGAAGCACTCTGAGCCCCGAGCAAAGCCAAGCCAAAAGCTGTGTTTGCCTCCTGCTGTCCAGCCACGACTGAGACCTGCTGTGCCCCTGCCTTCTCGCCCTGTGGGGCACATCTGCTGGCTTGGGTTAGTTTGAGTAAGGCCTTAGCGATGTGTCCTCGAGGTTTTGATCAGTAAATAAGGATAAACGTGCTCTCCGAGATGTGTATGATTGCATATCCACGTAGTGTTGGGAAAGTCATTTGAGGTTTGAGTTTGACTGCTGGAAATAATCCTCTTCTCCCATATTCAGCCCACTGGAAAGGCGAACGGCAGGCATCTGTGAGCAGGAAGTGAATGAAGCTGGTGGGCACGGAGCGCGTATTTGCTCAGCAGATGTGAGTCGGGAGACTGTGCCGTAATCTGGTGATTTCTGCAGTATTACCTGCGACTCTTTTCCCGTCCTTGATGCAGGGTTTCTTTTCAGCAAATCCACAGCGTTTTGTGGTCTTGGGTAAACAAACCATTTTGCTAACCCGAGCGAAGTAGTCGGTGGGTACACAGACAGCCGGCTCCGAAGGAAGTTAAGCGACGTGCTGCGAGGGTGGCTGATTTCCCAAGGACTTGGCTGTGGCTGGAGGATGATGCAAGCTGCATCCTCCTGTCCCTGCTTGCATGGAGAGGCGTTCAGCGCTCAGGAATGCGTAACTTTAGGTTACGGTTAAGGTCCTGCAGCTTTCCAGGTTGCTGGGGATTTGGGGCCGTAGGGGTGTCCTGGCCAGAGCGCTCCCTGAAGGAGTGAATCGAAAATGAGAACAAAAGAGAGGAGATTTGTTTCACTTGAGAAAAGGGAAGTAATGCTTCAAGAAATGAAGGCCCTGGCTCAGCAAAATTTTGTGCCTAGCTGCTTTGCGGAGAAAGGAGCGTGTGCAGTTAGATGGCTTTCCAAATGGGATGTGACTTTCTGAAACAGTGTCATGTATTGGAAGTAAGGAAACACAAGTTTCAGCCAGCCACGGGGTTAGGGCTCCTCAGTAATGGGAGGAAAGCAATGCCATTTTCTGTAAACACTGCATTTCCCCTGCTCGTCTCTCCCACCCCTTCTTGCTGAGGTGTAGCCTCGGTTTCTCAGGTGCTATAGTGCCGCCTTCTTGGAGAGGGTGCAGATCTGGAGGTAAGCAGGTGCTGACCTGGAAGATGCCCCTGTGGGGGTGTTTATGCTGGCCAGGCGGGGCTCCTGGTTCATGATGCAGTAGGAAAGGCTTCCCAGTGCTCCTGCAGTCCTGTTGGTGGCTGCTATGGGACCTCCTTCTCTTCCCATGGGCAGCTGCCATCCATGGCCAGCTTTGCCCCTGACCAAGGCATCGCGTTTCCATCCCCCTTCAAAATGGGGAAGAACGCTTTGCTTCCCATGAGCATTTTTGGAGATTACTTTAGAGGGTTTTAGAGGAAGTGTTGCATAAAACTGAAATGCAGTTCATTAATATTTACCATGTCCCCTTCTCAGAAAACATCTGAATTGTGACTTCCCAATAAAAAGGGATGGTCATCCGAGGGAGATGTTGTCTGTGCTGGTGAGTGGCAGTCCCCACAAGAACTTACTTAGGGTTTTTTGGTTTTCATAGATGGGGATGAATGGCCATTTGTAATTTATGAATCTTTTGTCTCTCCTCACCTCACTCAGACCTGCCCCACATCTCTGCTCATCCTGGTGCCTCTCCTGAGGGCTCCTGTGCTGAAGCTGCTGTTACTGCTATGGACTTTCATCCCCATGATGGTTTCTGGTTCAGAAATACACGAAAACGAAATAATTCCTGGGTTCCTAAGTGAATTTCCTGTTTGTTCACTTTTTTCCCTCTAATATACTCTTTGTGTTTGTGAATGAAACAGAATTAGGGCTAATTTAGTTGATTGGCTGCAAAACAAAAGTATTCAGCGCGAAGAATGGGAAATGAGAAGGCCTTTCTGCAGTGTTACTTCTTTGCATAATTGTAATGGATTATAATTATACAGTTGGGCGTCGAGCCGTGGGTTTGCCGTAAACACGGGCATGTGAAATGTCTGCCTGCTCCCTCCTGCCGGCTCGAGGCCTGGTTTGGCCCTGCTGATGGCTGCTCCAGGATCTCCAGCATCTCCAGCACCTCCAACATCTCCAGGATCTCCAGCCGTGTCCTCTCCTCCAGCAGGGTGGCGTGGTAGCGGTGGCGCCGCCACCTTCACTCCCCTTCCCGGCTCCTCCCACAAAATTACCGCCGGTCGATGCGGCCATGTCAGGCTGTTGACACAAATCAATGGGATCAATCACTCCTCAGCTCCTACACGGAGCCGAGAGCTCTGTTTTCCCTTCAGCAAGCACCCCAGCAGTGCTTGCTGAAGGGAAAACATGTGCCACAGTGGTTTAGGGGTAGACAAGGGGACTCTGTCCTGCGAAGGATCAGTTCTCCAAGGCTGTAAAAACAGCATGGTGTATGTATGTGTGGTATAAATGTTTCTTTGCTTCTGCCAAATGCACCTTTTCCTGCGTTTGCAGCTGGATGTGAGTGCTGGGAGCGGGCTGGCGAGGTTCCCCTGCCCGTAGCAGCGGGCTGGTGCGTCCCTTGGGTGTGCAAGGTTAAGGCAGTGGAGCTCATTTTTATTTCATTCACGCGGCCATGGGGCAAGTGTAGTTGCAAATCCTCATTTTCTTCTCTTCTCTTAGAAGATCGTAACTTCTGATCCGTTTTTTTTGCTCTGCAAATGATGGCAGACTTTTATCACAATCCCAGAATTACTGGTGCCATCGTGCAGTTGAGCATGACTGCTAGAAAGCCCATCAAAACCCTACTTGCTGCAGCCTACAAGAAGGAAATCAGAGGCTGCTTCTGGAAGTCAGGACCTTCATCCGAAGGGGAGGACAAATCTTTGGGCTGATGTCTGCTTCTGTATCTGAGAAGGCTTGCTTGGGTGTGCCTGCTCATGGGCTCAATCAGCTGCTGCGGGAAGATAAACACATAAATGTTTCATCCACTCGATTTGCCACCAACCATTGTGCTGGGTGCTAGCAGATTTTTTTAATTAAATATAATTTATCTAATCCTAGTGAGAAACATAATTACAGGATTTATTTTGTATACAGCGAATTTAGAATTACTTAATAAAGAAGAGTAACACTTCCCCCTCAAGGGCTGTTTAAAAACGAACAAACAAAATCAAAAAACAAACTGCACTTCGCTAAAAGTAATAAATCTCAGGCAGGAAGCAAAGAACGGCATCTAATATGTTGGAGCTGCAATAAAGCCGAAAATTAATAATCGGTAAGTTGGTGCTGCAAGAGAGCGACTGCGCTATGGATTTGAGGAAATGCCTACAGTTTACTGAGTGGCAGCAAAAAGTTTTGCATAAGCAGGAGAAAGCCCTGATCAGAAAATGTAAAACCATGCGATCCTCAGCCTGAAGAGCCAGTGCCACAGAGGATGTGGAGCTGTGTGCGCGGCTGAAATGTAAGAAGGTGCTTTGCAAGATCAGGGGCTGAAATTGCATGCTAAACTTCTTTAGTTTCTGCTCAGAGGGGTTTAAGCGTTGCAGGAAGGCACGGCTGGAGTCTCGGGGAGAGATTTAGTGTGCTGTGAAACCCTCACACAGGAAGGTTCCTGTGGCTGTTTAAAATCATGTAAAACAAATAGCAGCCCTCCACCCTCCCGCTCTCCCTCACGCTTTCCTTTCCCCCTGAAACCGAAAGGTAAGGCTACTCCTTGAGTTGCAATGGAATAATATATCAAGTGAGTGATCGCATCAGGCATGGACACTTACCAAATCACAGTGAGATAACTGTGAATAACTTTCTAGTTTCAACAATTTGCATGGCCATTAACAATTGATGGGCTTCCCTCAGAACCGCATTATCTGTGGCAGCAGGATCTATTCCCGTGGACGGCTCCTGCATGCTAAGTGCCAGGGAATTGCTCCAGAGAAGGGCTAATAAAAATCTGACGGCAGCAAGGTGAGCGGAACAGGTAGGGATTTAAGGGTGACATTTTCTTGAAGGCAGGGAAGGATTTCGGGCAGTTGTTCATTTCGCTCTCTCCCCTCCCCAGCTGCTTTTTCAAATACAGCTCTGCAAATCTTCGTGCAGGCTTCTGTGAGCTTTCCCTTGGCTGCTTGGCGTGTTCCTGGGCTGCATGGCTGGCTTTGGCACGTGGATCAGTTTAAGACACGTTTTAACAAACATTTTGGTTTAGGTTTGGATTGGCCACGTGTCTTGAGCAGCTTTCAGGCATATTTGACAAAAAGATGAAGCCGGGGTAAATTTAGCAGCGCTGGGTTGCTAGATGGCTCTTTTATGGGAGCGCTTTTGAGGAGGTGTCAAAAATGTGTTTTCCTTGTGAGAATCGTGCCACCCTTTCAGTGAGCATGCTGCGAGCCCTGCGCTCTGTGCTTTCATCTCCAGCTTGCAGTATGTCAGCTCTTGCCAGATCCCTCTGTCAAGTTGACTTTTGCAGCCCCAAACCTCATCTCTTCTCTCTTTTTCCTTCTCTTGAGCACGCTCTCCCTGCTCCCCCTTTCCTTTTCACGGCTGTTGATGCAAGAGCAAAGAGCGAAGTGGTGGAGGGGAAGCGTGACCCGTCGCAGCGGTGAGCCCCTGGGGCTCATGGAGGAGGTTGGGGATGCACCAGAGCCCGTGGTGCCGGCACAAATAATAAAACCTTACATGTGTTTCGTATAAAATGCCTTCTGCAGGTGTGCCACGTTGCAGTGCTGCACAAGGAGTGCTCATTCCCTCGGAGATGATAAAACCACAGCTCTCCGAGGGGCTTCGTTAAACTCCGCATGTGTCTCTTGGTGCAGAGCTCCTGATGCCTGCTCCTACTCTGAAGTCTTGGTTCTCAACGTGTTGAAAAACGATTGCATCTTGCACTTGACAGCCTTCACAGGACTCTTCATCACCACCTCCAGCCTTCTGATGGCCACTTTGGTTCGTGCTGCTGCAAACCAAAATAATAACAACGATAATAATAACAAATGCAGCAATTAGGACCTGTGTCCTTTGGCTTTGGGCTTAGAAATAACTGCAAACTTTAATAACAACTGGTTTTCAGCTTTTGTTCTGTTAGTCGTTCCTGGTGGCCTGTAATAATCCTTTCTAGCAAAAAAAAAAAAGTTTCATATTCTTTCATTTTTAATGAAAATTTTTCTGCCACAGGTCATGCTCAATTAATTAGCAGTGAGATCTGTGTTGCATGTGTCTAGAACTGGAGAGCGGAGGATTTAGAGGTAGTGGTGTGGTCCCAGATTGCTCTGACCCTTTGGTTACTGGTTAGAACAAAGCCTCGTTACTTCACCTTTATTCTCGGGATGACCGTCTTTCACAATAATCAATGCACTGATTGCTGTAATTGCCTTTTGTGGTACTGTGGGCTTACAATTAACTGGCTGGGCTAATAAAGTGTGGAATGTAATGAATATTTGTAAACAAACTTCATTAGGAAGAAGCTTAGGTTGAGAATAGGCACTGGTGGAGAGGAGCCCTGTCCTTTGTATTAGTAATTACAGCATAGGGAAACCTGGAAATGGACAGGTCAACGTGGAAACCATTCCTCTGTTACATATCTGGCATTTACTGCTGCACAGAGCCTTTAAAATCCCTATATTAAAAATAAATAAATAAATATATATATTTCTAGGAGAAGATTCCCCTGGAATGAGATCCTGCTACAGACTGGAGTTGCGTTTGCAGGATGTTAACATTAAAGCTGTGTTGGGCGCGATGCTGAAAACTGGACCGACAGCATAGGGCTGGCAGTGGCCTTAAGAAAGAAGAGCCCATTGTCCCCCCACGATTGGATCTTAATGCAATTAAAGTGAAAAAGGAAACCACCATTGAAAATAGGAAATGGATTTCCTAGCGGTGCCTCCGCGGGGGTGGATGGCTGACATCTGGCTGTTGCTGAGAAATTGGATGGCTTTTATTTTGCTTGAGGAGCTGCGTCCGATTCTTGCCTTTGTGTTCATGCGTGCTCTGCGTGCCTCCCTCCAGTTGTCCTCCCTGCGTTTCGGATGCACGTTCCTGGTCCCAGGCGTGGGCTTTGGTCCTGCACACTTCTGTAAGACTTGAGTCTAGCGAGCGAAGAGCTGAGGAATCCCTCCCACTTTGGAGTGTCAGCGCTGCCACTTTGGCTGGTAGCTTTATGTTAAGGTTGCCAGAAATCCCTTTACACCTCCTTGCCTTCTCCTGTGCCATCGTTTGAGCTCACAGCCTCATTTTTAAGCTGTTTTGCTGTTTTTTTTTTTTTTTTTTTTTTGATAAGCATGGGTTTTCTTGGTTGAGCCTATGTGTCATTTTAGCAGCAGTAGCATTAAATTCCTCACCCTCCTTTTTTAAGCTTTTGGATTTCTGTGGAGTTAGTTATTGCCTTTTTTTTAATGTATTTTTTCCAGAAAAATTCCCATCTAAAGAGCCTGTTTTGCAGAGCGCTGGCACAAGGCCCTGCGTGTTAGGCTGGGGGCTGGCTCTTCTTGCCGTGAGAGCTTGGGGGCAAGAGGGTCTTTCAGCAGCAGCAGTTCATACATTTGCTTCCTACCTGCTGGTTTCAAACAGTATTAATTTTTATGCGTTTATTGTGTTTAATTAAAAGCAGTGCTGCTTACGGCAGTGCTCGTGGAGACTCATCCCTCCCCCCTTGCCCCCCAATGAAACAAATAGGCATCTGGTATTTGTTTTGTATAACACAATCCTCATAAAACGAAGAGTAATAAAACATAATTATCTGTAAAGGCTGGTTTTATAAGCCTAAGAATGAGCTCGTTTCTGCCTCATTTTGCTCTGTTTGTAAGATAAAGGGTCTCTTTGTATGGCTTTAGCCCCTCTCCAGGTTAGGAGAGCATCAGTAACAATAGGGTTTTAAAATCCTCGGGGAAGGGTGCAAGTCAGTGGGAGCACGTACACAGGAGAAGGCACCAACATATCTGCAGGGCTGGAGGAGATGCTTTTTGTGTTCCTTTTGGAAAAATTCCCTTCCAGACAATGGGTTTTACTTGAAAGCTGTGGTAAAGTAGGGGGAGAAATCTGTAGACCGTGACAATGAGGAATAAAGGTCAAAGTTTCTGTGTGCCCTTTTGCTTTGCTTTGCCTCGCTGTAACCCCGCAAAAACACTTTCCACCACCAAAACCAGCCAGGCAGGGGGATTTTGTGAACTGCCCCTTAATTGTGTCTGTGCCCAAGGGACTGGGGCTCTTGAGCATCCTCCTCACTGGTTCTCAGCTCTGTGTCCCCTGGAGAGGAGGTGACACCAGGCCTGGGTCTGGTGCTTGGGGTGAGGAGCAGCAGATGGGGCAGTCCCACTGCAGCGAGTGGTTCTGCTGGTGCTGTAACGTGCTCCTGGGGTGTTGCAGGGTCT
This sequence comes from Aythya fuligula, assembly GCF_009819795.1. Taxonomy (NCBI): domain Eukaryota; kingdom Metazoa; phylum Chordata; class Aves; order Anseriformes; family Anatidae; genus Aythya; species Aythya fuligula. The sequence continues at coordinate 145,680,845 of NC_045560.1, read as the reverse complement.
GGTATGCAATGTCAACCTGCTCCTCGGTGTGTTTTTTGTTTGTTTTTTTCTGGGTAAAAGTGGAACTGGATCATTTAAGCCCATTAGATATTAAAGTGGAATGTGCTAATGGTTCGGGACTGTTCTGAAGGTAAAGTGTGTGTGGAAAAATCCTTTTAGAAAATTCAGTCTGAGCCTGTTTATTTTTCTTTAAAATAATAATGACCAAAATGTCATGTGTTTGTGATGAAAACTGAAAGCTGCGGGGCTGCAAGGCACCTTCAACTCAGGTGTACTTTGCAATACGTTGTCTTAGGCCCTATTCTCATTTACACGATTAATTAGAGCAATAGAAGAGGAAATAAAGCCTCTCAGCTTTTCAGTGAATTGTAGCCTCCTCAGAAGCAGCTACGACTTCGGTATTGCTTTCTCTCTGCAAGGTGAGCCTTGTAATTTTGCATCTTGATTAGCAGCTGCTTTTGTTCTTCCGTGATGCTCAGGATCAACGGGGTTGGGAGCGTGCCCCGAATTGCTGGGCGATTCCCTCACCGACAGGGATGGCACAGCTTGGCTCGAGGCACCTTGGTGCCTGCCAGATAGAGGCTGATGTGGAAACTTGTCGTTTTGCAGCACAGCCTCGTGTCACGCGTGAGCTAAATGTGCTGTGGGTGTCAGAGGCTGCAGAGTCCAGTTCCATTTACAAGTCAAATGGTCCGGGATGTTTGACCCCCTCCCATAATACGTAATGTGCCACTTGCATTCCAGACCTCTGATGGAAACTATCTTCCTTTATTTTCTTTCTGGGGTGTTGCTTCTCTCACTGCAGATACCTCCCTGGAAAGTGTGCTGGTCCTTAATTAATTAATATCTACAAAATGCTCTGAGACCAGCGTTGCTTTGCATTCACAACAACAGAATAACATTTGAAAGCTGAGGTAGCTTCTGATTTAACCTCCTCATGTCTCCAGAGTAAATGGGTGTTACTTTACCAGTGTATGGGGGGAAGCCCCCATGCCGTTATCTTCACTCGTGCTATCAGCATGACACGGCCTCTCTTATTTATTCTCTTTCTCATTGCCTATAAAGTGGTAACGCTGGGTGCGTTTTCTTTTAAACATGACATAAAGTGAAATCCTGTTATTTGCACACATTCTGTGGCACTCATCTTCAGAGTATCCAGGCAACCTTTATGTAGATGACACTTTAACTCAAACTCTTCCATTGTTAGGAACGTGGACCTGTGAAGACAAGTAGGGTGGAAAAGGGAGGGAAGAAAGAGCTGGCTTGAACTCACGTTGGGCACCCTGAGTCACCTGGGGGACTCTTTGTGGAAAGTGCAATGCATTGAAGAGCTCTGCTGCCGGGTACTTAAACCCTCCACTTTAAGGTATTGCAGGCTTTTTCCTTGGCAGTGGGCAGGTGGAGCTGGCAGCTGAGCTCCTGTGGTGGAGCTACCAGGAAAGGGGATCTCATCGCTTCTCCAACCTCCTGTCATGCAGGGAACAGGATCACGGAATTGTAGGGGTTGGAAGGGACCTCAAGATCATCGGGTCCAACCCCCCTGCCAAAGCAGGTTCCCTAGAGCTGGCTGCCCAGGTAGGCATCCAGACAGGCCTTGAATATCTCCGGAGAAGGAGACCCCACAACCTCCCTGGGCAGCCTGTCCCAGTGCTCCGTCACCCTCACCGTGAAGAAGTTCTTTCACATGTTGGTGCAGAACTTCCTGGGCTCCGTTTTGTGGCCATCGCCTCTTGTCCTGTCCCCACAAACCACTGAAAAGAGGTTGGCCAAATCCCTCTGTCCCCCACACCTCAGGTATTTATACACACTGATGAGATCCTCTCTCTGTCTTTTCTCCAGGCTGAACAGCCCCAGGTCTCTCAGCCTTTCCCCATAGGGGAGATGCTCCAGGCCCCGTATCATCTTTGTGGCCCTCCACTGGACTCTTTCCAGGAGATCCCTGTCTTTTTTGTACTGGGAACTTCCTTGCCAGGTTCTTGATTTCAGGCCCAGGAGGAGTTCAGCTGCGCTGCCCAGAAATTAAGAGCCCCAGGAAAGGGAACGGGAAGCCCTAAAGACAAGCCCTAAAGACTTGAAGAGGAAGCCACCGGTGCTCTGTTAGTCTGCTGTGACCCCATCTGGGGGTGGGGAGAGGTTAGGTGTGTGACCTCTGGTTGGGAATTGGTTTCTGAAGCCATCATCGAGGGAAGTGTGATTTGTGAGCTCACACCTGGTCTTAATCCGTCCAGTGTAGGCTGGAGGATGACCACGAAGAGTGGGCCCTTGGAGGAGGCTGTGGTGGGGGACAGGGGCAGTGCCTCGGTGTCCCCAGCCAAGGCCAGGTAAGGCTGGCAGGTGTTTGCCAGCCAGGGCTAGGTGAGTTGAATCCTGGTCTTCATCAAAGGGAAAGTTGTAGGAAAAATCCTTCATGTTGATAGGCCAGGATCAATTGCCTGCTTACATATTTTACGATAGATTAATTGCGGTCCTTTAGCTTGACTTGTAGCTTTTTGCTTTAAATCTGTGGGCTAAGCCCATGGCAAGGGTGAGAGAAGATTATTTTTTTTTGCCACTGCTTTCAGATGGAGAAGCCACGGCTTGTTCCTGGAGCCTTCCTTTAATGGCACATCTCAACTCATGTCCAGACATTCCTGGCTGCCTTGAAGCTGCCACCTTGATCATGTAATCAGCGTGGGCTGTGGCTGATATTTGTGTAACACCGAGTATCAAGTCCTGCATTTTCTCTAATTACCCCATTGCTTTCTTAGAAAAAACAACCACCAAAACCAAACCCCACTAAAACTGATGTCCCCCAAGCCCTCAGCATGCAGCACAGCACATCCCTGCTCAGCCTTCGCACCCTGGCCTGGTGCTTTTCAATCTCTGTGTGACATCTTCCCCACCCAGCCCTAAAAGGTTGGGGCTTTCGGAAGATGGGGTCTGTGCCTGGGGAGATAAGGGGCTGGGTGTCAGGGCTGTACGTTTGCTGGGAGGTTGTTCCCTTGTGCACACATTGCACTCACTGGGTCAGCCCAGATCTTTTTGACCACGATTGACCACAATGCATGTCAGTCTGGAGAACTGATTTATGGTGTTGTTGGTGTTGTTTCTTTATTTTGTTCCTTTTTTTTTTTTTTTTATTTTTTTTTGGAAAGGGGGAAACCTTGCCCAGGGAGCCTGTGCAGCACAGGAATCGAAACTCACACTTCTGACTGCAGTTGCCCTTTCTATCCTTCTTCACCATTCTGGTTTTTATCAATAGCTGAGCCTGAACGTTTAGCAATAGCAGGATGGTGACGGTAGCTGTCTTATCAACTACAGAAAGGGAGGGGACGGGGATGGTTTAGGCAAATATTTAAAAGTGTGGGGAGGCAGACCAATCTTTTCCAGTTATCTGTGTGTGAATGCTTTGGGCTGTAAACAAAAGCTTCCTGTCATAAGGCAAGACAATTGCATTTGTAGCCAAAGGTGTGTGTTTTGTTGTTTTTTTTTTTTTTTCCTTCTGCTGTGCTTAACCGTGATTCCTCATGAGACTTGCTGGGGTAGCAGGGAGGAATTGCATGCAGTAAAATGAAAATTGTGCTGTAATTTGATACAGTGCATGGCGTTGCTGGTAATGTACGCGTAAATAGAGACTCCAGCGCTCAGCTCTTCAGTGGAAGACAGGTCTTCTATATTTATCAGTTTTGGCTATTTTTGCAGCATGCCCTGTTACGCTGTTGTTTAAAAAAAAATCCATATCGGTTCCAAAGTGTTATTGTTTCCTCATTCTGGGATCAATTGTACCAGACCTTTCTCATCGACTCTGACCTCATTGCATTTAAATAGCTGGAAATTACAAGTATTTCTTGTCTGTGGGAGCGGAGGAACAGTTCCATCTGAGTTTCTGCTAATCATCTCCTGTTCTATAGGATCGCTTTCCTCTGCTCGGAGGAGGTTTTCTGCTCCTGCTGAAGCCGATGGAAGCAGCTGCTGTTACGGATTCCCAGTAGGATCGGGGCTGGAGTCCGTGGTGGCCTGTTAACAGGGGCAGCTCGCTGTGCAGGCACCCGTGCAGCTCGATTGATTCTGGTGAAGCTGGCAGGGTCAATTAGCAGAGAAAAGAAGTCCGTGGGGTCTGAAATGAAAGAAAAGAAAAAGTATTTTCAGAAATGCAATCTTTTAAAATAGTGCTGATCTGGTAAAAAGGGGAAGAGTTTCTAATATCTTATAGAGACAGCACCAAAGTGAGGAAAGAAAGACAGAAATCTGTAGTGCAGTGTGGTGTAGTAAGCAGAGCCCTGGGTTTTGTTTTCTCCAGCCCTTTTGGTTGAGTAATTTTGCTGTTTCTTTGCAGAGCTGGCATAGTGGATTTTTAGAAGCGCTTTGTGAGCCTCAAATAAAAGGTATCCCATGGAGCTATTTCTCTTGCTTGACGTGGGGTTTTGGTACTCCTTTAGAGGTGTGTGACGCTCCCTTTCACAGGGTCGGGGCACATCAGTGGTGGCAGTGGTCAGGGAGGGCACGGCCAGGTTTAGCTTGGGGGGCACCAGCCTGTCCCTGCCTGCCAGGAACGTGCCATGGGGTATTTCCGAGGTCTTTCTTCAAGAGATGTGTCATCTTTCTGTGGCCACAACCAGAGCTGTTCACAAGTGGCATTTGTGGTTAGTTACGACGAAAAGCTAGAATTTTTCTGGGCAGACTGGTTGTCGAGTGCTGGGAGGTAAGAACAGAAAGGTGGTGGTGGTGAGAAGGGAAGGCAGTGCCTGATGGTCCAAGGCCAGATTAGATGGGGTTTGGGCAACCCGATCTAGTAGGAGGTGTCCCTGCCCATGGCAGGTGTAGGACTAGATGATCTTTAAGGTCCCTTCCAACCCAAACCGTTCTATGAGTCTTACTATGGATAGCCTGGGTGTATATATAGATAATCTTGACTTCATTTCTCTACTACAAACAACAAAAGCAGCTTGGACACCTCACCCCAAGATTAATGACAGCTTTGCCCATGATGAGGACATGCTGGTTATTATCCCCATGCACAACTATTTCTTCACTTGACCTCATGCCCGTGGGTTGGTCACGAAAGCTGAGATGGACACGGACTGCTCTGGTCTCGACTATTTGCTTAATTGGAGCGCAGTAAGAATCAAGTGGATAATATTTCGGGTGGTTGGTGTGGAGAATAAAGCGAGAGGGTAAACTGAGCCCTGGTAGTTCATTTGGGACAGTGCAGTGGATTGTTAGTCCATTATAGTGGGAGAGGCTGCCAAGCAAATAGTACTGTACAATTAAATGGGGCTGTTAGCAGCATGACTGAGCCAATTCATTAATGACAATGGCGTATTCTTGTATCCGCTTTCCCTTACAGCTCCTGGGTGAGGATACTCGGGGGAAAAAAGACAAATGGGAAGAAGGGGAGGGGGAAGCCAGAGTGCTCCTGGCGTGACGTCCTCGCGTAGGTGCTGTTTCTGTGTGTCATCTTGGCAAGAAGTGGAGGAAAGGAGCAGGTCACTTCTATCACGTGAAGGCATCGGAGCGGAGGGACTGAAATAGTTCCTTTGGTATAGTCAAACCTGTTGTCTGACCCATTTCTTTCTATGCTTATCAGTTTCTTTGTTAGGAGTTAAAGTTAGTTCCTGGATCTCTTAATATTTGGAGCTATGGGAAGAAGACCCTGAAATAATCTGCTATAACGGAGGAGTGGTTTAAAGAAAGTAATCAACACACACTTTACTTTAAACACTAAGATAAGCCCCTGCAGTAATGAGAACATCGGGAGATCGGTGATGCTCTTGGTTGGCGGCCTCCCCGACCACATACATGAAGGTCTGTGCTGCTTGCTGTGCAAAAGCATCGCTGGTCCAGCAGTGGCAGGGTGTGTGGGGTGGCCTCTGCCCTGCCGGGTGGGCACCAGCTCTGCTGGGCATCCTGAGGAGCAGCACGAGCTTCCCGGAGCCAGCGCTGGTTGCCTGGGTCCCAAGGTGGGTATGAATAAAATGCAGTGCTGCAGAGCTGGCTGAACTTTGGCTTGCTGGGTTTTCTTCCTTTGAAGGGCTTTAGGAGATTTAGAGCTACTCGGTGTCATATATTGGCCCAGATTATGTGCTAATGATGGTTTTCTCTGTTTAAGGCTCCTGGAATAGAAGATAAACATTGTGCGTGAAAGCCTGAGGATGGAAGGAGGAAGAGAATTGAGAATTTGCAAAGCAGCAGCGACCCTCAGTGCAGGAGCTTTTTCTTCCCTCCCAGCTCAGTTTGTTTCCTCCTGTATTTGCTAGAAGCAGGGTTATGCTGTTTTGATTTGGGCAGTGGGGAGGTTACCCTCGGTTTTTAATTCAAGCTACAAACTGTAAACCTCCTTGAGGCAGCCAGATCCTGAAAATAAATGTGAAGTGGAGGTGCTCACCTGGCTTAAAGCATATCAATGTCGAAGTGGAGGGTTGCTGGTGTGGAGGCATTTGTGTGTGGCACCTCCATTCAGCAATCAAATAAACCGAGTTTGAGAGTTCCCAGCACCGGATGGTGCAGCACAGGCACCATCCAGCAAAGCACACATCTGCTCTGCTCCACTGATTCACATTTCCTTTAAAAAATACATAAAATCCCCAAAGACTGATGGGTTGACGTAGATCCTGCAGGGTTTGTGCTGAACCACGTATCTGCCAGGCTGTCCTAATGTGGCTCAGGTGCCATGTCATCCCCTGAAACCAGTGTCAAACCAGCAGAACAGAGTTTGTCTCACGTCCCTTTGTTGGAGAGCTTAGATGTACGTAATGACTTGATTTAACCAGTCTTATTTTCTATCTTCCTGCTATTATGCAAATTTTCCATTATGTGCCTGGGTGGTTAACTTTATATTGTATTTTTTACAAAGACTCTAGCATGGGTCAGCTTAGCAGCAGGTTTTGCAGTGGTGTGGGCATCACAAGGCAAGGCAAGGGGGACCTGCAGCCTCCATGTGCTCCTGTCCCTGGGATGAGGTGCAGCTCACTGCTGTGCCAAACAGTTAATGGTGGTTAAAACTTCACCATAAATGATATCTTCAAGGGAAGGTTTAAAAGACGAGGCATTTCCTGCTTCGAATCTTTGTATAAGAGAGCAAATTAGGCGAGCAGCCTGACCTCTGAACTTCCTGAGGCTGAAACATCAAAAGGGTTTTATCTCCTCTAGTATTAAGCAGCAATGCTTGAAAGTGTCTCACGACACCTCTGTTTGTTAAATGCCTCAGCTGGAGGACACTGGGAAGCGCTGAGTAATCTAGAAATGTGTGTTTCTGTAACGGAGCACAAATGGGATGGTTTTAAAATATTTTTTTCTCTTTTGTGGAGACAGTTTGTGTGTGTGTGCATGTGTTTGGATGCTCAGTTTGACAAGCAGTGACTTTTTTTCTTCCTAATGACACATAATGTCTGTGTTCTTACTCCACTTTTCTCTTTTTCTTTTTTTTTTTTTCAACATTGCACAGGCTGATCCGGTATGCGGTGCACGCTTTCTCTGTTAAATTACACCCTGAAAGTGTTGACCTCTAGCATTTCATAGGAGCTTATAAATTATGTATGGAAATGTTCTGTATTGTTCCTGTATGAACTCCATCGAGGAGGAACGTCTGAGGTGCTCCATTTGTTCCTGAGCTTGGGAAGGTTTCCCTGTTCCTCCCCAAACTAGCCCTGATCTACACTTGCCTATTGCACTGAAGCTAACTTTTGTCTGCACATACAGGAAACCTGGAGTTGCTCCTAGCCAGATTAAAATAATGGATCACTTGAAAGAATATTGCCTAGTATTTATTGCTGTTCACCGGAGGATAATTTCAATAAGAATTTATCATATTTATTCAGCAGAAGACTAATAAATTCAGATTTGTTTAAACAAAGACTCGAGGAAGAAAATGCTAAACGCTTATGGTTTTATTCATTGCAGACATAAGCTACTCCATTTCACTCAGTGTACTTTTACCTGCTTATGTCACCAATTAATTTGGCTCTTAATATCTCATTTTCAGCACTTTTCTCTCTTTCCTTTGGGTACTGCAAGTCATGTTCACTCCCAGTGCAAGTCTGTTGAGGACAATGGCATCTCTGATGCTTTCTGGCTTTATATGGGTTTGATTTATTGGTGTGGCAAAGTCTAGATAAATAAAAACACTTTTGCAGGAAAGTGTGATCTAATATGCTGAACTTCATCCAGGAACATCTTGAATACGAATTCTCCTATACTGTGCTTGTGGCTTTGATTAGTTCACCAGTTCTTTTTTTCTCCTTATTTAAAAATATGCACTATGCTTAGCAGGTGAAAGGCGTTGCTGTTTAGTATCTATAAGATACAGTGTAGGGGAAGTGTGTGCAAGGGCATTAGTAGTTTGAGATTTTTCTTGAGAAATACCTTAAAAAGAAACCAGAAAAGAAATTGGTGGCCAAATGGTGAACAGGAGCTCATGAGGAATGGGTGAGGGGCACATATATCCATGAGCATGGTATCCATGAGCATAAAGCTAAGGGACCTTCTCGTATTCTTTATTCTGCTGGTGTTGGGCATCAGTGCAAGAAACCAGGTAGATGGTTTTAAAAATAAGCTTTCACCCAATCTGAGATTTCTTCTGTCAAAGTTAAATGGGCAAAGGTGTCCCCTGTTTGTGAATGAGCAACTCCAAGGTGCTGGAGTATGTCATGCCAGGCAGCTTCTTCTTTTTTCTGTGTTTGGGGTAATTTTTGTGTGTGGGGACAGGTTTGATAGTGGTGTGTTGACTAGCAGAGTTTAGGGCACAGAGAAAACTTGGACAGTTTGGAAAGCTGCGATGGTTTCTGCCTGATTTGAGGAAGTTTGGTGTTGGGGCCTGCAGAATAGAGAGGGTTAATGATGCTTAGGAAGGAAAAGGGCTGGTGACCTTTTCTATGTAAAATAAGGTTGAGGAATGCCATGCATGTTAACCTAAAAAGGCCAGTAACAGTTGTTGGCTTTCTAGGAAATGTTTGCATGTGTTGGTGGTTTCTTTTCCAGCAGAAGTGAATTCTTCTGTGTCCTAGGAGTGAATCACAATGTGTTTTTCCCACTCCATTTTTTAAAATTAAGAATAAAAGGTAGCAAACCTTTCTATACAAGTGGTTGGAAAGCTGATCAAGCCCTAGGAGATAAATAAAACGGTGAAGATTTACTGAACCAGGTAACAGAAACGATGAATCCCTGTGCCTTCAAATCCTTGATAAAAATGCGTTAATATGACTAACAGGTTGGTTTCTTAGTGTGATCTGCTCCTGCATTGCGAACGACTTCACGTGGGCGCTGTGCTTTCTGAAATCCAGAGCAGAACAAAGCAAGGGGTGTCTTGATTTGATCTTTGCGTTAGAAAACGAGGTAAAAACGCTCTGCTGATGCAGTAGGACCTGCTGCTACTATACCTTCAAGCCTTCCTATATGTGTGTTAAGCAGCTGGGTATGCTCACCTGTGTGATTTTAGGGCCGTAAGCAGGGGTAGGGCTTGTGGCCTGCCTGCGGCCCTCACCTTGCACCCTGAAAGCTGCCCGCGCGGTCAGGAGTCATCACGTGGATGTTACGGGCTTTTAATTGCTTTTGTGTCTGGGTTGGTGGCAGTGCTCTCTGATTTATCATCCTTATTATTTGTATGACATTAACGCCAGGAGATGCCCACTGGGACTGAAACGCTGCTGTGCCGAGGCTCCGTGAGGGTGAGGCGGTCGTAGAAGGCTGCTGTGGGCAGGGCAAGAGGTGAAGCGCTGTGTTACAGCGGGTGCTTTTTATTCAAACTACTGTGATGCTGGAGCATCTCACACACTTTTCTTTCTTACTAGCCAGAGGCAGCTTGAAATTACACTTCCCTGCATTGTCAAGAGGGAGTAAACAACTAAAGCCTGGTAGAAATCCCCCACAGACACGCGCTCCGAAGCAGGCTGCGCTGCCCGCCGCCATGGGGCCCGGCCGCGTGACAGGAACGTCCCTGCCGTCAATAAAATATAATTCCATAAAATAACGGTGGAAAGGGCCAAAACTGGGGAGCGAGAGGCTCTCGGTGTGTGGCAGCAGGTTTGTTTGGAGGAGAAGGGCTGGGAGCGAGGAACAGAGCTCTGGCACAGCGCGGTTTTACGGGCTGGCTACCCGGTGTAGTGTTAATGAGCATTTATAACCTTTCTCGGTGCCTTCAGCTGTTTTGGTTTCAGTGCGGTAAACGCACAGCTTTTTAGCGCTCTTTTGAAAGGGGACAAACTATTTTTGTCCGATGGCTCCCAATTTGCTCCGAGCGTGCCGTGACCTCTGCCAGTCTCCGTGCATTAACAAAGTTTTTAAAGGCTTTACGGACACTTTCCATTATCCATGCCGTAGCTGCTTCCATGAATGTTTAATGTCAAGAGCGGTACTTTTTATTATTATTAGTTTCTTCAGTCACTCCACTTCGATAAAAGCAACCCCTTTCACCCTCAGAGCCTCAGCAGGCAGCGCCACAGTTCACGTCTTCCTCTGCATCCCTCCCCGTTTTGAGCTGTAGCTGTGAGAAAGTTTACCCTAATGCCATTGTGGTCTTGTTTTTTATTATTATTATTTGTATTTTCTCTTTTTCCCTCCTTTTTATCTGCAGTTTGGCAAGGTCTAAACCCTTCCTTCTCTTTCTTTTACTTTTTCTCCTCCTCCTCCTTCCTCAGCCCCTGCTGAGCCGCCTCCTGGTGCTTTTCTGACGGGATTTGGGGCTGAACTCCTCTCCAGCACAATAGCTGCCCGGCATCACCATCCCCTTTCTGTCTGCAGCAGAAGCAAAGGGATGGCAGCAAGGCTGCTGGGGGGCACTCACACATTCACCCCGACTGGGGCAACCTCTCATTTTTTCTGCTGAAGAAAACGCTTTTTTCTGATTCCTAGCCCAGTCCTCTTCCTCCTTTATTTGATGAATATTTGTCCCTTATCCTCCCCTATCCATGAAGGCTGTGTCTTCTACCAGGAGGCAGAGAAAGGCATGCCCAAGATGCCCAGCTGCTTCATGTATACTGGTGGTGCTTCAGCATGAGAATAAGTTCTGCTAAATGGCATCTCAGCTTGCTCCAAACACCAACTGGGGAATTTTTATTGTTTTTAAGTTGCCACGAGCCAACAAGAAGAGTGTACCCCCAAAGCAAATTGGGTTGAGGAGGGCTTTTTTTAGGTGCAACCTCTAAAAATAATGAAGTGGAAACTTATCAATCCATTATGCATGCTGAACACACCTCTTCATTGTGACTCCTTGTGCTTGGGCTTGTTTTACTTGATTTGTAGACCCAGATACACCCCCCATAAATCACATGGCCTCATTGTTTAGCATCTGCGCTATCTTGAATTTGTGCGGTCTGTAACAGGGAGCACTGGAAACACATCCAAAAGGCAAAGCTGCCACCGTTGTTTTTGGCTCTTGGTATAGATTTCCTTTAATACAAGTGTGGGGGTGAAGCCTGTGAGTTCATTCTGTGTGAACTGCAGTCGCTGACTGATTTCTGCATGTGTGCATCCTGCTTGACGTGTAGGTGCCCAGATAAGGGAGAGGAAAAGGAAAGCCCCAGCTGGCCCTTCTGGCAGAAGTGGGTTCCCCACCGCTGCTGCATTGTATTTGTGTGTATGGGAGCATCTTGCACATCCTTGGGTTTCTGAGGTTTGAGAGAAACTGGACTGCATGCCATCATTATTTCAACCGTGCACGTGGTTATTCCAGCCACGATCTGTTGGGGGTGAGAATGCAGATCTGATGTTGATCTGCTTGGAGAAGCAGAAGCATTGTTCTGGTTAAAGGCATCTTTCTGCTGGAAGGTCTGTTTATTTATTTATTTAGTTATTTATTTTTTTAATTTACTAATCCAGTTACAACTCAGCCTCCAGAGGCCTGGCCAGCCTAACCACATGCCCCGAGTTTGGTGTTAGGGTGGGATTGAATGATGCTAGCAGATTTTTGTGATCGGAGAAAGGCTTGAAGGCAAGAGGCTTTTCCCTTCAATGTGTTCCCGGTGACTGGAGCAGCCGGAAGGCTTTATTCTCCAAATCCCACTGCAAGCCCTCATCCTTTGTGTCTCCTGCTTTTGAAGCCGTGCTCCATTTGATCCACAGAGAGTTCGAAAACTCTTGTTTTGCAAATTGGTTCCTGGAGCCTGCGATCGCAGTCCTGACATTACGGGAGCCGTAACGGCAGGAGCCGTATCTGCCAAATGTCTCTCGCAGGCTGCTGCGCTGGGATGTGAGAATTGAAATGTTCACTTCTGGCTTCGGGAGCCAGCCAGCAGCTCGACCTGCGCACGCCGGAGGGCTGCGGCTGGAGAGGCGGCAGCTCTGCAAATCGAAATCTCCCTGGGATGAGGCTAGACTGAGAGAGAGCTGATTGAGACTGTGCTCTGCAAAAGCCACTTGCAATTTCCCAATTCGCTCCGCAGGTAAGGAATAGCTCCGCAGCAGCAAATGCATTTCTCCTGGCTCCCTCAGATCCGGAAACAGCTGCTGCCCGTGCAGACCCACCAGGCTGGCAGCCGCTCATCCCTGCGGGTGCAGATGTGCATCGGTGGGTGCACTGCTGGTGTCCCCCTGTGCCTCTGGGTGGGGAGGGAGGGAAGGACACGTCTGCAGGCCCCTTTGCAGCTTCACGAGGGAAGTGCTGGCGGTGTCCTGCAGGCAAGAAGAAGCACACTGAAGCACAAGCCTGTCTAAGCTGTATTGCAGGTGAATATTTAACTATGGCTTCAGGTTTTTCTTTCTAAAAATAAAGGCGAAAATGCTTCTTGGGCAGAGAGCTGTTAAGTGCAAAGCATTACTGGAAAGTGGGTGGTGGTTGGAGCTTGCTTTCTTCATGCAGCCAGCCTTTGTCTCCGTGCAGGGTTCCCCCATCACCCGAGGTTTGCCTCTGTGTCAGATCAAACCGATGCAAGTCGTCACTTCTCTTGAAATTAGGGAGCAAAAGCCCGTGGCTTCTCTCTGCCTCCCTCTCCGTGCTGAGGCAGGGATGGGACCTGGGTGCAGTTTACCAAGGGGCTGCCTCCTGGCAGTTGGCAGCACTGCACTATTAACCCAGCATCTCTGACTTGGACTTGAATGACAAAAACATGCTAACAAGCTCCTCTTTTTAATTACATTGATACGACACGCACTGGAAACAGCGAGGCTTCCCCACTCTTCCGTGCCCTGTCCCTGGGGGGAGAACGTCTCCAATTGCTTCAAGTTGGTTTTCCCTAAATGAGAGTTTCCTAGCAATTGGGACACTTCCTTCATTGTTCGGGCCTTTTATTTGAGATAATATTAAGAGACATCATAACATCACAGTGTCAGAGCAAACAAAGCACTATGTAATTTTATCCCATATTAATGCAGAGTGTCGCAGATGGTGCTATCATTAGACAGCAATCTATAAAAATGGCCCATGAGACAAAGCCCTGGCACAATTATTTATTCTTCAATTATTTATTCAGCCCTTTAGGATGTGTAATACTGACAGACAGCACGGAGCGTACTGCCTACCAATTTGCAGATCTTGACTGACTGAGCCCTCCATCATCTATGGAATAAAACATTTAGGGGGGAGGGGGCCGTATCACGGCCCTGGATTTTATTTTCCGCCTGTTTCCCTGCTTACTGACTGGTCTCAAGGTTGCCTTTCCAAGCAACCTCCACCCCGATTTTCACCTTTTTTCTTTTAGCTTATTGCGAGGAAGGCTTTAAGGAGCCCGGCCTGAGCTTGCCAGCCCCTGGTGGCTTTGGGACCAGGGAGTCACCACTGCCCCTGCATCCAGGGAGCTCTGCCCTCGCTGCCGATTGATTTTTTGGGATGGATTCCGCCCGACGGGAGGCAGGATCAGACCTGCTGGCTTCCCGTCAGATTAATGTGCGGGGATGCGGGCTCTTTTGGTTAAGACTGTAAAGCTTGAGACATTGTCTGCTCCTGACAGCTATTACTGTTGCAGCGGCATTTGGGGAGAGGAATTTATTGCCTGCCAAATTTTTACTGTCACTTTACCGTCAAAATGATGTCAGTGCCATCAAAAGGAACGCGTCTGCCTCTGCCTCTACCTTGGCCTCCCCTGTGATAAGACAAATATTGCCGTGGCTGCCCGGTGAACCAGAACTGGGAGCCGATCTCGTTTGAGGCTAATGATGTTGTTACTGGTTTGGTTTTAGGCTTCGGGTGGCTGTGGAGCTGCTCAAGTGTCATTGTCCAAAGGGGCTCGGATTCATCTGGAAAAATCCTCCCAAGCAACTGCATTATATTGTGCTGTACTAACGGGAACTTGAATTCTGTAGGGTTTCAGAGACCCCCTGAAATGCAAATTGATCTGTCACCAGCGTGTCCTGTCCCTAATGTGTTGGTTAGGTTTGTCCCTTCAGTGTGTGCACTGTCACAGCTCCTGCCCCTGGGCACACCTGAATCTACTGTCCCAAAGGTACCTTCCCTTTTGTTTAATTTTATTTTTTTAAATAAATTACAGCCTCCCTTGTCTTCCCCATAGCACTTCTCCCCACACCTGTGATAAAGCCGAGCGATGGCCCTTCCACTCAGAGACACGGTTTTGGTTATTTACAGACCATCCTAACTGCATGTCTTTACAACTAAACTCCAACCCTGCCCTTTTTTTTGCCCTTTTTTTTGCTGGTGAGTCATCCTGGCAGGTCCTTTGCATTAAGCTGCTCAATTGTGGGCCAGTGGAAGCAACCTCCCTGTTGTTTTTTTTTAATTTACTGGGAAATCTATAACGAGTAGCTTGTAACTGACAAGATAAAGGCTCTAATTAGATTAGTTTCTAATTTCTAAAGTGCTCGGTTTAGAGAGCTAAGTTAGCTCGTTTTGTTCCCGATGAGATAGGATCTGGCGGTCGTTCTCTTTAATTTCAGCCAGCCCTTAGGTCCCTTCCAGCCCAAACCGTTCTCCAATGAAATTTGCAAGCTGCCTTGGTCTGAAAAGTGGATGGGGAGTGTGTGTTTGTTCCCTGGCCAAATGCTGGAGTTTGGGATGGAGATTTTCCTGTTCTGGGAAGCCCCTACCACATTAGTTGCCCACTTCTTCATGTTCTCACCCTATTTAAAGAGTGACTCGATGAATTCAGTGGATTCTTGTGAAATACCCATGACTTCAGCTCATGCTGGCTCTGTTTTTGTCACAAGTGCCCCCAGGAGAGCTCTGCCCATCCCCAGGTCCCCTCCTCCCACCCCACAGCCAGGTCCTTGGGCCGTGACACTGCTCAGTCCTGCTTTGTGTCCACGCTGGAGGGGTGACTGGGATTTTACGAGGCGGTTCGTGCCGAATTCACGGCTGTTGGGGAGGACAAGTGTGAAACCACGCATGGAAAGCCGGGAGCGTGTGTTTGCACTCGATCCCTGTTAGGCGTTCATCTCATGTTCGAATATATCCGAGTAGCTTGACTTAAGCAAAGAAACTCATGGTGAAGCCTGAAAATCTCTGCTGACACACAGGCTTTAACCCAGGCGGTTGTGCCAAAGGAGCCAGAACAGGCTGAATGGCCGGAGATAATGCCGCGGTGTCAGCACGCATTTTCAGCCTTGGCTGTGAATTTCCTGGCTTTTGTGTACTGCAGCTAAACCCTGATGTTAGCAGCCCACCACCCCCTCCAAGTGAGTCCCCTCGCACAAAGAGACGAGCAAATCCCAGCAGTTTGCACCCTGCTGGGTGATCCCAAGGGACGCGGGGAGCAGTGGCATGGTCTGGGAGCCTCTGTGAAACCTGCCCTGCTTCGGGTCCATGGGGGCGTTCCTGGCCAGCAATTCCCAGAACCAGAAATGTACTTTGTGGATCGATGGCTGGAGCTAACAAGGCTCTGGGACTCAGAGTCGCTGATTATCTTGGTGCTCTTGCCAATAGCAAAACATCCACGTGCGCTAAAAATCGCTCTTGGAGCTCGTTTGGTTGTGTTTTAATAAATGCAGGTGGCGACCGACCAATTTCCTATTCGTGTCAACTGCCCGATCTAATTACTCTAGCAGCTGACCTGTTCCTATAAACCTATTCCTATAACCCGAACCTATTCCTGTAACCATTCACCTGCTAAAAAGGCAGCATCATTTTGACAGCAGCAAAACAAGAAGACGAATATTGGAAAGAACAGCAAAGACACCTCGCAAGATTTGAGCAATAGTGGGATTTGGTTTTGAGGCTCTGATCCTGTGCTGGAATTCGTTTGGTCTGATCCCCGGGTGTCCCACTGACTCAATCTCCTTTAACAAGAAACATTCAAGAGAAAGGAAAGGGAAATCTCCCTCTTGAACTCGGAGTTGTAGCTGGTGTGCGAGGGAATCCTTCTAATCCAGCAAAGCGGGGGCAGAGAGCAGGGTTTATCGTCTGCCCTGTCTCAGTGTCTGCAGCGAGAAAAGCCGTGCACAAGCATCGTGTTTATGGTAAGCCTCGTGTGCCGGGACAGGGTATCAGTTCTGCAGGCTGAATAAGATCAAGAAGCAGACCTATTGGGTCAAAGCAGACCTGTTTCGAACAAGGTGGGTTGTCTGGATGCAGGAGAGGAGCGAGCGCTCCAGTGTGCGCTTCTTCCCATCCCGACGTGGCATTAAAAGCAGGTCAGATGACTCAGACCTCAAGGCTTGACCGTGAGCCCTGCGGGGAGTCGAGATGGCACGCCGAGATTGTGGTTGTTGGAGGAGGATGCGAACGGTACCTGGATTACACGGGTTTGAGCATGGGGTTTTTTTTGGGCTTGTGCTTGAAACCAGACTAGGCAGAGGTGGTGCTTTCATGGAAGAACAAATATTTCCATTTCTACCGCCTGTGGAAAAGCCGCCTGCTGAGTGTGTCTGGAAAATGAGTGGCTTGCCCTGTTGCTTGTTTTGGATGCCAGACTGGGGCAAAGTTCAGAGGTGCCAGTTTTTGTTCTTTCACCATCGCAGATTTCCCGCAGTGGCTTTGCCTTTGTCCCACCCTTGCAGCGGGCGAGCACACCCGTGTGCGTGTAGGACCCTCCGTCTGTCCTCTCCCTTGAAAATGCCATCGTGTCCTCATTATGGCTTTGTGGAAAAGGCCTGTAGGCTTGAGAGCGGGGCCATGAATGTGGTGCAAGTCCCAGGCTCTGCGAGCACGCTGATTTATGGATCTGATCTCTGAAAAGTGCTGACGGCAGCGGTTGCTTACTGCTCGCTGTTACGAGCGATGCAGTCCAGAGTGGGGAATACAGATGGGACAGCACCCACTGAAATTACAGCACAGGAGATTAATCTTCCCTAATTTCAGTAAGCCTCGAATAGTGTGTGAATGATCTCTGCTGTGGTACCAGAGGTACAAGGAGGAAATCCTCAGTTTGGAGGAGCTGGAAGGCGTGCAGCCTACCCATGGCAGCAGGAGTGGAGGAGGAGAGGGAATGGGGCATTTTCCTGCTCCCTGCTCCTTGGGGAGCCTGATGCAAACCTCTTCTTTCACCTTTCAGACAGAAATGGGTAAAATATAAATGAATACTTGGTGCTGTTACTGAGTCAAGCAATCAGCATTTGTTTTTTTCTCCAGTGGGCCTCCAGCATCTGGGCAGTGGGATGTGAGAGAGATTGCACATAGCTGCTGTGCATATGTATAGGTCAGGGAAACCAGAATACTCTAAATTTGAAAGTGAAGTTTATTTCAGGTTACTCCGTTTATGTGAGGTTCCTTGGAAAGCAGAATTTGCCCATTCTTTCATTTTTTAAAGAAGTGGAATATCCATCACCCACTTGCCTCACTTCTCTTCAAATACTACAGATAGATAAACCAGCTGAAATAAGGAGAAAGTGTCATCAGTCTACAAGACTTATATTTTTTACAGAAAAAGAAAAGCAGACACATTGGGTGAAGCTCTTGCCTTTGAAGATTTTGCTGCAGAGCTGTGGTTTCTGCAGTTGGCTTCTGCCGTGTGTGGCTCATTCTTCTCGAGGCGGTGGTGGACGGAGGCCGTGCCGACTGCTCCAGGCCATGGCTGGTGGCCTGCCTGAGAGCCAGCTCCAGACTGAGCAGAGAGGGGCTGCATCACCTAAATGTGTACCTAAATCCTAATAATAATAGTAACAATAATAATAATAATACAGGACAGCAAATGAAGATGAGATTTTAAAGAGGACATGCAAGGAGGCAGAATGAGGCCATTTTCCCTTTCAAAGGTAAGGAGAGGAGCTCAGTTTCTCTCTTGGTAGGGTTCCTTGGGATTGTGCATCCTGATGGAGAAAAAAAAAATGCTGTTTTTAACAGGGATAATATGACAGAGCCTTGAGGATGAACTGGGGCGTGCTGCTGGGTTTTGTCGGACAGCTACAAGTCTTCATTCTGGAGAGCAGTGCTTCTGGCCCACGCAGGGAAACAGCGAATAAAGGTTTCAATCTGTGGGAAGCTGAATTTCCCCCGTGTCGTGTGAGGCCTAAACATCACTTAAATCCCATGTATCTGCCAAAATACTTCTTAGGTGGCTTGGAGGAGCATCTCGGCTTCTTGGTGACCCCCTGTGCTGGGGAGGATTCTTTCCCTGGGAAGCAAGCCAGACCTGAGGGAGCAGAAACGTTAAGTGTCTTTGTTTCACTTGGCCAGTCACTTGCCTTTCCATAGCATCTTTTTCCAGGCCTCTACAACGGTAAATCAGGAAAAAAATCCATCTGCAGCTGATGTCTCAGGGGCTGGCTGCATGCAGAGCACGCGGGCTCCTCTCCTTGCCGTAGGAGCTGAGCCCTGTGGGGCAGGATGGTCTCAAGCAGCTGGGGGCAGCGAGGAGATAAGGGCTTGGAGCAGTTGGGTATCAAGCCAGGGTTTGCTCAGCAAAATTACTTGGGGCTTGCAGCTTGCCATGTGCGCAGACCTCTCTGCCTCTCCCAGGGTGAGCACAGCTTCGGTGTCTCTGAAATGAGAGGAAAAAAGGTCTAGTATGTTGTGTTCGTGTTCCTCACTGAAGCTGTTTTACAGTAGTCCTGCTAAAGGTTTTAGCACCAGAGAGAAAATGGGAATGATTCAATGCTCTTTACAAGGATAGTTTATTTGTATTAATTCTTTTGTGTTACACTGAAGGAAATTTCCTGGCAAAATGTCATTTGAAAGGATTATTTTAGAGTTTAAATGTGTTTTGCCAATCACTTCTTTCTTTTCCTCACCTCCAAGAAAAGGAGGGGAATATATGCTGAAATAAATTTTGGCTTCCTAGCCACTCAGGGCCATAGGAGCAAAAATTAATGCAAAATAAATAAATAAATAAAACATTTGCTCCCGCAGTTCATTGCAGCTGCAGCGATGTGTTATGTTTACATCTCCACTTCACAGTTTTGGTTTCAGGTGCTAGGACACGGGTTTACAGCCAGAAAATGGCAGAAGCTTGGCTTGGATGCTGTTCTTTATTATCCAGTCTTGTCCAGTTCTCGCTTCTTTCCTTGTCCAGAGCCCTGTAGTTCTGTTCATGGAGATTTGGGCGTATGAAAATTCTGCAAACCAACGATGAGTTGAAACGGAATAATAATTTTGCAGTTTGATTTTGAGTTGTTCCTTGACACACTGAAATTAGACTTTTATTGCATTCTATTTTTAATATATTTTAAAAGGAAAGGAAAATAATGACTGTTACTCACCGAATTTCATAAATGGCTTTATAACTATTATTGGTTCCCAAATGAAATAAGCTTGACTTGAGGTATAACAGAAACTATTTTATCGCTTTGGGCAGAAGACAAACAGTACTGCAAGATGTACTTTTCCCAGATGCTGCAGTCCGAGCAAAACTTCGCCATAGCCCATCCCTAATTTCTTGTCTGCTTGTGGTCTTCTACTAATTGCTTACGAAGAGATGGAGCAGTCGGGATTATTGGTGTTTTCTGTTGTGACTTGGTGGGTATGCTTGGTTGGGATTTAGTACCCTTAACCTGCTGGCTCTGCAAACCTAATGCTTTGCTTTAGGGAGTTGCAGCTCCACGGTTGGGGTTGCCCAGTTTTGTGAAGTCAATTGTTGGTTTTGCCACTGTCCTCAGTAGCCAGGGATTGAGGACATGCTTGTGTGACACATTTGTTTCTTAAAAAAAATACTTTAAGCTTGCTTCTTTATGGGGTTTTACCTCTGATAACTTTTGGCCTTGCAGTGGAGCTGCAGCAAGGGCCTACAGGAGTTCTGGTGGGAGAAGCAGTAGGAGACAGTCCTTGCTCTGGTAAGGTCCTGGTGTCCTTCAGACATAGGTGAAGCTCCTGTCCTACCAAAAGAAGGTAGGACATGTCGTGAACATGGTATCGCCATGTTCACGACAGGTTTCCTGTGTAGGATATCGCCTAAGATTTACATCTGGTCCTGTCAGCCAGGTAAGGTGTCTTGTGCAGCATGGCCACACATCTGCTTTGCCAAAATTGATGACTTTGAGACTTAAAGCCAGTTGACAGATAAGTTAATTTGGCTATCTTCTTCAAAAGCGCTCTTTTTCTCTGATGCAATATATAATTATTTTCTCCGCAACATGAGGATTGCAGACACAAATACAAAAATGTGCTCGTTGTTGGTACAGATGTGGGACTATTGGCTAATGTCAAGGAGTGCAATGGGTTTACATGGCAAGGTTTTGGTAGCAGAGGGTTGCAGGGGTGGTCTCTGTGAGCAGAACCCAGCAGCTGCCCCGTGTCAGAGCAGAGACAGCTCCAGCTGCTCCAAAAGGGACCTGCTGCTGGCCAGAGCCGAGCCAGGGAGTGATGCTGGTAGGGCCTCTGGGAGAGCAGTTTGAAGAAAGGGAAAAAACCTGCTGTGCTATCACAGCTGGGAGAGAGGAGTGAGAGAAGCGGCCCTGAAGCTCCAAGGTCAGTGCAGAAGGAGGGCTGGAGGTGCTCTAGGCGCCAGAGCTGAAGTTCCTCTGCAGCCTGTGCTGTACCACATGGAACAGATCTCCACGCTGCAGCCCCCCCATGGGTGGAGGAGCCCCCGGTGGAGCAGGTGGATGTGGCCTGGAGGAGGCTGCGGCCCATGGAGAGCCCCCGCAGGAGCAGGCCCCGGGCCGGAGCTGCAGCCCGTGGAGAGGAGCCCACGCAGGAGCAGGGGGTCTGGGGGGAGCTGCCGCCACCCGTGGGGGACCCGTGCTGGAGCAGTTTGCTCCTGGGGGATGGACCCCGTGGGACAGAGCCGTGTGGGAGCAGTTCCTGAAGAGCTGCTGCCTGTGGGCAGCCCCCGCAGGCTCAGTTCGGGAAGGATGGCATCCCGTGGGAGGGACCCCACGGGGAGTAGAGGCAGAGAGGGACTGTGAGGGAGCAGCGGAGACGAAGTGTCAGGGACTGAGCGCAGCCCCCATTCCCTGTTCCGCTGTGCTGCTCGGGGGAAGAAGGTAGAAGAGGGTGGGTAGGGGGAAGGTGTTTTTGGTTTGCTTTTAGTTCTCACTGCTCTAGGCTGTTAGTAATAGATAATAAATTCTATTAATCTGACTATGTTGTCTGTTTCACCCATGATAGTAATCAGTGAGTGATCTCCCTGTCCTTATCTCAACCCTAGAGCCCTTTTCCATTGTACTTGCTCCCCTTTGAGGAGGGAGAACGAGAGAGCGGTGTGGTGAAGCTCAGCGGCCCGTCAGGGTGAAACCACCACAAGCAGATAGCACACTATCTGTTTTGCTTGTGATTTTCAGGAAATACTTCCTCAGCGCCGAGAGAGAGTGAAAGTACAGCTTGGAAAGTCTGTAGCCTGCCCCGAGGCGCTGCTGGTCCAGCAGCCACCTTGCTGAAGCACAAGGGTCAGATGCTTCTTCTGCGGGGTCAGGTCTGTGCAAGGTGGTGCTGGGACCCATACATCAAGGTTATTCAGTAATGGTGTGGCTGCGAAACTCCATCAGGCTTTCATTGTGCATTTATCAGAAAGAGCCATATAGAGCTGAATAAACAAAAAGAATCCTTAATTTTAGGAGCGATTATTTATATTATTAAAAAAAAGGGAAAGGAAAGAAAAGCAAACCAAAGGAAAACTGTGCAAAATACGTTTTTGTTTCCAAGGGAAACAGTAATGAGAAAGAGTTAGGTCATTGTGGAAAAAAAAAAAAAAAACAAAAAAACAAAACAAAACAAAACAAAAAAAAAACACATAGAAAACCCTTTTTTTAGTGAGGACATGGAAACAGAGCTTATCTTTTTGGGCAGCTTTGCCTGACAGATAAGGCCCTGGATTAGAAGTGGTTTCAAATCCCAGCTCTGCTGGAGAACTTTTGTCAGTTTAGGCCTATCGTTTTATGCCCTTCTAATTTCTTGTTGTGAAGAGAATACATGTTGTCCTCCCAGAAGTGGTTCGCAGTGAAGATGAGGGCCTGATGTGGCCCCTGTGGTAGCGCCCATCTCTGATGATCCCAAAGACTTGAGGCCTACATGTGGCAGGTTGCCCTGCTCACCATGAGGTCCTGCCTGAGATACCACTTTATTTCTCACCCTCCCCTAAGGAGACTGTTGTCATCTGTATATACATGGCACCTATACACCTATAATATACATGTATATACATGGCAGCGCTCTTGGAGATGCCATACATCACCAAATGCCTCCCCTCCTCACCCCCACCTTCTGAGAAGCCCAGTGCCTATATCGGTTGCCTCAGCACCTGTGGGCCAAGGAGCAGATGCTGATTAATTTAGCCTTGCAGCAAACTTTGGAAATGGCTAAGTATGATCCCAGCTTTTTGGGACGTGAATTAAGCATGGGCAGCCATGTGCTGTCTAGAGCACAACCCCAAACGTGGCTTGCTTGATATTCCTCCCTCTGTCTGAGGGACAAGCTGTAACGTATTGCACACTGCCAGCCCCAGCATTGAGGGGTTAGGTCAGCGTTAAAATAAGGCTTATCAAAGAGCTGGGGAACTGGAAGTGATACGGGGGCTCTGCTTTCTGAATCAGCTGTCTTCAAAACCACAGAAGAAGAAATCCTCAGTGTTTGGTGTTACGAAAGCAGAAGCTTTGCTGAGCCAAACCCAAAGTGATGACTACAACAGGTGCTTGCTTTTCAGTTCTCAGTATGATGCTGCAATCTGTGTCCTTTTTTATTTTCCTGGTATGCATTGTATTCTGCAAGCAGCAGAACAGCTATGGTGTCATGGCATAGCAGTGGCAGAAATCCACGCCCTGACAATGTCGCAGGTACGTTTTTAAAATGCCTGAGGTCCCTGAAGTTCATGGTGATGTTGGACGAGGTAGTGGAGAACTCCTCTTAGAAACAGCCCAGGCACACACTGGTGGACCAGGCTTGTTACCACAGCAGTAAGCCATGGGAGAGTACAAACAATGCCATGAGAGCATCCAAAATTTGTTAAACCAAGTTTAAGTTCAGCATTTAAAGAATTCTCACAAGGAGCGAACCCAAAGCAATGCAACACCTCAAAGCCTTTGGATAAAATGAAGGTGTCTTTAAGACTCACATTTTAGCATCCCACTGGAGAAAACCAGATTTCTTTAGGAAAGATGATTTTCTTCAGAAAATTTCTTTAGAGAGCTAAGGTAAATATTAACTGAGAGACCACAGGGCTGCTCCTCTCTCCCACACCCCCTGGTCTTCCAGGCCGCTTAAATCTCCTAAAGGGACAGAGAGGAATAGTTGATGTATTGAAAAATAAAATTACTAGATAAATAACTTCCTTTTCAGGTATTTTAAGGTTGTCCACCAGTTATTTGTAGTACCAGAAGCACCTGCCACGGGTTTGTCCCTACCCCTGCAGCCCCACGTTCACTTATGCGTGTCTGCTTAATGAGCTGGAAACCATTAAAGGGTGCCCGGGTTCCTCCTGGACTTCTAGCTGTGGTAAATCAAAGCCCAGCTGAGGCTTGGTGAGCTCTAAGCATCTTTTCATTTTCAAGTAGTGGTGCTGGATTGTTGATAGTTATCTTTTTGCTGATAGCATTGTTTTTTAAAAAGTGTAATTGCTGTTTAGCTTGTAAGTGAGAGCTGTGGTTGAAATCAGCCTGCTCTGAAGGGAAGAGTGTAAATACTGCTCATTCATCTGTCAGTGAAGACTGACAAAAAGGGACGTGGTTCCATTTCAGAGCCTTGTAATGCCCTGGTTAACCAGCACAGTCCAAAACAAAACCTGACCAAGGCCTGCCTGTTTATATTGGCCACAGCTTTTGGTGTCATCGGAGTATGGGAAAAAATATTTCATACTGACCCTTGTGGAAAAGCCAATGGTTAAGCTGCGGGCGATTTCAAAATGCAGTTACTCCCTACATAAAAAATGTACAGCAGAAAATAGCAGGTCAGCCATGTGGAGAAATAAAGCCAGAAGAGAGAGTATATTTTCAGTAGCAATTTAGTGCATGATTGATCTTACTGGTAGTGTTAGTGTAGTGTTCATAGCCGAGTAAGCCCACTAGCAACAACTTGCTTGTAATGTGTGTGCTGGAAAAATGCAAAGAAAATAAATTAAGTTTTAAGTAAAATTTACATTTGTATTAGAAAATCAACATGTTAGAGTTTAGCATGCTTCACGTTTTATGAGAGCTAATTCCCTTTCCCGAATTGCCCTGTTTATGTGTTTGTTTTGCTCTTTCCTTTGACTCTCCTCCGTGGCTGCTTGTTTGTCTTGATATCTGTACTGAGTATAAATATATATTTTTATTAACACCTGAAAGGCAAAAACAATTATTTCAGGTGCAGTTAACTTTGCCCCCGTATATTTGTTTTCTTATTAAATTCCCCGTAATGCTTCTTCTGATACTTCCTCCCTTCCCACCAACCTCTCTGATAAGACAGCTGATTGTCCTGCGTCATTTTTGCCCCAGGGATGCCCCAAAGCAGATTTCTCTCTTCTTCAACAAATACAGCAGCTCCTGTCTGGAAAACATGGACCAGAAAACCCTGCAGAGATGCAAAGGTGAGGCGTGCAGCGTAGTGGAAGAGTGGTCACACCTCCAGAGACACGATGCGCCTGTGGCGGGGATGGCGCTGAAGCGAGGTGTTGGTTTAAAGGGCTGCAGCCACGAGATGTCAGGGTCTGGTTTTGCTCTCGTCATGCTCTGTGGTCGAGTTCTGCTTTAGGTGTTTGCAAGCGAAGGCTCTTTCCCTCTTGTGGAGGGAAGCTTTCAAGCCGAAGTCTCTTCTTACCCTGTGGAAATCTGAATATGAAAGCTTTCAAAATCACCTGGCAGCGGATGAGATTTCCCTTCTCACCCTGACCTTTCTTTTATAATAACTGAACTTTCGCATAGTCTTTCTGAGCAGTGAAAGTAATCGTGAGGACCGTGTTCAGAAAGGCAGTGGCAGAGGTGGGCAGCCTCCACTGATGCCTTCTCTTTTCCAGCCTGTCCTTGAGTTTCTCCCTTTGTAGCACGGGTGCTCGGTGCAGCCGCCAGCCGGGAACAGTGTAAAACCAGCATTTTTGCGTTGGCTGAGCCTTTTCGTGGTGTGCTCAGCCTTTTTTGTGTGTGTGTCCTGTTTGGCCGAAGGCATGCTGGCAGTTATCTTTTCCTCCCTCTTTGGGCTTTCGTGTGCCCCTGAGATTTGGTACATCTTGCTGCAGCCTTTTCAGATGTTACCACCATCAGCTGTTTACAGCTCTGCTTCAGGAGTGATTTGTAGCAAGTTGGGGAACCCCTTGGGTGCACCTGTATTTCATCAGGGCTTTGGGGTTACTGCCCTAAATATTAGTTTAACCCACTAGTAAAAACAGATTTGCTTCCAAATCCAGACAGTAGGATGGAGAGGCCAAGGCACAGCGCAAGGCAATAAGGCAACAAGAACAGAAAGCATCCGGGTCACTGGATGGAGGTCATGCTCACTTTTGATCCTCGTTTGTAGGTACAACAAAAATTCAAAGGCTGAAATAATGATGACGGTGTCTTGGTGCACAGAATGGACCCAGTGTTACCGAATCATATACTCATTCGGGTTGGAAAAGCCCTCCAAGATCATCTGGTCCAACCATCCCCCTACCACCAACATCACCCACTAAACCATGTCCCTAAGCACCACATCCAGCCTGTATCTAGATCCAGGCAGCCTGAAGTTTGGAATAGCTTTTTGTATTTTCCCCATTTGCTTATATTCAGCTATTGTTTATTTTACTAAACTTCAGGTTTTGATCTGTTTTATGCCAGGGCTTTTATTTTTCTTTTGTATGCCTACTGTAGTTGAGCTGGGATCTCTAGATAAATAACAGTGCTTCAGTATTTGCATAAGGGCCTTATATATTTCAGTTCCACTTGGGAGAAAGTGGAGATCTAGCTTTTGAGCAAGTATTAAAATATCATTGTGGGTTATAAATTGTTGTTATAGGCTGTTCACATAGCGCCTCGGATTTGCATGCCCTAGACTGAGAAATAAAATGAGTGATCATGTTCTGAGTAAATTTATCATTATCTTACTACTGTTCTTTCGCAAAAGGGCAGGCCTGATGTTGTATGTTGAGTTGTGTATGCATGGTGTGTGCAGCTAATCTCGTTTCATAATAACTCCCTTTAGAGTCATTCTATGGCCGGGTGTTATCTCGAGGCCTTGAAACAGCAGGTGGGTGGTTTCAGCTCGCTCAGCCCAGTGGCAGTAGTTCTCCCAGACAGCCCGCTCAGGTTGAAATCCACGCTTTGCACAATGGGCTCTAGGCTGTGCTCAATTCTTTTTGTGTTATTTCCTCTCTCTTTTACTCATTCATGACTGCCACATCATTTTTCCGCGGTGAAGAAGAAAGTGAGTTATTTCCTTGGGGAAGCATCTTCCGGCACATAAAAAAAGTGAATTTCAGTCGTTCTGTTTCCTGCTGCTACGCTTCCATCGCCAGATCAGCTCCTATTTTGCTTGTGCAGTCTCCTTTTTCAGATGTGCCAAATAGGGCATTGGTGAGCTGTAGAGAATATTATAGGACATGCTCCTCCATGCCTGTTCTGGAGCATAGGGAGGACATAAACCTGCTGCATCTGGCTGACAGACCTGGGGATGTGGTGGCTGGGTGCCACTGACACGTCATGAAAGCAGGGTGCCCTGGTGAGTGTTATTTCCATTGGTAATTTCTTTCAGCATCAGTATATTACGGAGAGAGGCTGAGGGAGTTGGGGTTGTTCAGCCTGGAGAAGAGGAGGCTCCAGGGAGACCTTACAGTGGCCTGCCAGTACCGAAAGGGGCCTACAGGAAAGCTGGGGAGGGACTCTGTCAGGAGTGTAGGGATAGGACAAGGAGTAATGGCTTTAAACTGAAACAGGCTACATTCAGATTAGATGTTAGGAAGAAATTCTTCATTCAGAGGGTGGTGAGGCCCTGGCACAGGCTGCCCAGAGAAGCTGTGGATGCCTCATCCCTGAAGGTGCTCAAGGCCAGGCTGGATGGGGCTTTAGGCAGCCTGGTCTGGTGGGAGGTGTCCCTGCCCATGGCAGGGGGTTGGAACTGGGTGATCTTTAAAGTCCCTTCCAACCTGAGCCGTTCTGTGCTTGTATGATACAAGATGTGCCGAGATGTGTACATGAAAGTATATCTCATCTCTGTATGACATGTATGAAGTGCCGGCATTTAGAGGGGACTTTGGTGCTGGGTTAGTCTTCTGGAATGTGAATGTCAGGATTTGTCTGTCCTGTGTCCAGGAGGGCCAACGAAACTCCTCTTCTGGGCAGTAAAAAAAGAGCAGGTCACTGTGGCCATGGACAGATGGAATAAACTGGATTTGGGGGAACACATCCCTTTCTACTCTGCCTCTGTAGCTGGCTTTCAGCTGATGCCTGGCTTTGAGGAAGCTGAAATGAGGTGGCAGGAGAGCCGTGGTGACTGCCTCACTCCAGCAACAGGCCCCTAATGAAGTTACAGGATTTTATTTAACAACTTTGTCCCTCATCAGATTGTTTTTATGTATAAACTCTGGTTATTGTGACTGTAATTGTGTTTTGTCTTTATAATGTGTTACTTTGAGGCAATGTTAAGTACTTTTTTCTCTTGCCCAGCCTGGTTGCATCTACATATGCTTGCTGTGTTCAGTGGAGCTTTTCTTAGAGGAGCACATCGAGAATGTGTGGAGCATCTCAGAAAGCGAACAGAAGGAGATTCCTAAAATGTCTGTTGTGAAGGGAAAGAGGAGCATTTTCTGCAGCAAAAATTAACAGACCTAAAGCAAATTACCATCTGAAATGTGCTGCTTTGGAGAGTTTTCTAAAGACCAAAGGAGATCATGGAAAACAAATCATTCTGCTAATGTAGGACGCAGCTTAGTCTATGAAAGTTATTAGTTTTTGGAAAGTTTTTGTAATCATATAAAACTCTTTCCTAAATCATCTGGGACTTTTTTCCTTTCTTGGCTCACTTAGCATGTGTAGCCTCTTTTATTTGGCGTGGATAGCTGGGTGGCTGAAAGGAAAGGCTTATTCCAGGGAAGGCAAGGGAGGCCTTTTCCAGAGATAAATTTCACGGAGGGAAAGGGGCGGTGGAGTTTTGCCCCACTCTGGGAAATTGCGTAACCACACGCTGATGTGGCAAGGAGTGAAGGAGGGAGAAACAATCCAGCTAAATCAGCTGCAGGTGCAAGGAGATGGTTGAACTTTGCCCGGAGAGTCATTGCCATGAGTCATGTGTATGTGTCTGCCTCCTAGCAGCCTGAACTAACGAACTTTAAAAACTATTATCTAATTAAGATAACAAGGCATTTGAGGAAGGATCTCTCCCATCTGGATGATTTTATTGGATCAGCTAAATTGTATGGCTTTGTTAGCTGGAGTCTGCCTCGATTTCAAGCTACAGCTGGTGGAACAAGATGGAAGAGGGGGCCTGGAGTGAGCTCCAAATTGCACAATTTCACTCCAGATCTCTTCCACTTCTGAAATGAGCCTGGGCACATGCCCGATCAGGGTGTTTCGCTTGTTTGAAAGCGTGTTTCTCGTTCCTCCAGTGCTGTTGGCTGGTTCGAGAAGCATCTTGCCTTGAAATGTCTGGGTTCTCTTCTGCAGATGACGAATGTCAGGGGGAGAATGATGGAGGGGAAATTATTCACTGTGTCCAGAGCTCGTATGGATCAACGTTGTGGGTACGTATGTGCTTTCTCCTGAGGAGAAGTCAGATTTCACGTCACGTGCTGTGGGAAAGAGGCACCACAGGGGCCGAGAGGCAGCGAATATCAATACACTGAATATATATCGACAAAAGCATTCGGCGTGCCAGTCAGAAGGCAGCCTTCTCCCCAAGACAGAGGGCAGCTGTCTGCTGCTGACTCGAGAGGTGTTTATGAGCAAATAAATCTTTGTCTTCTTTCCATCTGCTAATGCGGTTGTGCTAAATCAGTGGAAAGAAATAGGAGGAAGGTGTGAGGCCCTACCTGCCAGTTGTGGTGCTTTGCCCAGGTCCTTTTCTCTTCAGGACTGTTTTTCTTACTGCTTATGTAACGCAGTTAAAATACCCAGAAAAGGGAAAGTTGTATTTCTAGATACCGAGTCAAAGTATGATCTCTGTAGCACATTTTTAAGGCAATTAACCTAGCGTGGTCCTAGTCACCAATGGAAAGGCAGACACGCTTGCCAGGGAAGTTTTTGCCTTGTCTGTCCTGCGGTTTGTGGTCTGCTAATTAGGTCAGTTGGTTTATTTGAACTAGACAGAGATTTGTTAAAGTGCGTGCCTGTAAAAGAAGGCATGGCCGTTTCCTTGCAATGAGGTGGCAATTCTGAGTCAAATGTTGCTCTTCCCTGGTGGTGTTTTCACAAGGCCAAACAACGCACGCTGGGTACCTTCTTAAAGACCTGCGTTACTTCTGATGAATACCACAAGGCAAGTGTAGGAAACTAACACACTCACAAGCTTGCAGCTAATTTTGGGTGGAATGTGTACTGTTGCTTTCAGAGAAAGCAGATATTTAAGAGATTATTGCAATTAAAATATCCATTGTTTTGCTTTTCCTTTTGTATTGGAATATTGGAGTATGTTCTGTTGAAGTTCCCCTTAGCCACTTGAGCAGAAATATATCTAATTTTTCCTTCTGCATCGCTCCTCACTGCTGGTTACCTGTGGATCTCCAGTGGCTAACACTATGTGCAGTTAAGAATTTACCTGCATTATTCTGGAGCTTTTTTTTTTTTTTTTTTTTTTTTTCCTCCCAAAGGTCTAAATAGGCCATGTTTTCATCAGTTTAGATGCAAAAAGAAAAATTACAGTCATTAGCTAGGTCTCTTTCTAAGCTGAGGACCAGGGGGCCATGGTCTGGCCACATTCCCTTGCTCCTTTTTGTAACCCTCCATCTAAAACAAAACCCAGTGCATTCTTGCTGACAGGCAAATTTAATTCCTTGGCATTCCGGGAGGCTCCTTCCTCCCACTGCCGGCTGTTCAGAAAGTAGTTCAGCATTTAGGACGTCCGTGTTATATGGTCCTTGGCTGTGTTACTAATTTCCCATAATCTCTGCTAAGAACCGGCATTGTCTGATTTGGGATGCATTGCTTAAAACATTAAGAAGCCGTTCCCTCCAGGGCTGCACAAGAGGGAGAACGCCGTGCCCAGTGGCCGGGGTTTATATGATCGGTATAAAGGTTTGAAAGTTCCTTTTGTGCATTTACTGCACAAATTTATTTTGCTCTTGGAATCCCTCTATTATTCTTAAAAGCACATGAAGAATTTATTTTACACTAATTAAAAGCATACTACATCGTTTTGGACCAAGCCAACTAATGTAAGCTTTTTTTTAAACTGGTATTTCGCAAATGTTTTTCAGCTGTTTGTGAGAAAGAAGATAGGTAAAAAGGAAATACTCATTTTTGTTGCTTTTTCCCCCCTCTCAGAACTTTGACTACAATTTTTTCAAGTGTTTTAAGTGATTTTTTTTTTGTTTTTGTTTATTTTTTTATATAAAGGAAAAAAATCTGTGTTGTCTTGTTACAAAAAAATAATCTATTATAATTACTAGATAGGAGTTTGTGTAGCAAAAATACTAATCTCTGAGAACTTCTATTTGGAGAAACTGGGAAAGAAATGTCTTATTTCTTATGGAAAGTAAAGACAGCAGTAAGGGTTGTTTTGGGTTGTAAGATGTTATGTATCTCTTAACTTGTTTTCATCGTTAATTTAACCTTAATTCTTTAACTTCTGTTAACAGTTTTAAGACTAAATGTAACATTAATACAGTAAAAAAACACAAAACCAAATTTTGCAGTATTGGCAGCAGATTGCAGATAGACTATCAAATAGAAATGCAAAATTAATTTTTTGCTGTGTAGTTGCTTTGGTTTTCTGATGACAGTGCTGCCAAACGCTGAAGGTGATGGAAGTTTAAAGCTCTTATCACCCCCTTAGACCTTGATTAATCTGAATTTATGCTCAAGCTGTGCCTTATATCCTTGTTTCAAATGAATTTCTGGAGCACAAAATTTTCTGAGGCTGTCCATTTGAGCCTCTTCTGGCTTTTCTGAGGGCTCAGCCCTGAGTGAAGTGACCGTGACAAAATCCGTCCTCTGGGGGCTGGGGGTGGAAAGGAGCCTGGGCTACTTGTGCAATGAAAAGGAATTCAGTGAGGGGTTCCGAGTTCTCTCCCAGGAGTTCGTTACATTTCCTAGCAAAGGCCAGATACTTGTTCCTAAAAACTGTTAATTGGATTTCATATGCTTGCAAACAATCACGGAGCTGGTAACAAAGAACTGATGGAGCGGATGGACAATGCCTGGTGCTGAGTTTCAGGATAAGTGACAGTCCCGCGCTCATTATGAACTGCTGGGGTGTTCCTCCGTAGTTAAGGTTGCAACTAGTTCCCCATTGTATTTCATTTCATCAGGTTATTTGTTTTGCTGTATGAGAAAACTTGGATTCGAGGATGTCTTTTGTCAGCTAACTTTATTTTAACAAAGCGTTTCTTGTGTGTTTTCAGTGCTAATTGAAGTCCATCAGTGGCTATATGATTTAATGGTCTTAATAGGAATCTCTGAGCACAAACAAAACAGAACACTGTAAATCACAGCATGTACACAGAAACGTAATTCTCTCTCTATGGAGAGGTAAACAGCAAAATTACTGAGCTGTATTATATTGGGTTCCCTGCAGGTCATCCAAAGAAGCGGGATTTCAGCTTTATCCACTTTTGTAAAATAATGTCGCATAAACAGACTAAAGTATAAATATCAGTGACTTCTTTTGTTTCCTTTGTGTGACCATAACCAGTGCTGCTACTGTTGAAGAGTTACAGCTGCTTACCATGCTCCTGCGAGCTTACACATAGGTACGTGGCTGATGATCTAACTGAGCACGTTTTTTGGCAAATATTGTTTTAAAATAATTGAAGATATGCTGTTTTAAAAATACTCACCTGCCTATGATGCTGGTAACCAAGGTAACTTGCACATGATATTATATGCAGATGTCTTACTGGGACAGCCTATTTTTTGTTTCATTGTCAAGTAGGTGGCAACCATGCAGAAATTTTTACTTGAAGAACTGCTGCGTGATTACTAGTCATGCTGGGCATGTGAAATATAGCTCTACAATCAGTTTTTAAATGTCCTGTATTTTACTTATGGACTACAATATCTATCCTTTTCTCCTACTAGTAATACAAGTTTATGATTTAAATAAGAAGCAGAGCAAACATATTCACAGGCTTATGCCAGCAATGGTTGCAGTTGAATAGGTGTTATTTTCCATCTTTTCTCTTTTGACCTTGTTAGCTAGAAAATCTAGGATGCCATCTCAGACTAATTGTACTGCTGGAGTGTGTGCATTGTACCTGGCTGAGGGATGTCTTTTGATGTACACAGAGATTTAATTATCAATATATCTCTTGACAGCATTTCAAGAATGGTAGAGAACAGAACAAGTGTGCTATTTTTAAAGCTATCATTGACATCTTCAAAGTCCATGGGATATTGACAAAGCATGATATTAAATAAAATTCCATGGTGTGATATTGAGAGCTACTATTAGACTGAATAAGAAAAAATATATATTACAGAAGCAAGGAAAGACGCTGTGGATGGCAGATTATTCCTTCTTGGAATAATGTGTCAAGGTGTGTATTTTATTGCTGCTCCTTGTGTCTTTCTGTTACCTTATATACAGAACAACCTACTGTGTCGTGTGCCATTCCCTCCTGAAGGGAAACCCATACCTTGTTTATCTGATGCTGAAGCTGGTCAGCTGCTAACCAGTTAGTCCACATGCTGTTTCTTTCTCTATACTGGGGGATTTATGGAAAAGGGAATCAGTTAGTTGCTGCAATGGGAGTAATGCAGAGTGCCCTGTGCCAAATATTTAAGAGCAGTTCCACCTCTGGGTGGGATCAGCTCTGGAGAATGTACATGAGGTGATCAGGGCTTCCTTTATTGAAGAAAAAAACCAATACTTTTATCTTCAAGTAGATTGCAGTTTGTTTCCTTGGTTATATATTTGTGGTAGGAAGAAATGCAATTTCATATTAATGATGTTATAAATTCATATCTGGAATAATTTAGGAGGAGCTGAAGGAGACACAAGTTAAAAAACCAAACAAACAAAAAAAACACAACACCAACAAAATAAACTAAATTAGGACATTTCCAGTTACGAATGCAGAACCAAAACCTAACACTTGAAAACAGCAAATTACAATTGCTCTCACTTACGTGCTCTTAACTTTTCATGTGCTGTAATGTCACACGTACAGTCCTTGAAACAAAATGCAATAAACTTTCTGCCTCATTTCTTTTGTTCCACTAACGTAGTAAACCATTTAGGATTAACATTTGTAATCTAATGTTACTTCCTTGATTGAAGTGTTGCTGCCTAAAACATGCGTGTTTACTGTCATTCCTCCCTACTTACATGCAAGTTTCAACCTTCATTTGTTGGCGTGCGTCTTGTGACCTGCCTTTGTGCTGCCTTTGTGTGGACGTGAAATTCCTCTGCTTCATTTGCAAATATTTCAGTTTTATGCCACCAAAATATAACCCTTTTTTTTTTTTTTTTCACTGAAATGCTTTGATATGGTAATAATCAAAATATGGTGTGATTCCAAATGAGGTATACAAACTTTCTTGTTCTTGGCATGAAAATATTACTCTCTGGAAACACCTTCTGTGTCAAATGATGGATATGTTCCTGTGATTTATGTAAGTGATTGTCAGGAGGTTTTGTGGTTCATCCAATTTTAGCAGTCAAGTACTCTTTCCTTGTCACTTCTGACATACTTGATGAATTTCCATGATTAGCTAACGTGCTTCATAATTGTCAAAACTTTGCAATGGTATTCCTTAGAAATATTGAGAAGGGGGAATTCAGTTCTACCTCCCAGTTTTTCTGAACAGGCTTTTTTTTTTTTTTTTTTTCCTTCAGTTCTCTCCAGTACATTTATCCTCTCCAGTAATCTTCTGCAAACCTCTCAGTTTGCTTTGCTAAATACTCTCTCAGATACATATTTTGTCTGTTTAATGATGAACAATCGTGCTATTCTTTACTTGGGTGCAGTAATACCTGACTGCATGAATACTCCAGTTGTTTTTAATGGGACTATTCTGGTAGTAAGATGCTGTGATACTGAAAATGCGACACAGGACTTTTCTATCTGCTGCTTTATAACTCGGATTTTCTAGAAAAGTCCTTACACGAGGTTTTTTTTCCCCTACATCCAACACTTTCAGACACCCTTGGCCTCCATTTTGAGTGGGCACGCATCTCTCTGCTGCGCTACCCAGGTCATCAGTGCAGATGCTTAAAGACTGCTGGAGTATGTCCTTCCTGTCACTGTAAAGGTGGAGTTGTTTATGGTGCCTTTTCTAATTCTTTATATTTGCAATTCAGTGATTTCTGGCTTCGCGGCTCGTGTGGCCCTTAATAGCCAACCTCCACCCCATGCGCCATGGCTCTGGGAAGGACCCCGCCATTACGGGCAGCAAGGCCAGCACCTCACTGCCACTTTCCACCCCCTGTCACTTATCTGTCTGCCATGCCTGGTGTTAATTACAGTGCGGGAAACTGAAAAGGAAGGGGAAATGCAAAGGAGCCTCACAGCCCTGCTTTCAGGTCTCTGATGCTCTCAGGAAAGGCGGAGAGGGCACTGCTGGGGCTTACGTGGCTGGTGGTGCTGGCTGATGGAGGCAGTGAGCAGCACAGAAACGATTCACGCCCGTATATTCGGCTTATGGGGTACTGTGAAGTGCAGCCATGCTCGCCTGGGGCTGGGGAAATAAGAGCAGGGAGACTGTGAAGGCTGCTGTGAGGAGACTGTAATGATTTAGAATAAAAGCAGGGAAGACTGGTGAGGAAACTGCTGTAAATCAAGTATAGGGTGATTTTTGGAAAGGAAGAGGAGCAAGGGAGACAATTCCTTTGTCCCTTCACAGTTACTCCACCACCCCATCAAAGCAAAAAGCTGGGGCTTGGTGGAGAAAGCTAGGTCCTGGACACGTGTGGGGAGGGCAGGGCCCAGCTGGGGGCTCCTGCAGCTGAGGGAAATGCTGCTCAATGCCCCTTTCTAAAACAGGGAGACGTCTACGCATATTCCTTAAGCAAAGCCACCTCTGAGAGTGGCAGGATTATTCCCTAAAAATAGCAGGATGTCAGTGTGTCCTGGGCCTGGTGTGGGTACAAGTACTCTCCCTCATCAGTGCAGTGTGAGTGGCTGTAATGGTGCCTCTGCCTGGCTCTGACATTTGCAGCTCCAGTGTGCAAATGTTTGGAGATCCCCATTCGGATATAGTACTTGTGTTTGAGGTGAGAACGTATAAACTGCATCCTGGAAGGTTCTGCGGGTGTATTTTATCGGTCGTTTTTCCTCCTGCCTTCCGTTGCAAACCTTTCTGTGAACTCGAGTCCTCCCTCCAATTTGCCTGAAGGAAATGTGAGTCGACTTTTCTTCTGTCTCATTATTGACTCCTTGTTGCAGCAGGAGTGTTTCATCTTCCGGAGGCAGCGGCTGTGGGTGCCTGGGGGAGGATGCCATGCAGCGCGGGCAGCTCAGCATCCATCAGGAGCTCTGTAAATGTGAGACAAAACAGTAAATGCTGCTGTCATAATATAGCTGACCTGGGCCCCTCTGTGTGCCAGAGATGCCAAGAAGTTACCTGCGTGAGCAAGCGGTCCAGTGCTTTTTGTAGCTGGAATAATTTTATGGGGTTTTTATCTTTTGTGCTTTTCTTTTCCTGGGTAAAGCACTGGAATTGAAACCTTTGTCCTTGAAAAGTCCCCACAAAATAAAATCTCTCTGAGATGAGAAACCAGTAAATGTGCTTTCTGAATTGCTTACATAAATAACTAGAAAACTCATTTTCTTGTCTCTTCAAAACATTGCAGTTCAGTATATCAGAGGCTGTGTGGTATTCCAGTCTTTCCCCCATGGCCGTGCAAAGGTCGGTGTGTAATTATGCCAGTTTGTTGCAGGAAAGTTGTGATGACGAGACCTTTAAAACAGTTTGTGAATGAGAGAAAATATTTCTTCTGCTGGACTCTGCACTACTTCGCCCTGTCTGCAAGGTGTAGCTTCGTTGAATATTCAGAAAAAAATAAATAAAAATTCGGATGTTTTCACTGGGAAAATGGCACCTTTGCAAATTAGACCAACCAAAGCAGAGCTGCACTCTGACGTTGCTTGCTCTGTGAAGAAGGGGCACCGAAATGTTTTTAAAACTTTGAAAATGAATATTTGCAATGAAATTTGGAAATAAATATTCATAGTTGAAGTTTCTCACCATTGTTAATTCCTAGAGGACTGCTGATCAAAGGCCTTGAAGTATTTGCTGTTGATTTAAGCAGGGATGAGTTTATGGCAGAGCAGACTCCTTTTGAAAACCCAGCCCAGCGGTAGCTATGACATTACAGGACATAACAATGTAAAAGTGAAGAGGGATGGGAAGTATTTTAAAGAATGTAAAACAAATACCACCGAACAAATAAAGGCTGTCTAAAACCCAGCAAATGAAGCTTGCTTTTGATGTACCTTGCTGCAGATGACATTTTGAAAGCTGTCATTTTAGCAGAGGAAGGGAACCAAGTCCTTGTAGATGAGTTTGTCATCAAAATTGATTTGAGAAGAACTTAAAATGAAATAAAGAGAATTTCTTGTTTTGCTATTAAAAGGCTTGGCCATACTAACAAAGCGGTCTGACAGCTCTGTAGTAGGTGGTAGGTGCCCACTGAAATGTATCCCATGCACTGCATCAAAGCCTTTCTGTTCTGCCCTGGCTGCGAGCCCCCCAGGCCACGAGGAGAGGACGGCGCCCCGGCACAGGCATCTGTCACCTTGGCATTTAGGCAGGTCACTCACTGGCTGCTGTGAGACTTCAGAGGGAGCTTTCTGGCTGCCTCTGCATTCCTTGATAATTCCTAAAAAGTCCACTCCCCCGGGCAATTGATCACAGGGCTGCTATCAAGCGAATTCCTGGATGACACCCGGTGTCAGCTTTCCCCGCACGTTTCCTCCCTGCCCCAGCACGAAGGCCGGCCAGGGGCCATGCCGCTGCCTGCAGGCCGCGATGGCTCCGCAGCCGGTCCATGAGGGCCAGGAGCAGGTGGCCCGCGGCTGCCATGCCTCACGTTGCCACCTCAGACCTGGCGGCCGTGTTGGCGAGAGCGGTGGTTGTGCCAAGATGGGGTAGCTGCCGCCAGTCGTGTTTGCGATAAGAACTGCAGCCTGGGCAGCCCTCGGCCTTTCCACCCACTGCAGGCACGGGTGCCTGTGCGTACATGTATGTGTATGCATGTACTAATCTCCAAAGTAGTAATTTCCAGCGGAGCCGTAATCTGCAGTTTCCTTTGTAAAAAGCTGTCTGTCTGGAGAGTAAATTTGAGCCTTTTTTTTCAGTAGGTCACCTGCAGGGCAGGCAGCCAGGGTGAATTTTCCTAGGCCTGCTATGCAGGTGACCTAAATCTTTTCACCTGACTGGGTTTTCCTTCTCAGCAGTGACACATCTGGGAGCCATCCCTGCTCAAGCCTAGATCTCTCCCTTGAACAGACACTATCAAATTTGTCTGAGTGGTAGCTTTTACGCCGGTGCCTGTTCAGCAGCATGGACCATAGCTCCTCGGGGACTGGGCCGGGACCGGCAGCACTGTCTTTGTTTGTTCTGTGTGGATGGTGCTCAATCTACTGCTGTTACTCCACTGGACTTCCCCCTTCTACTCACATTCTGCATTGTTTGATCTTATATTACATGAATTGCAGTCTATATTAAAATACCTAAGTGCTTTATGCTGGCAAATGTTACATTATAGGCTGTGGCCGTACAAGGAGTTGGAAGTTTTCCTCAGTGCTCGTAATAGTGAAATTGGCCCTGGAAGGCGATTTTGCCCAGCACGGCCACCACAGCAGATGATAAGGCTGTGTGCAACGTTTTGTGAGAATGATAGCATTGTCAAGAGTACGACTGTTGCAGAGTATTTTTTCCCAAGTACATGATACAAAGGGAGGTTAAAGCTAAGTGAGATTCTGGCCAGCACAAGAAAAATGTGGATCACAAGAAGGTCAGCGACCAGCTTTTAAGAGTGACGTTCGCTGCTGGAAAATCTTGGTAAGCAAACCAGTTAGTACTTCGGAAAGAAATAAATAAGATTTTTGTAACGTAGATGAAATTAATTTGATTTTTCTGATGCTTACAGAGTCAGCTTCCTAAATGATATTAATCAACATTGCATAGGAGAACTGCTCGGTTTTCCTGATAATTAAAACAGCTGGGACGTGGGCCACAGCACCGAGTTAGTGGGGTGTAAGAGCTGGAGGAGGATGGGGGCAGTGCTGTGCTCCTCCAGGTGAGACCATAATGTTCTTTGCTGGGAGCTAAGTGTGAAGGGATGAGGTTTCTGCTGCTGAAAATACTTGTAAATAACAGCAGGGCTTCACTGGTATCTGTAGTTCCTCCCCCGCCATCGCCTTCTCCTGATATTTAACTGTGCCCAGGTGTAGAGGGTTGAGGTAAAAGTTGTGATGTGTAAAACTGAATGCCCCTGTTTTGAAACTTTCTGTTGGGTTCAGAAGGCAGTATTTCCTCTCTTGTTTATTGCTCAATTAGCTTGAAGGAATCTTCTGGATTTCTTTTCCACTGCAGTGTGTTAAAGTTGCCTTTCTTCCTTGTCC
The DNA here is from genome assembly GCF_009819795.1 of Aythya fuligula. NCBI lineage: Eukaryota > Metazoa > Chordata > Aves > Anseriformes > Anatidae > Aythya > Aythya fuligula. The sequence goes on along the minus strand of NC_045560.1, from coordinate 145,642,017 downwards.
TCGGAAGAAGTTTTGGATTCTGTCATTCTCTGTGGTTCTCAACATCTCTGTCTTTCAACCCTCACTTGCAAAATTCCTCCGGGCTAACCAGATAGTGTTACCTGGGTTTGCCCTGGGGATCCTTGCATGTGAAAGGATCCTTGCTGGGTCCCTTGCTGGGCAGTGTCAGCCTGCCCTGGGACTCCTTCAGCTAGAGCAGCCAGGAAAGGGAAGGCAAATCAACTCTAGTCGGTGAGGTCAAAGCACGTAAATTAAAATGTGAATGGTTTCACCCAGGTGTGAAAAGGCCTTCAGGAGGAAGTGGTGGGAATTTGGCTTCACATCCTGGAGGGCTGTCAGTTAGTGCCTTTTCCAAGTCTCTCTTAAACCTTGTTTTACATGGAGATGGCTGAAATCTTAATAGTCAAGTCTTAACACCCCTAAGTAAATACCTATTTACGTTGCCAAGTTAAATGCATGAACTGAAGAACATGCAGTAGAGAAAAATCTGAATAATGGTAAAGAGGGCTTGGGTCTCTGTGCTAATGGTTATTCAGTGGTTCAGCTGGGAGCCCCTTGATATGGGGAATTGAGGTGTTGCATTTGGGGCCTGGACGAGCTGGTCCCCTGGGAGGGGAAGGCGGTCTGGGACTGACCGGGTGGTGCAGCAGAGCCGGGGGTCCGGGCGGTCGGGGTGCCCGTTCTGCTGCAAGTTAATGACCATCTGCTACAAGAAAGGCTCGAGAGGTGGTATCCACAGTGACAGTTTACATTCAGGAAGTTCTCACCAATTAAGGGCTTTCTTCTTAATGAAAGTTTGCTTTTGCACAGTGAATGATTTATGGCAGGGTTTTAAATGTATTGCTTTGACTATGCCTATACACTTTGAACACCCTAAATAAAATCAGAAACCTTTGAAACAAACTCATAAATATTGTCTGAGCATTCAGAATATATTGCTTTCTGGAGGATGTGTAATGTAGTTTATCACCCAGCAGTTACAGGAAGATATTTAAACTATGTAGAGGTTGTTGCTTGAGCCCCCAGTAATATAATTACTCCATTAGTTACCGAATCCTGAAGTAACCTCAAGCCCCTGAGATCTGAAGTAGTTAATGCCAAGGGGCACATGTATTTTAGACAAAGCAAGCTATTTTAAACAGGGATTAGTTGCTTGTCTTTTGTCTAAAGCTTTGCAGTCGTATATTTGGAGGAAAAAAAAAAAAAAAAGATTAATATTTTTCTGTCTGCTGGATTAATGAAGTGAAATTTTCTTGTTGGATTTTTGTAACCGTAATAATTTCTAATGAAACACGGAAAAGGAGAAGCTTCCCCCCTCCACCCATGCCCCCTCCAAATCATCTGAAATCCTCAAATCTTTAGTCACAGATATGTCAGCCTAAACCAAATCTGGCATGCAGCAACCAAATGGGTGGGCAAGACAGGTAAGGTTTTATCTGCACGGGAGGGGTGGGTGAATAGCGGCTGGGTGCTCTCAGCTCCTTAAAATGTGCTAGAGGACTTCATCAAAAGCTTGGGGCTGAGCTGCTTCCAGGCCTTTGTTTGGCAGATACTCTTTATAGTGGGTAATGACAAAGCGGTATTCCACCGGGGAGTCCTTACAGAGTTTCGTCCTTTATCCCAAATTAATTATTGTTGTGAGAGAAGGGACAACAGTAAGAGAGGACTTATTTCGTAGGGGAATTATCATCTTCTTAAATATTCTCATTGTAGACTGTAATTTTCTTTTACTTTGAGCACTGGCTAAGTAACTTTATATCAAGCATTGATCCTATTTTGTTGAAACATTTACATGGTCCATTGCTTTTGATTTGTGCAATAGCATATTTGAAGTCCTGTCAAGCACACCCATTCAGCAAAGCCGTGCCAGCCATTCATAATTTTACTTGATATTAAATGGTACGAGTTGGCTTTGAAAAAAGCAGCTTGTAGGCCTGTGTTCTCTGTGATTCTTTTGAGTCTCTTCCAGAACTACACTTTAAAGGTATTTCAGGTCCTACCTGAAATTTTAACTCCGTGACATTTGCATTCAAAAGCCTTTTTGTGAGACGAGGCTCCGTGTGCTACTGGAACATCCTGAAACCAAAGAGTTAATAGCATAGCTCTGTTTCCTTCTAAACCTATGCATCTTGGGGTGTTTGGCTACATTTTTCTTAATGAGTTCTGACAAGAGGTTGAAAACTTCCCAGTAGTCTGAGTTCACCTCAGTAACTAAAAGTTCTGTGTGACTAACTAAATTAATTTCTTTTTTTTTTTTTTTTACATTAAAGGGAAACAATCTGATAAGCAGAGCATAAACAAGTGCCCAGGTGGAAGACAGCTATTTTCTTATGTTCTTGCATTCTTCTCGGAGATTGAAAGCGCATTCAGATGCCTCCGATGTCAGGTATTAGAACATGTATGTGCAAGATACTGATGGAGGAGACAAACCAAATGAGGACTGGGAACTGTTGCATTGCCAATTATTTCTTCCTTTGATTCTTTGCTGTCTCTCACTGTATAGACTGAGACATCATGAATTAAGATCCTGGAGATAAATATTTCTTTGGCAAGCTGAGAGAAATTAATTTTAAATGTAGAAATGAAACATTCTTATTAAACAAATTTCTCTTTATTCTTATTCCATGCCGTTTTCTGTGTCTGTCTTTTGAACAGTATGATTTTTGTTTGGGACATTTATTTTTTATTTTTATTTATTATTTTTGCAGTTAATGCAGTTTTACATATGACCAGAATCAGGCCTCAGCAAGCATTTCACACTCCAGTGATGATTTGCTTGCTACTAGACCAAACTCTCTTAAGTGCACAGTGCCACAGTGCAGCTGGAAACCTTTTCTAAACCAAAGTGCTTGTGGGTGGAGGTGGTTATTTTTTATCCTCGACTTGTCTGGAGTTGTGGGGTTGTTGTTAAACACTTTCATTTCCTTTAGGTGTAGAGGACTAAACCACGACAGCACCACAGTCCTACAGGAATTAACAGACCTTTTCCCAAAGAGCTTCTTGTCTTAGTCTCAAAATTTAAAGCCTTTTTTCTTTCTTTTTTAAGTGAGAGGAATATCTCCTTTCCTTCCTTCCCCACCCCACTCTAGGTACTGTCCATTGTTTTTTGTTCATCTTAATAAACTGCAATGAATTGTAATGAAGATAAACACTCCTGCCCTTAGTAATGTAGCTTGTCTTTCTTTGTGTGAAATATTTCTGCCTCCTGTAGCAAAGTGCTGCTTTGATGCCTTGGGATCTGCCACTGCTTTCCAGTGGGTTTCTCATTGCTGGCAGTGAGCACGCGATGGTTTGATGTCCTTTTTTCTTTTTTTCTTTTTCTTTTTCTTTTTTTTTAAAGACGGGATGAGAATCCTGATTTCAAAGCTCAGAGCATCTGCCTGTGCGAGGGGGCAGCTCACATTTTGTGTCTGAAAAATTCAGTACTATGCCAAATGAATATTTGGCATTGGGGATGGCTGTTACCTGTGCCGCTTTGCGTGTTGTGTTGCCATACAAAATATATATTCATAATCTGTGGTTTGAGAGCTAGTAATTATTGAGCAGATGCGGCATACGATGATAGTGAGGATTTTAAGCAGCTTAGTGATATCGCAGTTTAAAGAATGTTTACTGGCTATGGTAACATTACTTCTGGTTGCCTGTCTTAATTCATTTCAGATTAATCTGTCTTATAGGAGGAAGGGAAATGAATTGAGTCAGTAACTTCAAGAGTTATGTAAAATCTGTACGGTGCTAAATAATTGTGCGGTTTTATGTATGCTGCTGAAATTGGAATGTCATTTTGACACAAATTTGCCCAAACAGAATGCTGGATGATCTGATCTCTTCCTCAAATAAAAGCCTTGAAACTTCTATTTATGTACTGCTCGAGAGTTTAGCAATCTCATTGTCTTCTTTTACAGGATGTCTTGGGCATATTAGTTTTTCCATATGGCAATTATCTAAATCTGCCCTCGTTTGTGTGTGTGAGCACAGGGGAGGTTTGGATGTGTGTGTTCTGGAGTGTGATGCTTGGAGGGCTTTGGGAGCAGGCACACAAATAGTGAACCCCATTCCATAACACTCATGTTGAACAAATATCTAACTGAATCAGATAAGGATATGACAAAACAGAAACATATAATTGTATCAAAAGCAAACAGACTAAAAATGACTAAATATTTTGGCAGGGAGCCCTGCTGAGGAAACTAGATTAAGTCTATCTGTTACATTATGTGGGAAGGAAGAGGAGGTCTGGATTCTCCCCTGCTCCAAAACTCTTAAGCCCAAAATATGATTCTCTTTGACTGTTTAGAGCTATTGAAAAATTAGTGAAAGGCAAGCCAGAACTGGATGAAGGACTCCAGTGCCAGCTATTAGAATTAGGAGTTTGGAACCCCTGGCTAAATCCATTTGGTTGTTGAACTCTCTATAGCTTGTGACTGTTGGTTAGTTTTTCCTATTTATTTTAGAAATAGGCCAGTGGGAAAAGTCTGGGCTCCCCGCCCTAAACAAAATAAATTGTGATTTCATCGTGCTTTGGCCTTATCTCTGTTGTTCTTTATTCATCGCAGGCAAATCCGTCCTGAGTGATCGCTGGTTCTCCTCTTTCACTGCATCCAGCTGGAGCTTTGAAAACGTGGCACAGGGTTTTTTTCAATATGTGTTATCAGCTGCTCTATATCAAGCTTCATCCTGTTTCGTTAGTCACTTGGTTCCTCTGAAACTTACGACTTTCTAAGTTACTGAAGGAAGAATATCTTCTTTTCCTTTGATGCCCCTCCACCCCCTCAGTGGTTAGTGTGAGATGCTGGGATCAGTAAATGCAGAGAATCTCAAATTAGAGGTGTGGTAATCCTCTGGGTCTGCTGCAGACTTAGGGCTTTGTGTCCATCATCGTCTCTGTGAGCATGGCTTCCAGAGCCACGGAGTCCCAGAGGACGAAGGTTTGTGCGTGATTGCTGAATGCAAAGCAAGTGACTGGATAAATTCATTTACATTTTGATATGCACAGGATTGTGTTGCACATAATTATTACCTCTTTTTTATCATTAGTTTCTTTAATATTTTTTTGGGTGGAAGCATCTCTTTGAGTTTTTTTTTGTATCCCTTTGTCTCCTTCACTGCTACAATAAGCAAAAAGGCAAGCTTTGGTGCAGTACTCAGTACCCAATGTGTTAAATCACATCGTCATCAAAAGAGTAAAGGGCTGCTTTGTTGTTCATCTGCTGCTACCGGTGACACTTCACAAGAAAAATTCCTTTACCTCAAAGGCCTTGAGTGTGACTTCATTCTCCCTGCCTTAGGACAGCATTATGCTGTGGGTAACTGGGTGTACAGACAGCAGCTCTGTCCTAGGAGCTGAATAATTTGGGGAAATGATGCTTAGCATTCAGTTGCTCCATTGTCTGCCGTATTTGACCTTAGTTTGTAAACTGAGAGGAATGGCATGAAACACGCCGCTGTCTCGGCCTGGTGGAGCCCCAAGCTGATTTCTGCGTGGCGGTGCAGGCTGAGTGGGAGCAGAAGGTCCAGTCGGCAGGCTGAGGGGCTCTCTGGGAGGATGGGGGCTGTGGCAGGGAGAGAAAGAAGCCGTCTGGTTTTCAGATCGGTCTTAGGATAAAGGAAGCCAGAGAGCATGAAGAGGAAACCTGCTCCTTTGGGAATCGGGGCTCGGTGTGAATGGCTGTTTCTGTGTGAACCTGCCTTAGGACCTGACTCTTCCCCCTCCTTGGTTTCTGACAAAGTCTGCCACTCGCACGGCTCCTGCTTCCGTGACCTTGACCTCTGCAAAGATCTTTCCAGAAAGGAAAGAAATAACCATTATGCTGTTTCTTTCCCAAGCTGGATATTTACTCGCAAAAGAAAAAGCGTTGAATAACATGTGCCACCTGGAAAAGTCTCTCTGTAAGTATGTGCTTGCGAACACAAATAACATGTATTATGATAATAATACATCACCTAGAAAGCAGCACTTCAGTGCTTCTCTCTGTCTGCTAGGACATGAATTAGAATGAAGCAACGAAGATTGGGGGGAGCATCCTGTGGGAGGAAAATACACCACTTTCTGCCTTCTCACAGGAGAATTGAGATTTACATTTGAAAACACTTGGTTCATCAGCTTTTGTGTCTCTATTTTGCCGTTGAAAAAGTAGGTGAAAGGAGATAGGTTGGCTGTGAAAAAAGCAGAAATACAGAAAGCCAGCCCAGCCAACATTTGTTTTTGGTTTGTTAAAGCAGATCGTCCAGATGTATGTGCAGGAGTGCCAAAAGAGTAACTCTCAGCAAAGTTTAAGATTTTCAAACTCTTTGACAAACCCTAGCACTGACTTGGTATTACCTTAGGATAGAAAGCTCACTTTAATGAAGCACCAGAGACTTTCTGTAGCACATTGTAACATTTGTAAAAGCATTTAGTCTGGATGCTTGACCTGTCCTGAACCTGCCCAGCTTGCGAGACCTAATGAGGATGGATGCACGTGGGATGGGTGAAGGTGGGAGCGATCAGACGGGCGTGGATAGGGAGTGCAGGAGGGAGCCCTGCACTTCTCAAAGATACGTTTTTCTGCGTTTCTTGGCGATTAGGTCATGAAACCAGCATTAGTGCTGATGGGAATTTGCGTGGCTTAATCTTCATAAACAGCATTAACATGCACCCCGCAGCACTTAACGTGTTAACGGATGGGAACGCTGGCTTTCAGCTCGCGCATTTGAAAGAGGCAAGATGGGGTTTCGGAGGTCATTATTACCACACATTAAAGTAAAATTTATGTTGCACAACTCAAAACTCTCGAACAGATGGAGCTGGAATGGCTCCCAGCATCTGGTCAGAACGCCAGGGCTCGCTCGAGAAGGGGGAGAAGCGCGCTAAGAGTTCAGGCCAGCCCCTCCGCACCTCAGCAAGCCCCAGCCGTGCGTCTCCTGTTAAGGGAGGAAACTGTTGTGCAAAAAAAATCCTTTCTTTGCTACCTGGCACGTCAGGTTTTGTCATTTCTGGGGGATTTCAAGTGAGCAGGACAGTCTCCAGGCTGCACGCGTGCTGGGGTGTCTGGCAAAGCCGCGATGCTGCGGGGCAGGCAGGGTGAAGCCTCCAAACTCGTGCTTGCTGTCTGCTGCCATCCCCGTCTGCCAGAGGAGCAGTCCTGAGGTGTAAGGAGATGAGGGACTTGAGGTCTTTATTCAGCAGCAGGAAAGCGACGTGTTGGGCCAAGTTAAAGGTGGAGAGGCACGACAGGAGTCTAGTTTCAGTTGTAAATCTGGAAGCGTGTCATTCCTCACCCGACCCTGAAGGAAAAGGGCTTTGAGGCAAGGCGCTTGCACAGGAGTTCTCCAGGCTTTTTTCCCTGACGTTAAAGATGTGCTGAGTACAGCAAGTGATGTATAAACTGCTGCTAACCTGGGCAGCTGGGAGTTCCTGCCATGGGTTGATACCTGAAGAGCCAGGCTGGCTTTTCTTCCCATGAAGGACAGCAAGTTACCTTTCTACACAAACCCTTGCTTCTGTTTCTGCTCCCTCTTGATACCCAGGTACAGCTTTTCATGTGGTAAGCCTCAGTGTGAATATAAAAACTCGGGGAGAATGATGCCCGTGGCATTTTTTAACTTAGAGGTAAAATTACTGTAGCCTTTACTACAGGTGATTTAAAATCTCACTCTTCATGCCTCAATGTGCATTTTAACCCCATCGTGGTCCCCTGCTCACAGACAGCATCTTCACAGGGAAGGGCCACAAGCGTTACCTATTAAGCCAGGAATTTTTGTAGTCCCTACACCACATTGCAACTTCTAGCCCGGCCATGTAAATAGAAAAAGGCCTGCTACCCATAATTAGCACTGTATTTAGAGCCCGGGCTGCTTGCATGCCATTGAAAGAATTTAAGAGAAATGAATTTCATCTGTCTTTCATCTTTACTTTCTTTGTAAGTAGAGAGTAAACCAAAAGGAATTTCCTGGGATTGTTGCATGTATTAGATCTGAAGAGCGTTTGGGGTGGTGGTGCGTTTAAAATGCTGTGAAAAGTGAACTTCAGGCACAAAAATCGAGGTCATTTGGATTTTTTTTTCTTCTGAGAAATGATCGCATATGTACCAAAGAAATGAACTTATCTGGATATCTGCCATTACCTCCTACCTCACCCTTCGTCGAAAGTATTTTCTTCCAAACATAGCAGAATGGGAACTAATGGCTTAGAAGAGCCTCGTGGTTTAGATTCCTCTAAAATCACCATGCAGACGGGGGAAAAAGATGCTTAAAATTCTTCATTTTTGACCAAGATCCTGTTACGTAATTCAGGGGCTCTTACAGAAAATGTGAAACAGCTTTAAAAAAAAAAAACAGCTGCCAAAAGCTGCGTTATATGGGAGTGATGCTGTGTTCATGAGGCCGAAGGCTAGGGAAGAAGCTTCAGGATTAACACACGTTTAATCTTAATTTCTAATTATTCCTTTTTTCTTGGTGAAAAGCTCAGGTAGCAGAGGAGCCTGAGCTAACACCATGCTACTCCTTGAGTGCAGGACTTACTCTAGCGGCAGAAATGAGGGCTCTCCTTGTTGAAGTGGCCCGATGGCCTGCCCACTCCTACACTATTAATGGCACTGGAGGATCTGTGTGCTAGTAGCCTTGGGCTCTTGTTAGTTCTGCTCTTTGGTGTACTATAAAATATACTTCCACGGGTTATAATTAGTAGAAGCCCCCCCAAATAATTAAATGGCATCTGCTTTCCATCAGAGTCAGGCTTAGTTAACCCCAGCGCCGTCGTTCTCCGCGGGCTCTCCACAGACGCCCAGGATGCACGGAGGGGACTGTGCAAATTGCTTGCTGCGGCCCATCAGTGCCCGAGAAGATTAATGGAAATTCAGAGTCCTGAGTTGGTTGCTTTGGCAGTAAAGATGTGGAAAGTGGCATCTGCAGAGCAGCTGCTGGCTCTCTGGCTTCTATTAATGCAGCGCAGATTGCCTCCGAGCCGGCATTTTTTCCCTTTGTGCAGGAAGGCGACCTTCTGGGCCCATCGTTTCCCCCTGGCGTTTGGGGGTGGGTTTTTTCCCCTTATCTCCTCTTTAACAAGCCTCGTTTCAGGCCATGGAGGTCCTTCTGCATCATGACGTGTTTGTGCAGACTCGGTGAGTGTGGGCTCACGGGGAAAGGGCTTGCATGCCGTGAGCCTGCGGGTCCACAGCGTCCTGCTCCCATTAGCCACTCTCCGTTCTCGCCTCTGTCCCCAGGAGCTTTTTAGACCCCAGCCCTCTGATGCATGACGAGAGGACGTCTGCCCAAGGCTTATTTCGGAGAAGGAGGCAGAGAGCAGCTGCTGCTGAATCTGTCCTGGAAGTGCAACCGGGCAGTCTTGCTGCTTTCAGGCAAGCTTGCAAGCCAGTTCATCAGAACTCCCACAGATTTCGTCTGGCCCCAGTGGTTTTGCTCTTATCAGCTTTGTTCCCTAATCAAAAAAAAAAAAAAAAAAATCTCATTTGGATGGAATTACAATGCAACATCTGTCTGAAAAGCAAACAGCGCTTGCGAACGTTATGGTTATGAAACAGTTGCTCCTAAACAGAAACCAAATACAGAACAAAACAAAGAAAAACCCACAACTTCTGTGGTTTTGCTCCCTAGGTGTAGGATATTTTGGGGAAGGGAAGAAGAGGGTAAACCTAGATGGAAAGGAATGCAGCTCAAAAGTAACCCGCTTCTTTAGCTGAAGAATTTTTCTCATTACTGTTGCCTAGCTGGAAATAGCTTTGAGGATTACGTCCACATGATCTCCGCCGGCTTCATTCAAACTACTTTTTCTAACCAGGTATTTCTTTTCCCTGGAAATGAAGTTCGTCTTGCTGCTTTCTTGCATCGTGTAACCATTTTGCACAGGGAGTGTTTAAATGGAGTTTAATGAGGAATGCTTTTGGCTTTCTTCCCTGCAGATATCAATGTGGGTCTGTCCCCTTCTCCCCCTCCATCTTTTTTTTTTTTTTTCTTGGCGGGGGTGGAGGGGAATTACTTAAATTGCTTCAACTTTTATTGCACCACGGAGCTGTTTCTCCTTCACAGCCTGCTCCAAGAGTGCTGGGAAGGCAGAGACCCCATGTGCTGAGCACGAGAAGCAGAAGGCAGATTAGGGATTAATTTTTCTGGATTCTCCTGTAGTCGCTGAAGAACTGTCACCATTTTTGCCACAACTGAAAACTCCAGAGCCCTCCGTCAGTCCCGATCACTTGCAGGAAAAAGCTGAGTGTATATATATAGGGAGATTTTACTTCTGTTTTCCAGGGTTTTGCATTCGTAGGTTGTAAGTGTTTTCAGCTGGCTTTGAGATGTGAAAAAACTTTACTTTGGATCAGAAGAAAGATATGTATGCTGTCATTTTAAATACACTAGGGAAATTACATTAAAGTAGCATTTCCATACAGAAAAAATAATCCATCAAAGTATTGATGTGTTTTTTTTTTTTCTTCCAAATGTGCTGAGTACTTGTAGATGCTGCTGCTGACTCCAGTAGCACTCGAAGGCTCTGCAGTTTGGGAAATTAATCCCATTTGTACTTCACCTTCAGCGTTGATTTTAGGTGTTTTTTTCCACTTATTTGCATAACTAATCACCTGAGTGAACAGCTCTGCTCTCCTGCCAGGCACGCCTAGGGACCAAAACAAGGTGGCCCTGGGTTTTGGGGAGCCAGCAGGGAATGCACGGCCAGGAGCAGCTCTGATTTAATGCTAAATGCTCCTGTAAGGCATCCTGTTAGAGCAGGCTGACGGGCAGCCTCCTTTTGTTAAGCCCCGGGATAAAACACCACACCGGTTTGCTTGCTTTGTCTCGTTGGGGCCGTGCCTTTCTGGCAGCCCAGCGCAGGAGTCACAGTGCTCCCTGCCCCCAGGGGAGCAGGAAAGGAGCTCAAGGAGCTTCCAGCCTTGAGATTTTATTTTTGGGTGAAAAAATGCAATGTGGAAAGATTACTCTGTGAGCATGCACTGCTGGAGGAGTGCAGAACAACCGCTTTGGGGCTGAGCCTCACGTAGTGACCAAAAATTAGGCAAACCTCGGATGCCTACAGCAGTGGAGCGGGGGAAACATTTGGCACATCCAAGGCATCTTCTTACCCACGGGGCTGCAGCAGTGCAGTGGGGGATAGCAGGATTAACTCCTTGGTGAAGACTGTAGGGCCTCCCGCCTGCAGCCTTGGGTTAATCTGGGTGTTTCACCTCACCTTATGCTCGGTGGTTGAGAGCTTAGACCATTTGGTGGGAAGGCAAGGGAATAAAAATATCTGTGCGTGCCAGTTGTGTTTGCAAAATCAGACGCTGCCTTTCCCACTCGCTCTTAAACCGAACTGATACCTCCCACAAGGAAAGTGGCAGATCCGAGAGCTGGTCCCAACCCTGTTACATGTGGCAGACCGAAATAAAGCCGCCAACGCGAGGGGTGGTGTGAAGAAGGGAGGAAGCGAGAAAGCCCCCGACTTCAACACGAAGCCCTGCTTGCTTAGAGGGAAATAGATGCCAGCTGCCACCGAGACCCAGTTTCTTGCCCCTGCTTTGACCAGGAATGTCTGTGCACTTCATCAAGGACTTGATTTTTTTTAGCTCTCTCTATATATTCAGTAATGTTTTTCTTAATTTGAACTCATACTTTGGTATAAGACAGATTTTAGTGCCATGGAAAAAGACAACTAACGAAGAATTAAGTAGGGGACTTTTTATGTTCTATATTCTATTCTAGAAAACAGAAGAGAAGGGAAATACTTCTTCATATAAACTAAGCCTAACTAGCCAAGTGGTACCAAAAATCGAATATTTCTAAATTGATATAATGAGGAAGTGATCCTCAAAGTATTGTTTTCAGGTATGCAGGTTATCACTCGGTCTTTTCCTTTGATCAAGAATAATGCAGACACGTTTTAAAGGGAATTTAAAATACGATGTAATTGCTGATGTGTTACTTTTTCCCAAGGTTCTGCATTTTGGGGTTCATGGGAAGAGAAAATCAAAGGGGAGAGGGAGAAATGACCGATGCCAATGGGAGTGAGTCAGAAATTAAGCGTGATTGCTGCGAGTGTGGGCTTTCCACATTAGCAACCGACGTCTCTGTTCTGTTGGGAGAACGAGGCAGTCCTGAAGCCATCTCGGATGCTTGTTAGTCATGTTTTCCAGCAGCGGAGGAGAATTTTCCCAGTCTCCATGTGCTTCTCTTTCCATCCTGGAAAACTTGAAACCAGAGCGTGCATGGAGGGAGGAGGTGGGGGAAGGTGGACGGGGGGATCGGCCGCTCCGTCCTGCGCTGCGTGGTTTTGGCACCTGGGAAGACGATGGTCCCCTGTGACCAAGGGCTGGAGGGAGACCGCGTGTTTACAGAATGGTATCCAAATGCAAAACAAATACTGGGGATTTGATCTAACGGAGGTCAGAAGGCTTTAATAGGTTTCAGATGGGAACAAATTGTTGAACTTAATTATTTGTATTGGGCAGCTGACAAAGAAACAAAAAAACAACAAACTCTGAGTTTTCAAGAAATAAACTATCTGTACTGAGTGGGTGGGGGGAAAACCCCATTTGCAAGCAGAGAGCTTCTCTACACTGCTATGGCTTACACTTTGTGTAGGTGCTTTTATTTATTTGTTCTCCTTTGTGTATCTTCTGTCATGTAGCATATCTTTAGACAGCCTCTTTCCCTCTCAGAGTCCTGCACAAAAACATTTAATTGAAAATGAATGTAGAAACATCTGATGTTCAGTGGTGCTCAGATTTTGGATTCAGCCCGTCTGCTGAGCTCTGCGTTACGCCAGTGGAAAAATGCTGGCTGTGTTTCATCACATCTGACTGTTGACTAAGTTAGATGCATTTTAGCCATTGCCAGATGCACAAGATACAGTAAAATGAGCATTTCCTGTAGCAAATTAAGACTTGTTGGCTCGGTGACGATATTGGCTAAAACTGCTCGTTTGCACTGGGGATTTGGCCAGATTGTGCTGGTCAATACCGACAATAAAGTGAGTTAGCAGAGGAGCTCTCCTGATCCAGCCTGAATTCTTATTATTCTTCAAATTAGTTGAGTTTGGGAATCGCAGGCTTCTCTTGTCATTACTGTCTGTTGAATGGGTTCTAGATACACCCACCATCAAGCCTGGCCAAATGCCTTGCAACGTTGCTTCGCCAGACTGAACCGGTGGAGATAAACCTCCCTGGAAAGGGGATGCTGGATGAAGTGACCGGGGGAGCCTGTTTCCTGGGCCAAACCCTGGGCTGCTGCAAACCGAGGTGTTGTGGAGTGAGGAACACATCGTGTTGCTTTGGCACAGCGCCTGGAGGCTCCTTGGGTTGCAGACAAGCTGCCCTCGGGTGTTGGCAGGCAGGGAGGAGATCAGTGGCCGGCTGCAGCCTTCCCTGTAAGCTGCTGAGGGATGGGGTGCCAGCCGGACTGTATTTTTGGTCCCAGTGTCTTTCTTCATCGTGCTCGCTGATTTCCAGGAGCAGGAGCTGTGTGCTGTCTGGGTGGGGGGGATGTTGTCCTTCAGCTGTTGGCCTGTACACGAAGGGACACATTTTATTTGGGGTCCCACAGGGACCTGGGGTTTGCTTTTCTCTGTCCCTGCAAGCACTTATCGAGGAGATGGTGCCTGCCACATGTGGCTGCAGTGGGTATGAGAAGTGAATGAAGCAAATGCCATATTAAAACAAAGTTGATGATGGAAACAGTAAGTAAGAATTGCAGGGAGAGAAGAGGAGCTGGGTTAAGGCAATTCTGTCTCTCCTCTTGGAGCTGACTTGGAATTTTCTGTTTTAAAAGCTTTCGAGTGCTGGAAGGGGCAGGCAAAAAAATAAGTTTCTTGTGTATAAGCCCTGGTTATGGTTGAGTGTCCGCATCAGAGAGGCCTTAGAAACTTGAGAGGGGTGACGCCATTCTGAATACCTGACATTTAGTGAGCCTTAAGGGGGAAAGTTATCTGCCTCAACAACAACAACAAAAACTTACTCGCCCAGCCACCCACCTTTCAGAGCTGGAGCAAAGGGAATTTTGTTTTGAGCTGGTAGGGCATTAAAAATGCTGCCAGCCTGAAAATGGCTTTAAAAGCACCTTGATGAGGGAGAGGGTGGGTCGCAGCACTACTAGGCTAATCTCACTGCATTTAGATATCCTAACAAGAACCATCCCTGAATCCATTATTGGTGCAGAAATGGAGTGGTCTTTGAGGGGACTGTGTAATCCCTGTCATGCAGACACAGATTTGAGGTGGGGGAGCACACAGGGCTGGTCCTGTGAAACCCCAGGCACTGCGAGACCTGTCCAGGGATGAAAGATTGTGACACAAAGGCAGCAAGGGCCTGTATGTATGTAAGAGAACAGCCAGGCTCCACAAGGTGTCTACGTGAGGAGCCTTCACGCAAGCCCAGACCTTTGATAACTCCTCAAGTGAAGCTTAATTGCCCAAATCCTCCATGCTCGTTGCTCACCTTCAGCTAAGCACAAGGTGTACAGGAACCGTGGAATTTCTCCTCTTCTCATTCAGCTGATGTTGTGTGCACAGAAAAATAGCTGTATTGCTAAAGTAAATGCAATCCTAAATTGGATTTGTACCCATGAAGCAGAGAGGGACCGATCCCCCCGCCCCACTGCAGCAGTTGATGAAAGATGAAGGTGCTGTAGATGTGAAATTTTGAGCTTCACAGCATGACAGGAGAGACGCTGAATCCTCCTTTTTCTCTCTGACAGTGCTGACGCTGTCATGCAAAATGGGGGAATGCCAGAAAGTTGAAATTTGGAGACTGGAGGTCTACAGCTGTCTCTCCTCGTGTCACCGAGCCCTGTGCGGCGGTGGCGCAGTGGAAGGCAGACAGCCCCGCGCCACAGCCACCCGAGTGGCTGCGTGGAAGGGAAGTTATCTGCCTGGCACTGATTATCTTGTCATAAGACAAAGGGGCTACAAAGTAGGTGCATGTGAAGTGTCAACAGCGGCTCTGCGGGGAACGGAGAGCTCAGAAAGCCCAAGAAGAAGACGCTGTGCTAATAATGTATGAGGCGCGTAAGCTGTGCCTTGTTTAAAAAAGATGCATGGGTCCCTGAGGAGTGGAGTAAACGGGGCAAAGGGAGGGCTAGGGCCAAGCTGTGCTATTGCTGTATCTGTCTCCTTCAGAAGTGTTAACTAGTCTGAAGAAAGTAGCCCTTTAGAGAATACCTTCAAAAAAAAACCACAATAATTTTCAAACAGTTATCTACCATAGCCAGATCTCTTGGCTATGCAAACCAAAGCTTAAGATTTACAGTAGTGAAACAACTCTGTTATTTAAAAAGAAATAAATTAAAAAAAAATATAAAAATAGTTGTATTGTGTAGGGTCTTTGCAGGGAGGGTATCTCTCTGTCACATTTGTTGACCTGTATGAACACGATATCAGCAGCGCTCGACGTTCAGCCAACGGGGGACTTCATCGATATCTCACCCAAAAGCCCCAAATCCAGTTTTAGATCCCTTTTACCCCTGGAAATAATCCCATGCAAATCAATTTACTTTCATGAGTAGACTAAACAGGATTTGCCTGTAATTAGCATGAAGTGGAACAGATTGCAGGCATGCTTATCTCCCAACGTGGAGGTGCAGCCGGCGCAGGCCCGGCGCTGCCGCCGCCTTGCAGGCCCGCGCCCACCAGGCAGCTTGGGCCATGAGGAGGCTCCTGGCCCCACGTTGTCATTGATTCCCCGCTAAACGCCGGGAAGACAAACACCTCGGAGTGGTTTGCCAGGCTGAGACTGAGATAAAACCTCACATGGGATTAAAATCTGGCCTTTTTACTTTTCCCTGTTGCAGCACTGAAGCTGGAGATTAATGCTATCTCGGTTGTTCTTAGTTGTGTTGTGTTTTTTCAGATTAAAGGCAGCGTGGTTCTTCTGACTGAAACTGTGAAGCATATTTCATCTTTAATTTATTACTTCTAATATGTTATTATTTAATATTTGATCCCCCTATTGGCTTCAAGTAGCTTCTCTCTAATACTTGAATCCCCCAAGTGGTAACAGTTTACTTGCTGGGTAATTCTTCATTTGTTCTCCTTACGCTGTCAGGATGAGGACAACTTTATTTCACAGTTCATGACGGCAACCCTCGTCCAAAATTATCTTCAGATGGGGCTGTTCTTCCGCCTGCTGGGCAAATGTGAGGTGACAATGGCCCCGCCACACAAACCATCACACCAACTGGGTTATATTGAACATCCCAGTGTATGTCCACATGGGATTGTGCCCCTGGGCGGATTGGGGTAGGTTTCAGTGCCTGCAGTGAAACTTCTTGTGTTGGCAGGATCTGAGAGGACAAGAGGCACCTTGCGTGTGGATGTGGTCTTCGCTTTTGAGGTGGCTTCCTGCTGTTGCGTGTTGTATATTTGGTTATGCTCCCTCACAATGAACATTTTCTTCCCCTCTGGAGGTTAGGCTGGGGCTTTTGGTTCGTTGAGCATCTCCTAGTCGCATGCCTGCTTTGACAGGGATGCTAGCTGCCATGTACAGAGAGGGATTTCCCTCTCGCCTGACCCAGATTGGAGGTGACTTGTAGCCTTTTACACTGAAGGTGGTAAAATGCTTTAATAATCTTTATTTCTATTTATAATACTTCAGTAAAGCCTGTTATATGATGGATTCCAGCAGCTGTCCCGGTAAAGGTGCAGTGCCATTGCCCATGCAAGTGAAAACCATCAGAGCCAGGGGCAGCTCAGGTATGATGGAATTCAGGAGCCAGGTCAGTAGAACAGCATTAAATTTACTCATGCAAAACCACCAGGAAATTTTGGCCTTTACAAAGGTTAGTTTTTGCTAGCAAATGCACAGGGAATAGATGGATAACGGTAGCACTTTATGTCACTTTTCACTTCCACTGTTTGGCGAAAGCTATAGTTTCGATGTTTAACTCAGGACATAAAAAGCCTTGGACTTTTCTTTTGCCCTGAATGAAATTAGTAGTGAAATGACACAGAATTTAGCAGGAGTTAAATTTGGTCAGGGAGGAGTAAACATACATTTTCATTTCTGGTTTGGGAGCTGCTGGCTCTAAAGCTGGGCTTTTAAACAAACAGAAATGGAATGGCAATGTTACGAGATTTATTTAGGCAGTACATGCAGCGAGCTGCTGACTGAGTTGGTTGAAACCAAGCAAACAAAATTGGATATGTTTGATATATTGGTATAAATAAAGAAAAACAAATCTGCTTGATGAGTTGAGTACTGATGTTTATATCAACTGCATGCGTGCACAGAGGGGTCTGACAGTCACCAGCCTGCCCAGGTTCGCTGCGGGGCAGAAGAACACCTCGTGCTATAGTTGGCATAAACTTTGATACCCTCTGATAGAGAAAATCGAATAGATGTGATGTGATAGCTCGCATTTTGGGGAAGAGTTGTCACTGAGGCAGGAAATGACCCAGCACTTAATATCCGGGCCTGACCTTGGGATTGGTTCTTGGTTTTTCAATGCTGGTAATAATGAGCACTTAATATTCACAGCTAAACCTGTGAATAACAGAAAGGAAATTACAGGCAAATTTCAAATCTGCGTGCAGAAATGAGCAAAACAAAATTTTCATGCCTCATACCGGATAACATAAATATTTTATTTAGCTTTAAGAAATAACCTTTGAAGTGAAAAGTGACAGCTAGCTGAGAAATGGCCTGGAGCTTGGAGCTGAAAGACTTGTATTTGCAGTAGATTTTTAGGGATTTTTTCATTAGGGTCACTTCATATTTTCCAAATACAAACACTCCTGGTCATGTTTGTTGGCTCCCAGATATCTGTACATCTATCTATACAATGCTGGGCAGGGCCTGCCAGCAGCTCAGCTCTTTTCACCAGTTTGGAAGTATCCAAGCAACAGGACAGGCATTGCATCGCTTACGCCTTTCTCACCCCAAATCCCAAAACATCCAGGAGAAGCTTTTCAGGCCGGGGCTGGTGCAGCCCCTGCCTCCTCCCGCATCCATTACTCCCGGGGCTGCTTGGCCTCACAAAAGCTGATAAGACCAGCGATAAAAGCGATTTAAAGAAAAGCCGGGTACCACAATGGAGCCGTTTTGAAATGAATGCAAAACAGATGCCTCCCAATAGCAGGAAGGTTGTGCCACAGCCAGAAGCCAAGCAGCCCGGGCTGCAGACAATGCAGCTGATTCAGCCAGCATCCCGCTAGCCCTAAATTCATTGCAGTGCTAAAGAAAAGGGGGGAAGCAGGGGAGTGTGAACTGAGTGGCCTCTCGGGCTTCACTGGCCTGGCTCTTCTTGTGCTGTTGTGTTGTGGGTTTGGTTTTTTTTTGCAGCTTCTTGTTAATAATAAATGAAGTGGAGGTTCATGGAGCTGCTCTGGAGTGCCTGGGTTTGAAGGCAGCTGGGCTGGTGCTTGCTCCCCGGGCAAATGTTCCTCTCGCATTGCTCAGGTGGGAAGAGCAGCCAGCGGAGAAGATTGGGCAATGCAGAGGTTTGCTTTTCAGATGCCTGTGGCTTTTGTCACCGGTCCCCTGCTCATGTGTAGACAAATGGCCCCTTCCAATGGGGACTGCCACGTGAGAGGCACTCGGGTGCTGTGTCCCTGACATGATAACCTGCCTTGCACAGGGCCACACGAGTGCAGGGACATCAGCAAAAGCTGCCACTGTGGTAAGAGCCTCTCTTCTCTTAGGAAATAGCCATCCACACTTTTATCCCAATTACCAGCGTCTTCATTGCCATGAAAACCTCGGCACTGTTGCCCTTGTCAGAGGCTGGCAGACCTGCTGTAACATTTGATCAGTGGATCAGGAAATGATATTTGTGCCGATGCGTGTTTAGAGCTATCTGTCAGATCTAGATTAATTCTGTAATCGCTACTGCAGGGTTCAAAGCTGCTTCCTTTTTAATTGCATTGAGACAGCTGTAAACTCTGTGAAAACAGCTATAAACTTCTGAGACCAAGACCAGCACCGCTTAGCACAGGAACGAGTTATTTACTGACATACTCAGTTCTACAGTGTTAGCCAAATCTGTCCTGTTTTGCCGAAATCCAAAACCGAGGAGCAAATGGGAAAATGTCCACATTTACCAGCCCATCTTGCCCTGTTTCTCATGGCATGCAGATGCTCAGAAAGCTGCTTGCTCTGTCCGTCTGTCCGGCAGTGTCCAGGATGCTTGCAGGCAGCAGTGCAGCTCTGCACGCCGATGCACTCCTCAACAAAATTTCTCATCCAGGTTTCCACGCCCTCGGACTGAGGCTTAAAACTGGAATTTCTGAACAGCCCCAGCGATGTCTGAACGGCGCCTCTGTCCTAATAGGGAACCTGCAGACAACTGCTCCTTCTGCTGTTGTGCGCTGCGCTGCATGGGGCTGCCCTCTCAGCAGGACCATGTGTCTGTGCAGGCTATAATGAGACGTGGCCCTGCCTGGTTTTGTTTATGAGTGAAGGGCAGGGCTTGGAAAAAAAAAAGTCCGCTTGCTAGTGGTGAGGAAAGCTACGTTGTTTGACCAGAAAGGGAGATTAAGGCATAAATTCACTCTGCTTTTTTTTTTTCTTCTTCTTCTCTTTTTTTAAGTTTTAATTAAAAAGAGGAAGGTCTGGCCTTTGTGAGCCAAGGCAGCCTTTCAAATTAATTTAAAAGGCATTAGTGAGTTGTGCTAAGGTCTACACGTAGATGACTCTTCTGTCACCACTGCTACTCATTCTGTTCCCCAAAAGCAGGAACGCTAAACTGATAAAATGCTGCCATCTGATAGAGCTTTGAAGCCTAGAATTTAACAGGACATTTATTAGCTAAGCAAAAAATAAATAAAAAAGGCCTTGTTAAAGCTGTAGACATAACAATTTGAATTTGGACTGTCATAGGAACTCTGCATGGGGTCAGAAGCGCAGGGTGGGTTTCCACAGTGATCCCCCAGAAGTTGCTCTAAAGAAGTAGAAGACCAGCGATGCAGTTCTGGCTTTGGTTTTTGTCTCATTTTTAGGACGTGCATCTTACTGGAGTGGGTGAAGCAATCCCATGCCATGGGAGTAGCTCCCAGATTGCTTTTTCTTTCCAGCAACTGGATAAAGAGTCATTTTATAGAGGCCTTTTCCCTAATAAATAGCAAAGCAATCTCATAAAGAAAGTAACGTGCTTTTTAGACTCAGTAACCATATTGAATTAAATGTTAGGCACACTGTAATTGCATTTGCCTGTCAGTCGTATTAATGTGAACTTCCTTGATTAATTTTTCAAGTTAGTTGGCATTAAGTGAGCAGGAAGCTGAAGGTCCCCCCTGGACTTCCTGTGCCAGCCCCTCGTGGGCCGCGCGAGGAGATCAGCAGCATCGGTGCCACGTCATTAACTCGTCTGCTTCAGTAAGTGCCTGGGAACCTGGTTTTTGGGTTTGCAGAGCGTGCATCGGTGCAGTGTAAGGAGCACTGCAGCGATGGTGGGACGTGGGTGCCCAAAGCCATGTGTGCCTGTGGGTTTTTGTACACCCTGGTGATGGGGCTGAGCCTCTGGCCGGGCTGCCCGCGATGCTCAAAGCGTGCTGCACCCGCAGATCTCACGCCACCCAGCACCGAGCATCTTGAAACCAGGGGATGTTGATGTGCAAGCCCGACCTTCCCCGAATGAATAAAATACTTGCAGCTATTTTAGCGGGGATGCTGGTGGGGGGCTGTGCGTTACAGCTGGGCTGCTCTCTGCTTGGTGTCTGCTCCCGATTCATCTCCCAAACATCTGTGTTAGCTCAGGGGGCTCGGGGAGCCCTGCTGCAAGTGTGAAGTAGGAATGAACTGAAGCAAGCTCACCTAAATAGGGACCCTTCTCCTTGTGTAAATCAGCCTGGATTAGAGTGATCCAAATAAACAATCGTGGATGCATACCTCCTGCAGCACTCTGTTTCTATTACACAGCTCTTGGGAGATGAGAAGAGTCTGTTTAGTATCTGCTCAGGAGGAAGAAATGGGAGCAGGGCTGTGGAAAAATTTTTCAAGATTGGGAGTCTGTTTCATGTTCTAGTGGGCTGCCAGATCTGATACAAAATTTCTTAAATATTGGTGCCCGTGTACAGCTGACCAGCAGTTAGCACACGTAAAGCCCTGGGATGCATTTTATTCCCAACGCATGCAGCTTTTGCTCTCAGTTCCTAAAGGCCAGCATTTTAGAGCAGTTTGGGAAAACGTGCAAAATCAAATATAAAGGATCAAGTAAGAAGAGAATTGGGCAGAATTGGAGTTGCTGTGCAAGAAGATCCTTCCTGGCTGGCCTGAGGCCATGCCGTGCCATGCCATGCCACGCCACATGTTGTCACCCACACACCTTCTGGCCTGGTTAAATAATAGGATAAATGTAGTGGAGCCATGTGTGTACCCAGAGCTAAGGAATTGCCACCTAAGTCTTTCCTTCTGGAAAATGGGAACATTCATAATTTCTGGACATGATTACTAGGGGTCACATGAGTAACTGTCTGAGCAGTGAGACCGGGATTGCTTGGCTCCGTCATGCCTAATGAGACAAGCACAGGTTTCAGTAGCTGCAGCGTAGGGTGGGATGCTGAGTGGGAGCACAGCCAAAGGGACAGAGGGGCTGGATCCTCCCAGGAGCAGTTTTGTCTTTAAAGTTATAGCAAAATCTCTTTTACTTTTCTAAACAGCCTAAATCTGTTCTTTGGGCCAACTGCTGTCTTTCCTTCATCGGGAAAAAAAAAAAAAAAAAAAAAAAACGGAATTGGCCCTGGTCCACTTTGAAGGGGAAGAAAAAGTTCTGGGGGGAAATCCACTCGCCCCAGGGATCGAATGAGTTGAAACCATTTTGAAAAACCTGTGATTTAGATTGTAATGAATGCTAATGCCTGTAGTGAAAAGGTCTTCCAACGCCTCAAGCAGGTAGGGTTGTTGGCAGGTGGTGCAGGCAATAGCAGGTCGTGCCTGGCTGCCTCCACACCTACTTTGGGGAGCCCGGGGTGCACAGCGTGAGAACCAGCCGGGACTGCTGCATGGAAACAAAGGGAAACCTCAAGGGAAACGGCCTTGCAGGGGCTGGGCCGCTCTCCAGTCCTCGTTTTTTGTAGGTGCTGGCTGGATAGCACTCGGATAGCCGTCTTCGGGTTGGATCCAGACCATAGCTCTTGCGTTCTTGGGAAGTAAATGCAGGCATGCAGTCAGAGGCTGTAGGAAAAGCTGAGTTATTCGGGCAGCAATGTGCCTTTAGAAAAGGGCTGCAGCATTTTCTTGGGGAAAGTCTGATTCATCACTTGTCTGCATGCCTGGACAAGAAGAGGGTCATATTTCTGCTAGGCACCAGTGCGGGGGGAGGGTGCTTCCAACTTGATTTATCAACTCGTGGAGATGAATTAGAACCCTCAGGGGAGGGAAAACTTCACAGAAACTGAAATATTTTTACATTGCAGATGATTGCGGCCTCCAGACTTTTTCTTGTATGGCATTTATGCAAGCACACATTCCAAAACAAAATTAGACAAACAGTCCCTTGAAGACTCCTAATTAGCCACTTTGCTCGATACTCAATTAGAATAACCGGGTAGGTAAAATATGACTGCAGTGCGGAGACTTTCATTTGAAGTCGCAGGCCGTAAGTGATGTTGGGGAAGGAGTGAGAGAGTTCATCAATGAGTGCGTTTTGCTCGGAGCAAGTTCGGCACTACAAACAGGCGGCAGGAGGGGAGGGCGAGATGCTATAAACCTGACGAAGTCTTGTAATTTAAAGCAGAGGCCTAGAGTTCAGAAGAGCTGGAAAGATCGTGCCTCTGCCAGAAACCTTGATGTGACCTCAGGCGAGTCGCTTCACCTCGCTGTGCCTTATCTCAATAAATATCTCTGTTTCCTATCTGCAAAATGAAGATAATGCCTCATACGTGTTCTGAAACTTGAATGTTAATAAAGTACACAGAAGTTATCAGGTAGGAAGTCCTCCAGAAGAGCAGATTCTGTGAGTCGTATATGTTTGTACAGTACTCGATAGCTGCAGGTTTCTTTTTTTTTTCAGGCCACTTGCAAATACTTACTCTGGTTAGGCTTATTTGGCTTATTCTCCTGGTGAGGAGGACAGACCTGGACCATACATTTGGATTCAAACCCTGTGAAAACCTGAGGGAGAACAGCTGGTTTCTCCAGATCTCGAATGGACTTGGGGTGTCAGCTGCACAGCAAGAACGTGCTGCTCGGAGCCTCACGCCAGAGCCGAGCTCTGATGTGAGAATTTGTGGCTAAAACCCATCTGTATCAAAAAGCATGATAAAGAGCATTAAACAACTTCCCGCTACTTAGAAACTGCCACCTCTGTATGTCTAGTTTTGTTTCCACGAAAGGACACAACTCTCAGAACTAGCAAATTATGTAGTTTCTATTGATATCATCTATGCTCTGCAAGTAGCTAGTGATTTTAGCTGACAGTTTTTCGTAGTACAGAGAGAACTGCCTAGAAGTGCTAACAAAGTAGATTTGTCTTCTCCCCACCCCACATCTCCAGCCCCTCCTGTGGTCACATTACAGTGTCTGCTTTATTCTTGCTTACATTTACTAACTGTTATGAAAACTTAAGGCTTTGCCCAGGGATTCCTCCTTAGAAAGACAGCTCAACAAGAGATAAGTTCGTTTCTGAAATGGTATGTCCCAGGTGAGGTAAAATTCAGAACATTCAGGAAAAGATTAGAGAGCCTCAACACTTCTGGAGAAAAGGCAAGTAAAGTTTAATGCACTTCTGTTGAGGTGTGTTAAAGTCACGGTTTAGCTTTGGTATTAAAGTATTAATACCATCATTTTAGAAGAGATAACATTTAAAGAATCATTTATCATTATACTTTATATATATTATGCATACATATATAAATATCTATATAAAGTGCTATCTTGATTAATTATACAACCCAAGGTTTTAAAAACACTTCTTTGAAAAGCACTGGAGAATTTTAGATCTAGCTCAGATGTTCACTTCACTTGGGGCAGTATCTTTTATTTGTCTTCCTAGGCAATTGTAATTATTAAGACACCTTGAAGACTAAGTTCTTCTTGAAAGTAACCTGCAGTACAGCTCTTGACTTTGATCATGTGTTTCTTCATGTGGATTGACCGACAGAAGCCAAAGGCTGCAGAAGGACTGAAGCCACAAAGACTGGAAGCGCAGGTTTGCAAGGGCTGTTTGAGCACATTCAGGTGTTTGCATTGTTCACAGTGCAGGGACACTGGATAGTCCCTAAAATCCCTTAGTTTAAATTCAAAAGCAACGTAATGATTCTTGAAGACTTCAGTATCATCTGAAAGGCTCTTCTCCAAGGTTGGGTGCACAGGATTTGGGAAACTGAGTCACTTTATAGCGTCCTGGATTTGGGACAAAAAAAAAAAAAAAAAGGAAAAAAAAAAAAAGAAACAAACGTCAGAACAATCCAAAGTCATGAAGAAAGTGAAAATTTAGACCTTTATCCATTCTTTATAGTAAATGTAGTAAATGGGAAGGGAGAGTTCATAACTTGTAACAGTTGGAAATC
Organism: Aythya fuligula; assembly: GCF_009819795.1. Taxonomy (NCBI): domain Eukaryota; kingdom Metazoa; phylum Chordata; class Aves; order Anseriformes; family Anatidae; genus Aythya; species Aythya fuligula. The sequence continues at coordinate 145,617,593 of NC_045560.1, read as the reverse complement.
AAATTAAATGTTTTGTACTTTTCCTACCTCTATTTGTAAAACTTAAATCAGGTATTCTACATGCAGAGACCTTCAAACATGTCATTAGGAAAAAAAAAAGCGGTTATGAATCAATTTATTATAAATTTTAATTTAAAATTGCACTTGCGTAATTTTCCAAATGGGTTGGAGCCTTTATAAACTTCAATCACTTTTTTTTTTTTTTTTCCCAAAAGAAGTCAGGTGATATATCTTTTCTTATCTTCCCGATTAAATCTCTCCATGCTGGAGAGAATTATCATTTCCTTCCCAACCTTTCCTTGTCTTTTGAAAAGACCAATAGGTAATTTTACCGACTTAGATAAGGAATTCCATTATAACTGGAAGCCAATTATCTGTCAAGACATTACTGCAATATTATTAGAAAACTGGATACTTAAGCAGCAGGCAGTTTTTTGGGTGTTCCTTTTTTTTTTGTATTTCCTGCCTAACTGTCATGCCCTGTGTTTTGATTAGATCCTAATGATACCAAGAATGTTTTAAACAAATACTCAGCCCATGCAAATGAAAAACATTTTGCTTCTTCAGTTGCACTTGTGCGGCAATGGTAATTAATACGTCTTGGGATATTCAGACTATATCTGATTAAATCAAGGTGCACCGAAGAGGGCTTTATAAATAATCTTCCCAAGAACCCCGCTGTGAGAGAACTAGGAGGAAAAAGGGATTGTGTTAGGCGGCATCATTGTGACTAAAGGTGTCACATCTCCTGATTCCTGTGCCCATAGCCCTGGTTCTGCCCTGGACCACCCCTGGTGGATGGCACAGACCTGATTTTACATAGTTTTTATGACAATAACAGGCTTTGCAGCCACGGGCCCAGCAGACTGGAGGAATGCTATTGAAAAGTGACTGGCGTGGTTTACCCAGCAGTGATGTGGCTTGGCCTGGCAGAGGACAGCATCTCCAAAAGAGCAGTCCCAACACCAGAGCACCTACATGCCCAGCTTTCTGCCCCAGTGTGACCCTCATGGGTCGGTACTAGTCCTCTGCTCTGCTGTAGGTTTGTCTTATGGCATACAGCATAAAGGATATGCCAAGGAGCTTGGAGTCAGCTACCCTGAGGAGCTGTCCCGTGAGGACCAGCACCCAAAGCTTACTTCCAAGTAGCCTCCGGGATCAAAGAACCTGAACTCCTGGCCTCCCGTGGTTAGTTGTAGTATTGCCAATCCCTTACCTCAGTGATGTAATGTTTGCAAGCCAGAAGGAGAAGTTTGTTTGGGTTTTGAATTAAACATGTTCTGACTCCGCCAGCGCCCGTTCTGCAGGCCGCGATCAAGGCCCCGGTAAAAGACGGGATGCGGCCGGCCCAGAGCAGCAGCAGCGAGTCCTGGTGCTGTGCTGTGCTGTGTTTTTTCCCCCGTTCCTCTTTTACAGGAATTTCTTGTGACTGCATGAGTGTAGTGGAAAGACACGGCTGTTTTTCAGCTGATTTATTTCACGTTTGTCAGCCAGCTTTGCTCTTTCGCTGGTGTCGTCAGCTTCCCCTTGTTGTTTGCATAGGTCTTTCCTATAGCTCCAGGAAGCAGGTTCTTAAAAATAGGAAAATATGATGTTAAAACGACAAAAAAGTTGGCAAGGGAGCTGAGGGGCAGGGGACACGAGATGGACGTTGGGGTGGCTGAGGTCTGTGTGTTTGTGTAGAGCCATCTGCTCTCCCTCTCAGCGCTGGGTCGTGGCTGGGTGTTAGCAAGCCCTAGCCTCACACGCCGTGCAGTTGCAAAATCTCCTTTTCTGTGTGTGTTTGGGCATGTTAGCAGGCCTTTGAAGTTTTATTAATAACACCTCTTTTAAAGAGGTGCTTTCAGTTCCTGGATTAGATTAGGGAGTGGCCCGTTTACCTCTGCACCACCCGTATCTAACTGTCTCAGCCAAGCCGCTCCAACACCTTTTGTAACAAAACTGCCGAAAACTGACACCAAATCCCCCCTCGATGACAAGCCGTGCAGAAGAGCATCCGTTCAGCAGGCCCCGTGTCAGGCTGCACGCGAGCTGATGCATGCCGTGTGCACAGGACCTGCAACCCACCTCTTCGGTGCGTGCTGCAGAGCTGCAGATCCACCACAGGATAAAGCTTTGGGGTTTGAGGTCTTGGGAGGCCAATGCCCTGCTGTTTTGGCTTTGCTAGGCTTCTCCACCCGCTTGTCTGGAGCACCAGAATGAGCACCTAGTGCTTGTGATTTATTTTTTTCCTTTTGAGAACTCTAAGGCATATTAAGGAGGGCAAAGCATTACAGTAAGTCAACACTGGTTGGACCAGAACATCTCTCTGTAGATAGGGAAAGAAAGAGGCTTGACTGAATTTAGAAGACTCAGTTTAGATGTAGTTTAATAATTCATTGTTAATCAAGCACAATCAGCACTCTTGATAACTCCTCCTTCGTGAAAAACAGTAAAAAAGGAACAACAGAGATGGAAGGGTGCTAAAATACCACCGAAGTGCTGGGCATTAAGCCCAAGTGGTACCTTCTCGGGTCTGGTCCCCATGTTTGTGGTTTCCACAAAGTGTAAAAGTCTTGGATCTCTTTGGATTTTCTGTGGGAAAATAGCTGGGACCTCAGACATAGACAATTTTTTTTAATTATAGCCCGTGGCAATCACAGCTTCACGGAGGGAATTTCATGGGGAGGTTTGGCTACAACTGCCAGTTCTGGCCATCAGTGTAATTAATTTACATTTTAAAAAATATTTTGATTGTGGTTAAATAACTGGTAATCATGTGCAGGTGCTAGATTTTGAGTGTGATCTTCATTACTTCTGGCAGGGAAGGGAAAAGCTATCTTCATGAATAAATACTTCTTTCCTGAACCTAAATACTGAGATTCCATCTTTGTGGGAAAGAGAATTTCTTTTCTCAGTCCATAGTTCATATCTCTGACTTGCCCTTTTTGGGACACACACACTAAACACACTTTTAATCTCACAATATGCCCAGGTGTTCATTTTCTTCTTTTTCTCTCTGTTCTGGAGCTATAAGTAATTCTGGACTCATTCCATCCACCTGGTTGAGTGCTTTTTTCTATTCTTGATTTCTATTTTTCTCCTTCTCATTCCCCATCTCTCTCGTGTTTCATTTCCTAAGCTTTTCTGCCAGAACAGCTTTTTATTTCAATCACCTCCGGGAATGGAGTGGACATAATGAATTGGGTATTTTATATGGGCTCTGTGGGGGAATCAGGTGTGGCAAGGAGTGAGATTAGGCACCGCTGGAGCAGCGCCCCGAGCCCGTGCCTGTGGGCACAGGGCAGCTGCCTTGCAGCGCGGTGCAGCCAGGAGGTGGAAATCTGTGACTTTTGCAATCGCTTATGGTCCATAAAGCAAACAGGGACCCACAATACAACTTTCCTGCAGTTTGGTTGGGGATTATTTTTATTTTTTTCAGGAACTGATACGTATCTGCAGCAGAGATCTGTGCTCTTCCATCTTTGCTAATCAAGACTGCCGATGAAACATTTATTTGTCAGGTCTGGCTGTTTAGCTAAATATAGGAATACACTTCTGCAGTGTGAAGATGAACATCAAGGATCTTGGCATGGGGTAGCGTCAGTGAATTGGCAGTGCAATGAATGTCTCTTGTGAGACACAAACTATTATCCTGGCCAGGATCTGAAGAGGTGCTGCGTGATTCATTATTGTTTGATTGTTTGTGTGTTCTGCCCTGGGCTGTTGCTACCTGTATTACTGCTCCATTCTCAGTCTCCATTCTGGAGCAGGACTCTATTTTAGTAAAAATCCCAAAGCAGCGACACACATTTGCAAGAAATGATCCAGTCTCTGGCACTGGGACAAGAAAAAGTCTTGCCCTGATCTCATTTGTCTAAGCTGCTGTTGAAAACTTCCATGAAGTTAATATTGCAGTGGGTTTAGGAAGCCTTTTTCCAGTGTTCACTACCCTTAATATTGAGTTATTTTTCCCTTGGTATCCAACAAAAATGTGTTTTGTTGCATTTGTAGATGGTTTTGTTTGTCCACTGTTGGACATAGAAATCTTCCACTTTTTTATATATTTAAATTCAATTTCTCTTTATCTTATCTTCTATATTTTGCAGTTCTCTCTTATATTAGACTATGTACATCTAATTCTATTATCCTTTGGTCATCAGTTACATTTCTTAAATCTCTTGTGACTTTTATTCTTCTGTTCAGGGGCTGGGCCATTTTAAATTTGTCTGCTGCTGTATCTATGTGAAAGCGCATTGTCTGAGCCTGGACTCAGGAATGCGACTAAGTAATTAACTCCCATTTTTTATGTATGCCACTCATTTTCCTAAAAATCAGGATTTTGTTTGTTTTTTGGAACGGCATTACTTTGTTGACTCATGTTTATGTTGTGATTCTCCATGACCCCCAGATTCTCGTTCCTTGTTTTGTGTTTGTGCGTCAGTGTTTGCTTCCAGAGTATGTTATTTAGCTTGTTAATTAGCTCTTCTGAGTGTACCGAGTTCTTTGGATTCAAGAGGAGCTCATATTTTCCCGTGTGAAGTTTTTTTTTTCCTCTTTACCCCTGCAATTTCTTCTGTTGCTATGTGAAAGACAACACACAGAAAACAAAGAAACTGCCAGATATTCAGAAGAAATGTGGAAGCAGAGTATATACAAAATAGGCTGAGAAGAGAGACAATTGTTTGTCTTTTTCAGCTGTGGTAATTTTATCTGCATTCCTAAGAATTTCAGGGGAAACAGATATCAAACATACAATTTTTAAGAAATCAAGTGTAAATTGAGTGAATGCATTAAAAAACAAAGTTACAGATGAGCCAGAAAAAGCTGGAAGGCGCTATTAGATATATTGCTTTGTATATCTAGGGATGATGTTGTGATTTAGCCAGCTAAAAATGGTCATAGCTGCTTTTGTAAATATGATGGATAGTAGAATAATTCAGGGTTGACTTTCATTTTTCAATTCCAATATGTTTGCACATGAATTACCGTTTGGCCTGGGTATATTAAAACATCATCTTCCTGGATAAATAGATAGATCAATGCATTCAATGTTAATCATGTCTTCAAATTTATTTTAACCAGGAATCATGGAGCTGAAGCCTTCTAAACACACACATTTCTCGGTAATTTTCTTCTTTAATTCAGCCAGGAAACAGAGAGTTAAAGGAGACGGCTAATACAATGTTATCAGAAAGAAAAATTGGGGTGGGATGAGCTGATTCCAGTCCAGACGTTTTGAAATTCCAACCCGAATGGATGGGCGTCCTCAGCAAGCATCGTCTGATACCGCAGTATCAGCGTTATCGGCCAATATAAGCTCTTCAGACGTCTTGCAATGCAAATAAATTCTTTTTACTGGGAAAAATGTAGGAAAGAATAGCTCGGGCTTTCATGCCAAGGTAAATGGTTCACTTTCAGCCTAAATCTGTAATGGGAGAGTTCCTAGGAGCCGTTTGCAAACCGCCAAGCTTGCCTCCAGCCCTTGTCTGGGGATCAGCCGTGGGTGGAGCGGGTGCATTTCGGGAGGGCTTGTCTGTCTGAGATGTCCCCCGAAGGGGAAGGGGGGCAGCAACCGTCTCGACTTGTGGGGTTTTTCTCTGGAAGGACCAGGAAGGCCTCAGAGCTGCTGGCTGGTGGCCGAGTCCTTCATGGGCTCGGCAGAGCCCCTGTGTGAGGCGGCCATGGCGGGGAAGGCCCGAGAGCATGGCACATGGGGCCAAGCAGCCTTGGGGATGGGCTGGAGGCAGCTGTGGGGTGCTGAGTCCCTCAGTCCCTCCATTTTCATCTTGTCTTCCTCTTCTCATGCCTCTGGCTACTGAGTGAAGCTTGTGTTGTGACCCCAAGCTGCCACTGCCATTTACCCTTTTGTTGCCCTCCTTTCTCTTCACGCGAGGAATTTATGGATGCGGCAGCAAGCATCAGGAAGAGAGGTCATCCAAAGTTTGGAGGGCTGCTAATTAGCTTTTTTTTTCTTCATTAATTAGTCAAAGCTAATTAGCGTCTGTCTTTGCGGAGGTTCCGATGCGAACACAAGAAGGGAGCCGCCAAGTCAGGCCTTTCAAAGCACCCTCACGCTCACAGCAGTGCCCGTGGACACTAGGAGCCCTCCTGCCCAGCTTCAGGTGACGAGCCAGGCACTTGGATGTTCCCGAGCCTAACAACGTGTCTAAACCACCACTCGAGCCAGGCACCATAGCAATTCCTCCCATTTACGTGTTGGGGACAGCTTTGTGTCAGGACAAAGGAGTCTGGGGCTGACATGGGGCTGGCTTTGAACCCCGTCCCCGCTCCCTTTTCACCCCTCAGGATGACCTGGCCGTAACGTGTCGGCCTGGCTGGAGACCAAGGCCTGCAGACACAGCATGCGGATGGCTCTCCCTGGGTACCCGGGGCCCTCAGGCTCAGGGAAGGATCTATCTGGGTTGCTGGTACAGAAGAGAGGGTGGCCACGATCCCACTGCCATCCCCTGGCAGCCTTCAGGGGACGGGTTCAGAAAATGAATTGATTTCCAGACACTCCTGTCGCATAGGGCAAGGCTCTGCTGCTGTTCGTCAGTGTGAAAGGAAATGAGGATTTACAGCATTTTACCTCATACTTTTACGGGGGGGGGGGGAAATGTCAGAATTTTAAATCACCCCGTTGGGAATCATTTTCCATTTTTAATTAAGAATTAGTATGCAAATGGTCCAAAGTCACTTTGGCTGCTGTTGTAAACTGCAACGCACCGAAAAAGCTCCCTCTGATTGCTTAAGTGATGAAAACACATAGGAACTGCTCCGTAACTGCTCACCGAGGGGAACACGGGACGGAGGGTGAAGGGCTGAGCTTCCTCACAGCTCTGAGGTCTCACGGCACAGCAGACACCCTTTCAGTTTCATCGCCCATGCAACAAACATGTTGGTGTGCCCATTAGTGGTGAGGGCACTGGCATCTATCTGGGGGATGCTCAGGATTTTGCCCTCCCCGTGCCTGTTAACCTCTGGGCACCCAACAGGAGGCACGAGGAAGAAGAGGAAGAGGAAGAGGAAGAGAACCCACATTACTGCTTAGTGGTCAAAGGCAGAACTCCACCTGGCTTCTTTGTTCAGCACAAGGGCGTAGCAACCCTTCCCTCTTCCCCAGGATTAATTATTGATCACAAGAAGCCTTTTTTTTATTATTATTTTAAACACAGGGAGCATTCTGTAATCACTGTTACTTTTATACGCTGCGCTCTTCTGTCTTACTTCTGGCTTCTGGACTGTTGCTGTCACAAAGGTTGTCACATCAGGAAGATGGCTGTCTACAGCTGTCAGCTGAGAGAGACCATTTTAATTACATTTTTTCGTTCCAGATTCAAGTCACAGTTTTAGACATGCTGAGATTTGCTTCTCGGCACGTGAACTTGGAGATTGCTTGTGCGGTGGGGAGCGCCTCCCCGTCGGTGGAGGGCTGTCGGATTTTGTGCCTCCGCTAGAGCTCAATGAGCTGTGACAGAGGTAGATGTTATCATTTTGATACACACGGTATTAAAAATTAGCTGTGAGTATTAAATACCCACTACTCCTGAAACTTTCTAATGTACTCTTTACTCTTTGGCACTGATGATGTTTGAACTGTACCTATCTGTAAAAGGTCTTTTTGTTGAGAACGGCTGATTTTTAATGAGCAAAATGTTCGGGAACATTAACCTAAGCACCAGATTATCAGGAATATTAGCCTTCAAAGTTCCTCCACCGCTCTGCCTGAATATGGATGACAGTCTCTGAGAAACTTCCTCACGGTTATTTAATGAATTGAATGGTGTAGTTTCGTGTTGGACATCTACCGACCGGGAGGAGGGTCGCATTGGATTGGAAATGTTCTTTGTGCTTACAGTTCATCCCCGATGGAAGGTGCTGATTCAGGATCAGCAGAGTGCAGGCTGTGAAAAGTTGCTGGGGAGGCAGGCGGATAGGTGGTGTAACGCCCACAAACAGCCACACCGCTGGCTCGTGGCTCTGTGTCGCTCCAGGAGGGTTCTTGTAAGCCAAAACAGTTCTCCTCAGCCAGTGTGCATCCCCTAGGAATGGGCCTTCCCAGTTTCTGTTCTCCATGCCTCTCACATATTCAGCTGGAGGTAAAAGGCCAGATGCTGATCTCCAAGCCCGGTGTAAGTCTGGAGCACTGTTCCCTTTGAAGTCAGTGGTGTTTCCTCTACATTTGTGTCTCTGCAACCGAGATCTGAATCCGGTACAAGGTGATGGGAGCTTTTTTGCCCCTTTTTTGTGGTTTTTGTTACTGGAGTGTTGCTACTTATAGAACGCATTTCGGTTTCACTGATACCTAAATCAACACAGATGTTTTCCTGCACAGAATTTTCCATTATGGGCTGAAGTTTACAAGATTTCATAACTCAGATATCTCTGAGTCATTTTGGGTTTTTCTGTTTACAAGGGATTCTTGTAAAATCATAAAATATCCCCAGCCACCCCTCTAAGAGGCTTTAATACGAATGCATTATAATGTGCTGCCGAGCTCCCCCTGCCCTCTTCCTCTCCCACCACTTCCTAGATCTTAAAAAAAGCTTCAAGAGCTCTTGATACCTATTGAAAAAGTTCCTGGTGAGATTTTACAGCAAGAGGCTTATTTTTTTTTAATGTGTGTGCTTTTCCTCTTTGTGCCCTGCCGAGTTCTCGCTGCTCAGTTTGCCATGCTGGAAGGAGACAGGCATCTGGAGGAAAGCAGGCTCCGGGGCTGGCGGATCTGGTGGTGGGATCTGGTGGAGAGGCTGGACTGCTTTCTGGCCGCGTGTTTCGAAAACCTAATGCTAATAGCTGGCTAACTGGATGAGATCACTTCGGTATCTAATCCCAGTAGCCTTATCTTGCCGAGATCAGTTTGCAATTATAACGAAACGTGAGTTAATGGAGGCACGGTTAAGCGCGTTAAACCTCTCAGATGGTTTAGGTCCTCGGTGGGAGTCCCCCACATGGCAGCTGCAGGCTCGTCCCTACCCCTTGGGCAGCTCCAAGTGTCCCACCACGGTGTCCCACCTCCTGGGAGGAGGGGCTGGGAGAGCTGGCACTTTCTGGCCGGGAGAACAGGAGGCTTGGGGATCTCTTGGGGATCCCAAGAAGAGGGGTACCAGCGCTGGGGAGGCCTCCTGGGAGCTGGTAGGGGCTGCAGAGCAAAGCCCCTTTCCCACCCATTGCACTTTGCTGGCCGGGCAGCGCACGGCTCAGGCAGAAGGAGCTGATTAATCCCTTTGGATGCCTAAGTCTAGACAGGAGCAGAAGCATTTTAGGCATGTTCTGTTTTGCTGATGTTTTGTTTTTTTTTTAATCCCAAGGAGTGTAAGCTGAGGCTGTGTTCTGTGGTAACAAACTCTTGCTGGTTCTCCCTGCTGGAGCAGAGCAGAACAAGGATGCCCTCCTCGTGGTTTCATGCTTGCTCAGCCCTGCTTGGCTTTCACAAACGCACCTGACACCTTTTTTCTGTGTTTTTTGTTTGTTTGTTTGTTTTGTTTTGTTTTTTCTGTTTTGTTTTTGTTTTGAACAGAGCTTTTTTTTACATATTCCACAGTTCTGTTCTGTTTTTGTGTCTCTGTGTCTCTGTTTTCTTCCTGCTTTTGCCTTTCTGTGATGCCTGCATGGCAGCCTTCAGCAGAGAAGACGTAGAAGCACTTCAAGCCCAGCCTTCCTGAGGTGCAGACACATCTGGCCTGGAGAACCATGAACTGGCAGGGCAGAAATAGGAAATTTTAGGCCAAAGCCAAGGCCCCCAAAATAAATGCCAGCACTCACAGTCCCAGCGTGGGAGCATGTCATGTCCTTAAACACTTATTTAGCTGAGACTTTTGGAGGACATTGCCTAGCTTCAAATAGACCAGAAGTTGAACCGTTGGGCACCTCATTCCCAAAATGCCTACAGAACCCCAAAATTTTCCATGACAAGCTCCTGGTTTTTGTTTTCCAAGCCGAAGAGTGGTCGCTGTGAGGTGCCTGGCCCTGGACCAGGTCCTGTCCCCAGCTGTTGCTTTGCTGCATGGAGCAGCTCGCATGAAGCAGGTGAAGCAAGCAGGAACAGCAATTTCTAAGAGATGGGTTCTGGTTCTGAATTTTCCTGGTTCCTTCCTCTGCCCACCACCTCCCCCTTACCACGGGTCCTGGGCGCATGAAAGTCCTTTGTGGGTTTGAGATTACCCCTCCTAATCTTTGCCAGAGCAGACCTCCTTATTTAAAGCGCCTCGCATGCTTATTTGAAAGGCAAATAAGGACCAAATAATAGAGGGCCTTTTTTTTTTAAGGAAAAAAAAAAAAGCCAGGGCTTGTGTGCATGAAAGAAATCACAAAGCAGCCTGCCTCGCGCTGTTTATACAACCTGGTGTGAGATCTAAACACGAACCCAGAAGTGTCAGTGCCCATACATGGGGCGGGCTAGCGCACAGCTGTGTTATATGGGGGAAGTTAAAGCGGAGCTCACTGAAGCGAGTCTCATAATCCTCTAAGAAGTGAATGACTAGCAGCTGCTTAAGGCGTTATTCCTTTTCATGCTGCCCGTGGAAGTGCACTTGAAGCTGGTTACCCTTTCTGGAGACACGAGGCAGAAAACGCATAAACAGCCCAGGGAGGGAGAAAAGCGGGGAGCTTGGGCCCAGGCTGCGGTGCTAAGCTCAAACCTGGTTGCTGCAACACTGGGCAGGGTTAACAGGGTTAAATCTCCTTCGTGGGGACCTCTGTCCCTCGTGGGGAGCTGGCACTGGGAGCAGCACGGCCGTACTGGTCAGTGCCTGCCCTGTCAGTGCTCTCATTGCAGAGAACAGCCCATAAACATCGTTAATCGGCCTTTTTCTTTCCCCGTAATAAATAATAAAAAAAAAAAATCTTTGTACTAGCCTTCCTCCTGTCAGTTTGCAATGAGGAAACTGTGCTGAACACAGTTTAGCCAAATTAAAAAAATAAGCTTTGCTTAAGAATGAGGAACTGATGGAGGAGGGCTTGACGCTCTTCGTGCTGGGGGTGATGTAAATCATGAGTAAGTTTGCTGGAGTGGATTAAATTATAGCGGCGTAAGGAAACGGTGTATAATGAGATGTGAGTCAGGCCCAGAAAGTCCCATGCAGAGATGCCAAATGGCAGCAAGGGATCGTCAGAAAATCCCACAGAGCAACTTGGAAGTTAATTATTGGGGACATTTTCTCATCTGCAGCAAAGTCTGTTGTTTACTGAAACAGGTTATGGACCTGCGCCACGCCGATTTGGCCAGGAGCACACCCCACCATGGAAAAAAGCTTGTTTTCTTTTTCCCATTTGTTAGTCTGACAGTCCTATCTCACACCCTGTGTTTCCCTTGTGTTTCCCCATCTGGCAGCTCCTGCTCTGTGCCTTTTCTAATGGGGAAGGGGGTGGGAAAGGACGGCTCTCCCTGAGGGTATGGGGGAGCAGGAGCATGTCCTGCCTGCCCTCGGCTCGCCAGCAGGTGAAATATTTGGACCCTGAGCACCTTCACTGAGCATCTTCAGAGTCTGCAGCATATTTTTGCCATCCCACATGGGAAGAGGCTCCCTTTGCACGCCTCGGTACATCAGTTCCTAGTGAGAGGAGCTGTGATAGTGTCTTATCTGCCTTCGGCAGCAACCGCAGCCCCGAGCTGGGGCAGGGCTTCCCGTTATGTGATGGAGCAGGGAGGGATGTTACAGCTGGACTTCATCAGCGCTATTTCTGCTCCTGAGCTAATTAATAAGCAAAATTATACCCTGGAGAGACATTTGGGGGGGGATTCTTTATAAATCCACACTTCCTGGTGAGCAAGAAACCATTGTGGTTACAGCAGATTGGAGGAAGCTGTTGGAAGTGCTGCAGGATGCTTGTGTGGCAGGGCTCGTAGGTGTCCTTCGGCGTGTGAGCAACACTACCAAAGCGGACACGGCAAGCCTCATGGGGTCCAGCACGGTCCCAGAAGGAAGCTGTGAAGTTTTGGTGGGGAATCAGCAGGGCTGTCATGTCCCAGGGCCTGTTCCAGGGCTTCCTGCAGAAGGTGCAGGGGTCAGCGGGTGCTGCGAGTGTGGCGGTCACCAGAGCAAATGTTTGTCACGTCGAGGCTGGAAGCTGCCGCTTGCAAAAGTGTTCCCATGGAAATGTTTTGGAGCAGGGAAAACAAAAAGTTTCTGCAGGATCACAGCAAACTGCTCCCAGATGTCTGGCCGGCTGGCCTGGCTGGAGGTCTAAGGGTTTGGGGTGAGGACATAAACCTGGAGCATGGGGAGGGCTGTGGGGCTGTGAGGCTCCAGATACAGGGCATAGAGGATGGGGTAGGTGCTGCCTGGCAGACCAGACCCCCAAAACTTCAGTGGGGATGGGACTTTTGGGGAAGAGCAGCGAGGGAGGGATGTAAGGGGTGGTGCTCAGGCCTGTGCCTTGCTTTGCTCCAGGTTCGCGGGTTGTGCTAAAAGGCAGTACAGCTGTGAAGGAAAAAGAGAATGGAGGAGAAAGAGTGATTGTCTTCTGTTTAAAAACACTGCTGACACCTTAAAAAAGAATGGGTTTTTATGAAACCTTTCTTGCTTCACTGAAAACATGCGCTGTGTGAGGGCAGGTGACCAGGCAGCGCTCAAAGGGCCACGATGCCCTCAGAGCTGGCTCCGGGAGAGGTCGGCAGCTTTCACCAGGGGAAGGAGGCTGCCATCTGAGTTAGATTTACTGTTCTTCAAGCAACAAAGAGTCACACGGTTCCCACGAACTTGTAAACGAGCTGCTCATAGTTTTGGCATTACCTCTTTCGGAGCGAGTGTAGCGATCTCTGGCTGGGGACGCTGCAGTCATCTGATGTGAGTCAGAGCATGACACCGGCCTCCTGCGTGCTGAGCAATCGCTCTGCAGCCGGGCTGTGGGACACCAGCACACCCAGCCCTGCCTTGCTGTCCTCAATTTTTTGCTTTCCCTATTCACAGGTTGCCTTTTTGGCCGGCTGGCTCCGAGCGGATGCCGCAATTCATGCCGAAGTGGGTTGCATCCCAAGCTGCATCCTTTTTTATCAATGCATCCATCGCTGTTAGCACTCATGAGTGCCTCGCAGGGGTTGGCCGCGACCCTTCTCAGGGCTGGAAGGCGAGGGGGGGTCCAGTGAGGGGAGCCAGGGGGTCAGGGGCCATAAATCTGGGCGCTCCCATTCGGATCGACTCCCCGCCAGCTGAGCACCATACATCACGCATCTGGGCTGGAGCTGACGGTTTAATGGCTTGATGAGTTTAGGAAGAATACTTTTATTGTGTGTCTTCGATTATAGTAAGTACGGCGTGAAGTTGTTACATTACCAGGAGCTTACATGGCCTTCCCGGACCCAGCACAGGCTGCGCTTCCCAGCCAGGATCCTACCAGTAAGCTGGTGGAATCCTCTTAAGTGAGGAGCTGTTAAATTAATAAAGCTGTTAATCACATGAAAAAAAAAACATACAAGGAGATAGAGAGAAGGAGGAGAAAATCTTATGTGGAAATGCCAAATCGTAGCTAGAAGGTTTTCACTGGGACGGTCCTGCGGGGCCGGGTGTTGCAGACGGGCTTTTCTTATGGTGATTTCTGCACATCCCCGGTTCCTTACATATCCTCTGTGTCAGAGCTGGAGCCTGGCTCCTAATCAAACGTAACGCCGAGATCGCACTGTGCTTCTTAAATGCTAATCCCAACAGAAGAACCCCTTTATACTGTATAAAAACTCTGTTATTATTATCCTCTGCATACAGGCAAAAATTGCAGGCGGAGAAGGGAAAAAAATCGCCAAAGCCCTTTTGTGGAGGTACTGTCAGGACCAGTTTGGGACTGACAGACAGACCGTGGGACTTGCTTGGATGTGAAGCTTATTTTTAGGACCATTATATTTATATTATATTATATTTAGGACTGGCTTTTAGGTATACTTAAAAGGGATGGAATTTGCAGAAAGGACTTATACTTAGGTCCTGTGAAGTCGATGGGATGGAGGTGGCTTCTCAGACATCTAGGTGCTTCTGAAATTTGGCTTTACATCCAACGTGCTTCAAAGGTGCATGGAAGAAAAAGCGCTGGAGGGGAGCGTGATATATCATCCGCATGCAAAATAATTGAAAATTGACTTTTTCTGTCCAATCAGCTATACGGGGCCGTTATCCAGGCCGATAATGGCCTGGTTTTGATTGCTCTTTATTTGCCGAGTGTAGCTGCAGCAGGCTTTGCAGCTGCAGCAAGCATGAAGACACATGTGGCTGATTGTCGGTGTGCCTGCACCGAACGGCGTCCTTGTCAGGCAGCTCGGTGTCAGAGTGGTTTTCATCTTCGCTGCTTTTTGCGGGGAGGAAGCGATCGCTGTGCCTCAGCCTTTCAGCACAGGATGCCCTGCCTCCAGTGCGTATTTTGTTTGAAATGAGCTTGCTCTTGTCAGGAAGCAGGCGGGATGCTTTGCTTGCGGTCTAGAAAGGTTCTTGCACATCAGATGTCCAGCATATGCCGGTAAATGCAAAGAGAATAATTAAAAATGTATATATATATATATATATATATATATATAATTTTTATTATTTTTTTTCATTGAGCAGTAGAAGAGTGGTACCAGCGAGCCGCAGAGCGGAGCTGCAATGCTGAGCGGGGTGCAGGGGCCCTGGGAAATGAGTGCCGTGTAACCAGGAAAGCTCCAGGCGATCCTGGGCCAAAAGCCGTGGTTTTGCATTTCCCTTTGAAGTCGGGGGAGCTGTGCTCCCCTAACGTGACCTTTGCATCCTCCTCTGGATCTTATTGTACTGGCTGGAGGCCGGCGGGCCATTAACAAAGCTGCAGAGAAGCAGAGCCGTCTGAGGGGTTTCTTTTGTTGTTTTAAGACCCTTTCCGCTGACAGAAATCGTGGCAAGGGAAACGGAAACAACAGGGCCGGAGCCCCACGGCGAGGGGCGTTTGTGGGGCCGGAGAGGCCTGGCCATCCACGGGGCTTCTCCTTCATGCTGTCCTGCGAGCACCCAGGCTGGACAACCCCAGTTCTGGCCTGTGAAAGGCTGGCAGCAGTACCCAGTGCTCTGAGCTGAATGTTTTTGGCATGAAGGGCAGGGTTTTTGGCCTCCTCTCCCCTGAAGCCCCAGCCTTGGCCTTCTTTCAGAGGGAGGTGCTCTGCGCAGATGCAGTTGACTGAGAAAATCCCGTGCTGGGCTGGTGAGCTGTGGCAGAGAGATGAGGCTTTTGAGGAACGGGGGCTCCCAGCCTGACTTCAGCTCTGCATTTCAGCCCGTCCTGATGTGTGTGAAATGCACCAGGATGAGGAAGGTCAAAAGAAGCACTTCCCTGGCTGTCACGGGGCTTGACAGTGACCCAAAGCCGGTGCCAGCTCTTGGCTTCTGGCTGGCTCCAGGCCATTTTTGTGCCTCTTGCTCCATCCCCACCTGCACAGAGGCTGGCACGTGTGCTGGCAACCTCTCAGAGTTCACAATCAGCTGTGTGCAAGCACTACTTGTGCTCTTAGGGACAAGAGCCCCATCTGTATTGAGACACTGAAGCCGTGCTGCAGAGGTCCCAAGGCTTCAGGCCGTGTCCTGCTGCCCATTGAGCATCGCTGACCAGCTGCAGACCCCACATGGACACTCGGACACACGGACCTGCCTCCTTGGGGGTCTTCCTTCTGCATTTCCCAGCAGAAGAGCACTGGTGCACCTCATCTCTGTCTGATGTTTGGCTGGCATTGGATCCCAGCCAAAAGAAACCCAACCCAAGCGCCGTCAAAGCCAGGGGTCTGTGTTATCTCCTGGAGCTGAAGGGCCCCAAAAAACCCTGAAGGGCCCTTAGCCTACAGCCCAAGGAAACACTTTTGCCCGTGTGTAGTGAAATCAGCCAGAAGAAGTGATGTTGACCTCGGACCCCAGGCAGAAGCAATATCTGTAATCTCATGTTGTAGGGGATCTGTAATCTCCCTTACAATGCTATATCTCATGTACACATATTTCCCCGTGTATGTACAGATAGGGGCTTTATTCAAATATTAATCAGCCTGACTGATGGTGGAGATCTGTGCATCTGACAACTTGACATCCGCGCTCTGCGAGTCCTGTGGTGCAGATAGCCCTGAGCCCAGTGCCTCCTTCAGACGCGGGTTTCGTAGGACAAGCTGTTTTTTTTCAGATGTTAGCTTCCCAACTTTTACTTACTTAAAGAAAAGGAGAAGGGACGTGATTCCTTCGCACGTTAATACCGTTATATGTTGACATCTCAAATTTCGTTAGATGCTCGTTGAGGTTTTACAATCCAATTTGTATCAGATTGCCAAAAGCTGTTACGACTGCCTTGGGGATAAGCGGCATTGTCTTGCTTTCTCTCTCCTCTCCTCCCTTCCTTTCTCTCTCACACAGCACGTTATCTCCAGAAGTAAATTTATGAGCAGCCAAAACAGGGCTTGATTGATCGTCCCGCAGGGCTGGCGATAGATGACGCCCCGTGCTGTTGTTGGGGGGATATGGGGCGCTGTTTCCGCCAGCGTGCAGATAATCTGCAGAGCGAGAAATGAAATCGGGTTTTGTTTGTTCGTTGAGATACCTCTTTTTCCTTTTTCTTCTTTTGTTTTTAATCCGAAGCAACGCACAGAAGCTCCTTGATCCTGACAGCGTGGCTGGGCTGTGCTCCAGCGTGGGGTGGTGGGTCTGGGGCAGGATCCGGCCCCTGCCTGGGCTGCTGCAGAGGCCGGTGGTGGGCTGGGAAGAGCAGAGGGCATCCCATTCCTGGTGCCCCATGCCTGCAGAGCAGCCCCGGTTCATCTGCCGGCCCAGCCCACCATCTGGAAGGTGCAGGGCTGTTCTCCGAACGACCTCTGTGTTTCTTTTTTTCCTTCCAGCCCTTCCTCTGCTACAGCTATCACATCCTGGCTGTCAGCTTAAGAGTTCCTTAAACCGTTCCAGACGTGTCTGTAGGGTATCTGCTCCAAGTGTAATCTACACTCTGCTCCCTGGTCCCCTCTGCTCTATCGCAGTAAAATAAGCTTAATAGAGTTAAAAGCTAAAATACAATATTCACTGAACTATGAGAATTAACTGCGTAAGCCTCCTATGTAAACAGAAAGCACCAATTTGTACAGCTCTGTGGTTAAATGCTGCAGATTAATTTTTTCCAAATGTCAAATGTCTGTATTTAAATTTAATATACATGTTAAGCCTTTTCCCTCCTTCCTTAGCCTTTCATTTGTAATAAGAATCACTCCCATGGAGTCAGCTAGAATTACTCCTTAGAGAAGAGAGAGAAAAGAAGAGTAGAGTAGAGTAGAGTAGAGTAGAGTAGAGTAGAGTAGAGTAGAGTAGAGTAGAGTAGAGTAGAGAAAAGAGAAGCGAGAAGAGAAGAGAAGAGAAGAGAAGAGAAGAGAAGAGAAGAGAAGAGAAGAGAAGAGAAGAGAAGAGAAGAGAAGAGAAGAGAAGAGAAGAGAAGAGAAGAGAAGAGAAGAGAAGAGAAGAGAAGAAAAGAGAAAGAAAAGAGAAAGGGAAAGAAAAGGAAAGGCCTAATTTTTAATAAACATGCTACAAATAGAAAAAGAGTTGTTCACTAAACAGGATTTGCTGTATTAGTTCTCCATCTCCTTACTCTACATTATTTTGGGAGCAACACGTGGAAGAAAGAAAACCTCTCCCTGGTTTTTCCTTGCAGGGTCTCCTCGCATCTGTGCACGTCTCTGTTTCAGAAGCACAACAAATACACTTCATGGCCCAGATGTTGCTGGGCTTGTAGATGCTGGGATGCAATTCCTGGAGATGCTGACACCCCTCCAGGCGATGCGGGCGTGTGGTGATGCGGGTGGCTGGTTGCATCGTGCTGGGGGTCGGGTGGTCGGATGCATACTGCTGTGATGGGACCTAGCCACCACGGGCAGTTGTAGCCCCTGGGGCTGGTGCCCCCCAGCACACACTTCCCTCTGCTTCTCCCTCAGTTTTTCTGTTTCACTCTAATCACATATTTTATTAACTCGCTCCTTTAGAGTCAAGTAACAGAAATAAACCATCATGCAGCGTCATGCTTAGTTAATAATCTCAGCAATGCTTCTGCTACCGTATCTTTTAGCATGTGTTTATTTTTTAAAGAGTATTGAACAGGATGCATCGTCTGTTGTTTGCTGTTACCCTATCCACTGTTACCTTTGTGCCTGTCTTTACATATTGGAATAATTCCCTTGAATCAGCATGATTGGCACGCACAAATATTTATGTGTATAACTGTCTGCAAGAGCAGGTAACGGGTAGGAATTAATGCTGAAATTCACAGCAGTGTAGCTCAGGGAGAAGGTGGCAAGATAGAAATGACCCTTTCACAAAAGCCCTGAAATGTAAAAACGGCCCGCGCTGCAGCACCTGAATAATAGGGCGGTGTAAAAGAGAAATAAGACAGCGACATTGAACCCAGTTGTAAACACTTCACAGCTTGCCTTTTGCACCACAAACCCTTTGAGCGCCCTTCTAGTTTATGCGCTGCCAGCTGGACCCCACGGTGTGTTTTACAGCCTTGTAGCTCTCCTCCCCGGCATATATTCTTGGTGCGTGTCGGCGTGCCGTGACCCTGCTCCCCAGCTTGCTGAAGACAAATGCCCAGCCAAAATCCAACCCGTCGTCTGTGCCCCAGCTGCGCAGCACCTCGTCTTGGGAAGGGTCCCCTCCTCGTTTGTCTTGCCGGCTGTGTTGCTGTAGCTCAGGAGAGCCGAGCCCATCCGTAGAGATGCTTTATCCTCATGAATGAACAATCAGAACAAAAGGTAGCGTCTCGCCAGCGCTCATTATTTATTTACCTGGGCGTTTGTCCTTGTCTCCCACGCAGCAAGCAGCAGTGCGCTGGGCGATGTCTGATGTGGAGCAGGGCTTGGCTCTCCTGGTGATCTCCTTGGTGTCTTCAGCACCTCGCTTCCTCTTCATCAAGCACCAGGTTGTTGTACAAGCCTGCCCTAATTTTGGTCAGCTAATAGATGCTGGTGGCTCAAGCTCTGCGGTGCTCAGCTCCAAACACAAGTGCACAGCTGGGCACGACAACTGGGTGTGCCATCAACTTCCAAGGCCGCAAGGACAGAGAGGGGCATGCAATTTTTAGCAGGTCATGAGGGGTGGTTATTGTACTGTTGCTGAGTTATAACATCTTCATGCGAGATATGCTTGTGGCAGCGGAGATTCAATTTAGGGGTGACTGATTTATGAGATTGCACCGGTGATGTATGCGGCAATCTATGCACAGGCTGCTCAGAATGGATGCATGGGGAGTACTTCTCCGGGTATAAATGCGCCATATATTACAGATTCGTAATGCCCACACAGACCACTTTATGTCTTCCAGTCGTATGTGGAAGGAGCAGGGAGCAGAGACACCTGCCTGCGCTCCAGCGTGGAGCGTATTAGGGGAGGTGGCAATATCTCAAGAATCAGAAGGGGCTTCTTAAGTGCATCCATTATACATAAATCTCGCATGTGTGCGCAAAGATATATATGTAAATGAGTGCTGGGAGATTGAGTTTTGTGTTCTGTGTATGTAAATGCCTACTCATGCACTTAAAAGTATAGTGTTAGCTGTAGGTTGCAAGTAGAGCAAAACCATATGGCTTAAAAAATAACTTCAGCTCCGCGCTGGGAAATGGATGAGAAATGCAGTGTAATGTGCGGAGCTGCAGTCACTACTTCTACCTCTGGGATTTTGACACATCCATTAACAAGGAGACCTTGGCAGTGCAGTTGTTTTCCATCACTGGGAGCCTTATGGAAAATTCAGGAAAAAAAAGATTCTCAAAAAAACGCTAATATTTTTTTGGAGTGTAATACCGAAACACATTTGTTTCGTTTGAGATATGTATGCCCACATAAATAATGTGTTTATGTAGAAGTGTGTATACACATATATAAATATGAGAATGAACATATTATTCTCATGAGTATGAATGAGTTCATACAGCGACTTCCATTCTGAAGCGTTAGCTCATGTAACCTAACGTAAAGCATTTTAAGATTGGGGGAAAAGTAGTTAAAATTGCATACAAAAATGTTTCTTTTGTTTTTTCTTTGTTTTGTTTCTTTTGTTTTGTTTCTTTTCTCTCATTAATAAAGGACACAACTCCGAAGATGAAATGGGTTTGTTGCTTAACAGTATCTAGAGAGTCATCGTTCAACCTAGAGGGCCCAAGCGGGGTGTAATGTAGTGTCCAGCTTAGCTGGTGACTTGAGCACTGTGTAGGCATTCCACCAGAGCAGGGCTGGTAACCGCAGAAAAGAGTCTGATTTTATATGGAAAAGGCTTTTATTGGCTGTGAGAGTGTCTGGGAACACAAGTATGCATAATGGCATATGCATAAGGAAAACTCAATAATAGATATGCAAAAATAATAAAGAGGTTGAAAAAAAGTAAGATGGAGATAAGTCTCAGCAGCAAAATCCAGATGTGGATTTCATACCAGATACTTTTTTAATGAAAAATTTGGGGAAATGTTTTCCCTTCTTCATTCCAGCTGGCTCTTGCTTGGGCCCTTCTCTAATGTAAGCCACATAAGAGGAATGCCAGTCATAATCTAATATTGCACTTGGTGAATATGAAGTATTAAGAAACAATGGGGAAATGAGAAAAAAGAGACTGTAGGAGAACTAGTTTCCAGGCCTGGCTTCTTTTTAATGGGTTTAACTATTCTAGGAAAGAGGATATGTAATATTTTTCAGTAATACTTTCCACAGTTACTCATTTGCAGTTTTGGTTTTAGCCTGGTTCTTGAGTGCCTGATTTTTTTTTCTTTCTTCATATTTGCAATGTGAGGCTGATATCCGCCATCATCACCAATAACCTGAAAACAAATTGCCTTCATAAACTGGGTGAGTTAAAGCTGTGACGGTCCCTAGCCTCCGCTGCCATTAATAGCCTTTTTGTTCATGCCCCCAGACGCTGGTCTTAAAAAAATCTTTGTGCCTAGACATGACTCACAGGATAGATGTTCCACCATGAATGACAAATTGGTTTATCGCAAATATACGGACAAGAAATGAGGTGAGATGATCTTGAGGCTAGATAGGCTTCTGAAAAGCCAGCGTGACCTTGTGCGGTGTGTGTGCCGAGTCGCTAAATTTAACCGGTCGCAGTCTTGTTAAGGAAGTGCTAATGCTTCTTGTCCAGGAGGAAAATGGTCTTTTTGGTTCCCTGGGCGCCTGACCTCTTTTGGTGCAGATATTGAATAGCTTGCACGTCCTGACCTGCTTCTATTTACAAGTGCTGCAGCTGATCTTGTGGAAATACCGGCGGGAGCAGGGGAAGGAGCAGAACGAAGCCCAGAGCGAGCTGCAGGAGCTGGGGAAGGGAGGGGAGGAGGGAACCATGTCTTCTCGTCAGGGCTTCAGGCAGCAGGTTTCCCAGAAGTGGAGGAGAAGGTTGTGACCTGCAGCCTCATCCTGCAGAAGGGTAAATGCTGGTAGGTTGACTTGATAGAAAGAGAAGCTGCTGCAGCATCCGAGCAGGAGCACGCCGCTTCTCTGCCAGAGCACTGGGGCTGTCTTTGGTGTGCCAACACCTCAACCTTCACGTGTTGCCCTGACTGTTCCCCACGGGACAGCCAAACGTTGTCCCGATGAGCCAGCTCATCCCAGCCTCATCCTCGTTGCCCCTTCAGCATCACAGCCTTCCTTGCGGATCTTTCCTTCAAGGACTTTCCCGGTTCCCCCTACATACGGTGTGGCCTCACTTGGGCTTCTGCTGGAAACTCGGTTGCCCTACATTTTTCTCGAGCTGCATCACACCGAGCTCTGTCAGCCGAGGCTGTATGAGCTGTTGACACCAGTGGAAAGATGACTTAATGCATCTTGCAGGCTCTGCTCCTGTGTGTGCCTTCCAGCCTGCTGGGGATTTTGGGTGGGTTTTTGGGTTTTTTTTTGTTTTTTTTTTTTTTTTTTTTTTTTTTTTTTTTCCCAACAGGAGGATGTATTTTGGCTTGTGCTCAGTTTATGATTCACTGCAATCACCAAGTCCTTTTCTGAAAAGCCATAATCTGATTAGTGGCTCTCCACCCCACGCGGAGTGCAGGAACAACAGCGACACTTCAGAAAATCTTTTGTGAACTATGTGTGTGTCACATAGGCACGTTGCAGGAAAAATCTTCAGGAATGCTTTTTACTCGTAAATCTCAGAGCTCTGCAGAGGAGATCAGTATTTTGTTTCCATTTTGCAGTGGAAGCTAGCCCGTGGAGATGACAACGGATTTGCAACCCCAAGGCTTGCCAGAGAGGCAGAGCTGGAAAAGACAGGAGTGGTGTGGAGCTCCTGCCCTGTCCACACTGCCTCTGTGAAGTGTGCGTCTCTTACCTGACCCACTTCTGGGTGTGATTTCCCAGCTAATTCTTGCCTCTCAAGCACTTCACTGCTTTGGGATGTGGGTTCTCATGTCCACGGCCGTACGTACGTACATCTGAAGGCTAAGCGCGAAGTCCTGCTATTCACAAAGGCTTCCATCAGTCAATTACAATTTTCACTTTGGAGAGCCAGGGCTTTCAAGAAATCGCTGTCGTGATAGCTACAGGAGGGTGTGAATGAGCCAAATAAGAAGCTGTGTAGTTTGCAGCCACTCTGCTGGCTGGAGGTGCTTGGTTCTTGCATCGCTAATCATCCATCTGCTTTGCATGCAGAAGGCGGCGCATAAAATTACCTTTGTGCGATTCTGCCCTCTTTTTATATGCCTTAAAGGTATGGCGGTACCAATTACTGCGTTTTCATAAAGCTGCTGGACGGTGCTGCAGCCGCTTGGTCAGATCTCCTATTTATTCTACGTGTTTAGGCTTGCAGTGATAATTATTTTGTCTCTGAAGCGTATGATACAGCCCAGGAGGCCAACGTGAGGTTGCCATGAGCCATGCAACACAGTGATCACTGGCAAATGCTGATTACCTTTGTGCTTAGATGATCGGAGAGGATGTTGCATGAAGGTGTAAATAGATAATTTTCTTTTAGCTTCTCGTTAGCAATGCAGCCAAAGGGATTCCCACTCATTTAGCATTATTCCAGTTCGCTTTGCAGCAGCCTTGCCAGCCAAAAAATGCCCCAGTGAGCTCCTGGTCAGGAGTGGCTTTCTGAGTACCAGTGAAAAAAAAGTAATTTGAAAAATTACTTTTTTCTTGTCTGCATCCTTTGGAAGTAGCTGGCTTTAGCAGTTACACCACACAGGTACAGCTCTAAGAAATATGGTGTAAGGTAATTTCCCAGATTTCCTTTACCCCGATTCACACAAAATCAAAATTAATAATTCTCTTCCACTGGAGGGGTTTTTCTTTTCACTTTGTTTTTTTCCCTCTCCTTTTCTTTAAAGCAAGGCTCCCGGGTCTTTGGAGGATAGAAACGTGGCTGCTAAAACTTGGAAGTTTAGCAAATGGCATGGAAGTCTCTCCAGCAGATTTCTGTTTTCTCTCCAAGTCCAGTTACAGTCCTTCGTAACCATGTTATCTTCCTCGGCAGGACGGCCCTGCCAAGAGTGAGGGAACGTTTCCATTTCTTACGTGAATTTAAGGGAAATTATTAATTGCCAGGGTAGCAGCAAACTATTTTTTTGTATGAACTGCCTCTCTTTCTAAATACGATGGGTAGGTGCAGAGCTCGGCAAAGGGCAGCCCAGGCTGGGGACATACCAGGCTGGTCTTTTAGCTGCAGACACACAATGGGTTACTGCGACTTTCGGCCAAGGTTTGCTCCGTGCAGAGGTACAGCTGGAGAAGACTCAGCCCTTCGACTCGCTGTTGGTACTTGGTCCCAGTGCTTACCCATCAGGTATTTTAATTAAGGAAGTTTGAATTTCAGCTTAGTGAAAATGCAGACTTTACCCCGACTCCCGTAATTTTGGCTGAGTTTATAACCTTCACCAGGGGCCAGGACACTGCCACGTTGGAAATTTTAGGCTTGCAGAGGATGACTGCTGCTTTGAAATTGAGATAAATATCTTTTTACTGCCTTATAAACAGAAAAAAAAAAAAAAGAGCTGAAGGACCAAGGTCGCATTCTTAAAATCTCACGTTTGGGTTGGAAGTGAGTCTGGAAAGGAAAGCTGAAGCCTTCCTGCAGGAATGCCAGGAATGGTGTCTGCTGCAGCAGCACTCCTTGAACCCTCCACGTCCCCAGGCTACTGCCCGTTTGTTCAGCACTGCCTGGCTGCCAGGGACTTCAGGGCGTCCTCTGTCCTCCTCTCTGTCCTCAAAGGTGAGAGAAGTGAGGATATTCCCACCTTCCTTCTGCTGAGGTTGAGGAGTCTCCTTGGAGATCTCCAAAAGCCACCTGGATGTGGTCCTGGGCACCCTGCTGGGTGCCTGCTTGAGCTGGGGTTGCAGCAGATAGATCCTAAAGGTGCTTGGCAGCCTCAGCCCTTCTGGGATTTGGGGTGATCGTCCCCTCTGCTTCCCTTGCTGCCTGGTGCTCCCTCCGACGTGTGCATGGGGGCTGCTTCTGTGGCAGTGCCCACAGTGGGAGAGAACGTAGCAGTCATGATGGACCTGAAATATGGATAAAAAACAGCATTTTTTTTTTAAAGGAAATGCAGGGCAGCACTACCAAGGCTAACACTTCATGCTTTCCTTATGGAACAACTCACTCCGGCAGCATTTTACATTTCATGGTCAGCTTGCAGCTGAGCCTCCCTTGCTTTAATTACTCCCACGCCGATGCCTTTTCCTTGAAGGCTGCTGCTACACACGGGCAGACGCCCGTGGGCTGTAACCCTGCCGAAGGCGAGCGGCGGCGCTGTGGTGACCGGCCCGTGCACCCGGCCTGCCCGGCACCCCCAGCGGGCAAGGAGGAATTATCGCCCCCATTACCACGCAGGTGTCAAGGAAATGAAGCTTTTCCATTAGGAGATCCCAGTAAATCACGTGGGGGGGATGACAGCCTCGTTAGCCAGGGCGACGCTGCCATAATTTATGTATAAATACCTTCTCTGTGGCAAGATAATTTAGCTACCTTCAAGTGCTTTCTCACAGGGTGTAAGATACCTATGATGGGCACTATGATGGGTTGTTATACCCATGCCCACAGCATTTTCATAATTATATATTGGCAATTCAGCAGACTTTGTGCTCATTTGTACTCATGTGGGCAGATCTTGGGGCTGACCCCGTTGTGCACAAGCTCCTGGAGGAGGAGGGATGCCTTCATTCCTTTCTCCTGTGTTTTTCTAGCCACGCTCAGCCTGGGAAACCATCACCTCCCCTTCCACCTGGGCAAGTTCACCAGGTACGAGGCAGATTACCTGCTGCCACATCTTCTGGCCAGCAAGCAGAAGGCCATATGCAGTTTCTCTGCCATCAGGTGCCGCGTGGTGGAAAGCAGCTGTAAGGAACGGGCACGGGCCAGGTCTGCCCTTCAACTTCTGGCTGTGCTGTGCCTGGTGCTTTGCAAAACATAGTTGTGTCTCCCGTGATTACAGGCTGCGCCATCACTTTCCATAGTTTCTCAATAACCTCCTTTGGGAAGGGTTTTCGCTACAGTCAAGCCTGGCTTGAAGACCAGGAGCCATTTCACCGCCTGCCTTTGGTCACATTGTCCTCTCGCTGAGGAGCGGCACGGCTGTCAGGTTGCATTTGGGCTCTGCAGGAACTTGGGGAGATTTGCCTGCCTCCTGGTGGCTAATGCCAACTATCTGAAAAGCATTTTTATTTTTTTTTTTAACTTTGTGAGAGGGCTGTGTTTCTAAGGAAGGGTTTAAACCTGCTCGGCATTGCTGCAATTACAAACCCCGTGCTATTTTTTGGTCAGAGAGTGCTTCCTTGGCCCTTGCTGCTACCCGGCACGCCAGGACACGATCAGCACCCTTAGCAGCGCGGGTATTTCTGTGCTAGCAACACTCAAGCCTTCAGCCTCCCAGTGCACCTATGCAGCTGTCTGTTTTTTTAGGGTAAAACCTGAGCTGCTCGCATGGACTCCTCTTCCCTGGAAACTTTGGTGCACATTCAGAAACCAGTTTCCCGGGGGTTTCTCTCTTTCCATGTGGCCTTTTTCTCCAGTAACAACAAATTTCCCACTCACTGGGCCACTCTTGCCAAGCATTTTGCAGGGAAAAAAGTGTCTCAGGGTTTTTAGACTGGCCATGAAGAAAGCTCAAAGGCAGCGGCTGTGCAGGAGAGGGCAGTGAGTTTGGTTTAGGCACTCATGAGCACATGGGCACTGAGAGCAGAAAGAAAGGAGTCCAGGCTTTCTGTACACACACACACAGCAGGTCAGGACTAAAACAGCTGAGCCAGCAGCCTGGGCTGGTCTGAAGCCTTTGTCTTGATGGACAAAATGAGCATTTTTCATTTTCGTTAAACTAATATGGGTGAACTAACAGGATGGGAAACGCTCCCTTTGATGCTGTCGAGACATGTTCCCGGCTGTGGTTGCCCTGATAGTGCTGGAGCCCCTTGAGGACTTCTGGCAGCGTGTCCTTTGCCATGCCGATAAGACTGAACCCAGAGTGTGCTTTTCAATCCCTGGTTGAAGGGGGGTGACACTTTGATGATGGTGTCTGCTGTGCAAACAGTATTTGGGCTGTTTTTTCAATTAAAATCATAGAATATCCAGAGTTGGAAGGGACCCATGAGGATCGTCAAGTCTTGGTTCTTGGCACATGGTGCAACCTAAGAGTTAAAGCATTTAATTCAAAGCATTGTACAAATGCTTCTTGAACTCCTATGGGCTTGGGGCTGTGACCACTGCCCTGGGAAGCCTGTCCCAGTGCCCAACCACCTCTGGGTGCAGAACCTTTCCCTAACCCCCAGCCTGACCCTGCCCTGTCCCAGCTCCATGCCGTTCCCATATGTTCTGCTGGGAGCTTGTGCACAAGCAGGAGAAAGAAAGAAGGAAAGAAAGAAGACAGGGAGGGAGGGAGGAACAAAGGAACAAAGGAAATTAATGTTTAGCTGGGGGGAAATAATAATAATTTTGGAGACTTAGAATCACAGAGTTATCTAGATTGGAAAAGACCTTCAAGATCACCAAGTCCAACCATCAACCTGACCTACAGAGTCCCACCACTTCCCTTAGTGCCATGTCCACATCTCTCTTAAATACCTCTGGAGATAGCGACCCCACCACCGGGCAGCCCATTCCAGTGTTGGACTGCCCTCTGTGTGAAGCAATTCTTCCTAATAATCCAGTCTAAACTTCCCCTGTCCAACCTGAGGGCATTTCCTCAGCCTCATGTTACTTTGTAGGGCCTTGAAGCAGGCCTCGAAGCACGGTGATGGAGCAGGACCTTCTGCTGGGCTGTGAGGGTGCTGTGTGGTGGAAAAAAGGAATAGTTTAGGCACTTTATAGGCTTTTTAAGCTTTCACCTCAGAGATGGCAAGCAGGGGATGGGACTTGAGGAGAACAACATGAGTGTGCTGAGGAGGCTTGTGTTTTGGGGGTGTTTGAAGCCATCCGTGGCCTTGTGGGCACCAGCCCCATGCCCACCCGCTGTGGGGTTACCGGGCCCCAGGGACAGCGGGGAGACGCTGGCGGCGTCCTTCAGAAACATACGGCTTTGCCAGGACATGAAATAGCGGCCTTGTGCCTGAAGCAGTTGAGTTTTTAAGGGGAATTCTGTGGGGATGGAAACAAAAAGCTCTTGGTAGCATTTCACGGGATTTAACAAAAGGCAGCCGGGGTTGGCGTGGGCTGTTTTTTAAACAACGGAGTAGGGGGAATTTTTTTCCCTTCTGTCTCACAGCAAGTTGAGTGCGTACAGCTTACTGCTGAACCAAATGTGCTCCTTTTGGAAACTGGAGGTGCTGTTAGGCTGTGATTCGATGTGCTGGTGAATGAGTGAAGGGCTGAAGCACCGGGTTCAAATGAGGGCTCCAGAGCAGGGCCCGGGCCCATGCGGGTGCAGCAGCCCTCCCCAGGGCCCCAGCACTGCCCCATCACCCGTATGGGAGATGCGGTGGCAGATCCCCCCTGCAGAAAGTGAGCAGGAACAGT
Organism: Aythya fuligula; assembly: GCF_009819795.1. Lineage (NCBI taxonomy): Eukaryota > Metazoa > Chordata > Aves > Anseriformes > Anatidae > Aythya > Aythya fuligula. Next base: position 145,589,747 of record NC_045560.1, on the reverse strand, counting down.
TGGGTTAATCACATTTTTCCCCCATGGTCCACTTTCTTTCGTGACTGGGATTCACGGCCAAGACGCTTCTGTAGGTCTCGCCGGAGCTTCTCTGGAAATGATGGAGTAAATTCCAAAAGAGGGTACAGGGAGGATCATTTCTATAGGAATTAATTAGCTGGAAGCTGTAGGGCTGCCATGGGTAAACAGGCATGCTTGTAGGGGGTTACAATACCCCGAGGGCCTTGCACAGCTCTGGAGATACGGAGGAAAAATGAGTTTAAAATTGCAAGCTCACTGCCATGCTGCGCGAGGGCTGCTGCAGCAAGACGTTGTTTAAAGGCTGTGTTTTCGGCATGCTCCCGAAAATGGGTTCTCAGGAACAGAGATTTGTGTCTAAATGGGAATCCAGACATACAAAACACTTCATTTATTCATGTAAATGCCTGCATAAAAATGCAAATGTGGTACCTATGGCTATTGCTTCTGCATCAGGCTACAGTATGCCATATAAAAGGCATACTAATGAGTTTTCAGCAAATTTTCTGAAAATACTTGAACAGTCATGGGCTCTGATGTATAAAGTTACCTTTTAAAGTAATTTAAAGAAATAGATACTGGTTTTTGCATCCCAATGGCTCAGCTTCTTCACAACTTTAAAAATACTTCCAATTTAAAAGAAATCTGAATCTAGAGATCAGTTTTATTTCTAATTCTGCTGCTTGTTAACTTTACTCTTGGGTATACTTCCAAGATACTTCCACCCTCAGCTTATGCATTTATTTACTTAATTCAGGGTTTTGTAATTTTTTTGAAAAGCATGTTTTGATCTTCAGGCAGATGCAGCGCAGCTGAATCCAAAACACCATTCTTTACAGGGTCGGCTGAGGAATTGGGTAGACCATGCCTGGTAAAACCGCAGTGTTGTGCTTACCAACGAGTCATTTCACAGCCGGCAACACATTTTATACTTAAAGTTTTCTTAATTTGATGGGATGCGTTACTATGTCGCGAGCATTGTTGGCTGTACTGCTGCTAGAGCTGCATAAAGGAATATATCAGCTGATAGTTGAACTTGGTGCCAGTGATTTGGAAAGATTTGGTATTGGTTTGTTTTGTGCAACCTGAGCTTGTGCTTAATGCTGGGCTGACGATTCCTTAATCTGTTTTTAAGAGGAAGAGTTAAAATACCGCGCTCTCTGTGCTGTCATTCACACGACTCTGCTTTTGACAAGAACAAGGAGCTTTATCTCAGGGTAAGGCCAGACCCTGTCTGAGCTGTCTTCCCAGGAGAACAAGAAATGAAAAACGAGAATTCAGGAAACTCGGGCACGGGAGTGTGAGTATGTGGCTGTGGACAGCCACACACTGACCCACAGCTTCCTTTTGGCGAAGCAGTCCTCCTTATCTGCGGATATAATAATAAGGAATTCCTTCTTAATAAAGAATGAGCACGTAGTTTATGAACAGTTTGTCTTGCAGGAGCTGTTTGTTCTTTCTCTGTCGTGTCTGGAGATGTCCAGGTGACTTCCCAGGTTTTTGGATGATCCGGAGTGGTTAAGTTTTCAATGTTGGGACTGTGTTTTGCAATAGAAAAAAAAACACAAAAGTTTCATGACTCCCGGTGCTAAATATTTCAAGACATGCCCATCCTACAGGGCTTGTTTTTGCAGTCTAAGCTATTTTAATCTTTAAATTGAGACCCTGTTCTCTGGCGTATTAGGGATAGTGGGGTTATATTTGAATATCTGAACCTGTACATCTGTTCCCATTCTCTTTTCTTCTCCCTCTGCTTGCTTTCCCGATGGCTTTCCCTGCCCTTGTGCCATCTCCTTCCCCAGCCCTGCAAAAACCAGCTGGGCTGAAGTGGAAGGATTTTGTTGTTGAGGGCTGGGATTTCAGGAGCCCTGTGAGACAACCCCAGCCATCACCTGCGTCTCCTCTGCAAAACCACAGCTGTTCAAACTCGCCTTGTCCTCGCTCAAGAAGCTCTCCTGCAGCGAGAGCCTTCGGCTCCCACCCATGCTGCAGGGTGCCCCAAAGCCTCCATCAGCCGCCTGCTGAGAGAAGCCAAACCGCCTGAAGACACCCTAACGAGGGACAAGCCAGGGTTCTTTGTGCACTAATTAATAAAAAAAATAACCTCTGGTTGCTCTGTGTTTCCAGCCCTCCAAGCAGCGCTTGCTTGCAGGGCGGCAGCTATTATTTTCTGCCTCTTTCTTTTGAACTGGTACAAGGGAAACACCCTTGCCAAGAGGCTTTGTGAAGTTATTTTGGAAAGGATGTGAAAGCACATACGTACACCCATATATGCTTTAAATCATCCAGGGATTAAGTGTACCAACATCAATATTTAGTACAGGTTTTGAGGAGGCTTTGTTTCCTTTCCATTTTGCTGTAGTCACAGTGAGCTTGTCGGGAGGAGCTTTTTCTCATCAGAAATTGTTGAAAATCTGTATTTTTTGGTTTTGTTTGGGGGGATATGATGTGACAAGGCGGCTTTGAGAGAAGGACCCTTCCCAGCTTGTGTGCTCACCATACCACACAAACCAGCTGCTGCCTTGGGTCGGGTACCAGCCGCCGGTGCCCTGCCAGCACTGCTGCTCTGCCACCTTGGAGAAGTTCCCTAATCTGCCTGCTTTACTTTCTAGGGCTATAAATCAACCCTTACTTCCATAGCAGGGAAGGAATTCTTGTTGTGAATTTATGGCAGAGGTTTAGGATCTGACTGCTCAGCTCTGTGCAGTGTTGCAGACGGCAGAGCAGCTAAATTGGTTGGTTTTGGTGTTCGGATCTCTCCTCTTTGATAGTTACAAATATTGGAGGAGATAATTCTTCCTGGGATGCCTAACTGTGTTTTCAGGCTTGTGCAGGATGCTGGGAACCTGAATTTATGCCGTGGCAAGATGATATTAATGCTGTGTAGGCCATACCTCAGGAGGTCGTGTGTGACACCCGTGTTCGAGTGATGAATGGCTCTGTGCTAGCCAGAACTTGGCACCAAACCTCATCTTGGTCTGGTTTTGAATTGCTTCCATGGTGCGTAGTCAGGAGTCTGGGGGAAGGATACTGCATTGTGCTGCTTTTTTGCTACTTTTTTGTGTGTGTATGCACTCACCAGATGAACAACTACCATAAACTCACCCCTCCTATCCTTCCTCAATGTCCTTGTCCACTAAGAGAGATTTTATTTGATGAAGAGCAGAATTACCCAGGCTGGTCAGCCCTCATTTCTTGGTGTGCCGTCTCTTCAAGGAAGGAGTGGTTTCACACAGGCTGGAAAGAAAAGCTTGCAGTCTGCACGTTGGTGAGAGCAATCAGCTTTTATTGCTAGGCAGGAGGAGCCTGATCTTGTTTTTTAATTGCTTTGATTTTTGTTTTCTGCCTAGAGAGGAAAGAAAAAAAAAAAAAAAAAAAACACCTTTATGGAATATCCGTCAAGGTAAATCAAATTTTGCCAAGAAAGAGGGTTTGGGGAATCATTTTTTAGAACTGAAGGGAGCTATTGGATGAGAAGGCAGCGCTTATTCTTGCCTGATGTATATTTACATGCATATGCATAGAAACAGATATCCTAGCTCGATCTTTTTGTTAATTACTGTTGGTTTTGGCAGCGAAGTTATGCAGGTCTTAAAGCGATGTAGGAGAATATCCTCAGTGCATTCAGAAATCGGGAAAAGAATAAAGGTATCTCAGCAAACTGTGATCTGGCACACCAAATTCCTATCCCTTTGAAATAATTTTTAGAAAGAAAGAAATAAGAATTTAAAATAAATTCAAATGAAGCTGCTCTTTGCTTACTGGGCCTCTTCAGTGTGATCGACATCTCCCCAAATTATTTATTTCACGTCTGCCCCGTGGTTAGCCGCTGCTGGCCCCAGGCACGGTCGGTCCCTGAGGTCTCAGCTGGGAGCTGCCAGCACGGGCGATGCTCCCGGGGGTGGCGGTGCAGGGACATCAGCTTCCTGCGGGCTGGGCTGAGCACACCAGGCTCATTTCTCACCGGACACTGGGAAAGGTTCAGCGCAGGCTGCAGCCCACACAAGCATCCGATGTCGTCTGAACAACCCTAAGGAACTTGCTTAACTCCAGAGTGAAGGTTTTTGGGGGGAGTGTTGCCCTGTGCGTACATGTCCCCGTCCAGAGTGGGAACGGGAGCCTTCAGCCTCGTGCTGTGGCTCTGCAGGTCTCCATAGGGCTTGGTTCGGGTTTGAAGAGCAGATTTAGAAACAGCAGAGATTGCTTCTGAGACTTGCTGTAATCATTCAGCCTTGTTGTGTTTTCTTTTGTTTTGTTTTGTTTTGTTTTTGCATTTTCTGTTAACAGGAAACGTTGTAGTGGACGTAAAACTGGGGAACCCTTTTCCCTGCAACCACAGGAATTTCTTGCATGTGTATCCCCGATGTATAGCGTGCACGTTTCTAACATAAATGTATTTCTAATGTAAAACTACCAGTCCACATCTACGAAATGTATTTTCTACTGGGCTGAGACCTGCATGAAGGCAGTGAGGGTGTTTTGTGCACGCTGCTGGGTCTATACCTGCCTCCATGGGTCCTGAGTCACAGATGTAGCCAAGAATGAAGTTCACTTTATGAACCCTTCTCATTTACGTGAAATTCTGAATTAATTGTGAATTTTTTTTTTAATCTCAGAACCACCAACACATTTCTTTATAACTGTAAGTCAAGCCCTCTGTGGATTTTCTAGTGCCAGGAGTAGCAAAGCCTATTTCAGAAGAGGCTTTTTGCGGCGTTTCTAAATGGGAACGCGGCTTCTGCAGTTGTTCTTCATGAAAAGCACTTTTTGACAATCTCGGAAAATGTAAATTTAATCTTGGTAAGTGCTTTCCCTGAATGCAACCTTTCCTCTGTAGTGGGAGAGTGGATATTACATCCGCATAAGTGTGTTCAGATAGATCTACATCCAGCCAAGTGACCTTTCATCAAAGAGATGTTTTAGGATCATTTGGAAGACCCCATTATCCATCACGAAGTTTGCTGCAGATTAGGGAAAGCATAATAGGGTTTTAAGTTGGGGTGGGGTTTTTTCCTTGCGTAACAAAGCACATCAGGGCTTCCCTGGGAAGGCATTTCCCACCATGTCTTCTGGCTGTCCTTATCTTAGGGCTCGGAAGGGCTGTTCACTCGGTTCTTCTGCCCTCTGCGATGCGTTCCTAGTTAGCAGGAGTGCAGAGCTCTCTGTTGCAAATAAATAGCCCCTACTGGTTGAAAGCAAATAGAAAATAGGGTTGAAAGCCATCCCAAAGTGATGTTTTCCTCAGACACTCAGCATCCCCACGTTATTCTGCTTTCCGCAAGTGTAACCGAAAGGGAGGATTTCTCAAACCACTGTGCTGAGTGTTAATGAGTAGGACGTGGCAGCCACAGCTGAGCTGCTTCCCTCCAGAAAGCCAGCTCACAACGTAAGATTTCCCTCTTTCTATTTGGAAAGTGTTTCGTAGGCTCATGCAAGTGGTCTTGCTGTTGGAGGGGTACATGGTACTGCCAGTTCCTGAGCAGCCTTGCTTCCTTACCAGCACCATGAGGACCTCAGGACAGGGCTTCGGGCATCTCAAGCAGTCGAAGTGCCCCCAAGCCACCTGCACAGCCTGGCAGATGGGGTTTGGGACATGAAGACCATCTGCACCCCTTTGGAGGAGCAGGTAGAGGCTGGGCAAAAGACCCTGGGACATGTAAAAGACAGCAGACTCCTGCATTTGGGCACAGGAATTGGTCTCCTGGGGTCGGTATCCAGAAGAAAAGACCACCCCAGCCACCTTTTCAGGGCGCAGTGTCAGGATACACTGACGGCACTTTGTGAGAGATGTGAGTAGGTAGGAACAGATGACTTCTGACTCCCTCCATGCAGGTCAGAGCCAGGCGTTCACGCCAGGTCTGGGAGCCACCAGATCACCCAGCAGGACAAATTCATTCCAGGTGTGGCAGACTCAGCTGATTGCATTTCTCTTCAATTAGCCAGAGCACAGGATATGGAGCCTGCGCTGCCTTTCTGGTTTCATGCCAGCTTCGTACGGGAGGCCAGGTGACAGCCGATGTGCCATAAAGCCGCCTGGTACAAAGCTGGTTTTTTGAGCAGATGCAAGTTGCCAAGGTGAATCTGCGCTGGGTGAGGCTTTTGTGGTCCATGGGCGTGGTGCATGGGTTATGGTGGGAGGAAACCTTAAAAACCTAGATTTTATCTTTATAGAGCACAACTCTGCATCTCGCCTGCTGTCCACAAACCATGACTTCCATTTATGCGTCAGCCGAAAGGGCTTTCTCTCAAGTGCCTTGGGTTAGCAGTGTTCTTGGACTGCTGTAGGGATCCTAAATCTCTTGCTTTTGTATTATTCTGATTGGTTTACATTCCTGTTGAGTCCTTGGAAAATATTTTGTGTCTTTGTTTTCCAGTTTTCTTAGCGATTGTTTGCCTTGTCCGGGCAGTGCCTGTGCCTGCGCAGAAGTCACCCTTGGCTTCTGATCTTCTGGCTCTCCGATCAGCTCGATTTCAAAGTTTGTGGAGACCCAGCTTTTTAACCTGATGACTGCATGGGAGCAGAAAGCTAAGAACTTGGCAGCAGACAGAAGAGCGAGGGGATTCATCTTCTTTAGCTCCATACTGAGGAGATTTCGGCTGTGAATCTTGCAGTGATTCGTGCGTGTGGATGTGTGGAGGAGTCCCTGGGCAAAGCATGTGTGGGCATATCGACGTGTGAATGCTGTGGTTGACGGGGATTTGGGTGAATTGCAGGTTTCTGTAGACAATAAGAGGGTGAGCTATTGCAAACGAGAGCGCGATTAGCATTTCCAGCATGAAACCCCTCGGTCAGCAGGAACGAGGAAAAGCAAAGCGGTCTGACACATGAGAACAAGAACGTTTCTTATTGCCAGGGCCCTTCCCCGAGACTTTGAAATGCCCCTCTTTGTTGGGGAAGCATGCAAATGTTCTCATTATTTTTGGTGATTTGCATTATTAAGGAAAAGTTATTACCCGGGCTCAAACTTCCTTAGAGCGCCGGCTCAAAGATACTGTTTGACTTGCTGACGCTGCATGTGCGAACGGACCCAATAGCGAAATGCTCAGGAGTGTTTGATTTTTAAGAACCTTTAATTGCTCTAAGGCCCCGTGCTGTAAACAGGCTGAATCTTGGCTCGCTTGTTAGATAAGGCTGAAGGCGCTGGCACAAATTAAGAGTTAATCCTTATTCTTAGACCAAGGGAACTAAGTCCTCAAAAGAAAAAGAGAAAAAAAAAGCCCATTTAGTGGTTTTTAATCCCAACTCTTAGCCCTGGGTGCTGCCAGAGCAATCCCAGCTTTGATTCTGGAATCCCATTTCTCATTGTTCCTGTCTGTAACCGGGGCTTTGGCCCCCATTGCACATGAAGGTGATGGGGTTGTGTGCCCAGGACCCTGCACATCCCACCTACATCTGCGACTTCAGCTGTGGGACTTCAGACCCCAGGCTCAGTGTCCTTCATGTTTTGGCCACTTGGGTCTTCCCGAATGATATCTGTGCCCGTCCACATCCCCAGGGACACCCCGCGTTGTCCTCTGATGGTCTACGGGAGCCGGGATGGAGCAGGGCTCTCCTGCAGCACAGGGACAGCATGAGGGTGGGTTCCCCTCCACCAAAGCCAGGGGGACCCCAAAGGGAATTGCCCCCAGGGGAATTGTCCTGCCACACTGCACGGGGCTGGCAGGGCAGGAGCAGGAGCCGGGGAGCAGCGGGGAGAGCATTTAAATGCCTTGAATCAAGGGAGGTGATTGCGCTCAGGCCACTTTGTCTTCTTGACTTGGAGCATTTTCTCCTCAAGGGCATTTAAAAACAATGGAGTACAGCCTTCAGCTTCCTAAGCTGCCACCTTATTATCCTATTAGTCAATTATGGCTGCTGAGGAGCAGGAGTAAGTGACAGGATGGCAGATTACAGCAATTTATTTGCAGTTCTCATAGTCTTGTACCGCATATCATCAGGCTGTTTAAATTTAATGATAGGGTTTTTGCATGTGTTTCAGTGCAGTTAAAGTTGTAATCAAAATGTTTAGGAAAACCCCCACTGACCTGCATAAATACTCCCATCTTCAGCATTGCTTTAATGCCCTGTTGTAATCTTTATTAGCAGAGCTGACTCACTAATTAGGGGAAGCAACCTGCCTCGGAAATAATAGATTTATTTCTTTTTTACCGCTTTACAAAGCGTTGCGGCATGGAAGTTGCTGGTTACTCTGCCATGGCTCTGCTTCTGAGCTGTTCTCTCACCGCCCACCCGAAGGAAATGAAAGCCTAGAAGCAGGTACACGTTCACGTAATTTTCCTGAAGCCTGGCACAAAAATATTCCAGGCAGGGGAAAAACATCTCCTGCCAGGCTGGAGAGACCAGGAGTGGCGCTGCTCTTGGAGAGGTGGCTGTGGTCAAGCATCAGAGCCTTCAACGTGGCGTATTTGGTGTTCAGGCATCACTGTTTTGAGGAAATTGAGGAAGTACCAGGGATTAGTTTGTCTCTGTTTCATTTGTAGCTGATGAAGAGGGCTGTGAGGTCTGAGGGATGAAGGATGCTCAGCAGCATCAGAGCTCCCACAGCCACGCATTGGAGAGTCCAAGCGAACAGCAGCCCTGCTGCCTCGGGTGCTCAAACACCCGGCTTCTGGAACATTTAGGAGATTTCACTCCAGGATTTGGGGTCTAAGAGGAACACTCGGCAGCTTTTGTTCCGCATGGAAATGAATGGGTAATCAGCAAAGCCGTGAGCACGTCAGTCAGAGCGCTCGAACCCCAGGCAGGGAAGATGGATGAGGCTGCAGCTGCCTGCCACTGTGTGCTCTGATGGAAAACAGCAACCGAAATGAAACCGGAATATGTAGGATGAAATTTAGGGCTGAAGGGTTTCGTGACATAAAGGGAGCTCAAAGAATAGCTGCCGAGCACTGAGTCTGCAAGCCGCGTTGCTTACACAAAGCGGGACGGTTGGGTGGCTGGGAGACAACCTGCGCTGAAAAATAACACACGAGGCGCGGGTTCCTGCTGTAACGCCCTAAAAGAGAGCCTGGATCCCACCACAGCATGTCAGCGGCAGCGGCTTGGGTTTTACCAAACCACTCTCAACCAGCCCGAAAATGCAGCCCTCTCCATCCCACTGCCAGTCTCAGCCAGTGCCCGTGCCATGCCCGTCGGTCACTGCCTTCCCCCGGGGACTTGGGAAAGGGTGAGGATAATCCTGGCTTTGTTTTCTGGAGGGAAACAGCAGTGTCATGGGATTGGGATGTAGCCATTGCTAATTAGTGAGTACTGGTACGTCGAGCTGAGCTGCGCTCCCAGGGATACGCAGTCGTGTGTCTGATTGAGGGAATGGTTTACAAAGAGTGTTGCTTTCTGCAAGGGCAGGGACAATTAGATGGATTTTCTGTGAGCTGGTAACCAAGAGGCATAATACCATTTATTATCTCCATATTGGGAATATGTCACATAAAAATATAATTGATGAAAGTATTATCTTGCTTAATTGCGAAATCGAAAAAGCCACTTTCCCTTTATTTACAGATTATTAGCAGCAGTATCTCCTGCTTGGGCCGTGGCGGTTTGCACATAAGTCACACGCTCCGCGCAGTGCATTTGGCACATAACTCTCCGAAAGGACTCTGGCTCATCAGTTCCTGAAATCACAACTTCCAGGGACACACGCCTTCGACATCCGACGATATTTTACCGAGAACTCAGTACAACTAACACCTAGGACAACTGATAGATTAGAAAAAGAACACCAACATTTATTTTTCTGTTTCATTAAGTAAGTGAATTCCCTACGTCTTGTATCAGACCTCTTCAAGGGAAGGAGTTTCACCTTGAAGGGTGCTTCGTGTAGCTGGGATAATTATTTTTCCAGTGCTGTTTGGCAGTAAGTCGCTCTCCCATGATTTTGAGGGTGTTCTTCCAGCAACAAGAAACTTACTTTTAATGGGAAAATGTGATTATGAAATATGGGAAGGCTCTGAGGCAGAGATAAAATTCAAGCTGGAGAAAACAGGAAATCAAAGACAGCCAATTGACCCTGTTTTGATTCTAAGCCCTCACTTTTCTTTTTCAAACTTCATTTTTAAACTAAAAGCCTTTTCAAACAGAAAACCAGGCTTTTTCCACCACTTACAATATTAAAACCAAATAGAACAAGAGTTTGACTTTGCATCAAAAAATGTTAAATCCAGTATTTTCACACCAAAAAAAAAAAAAAAAAACACGCGTTGATGTCAATGAATTGGCAGTGCCTGCTGAAAACAAATTAAACAGTGAAGTTTTTTTTTCATAACGAGTTTGAGCAAAGACATTCTGCTCAACGTGAGCAGTTTGTCTTTGGACTGTGGAATATGGTTTTAGAGAACGTGTGAGAAATCCTTGTAGGATGCAGGTGGCCTCATCCAGGTCATTGATTTCAGAGACGCACCTCATCTTGGCGTGATGAGCTCCCTTCAGAGTCAGGATCAATACAGAGATTTTGGGCTCAGGACAGCTCTTGTTGGTCCCCACCAACCTGGGGATGTTCACAAACAAGTCCCCAAGTGCCCACGGAGGCTGTGCTGGAGGGAGAGGGTTGGCTTTGAAGGCCAGGAGAAGGTGGCAGGAGTGGGACAGGGCACTTGGAGAGGTCCAAAGTCTTTCTCCCATGCACGCAGTCGTGGTGGAGGTGTGCCCCACTTCACCACGGGCCAAACACTTCCAGCCTAAGGGAGCCTGCTCACGGGGTGTGTTGGCCCACAAGGTGCACAAATGCTGCGAAGCGGAGGGTTTGGGAATGTTCCCCGGGGGCCTCGCCGGTGACTTAACCGCGGCACTGCTCGCGCTCCCCGTGGTTGGGTTTGGGTGCTTCTGTGGCGTCTGAGAGGTATTGCCAGGAGAAAAAAAAAAAAAGAAAGAAAAAAAAAAAGTTGAAAAGCAGTTGGTTTTATTCCATCAGTGTGAAAACAGATTTTAAAGGAACTTCCGAGCAGAAGCTCACTGTCTGAAACATATGGACATTTTTCAAGCAGAGTAATTTATTAACCTCTATTCGAGTAAGCAGAAGCCTACTGAGATGCTGTTTTCAAGCTTGGTATAAAATGAGAGAGAAGCATATTTCTGAAAGAAGAATGACTCATCTGAAGTCCCTGTTCGCTGGTGCACACTTTTGCCCTTCTGAGCTGAGCAGCCGAGGTGCAGCCATCACAAAAGTGACCAAAAGAAGAGTGTTTTAGGCAAAGAGCTAACACCTACCAACGGGAAGCCCGGGGAACGTTTCAGTGCCAGGAATCCCTGTCGAAATGAGCTGCAGCCCATCACCAGCATCTGCTGGGAAGCTCTCAGGGGACTGGGGACACTGGTTGATGCTCAGTGCCCGCAGGGACCTTTCACTGCACCTCTCTCAGCTTCTCTTTGCACAACCTTTCTTTCCCTTTGCTCTCGGTGTTTTCCTGCACCTTGCCTGAAATTCAGGTTTGTTTTCTGGCAGTGTTTGAAAATCTGTAGCATTATAATGATAGCAAACAACGGCTTAAAACCCAGAAAGTTCAAAACCGTAGTTCATCAGCACGGTAGAATAAAGCCCGGGTCTCTGAACACATGGCAAACCCTGCCAAATAGCCTTTCAAAACTTGGCCAGCTTCAAAAATAGCCTGGGCCAGGATTTGCTTCGGTTCATCAGATGTTTGTTACTCCTGCTCGTTTGCTGCACGATGGCCTCATCTTTACAGGGGAAACTCCGCTCGGATCGTGGGGAGCTGCTTAAAGTAACTGGTGACGAGACAGAGCCTCTTATTTCCTCCCAGAATAGCCACAGGCATCGCAGGGATGAGATGCCACGCCTCGGGTCTGCTGCTGGCTGTCTCCTGGAGCCCACATCCAGACTCTGGCTGTGGCGGCTCCATGTGAGCGCAGCAGGACCGGGCTGGCAGGGAGCTGCTGGCACGTGGCGGCCACTGCCAGTGCCTCATTTAATCTGGGAGCTCTGGAGTCAAAATAATTAGCAGCATTCAGACCGAAATAAGGCAAGATGCAATGGCCTGACCTGGTGATGTCAGAAATTTTGCATTTATGTCCCTTTATGAGAAGGGATTGTATTAAAAGCTCAAGGTGAGAGTTTGGGCTGCTCTCTCTCCTATCTGTCCCCAGTGATGCTGAGTGGCCGAAACTGCCATTGGTGTGGGACAATCTCTGTCCCACTGTGGGATGAGCTGCTTTGGGGCCACCTGCTGAAAGAGGCCGTGGGAACCCTGTCCTACAGCATCTTTGGGCAACTGGTGGTCCTTAGTGCACCTGCAGTAAGCAGCAGAGACCTTCATGGGATAAAGCAGGCTTGCTCATGGTGACAGTAATAGTGTATGGGCTGCAAAGTGAGCTGTGCACGTGGGGATTCCTCACACACCCAGAAATCCCCACCTCAGCCACTGATATACAGTGGAGGTTAGAGGGGAAGGAGCCTCTGCTGAGTGGGAATTTAGTGATGAGGGCACAAGTCAGAATTTTTAGCTGCTGACCAACAGTTCTCTCCCAAAGTCCAAATAAATAAAAAGCATCCCTATTCATTGCAAAAACCATTTAAGCGTGAAATAAATTGCTGCTTTGGTTCAGTTCTCGGAGCTATGTTTGTTTGCACCCCCTCTCTAATCTGTGCAATAAAAATCCCGTGCTCTGGGTTCAGGCAGATGCGGCACTGATGTGACCAATGGGAGGAAGCAGGAGGGCTTGTGCTGTGCTGAGGACGTCAGCTCAGCCTTGCTGAATTCTCACTGGGGACCCAAAGGGATCAAATCTGTTATTAGTGCTTTCTGTAGGGCCAGTGCCACCCCAGAGCTCGAGCCTGTGCAAACACTTGAGGCCAGGTCTGCAGGAGCAGTGAGGCACCAAATATTAGATGAGAGTTGTGCTCTCCTTGGTGGGAAGGCTGCCTGGGAGCAGTTCCAGGTTTGCACAGCATTTCATCAGCATTTCACAGGCCCCGTTTCCAAATTGTTATCCCAGGGACTTGTATTCCCAGGTGATGCTGTGGGGCTGAGCCCTCTGCCTGTGGCTTAGCAGTGGAGCCACCTGTGATGCCCTTCCCAATGGCTAAATTTTTTCTCTCCGGAGTTCTTAATTCTTCCTAATTGGTACAGAGCGAAAAAGTCAAGTTGTTGTTGTTCAACCTTTTGGGGGCATTTTTTTTTCCTCTGACAGCATGAAATGTCACACACGTCTCCAAAGAGTCTACCAGTCGCAGAACGAGGTGCCACCGTCTGGGCACCAAAGAGCAAATCTTCATGAGGGGCTTCTGTCCTCTAGCACAGGGCACCCCGCTGGAGAAGCAGGTCCTGTTTTGGGTGGTGCAGAACCTCCCTCGGCTGCTGTAGGAGGACAGAGAAGTCGCAGAGCTGAAGCCAGCAGGCGCTGTGCAAAGGCTGATGGTCAGAGACATGGCCTTTGAGCTGCTCCTTGGCCAGCTGCATTCTTGCATTTTTCTTGCAGTCTTCTCATGTCATTATCCATTCATCATTCGGCATTTCCTAGCCAGTGGCTAGACAAATGCTTAGGGCAAACTGAGGAGCGTGGGGCTCCTAAAATGACTGTCCACGGGGAGTGCGAGTTAAAGGGTTCAGTACATGTTTCTGAGGGGGGTGGAAGGGATTAGGATGAGATTTTCCCTCTGTGTGAAAGAGGAAGCATGTGGCAGATGATTCAGAAGCTGTTTCTGGTACAGACAGATCATTTCCTCCCAGAAATCGTGTGATGGGAGCGCAAGGGCAGATTCTCAGGGGATTCAGAAAACATTCCTGTACAAATACAAAACCTCTGGGTTTCGGGCTTTGGCCTGAGAACCAAACCCAGTGAGCACAGAGGCTTTGCTAGAACATGACCCTGCAGTCTGTTCAAAAGCAATTGGGAAAAAATAATTAAAAAAAAAAAAAAATCAAGCATCTGCTACCAAGGGGCTGATGGGGAGCGAGGGGGCAGCCGGGATGTGGGGATGAAGGAGCCGCGTGCGGGGCTGCCCGTTTCGGCTGGGCCCCGGTGTTCCCAAGGGTGTGCGCTGCTTTCCTCCCCTCTGTCATCGTCACCCTCCTTCCAAGTGTCGCTCCTGTAAAAACTTCCCACTGAGAAATGTCGACGTGATTTTCTGATCTCTTTTAGAATAAAATCTCCCAAAATAGACCTTGTGGGAACAATTTTCCACTTCCAAGAACAAACTCCTGCAAAAAAAAATGTTTTCATGCAGATTTGGGACCTAATTATTTTTTTCTCACTCGTAGCTGGAGTTCTGCCACAGGGTGCACAGCAAGGCCATGAAACTTGGGCTTCACACACAGGGTGTGCTCGTCCTTGGGGCTCCCCTGCAGGGCAGGCCCAGGGCTGGGTGAGGCCATGCTGGCCTTGAAGGCCTCATGCTGAGCCCTGTGTTGGCCACAGCCTCCACCTGGCTGGAGAATCACAGAATGGCTCCATTGGAAGGGACATTAAAGATTATCCAGTTCCAACCCTCCTGCCATGGGCAGGGATGCCACCCACTAGATCAGGTTGCCCAAGGCCCCATCCAGCCTGGCCTTGAGCACCTTCAGGGATGGGGCATCCACAGCTTCTCTGGGCAGCCTGTGCCAGTGTCTCACCACCCTGTGCCAGTGTCTCACCACCCTCTGAGTGAAGAATTTCCTCCTAATGTCTAATCTATCCTCTTTTAGTGTAAAACCCTTCCCCCTCATTATTATCGACCCGAGTAAAGAGTCCTTATAAGCCCCCTTTAAGTACTGAAAAGCTGCAGTGAGATCACCCCCGAGCCAGGCTGAACATCCCCAGCTCCCTCAGCCTTTCTCCACAGGAGAGGTGCTCCAGCCCCTTGCTCATCTTCATCGCCCTCCCCTGGACCTGCTCTGACAGCCCCACATCCTTCTGGTGCTGGGGGTCCAGCCCTGGGTGCAGCACTCCAAGGCCCCAGGGGAAGGCCCCTGGTGCTGTTGGATTGCCCTGGATTAGGGCAGGGAGTCAGAATACCCGGGCTGGGCAAAGACACACAGCAAGGGAAACGCTTTGATTAAAACACTGTGTTTTGAAGCACTCGTTAGCTGAGCGCTGGGAGTGCCCAGTATGTGGTCAAATACCTTTGGAGTTGGTTAAAACACACAGAAATGTAAGGACTGTGTTTTCAAAGGCTCTTAAAAAGCTTGTTCTTAGTGGCAGAGGCTTACCAGGGCTCTTCTGCCTCAACCAATGTCACTTCATCTTCTTTCAGAGCAGACGGTGCCCTGCATCCACTGTGCCAGGAGGGGATGGGGTGCTCAGCCCTGGTCAGTCTGAACCCAACCCAGCATGCTGGCTCTGAGCACATGTTGCTCCTAATATGTGCGTGCAGTCGGATGACTGGTAGGGTGAACGGGATGGACAGCATCCTGGCAAAAATATGGCAAAGCATGTGAAAGCCCTTCCAGGAGACTTGCAGGAATATTTCTGTCTGCAGCTTTACATCCAAGTGTCCCAGAAATAGCCAGAATACCAGACTGCATGCTTACTAGGGAAAGTGTGTTGTAAAAACAGCCTTTCTTTTCTTCTGAAGCTTCTGAAAAGCAGAAACCTTCGCTGGCACTGGCTGGCGATTAGCACATCGTGGCGGTGCAGATTAACAGACTGCCTTAGCTCCTCCGTGTTAAATGCGTTGGTGGCCTCAGACCTTTACTTCATATTTTTGCATGGACAGATGTCCGGATTGTTCTTGATGGCCTTGGGGGGGAGGCCGAGGTCAGGGCTGGAGCAGCAGCTCCCTGCAGGGAAGGCGCTGGCAGTCCTTCGCTTCCACCACATACGCTCATTCATCCATCTGGGCTTGGAGGCTGCTGCAGGCACGGCGGTGTCGCTGTGAGCCCGAGCTGCCACGCACAGCCCCGTGCATCCCTGTGCCACGATGCACAGGATGGGTTCATTTTTGTACTCACAGCACAGCCAAGCCCTTAGCAAGGCAGGAGTGGGAGCCGTGCTCCTTCCCCCTTTCCGTATTACAGATGCTTCTTCAATGCCATTTGTAGCTCGGCAGTTCCCGTCAGCATGAAGAGCATTGTGCAGGTGCAAGCAGAAATCGTGCCTGCTTCCAGAAGGCTGTCTAACGCTGCAGACAGCCCTGGGAGAAGCTGGGCGTGGAGGTGAAGGCTTGGAAAATGGCTCTGCCCTCCCCACCTGCTGAAGCCCTCATCCAGAGAGACCTCAGCAGTTCTCAGCGAGGAGCCAGGTCCTCTCCCCAGGTGGGAAGTCGTGTGTCGACGCTTTGCTGCCACTGCACTGAAGCTGATGTAGAAGCCAGGACACGTGTAGGGGGTTCCTTAACAGCAGAGGGACCTGGAGCATCAGTGACCCCCCCTCCCGCTTGAATAAGTAAAGACCTGCACTCTTTTGACCCCCCTGCAGTATGCTTGAATTCAGTAAATAAACCGTAGGCAGCCCCAGACAATTCAATTATAGTCTGTCACTTAGCTTTAAATCATGGCTGCATGATTACAGGCAATGCCCTTTGGTGTTGTGACAATTTCAGACTTTTCCCCACCTTATTTTCCTCTCCCAACAGCTAAAATGAAAATATTGAGCGAGTCTTAAATAAGCTAAAGCTTGTCAGGGAGATCTGAGAGCATACACTGCCATTTCAGAGGCGAGCCGAAAACACTATGCATATGAAATGTATCATCAGTGGTAGACCCTGCTCGAGCAAGGTAGAAAGTGTCATCAGCTCTGTATGAAAAATGTAGAAGAAATTGTGCTCTCCTTCTGGGATCATGTGCACCAGGACAGTAATTTACTGGGGCTGACATTAAGGCAGATGATCCTGAATATATTTTAATAGCTTCAGCTGTCACTAAAACAGAAGCCAGTTTTGATCAACCTTTTTTAAGTCCCCCAGCCTGCACTTTGAGCCAATGGTGGATGCTTCAGTGTGCTAATAACCCAACTCTTGTCCAGTGGCACCGTTTTAAAGTGGCACTTTTTAGACAAGTATGGCAGTGTGCGCGACTTACAGGACAAGAAAACTTCCAAGTGGGGAGAAACACAGCCATCTCCTGTCCTTATTCAGGGGTTCAAAGGTCTTCAGCCACAGACCGGGGGTTCAAGTCAAAGGCTAGGAATACTTGAGCTCATTTCCGAGGAGATTTTTGTGGTTTATTTATGAAGTCGCAAGAGTTTCATTTTCAGTCCAAAGTGGTTTGGGGTAGCTCTGTCTGCGAGCAGTGCAGCAGGCAAATAAACAGCTGCACTGCTGAGTTCTTTGTTTTGGATACGAGCAAAAATAAATAAATTTAAAAGCTTTTTGGAGGAATAATTGGCCATGTCAAACCACGTATAGAGGTTCTGCTGACGTAATGAGCCATGATAGGAACCTCAAACAGCTCACCTTGCTGCCAAAGCCACCCGTGTGCTTCTGACCTCAGAACTGAGCATTTTCTTTCTGCATGTTTCATGTGCAGCTGGCAAGGAAATAGATCTGGAAATGTATTAAAACTTCTTTCAGGTCCTATATCTGATCTGCAGTCCTCCAAGAAGCTTTTTTCATTTCCTTTGGTGTTCTTCTTCTGTGGTCGCTCTCCAAAAGAAGACCCAGGGAAACAGGAGTCAGCAGTATCGAATGTGGATAACTGGGGACTGGGGCTGTTCCCTTACCAGGTGACATTTATTTTGGTGTAAAAAAACATAGGGGGTGACTGGAAAATCACTCTCCTAAGGCCTGTCTTGGGTGGTGCACCCTGGAGGCGGAGGGGTTGTGCATCCCTCGCACTCTGTGTGTGGAATACAACATAGCTGTGATAGTCTTGGTATCTGTTGCTCATTCTTTCTCTGATCTCACAGAAGTTCCTGGCCTCAATTATATTTAGAGACAATTAGTTCCACAGCTTAATTATAAGCTACAGCTTAAGAAAAATTAAAAAACTTTTAGCACTTTAAATCCATCTTTGTTTTATTGGCTGTTCTTATTGTTTGAATAAAAACAAACGGGAGCGCCAAGTCTGCCTATTTTGTATGCCTTGTTACTGTGCACTCCCCATCTGACTGGCTCTGGGCTCCTCCCTGAACTTCAACACTTTCTTTCCTTCTGTGAAACTGTTTCTGATCACTCTCATTAGCTGTCTTTGGACCCGGACCAAGCTCTCTTGTTGCGTGCCTTTGAGGCTGCACGAGCATCGCCACGAGCATCCCACTGCTGAGCTCTCAGGGTCCTTCCCTCCTTGATTATCCCCCTTGTTTCATATTTTTCTTGTCCAAGAGCGCACTGGGTGCTCTGTGCCCTGCTGAGAGCATCCCACTCTGCCTGCAAACCCCACAGGAGGTGCCATGCCCACCTGGGCGATGGGGACAGCACGGCCCCATGGCCCCTGTGCCTGTCCTGGGGCTCAGCATCACGCCCAATGCCTTTCTGCAGCTCCTAAACCTACTGCCATGAGCAAGATGTAATTTTTGGAGGAATGTGGGAACGTGTGGCCCTGGTGGCTTGAAGGCAGACTTGGATGTGTCTTGGCAGCCGAGGGCTTGCAGCCCAGGCTGCTAGTCCTAGCTCAGCCACTGACCTGTTGTGTGATGTGGGAGGAGTGCCTTATTTTTTAACGTGTTGCAGATTTAGAGCATCTTTCGGTGTTGGACCAGTCCCCTACTTTTGTATACATACGCCTGGAAGAACAGTAACTTGGTCCTAATTGACTGTGGTGCAGCTGTAGAGTAATAAAGTGTAATAAAATGCTAAGTTGCTCGTCAAGCAAAGAAAACAGCTGTTTGGTATTAATGTCTTCAAGAGGTAATTCCATGCCCAATGTATTCAGACAGAGTATTTTTGTTTGTGCTGGTGCGGTATAATAAAATACTTGGATAGTTAGTAGCTAGGGAAGGGTTTTTTGTGATTTTTTTATTGTTGTTGGCTCCTTTTCGCCAAGTACAACAGCACATCTCCAGTGCTTGTAAGAAGGTTGAGTGTAGCTGTGACTGATGCCATGCCACGGTGAATGATACAATCTCTCCAGTAGCCAGCAGAATTGGAACCAGCTGGTATGTTTTGTACGCACACAGCTATTGAGTTGGGGGGAAAAAATAGCATTTCAATGCCGCAATCAAGAACAACGCATCAGCTCCTTTTTTTTTTTTCCTCCTTTAGATGCGTTTTGCACAAGTGCTGTCAGGGATGACTTGAGATTTCCCAGCAAAGAGAGCTACCTGCTGTGGGAGGCGAATCCACATGGTAACCCTGTGCTACCTCTAGAGAAGGAACCGGGACATCTCTGGGGCTGAGAGATGAGTTTTGCCAGCGCTGACTGTGGTTTATTTATGTATTGAAATTCCGACGCAAGTTCAGCGGGTGTGGAGACCTGCTGGAATAGTCATGTTTCTGTGCTAGGTGCAGTGGCTTGGTGTCGCGAGTGTATTAACCACAGGTTTACACCAAACATGCAAAAACAAATTAGAAATAGGGAAATACAAACACATTTTCTCATTAGGGGATATAAGTATGTGCTGACTGTAGTACAAATATAATTTTTATTCCATTTGTGTAACCTTTGGTATTTTAATGAAGTCCTGTTCCTGTGCGCAGCGTATGGTTCACTGTCAGATAATTTAACACTAAGAAAATCTGCCTTGAATAAATTAGAATATATTTGCAAATTAATTGGTTAATTAGATTTTAGACATCTCTTGAGGACAGGAGAGAAACAGATGTGTGCAAAAGCCACACAGATAGTTTGGGGATGAGTGTTTCTTGTAGGGTTTTATCACTCAGTTTTGTGCAAAACAGCCTTTCACTGGTGCCAAAGATTAAAAACCCTCAGCTTTAAATGCAGAACATTACACTCTAATTTCCGTGGTGCTGCTGGCCTTTTTTGGGGGACCCACGCAGGGCCACTCAGACCTGTTAGCTGCACTCAGAACAGGTGACGAACCTCTTGAGTTTCTTTTTTCTTGCAACTGAAAGCGACCACGAAGCCGTATGGAAACCCTCTGGGCCGAGCACTTGCCGAGCAGCAGGGAGATGCCAGCTGGCTTGGGGAAGGCAGGCGGCT
The DNA here is from genome assembly GCF_009819795.1 of Aythya fuligula. NCBI lineage: Eukaryota > Metazoa > Chordata > Aves > Anseriformes > Anatidae > Aythya > Aythya fuligula. The sequence goes on along the minus strand of NC_045560.1, from coordinate 145,569,755 downwards.
CCTGAGGAGAAGCATATCTGAGATGGAGCCCAGGATTTTAGAAGAGTGGTCACCGAAGAAGGAAAGCCTGGACAGGGCAGGTTGTTTTCTCAGCTACGTCGGTGTAAATCCAGAACAACTCCACTGAGATTCACACCAGAGTAACTGGGAGCAGAATCTGGCCACCATCATCCACCTGACCTCAGAGCAGGGCTCCTCGCTTGCCTGTCTCTCGCAGGCCTTACTCACCTCATTGTCAGGGAGGCATGAATTCAGTTTTGCTTGGTTTGGGGACTTGGAGCAACCACCCAGTAACAGCCAACTACTAATTAGTAAGAGTAATTAGGGATTCTGCAAGGGAAAGCAGCGCTTGTGTACTGGTTATTAACTTAGACCCCTGCAGAAACAAGCTCTGATTAGATCTTGTTTGGAAATGGAGAGAATTTCAGCTGTAAGAACCAGGATTGCTCCAGAAGCTGAGTGGGAAAGGATTTTCGGCTTACAGGGGCGCAACAGCTCGCTGCAAGCCAGGCTGATGTTCAGAGCAGCAGCAGCGGGTAGGTGATGTTCCTGGCATCCATTTTTCATCCCTGCTAAGACATCCCCACCAGCTAAGCCCAAATCAGCAGGCTGATCGCTCAGTCCCTCTTGGAAAATGTCTGGGGATCGTGTCCCACGATCCCCAGTTTTATCTTGGGGATCTTACTTCCCACGTCCAGTTTTATCTTGGGGATTCCAGTTCGGGCACGTTCAGAACCATTCAGCCAAATCTCATTGTTCAAAGCAATATTTGCAGTGTGCAGCAAGGCGAGCAGGAGCCCATCTGTGTGCGTCACCGATCATTTTGCAAACAGTCCCCGGGCTAAGCACAAAGCTCGCCTTGCGCTGGCTGGTAGGGGTCACAATACCGACGTCAGAGGCAGAAGCGTTTTTCCTGCTGGTGTAACCTCTGGTCGGCACCCAAACCCTGATGCTGCTGGGAAGAGCCTCCGAGTAGTGCTCTTTGTTTGACCTTGGTGTGTTTTTGGAAGCGGCAGCCAGAACAAAGTGACGGCCTCGCTGCTGCCTGTGTGTGAAAACTGCAGCCAGATCTTCCAAGCCACGCAGCCGGCTCGATTTCGGGCCTTGCAGACCTGTGCCGTGTGTCCTCAAGCTGGTGCTGCTGCAAGCAGCTGTGTGCTTTCGGGGACTGAAGGCGGATTTTAGCGGGGCTATTGCAGACGAGTGGGGAGGTGCAAAAATCCTATCCAGCTGACTTAGATGCAGCTCCCTGCGTGGCTCAGCAGTGTGGAGATAAGAGCTTGCCTGCTGCTGGCCTGTCCTTTGGGGACCCAGAGGCAGAGTCCCTGCCTGGTGCTTGGCCCTGCAATCCCGCTTACCCAAAGGCCTGGCTTGGCCTTTGGGGCAGCTCCCGGCGTCTCCTGTTCCCACGCAGCGTCTGGCCGCCCCCTGAGCCCACTCCGTCCTGACCTCGGGGCTTACCTCCTTATCCCCAGCGGGGATTACAGGGCTCTGCGCTGCTGGGAAGTTAAATTGGATGAGGCAGGTGCCAGCTTTCAGCAGGACCTGCTTGGTACACCTGGGGAAGCAGCACGGCACCAGTGCATCCTCCTCCAGCCCAGGCTGCCCTGCCCTGAACCCTATCCCACCCCTGGAGAGGCTTGGAGGGCCACTGAGGCCCCAGGCAGAGGAAATGCTCCTCCTAAATACAAATTTGATAAATGCAGACAGCCGCAGAGGATGCGCACAGACTTTTCGCTGCAGCATTACATCTGTGTGTGCAGTGGTTCGGCGTGCTGGTCTCCTGGAACAGGATGACTTTGTGTGCTTGTTGGGAGTGTGGGGGTTGAAGGGAGACCCAAAAATACCATCCGTGATAAAATTCACGGAAGAAAGGGTTAACGTCATCACTTATCTGCCACAGCTCCTCTGTGGGGCTGTTGTCAGATCTCTCATTCAAGCAGTGTTTGCTGAGGCTTTTGACAGTCTGTGGCAGCGCTGGGACAGACAGTAAGGTCATGTGTCACTTTAAAGGCTTAATTTTGTCCCAAATTCCTTCCAAGCTCTCTCATGACTTTCTCGGGGAATCCGCTGAGGCAGCACTTCGGCTGCCCGTGGACATGCGGCGGAGGAGGCCGCACCGTGATGGCAGGGAGCAGGAGGCGAGGGGTGCTGGGCTGAAACACAACCTGATCCCAGTACAAGCTGCCCACCCGCTCTCCAGCCAGCTTTCTGCCACAGCCAGGGTCCCCCAGCCCAACAAGAGCAGGGCACAGCAGGAGAAAATGGCTCTGAGATGCCTGATTGCGAAGCATAGGCCTCCCTCCCCGCCAGCACCGGGCGGCCGAACCCGGGCCGGGATCTGCCTTTGCTTTTCTTTCCTGTCCTTCATCTTCTCCTACAAATCTCCCATGCCAGGGCATTAATGCACGATGAGGAAATGGTTCTAAACAGAACCCGCTCGCTGCAAAGGATAATAAATGCCAACGTTCCCAAGTAAATTATAGAGGACTTGGTACATTTCGGTGGAAAAGCTGGCTGCGTTGCTAGACAGAGATCATAAACCTTTGAAAGATGCAGGCAGGAGAAAGCAAAATATTCCGCATAAGGAAAATGTGATTGTCGTAATGACTTCGCTAATCCCCAGGTTTCCACTTTTATCCATTCTTGTTTCCAGTATCTGCAGATGAGCTGTGGAGGGTTTCAGTAATCCATTAGAAAAGAGCACTTTAAAACTTCCACCTAGCCATCAACTGCTGTTGTTTGCTTTTCTCCTCCTCCTTCCCTGCAAATGTGTGGGTGCCACAATTAATTTTACCAAAAGGTTTGTCAAAGAGTGAGCCTTTACGTTTGGTGCTCTGATTGTGCTTGTGGAAGAGTCCTGTGAGGAGTTTTATAGGAATGGTGCCAAGAGGGATGTACAGACACATAACACTGCTCTCTGTACAGCAATAGATACTTTTTAGACTGTCCCTTTCATCAGAGGGATTGTTCTTGAGAAAGTTGAATGCATTGGTCCGAAGGAGCAAAAATCCTGAAAGCTTTTTGTTACTGAATTTGGTCTGCTAATGCGTAGTAGAGCGACCTAAGCAGTGCTGTGTAGGAGTTGCTTATCAGAAGCTGCTCTCCCTTTTAGTGTCCCCACACATTTCAGCAATAATCTGATGAAGCGCGTGTGCTAAAATATTGGAGGTAGCAGTTTGGTGCTTGGACAGTCAGAAGGCAAGAGATATTAGAAGCTTTTAGAGAAAAAGGAAGGCCAGATGGACCATGAGATTACTTCAGTGATCTCCTCCCTTCACAGCCCCTTCTGGGTCACCCAGTTTACCTCTGTGCAGAACCCAGCAGATCAGGTAGGGTTGTGACGTGTCCTTCAGGAAAGCACTCCCTCCCCACCTGAGGAGCCCACCTCATGGGGAAGCCACCGTGTCTCCTGGCAGCTTGCTTCAAAGCTTAAAATGCCTTCAGTGCTGGGACGGATTTCTATTGCTGTTTGTTTCGTGGTTAACTTCCACCCTTTGATTGGTGTTGTGCCCTTTCTCGGCAGGTTGAAGAACTCTCAGCTCCTCTTCCTTCTCTCCCTGCAGAGCCACTTGGTGCTGTAATCAAGCTGCTTCTTACTCTTCTCTCAGATACGCTGAACGAGCAGAGGCCTTTAAGTGTCTCGCTGTAAGGCATTTACTGCAGTCCCTTAAATAAATTTTCTGTCCCTGTTCTCTGTCTTCAATTATTCAGCATCCTTTAAAATGCAGGGATATTAGCATTGAATGTGTTCTGGTGTCTGTCTCGCCGACTCTGGGTACACAGGGAAAATTTCTCCCTTGTTTGTACTCGGTGCTTGATGCATGTAAGGCTTCATTCACTCCTGTGTTACAGCCTCGAGTTGCTTGTCTGTGGCGACCCCGTAATCCTTTTCCGAATTGCTGCTTTCTAAAGTGAAAAGTTTCAGACGCTGGGCACTAGAGAGGATTTTGGTTTCCTGTTTTATAGTCCCTTAAACTGTATGTGAAAGATATCTGTGCTGCATGAGGATGCTAAAAAATCCTGCTCCGGGTCGGCATCTCTTCAGCCTCCGATGTCGGCAGGAATTGCTGACAAGCCCAATGCGGTCCATGAGGCACTGCCGGAGGAAGGTGCCTGTACCAAAACCCATCTGGAGTCTGTGAGAGGGAGCTGAGGGATGACATCTGCCAGGAAGTTTGCAGAGAGAGCTCACGGGCTCATTTGTACCCCCTCGGGGCATGGCACGCTGTGCCCAGTCTCAGCAGGAAATTGGCAGCCTGTTCACCAGTCAGCACAGGGTGCTGCAGCTACTGCTTACAAGAGGTAGGAAGCTGGCGTTACCCTATGTAAAAGCCTCCTTTTGGATATCTGTACATGTGGCATGCTTATCACTGGAAGGTCCAAAAAAAAACCAAAAAACCAGGAAATTGGTTTATATTACAGAGTTTTAAATTCGTATCAAAATTAACACACCTGTATAAAAAAGCAGTTGCACGTTGCGCCGTGTCATCGCACAGCCTCTGCTGAAGTCAACAGCACCAGGGCAAGTCTTCCCCTCCATCTGTTAGCTGTTAGCACTTGGCCGAAGAGATGTTGTTCCTCCGACTAATCTGATCACTGCTGGCACCCCGTCCTAAACCCTTTTGTCTGGGCTATCGTGTTTTCCTTGGCAAGCTGCAAGGCGCGCCAGAGCACAGGTCTCTCTCGGACTTGTGCACTTGCATGCCGATGCCTTTCTCTTTCCATTTGTCCTCGCCACTGATGTGCTAGAGGAGGTAGAAAGAGGCAGCACAGCGCAGGGGGCATTTAGATAGCTAAGGGCTCTCGGCCAGGCAGTGCAGGCTTGCCCCACACGCAACCCAGCAGGGCTGGAGGAGATGTCTGGCCATATCCAGGGCTTTGCTGAAAGGTTTTTTTTGGGGTGGAGACTCCTCCCTTCGCAAGAGAGAGCTTTCATGTCTGCTTAATCTAATAAATAATTCCGGGACAGCTGAATTTCTTGCTTTCTTTAAAGAAGTGTAATTATTTTAAAATGACAAACCGGTCCCTTTGTTGATAAATGTTTCATATCCTTGCAGCTATGCCTGAATAGTTTGAGTAAATAATGTATTAGCTCACAAACAGATGTAGCACATTCAGGCACACACTGCCCAGCGGGCCCGGAATGCTGAAAAAACCAAGCAGATGATCAGAGCTGTGCTGAGCGCTGGGCATGGGCAATGATAGGGAGTGAGAATCGGGATCGGGATCTGGATCTGGACATAGCTCAGATGCCTGACACGGCACTGAGGCACTGGGGATTCAGATGTGAGCAGTCAGGCAGGTATGCTCAGGAAGAGCTCTCTCCTTCAAGGTGAGTTTTTCAGTTTTGGGGGTTTGCTTATTCCTCTAACTTTGCCCTCAAAAAGGGCCCAGAGTTTTGAAAAAAAGTCATTCTGCAGAAGTAATAGGTAAGGATCTTGTGTCAAGGCAGGGTGAGGCGAGAGAAGAAGAGTATGCATGAGCATCTCTGGTTTCCAGATGGAAGCCTCTGTAAATAGTGCAAAAGCACGTACATGTGAGTGTGCGTGCAGGTGCCTGTGGAAGTTTTAGATGACAGTTTTGCACACCCAGGCTGAGCCCCAGAAGTCCCCTGTGCCACCTTGGGGGGTGTGCGTGCCACCCTCCCCAGCCAGGCTGGCTGAATATAACTCCCCAGATGCAGTGTAATGCCAGCTGAAGACCACTGGGGCTTCATAAACAGCCCGGCAAAAGGTCAAAACAGCCCGAGGAAAGCCAGCTGCAGTTCCAAGCACACAGTGAGCTGCATGCAGCTCGCATTTTGCTCTGGCTCTAGGAGGGAGGAAGGGAGGGAGTCTTGCTCCGAAGGGAACTTGATGATGCAGAGACGCAGAGGAACTTTGCTCTTCTCCTAGCTGCCTTTTTTTTTTCGCTGAGAAGAGCAAATAATAGGAAACTTACCTTTTGATTTACTAAGTCAGCAGCAGTGAGTGAGCACAGAGGAGGAGCAGGCCTGCTGAGTGACGGATCACATCACGGCTCCTCTGAGGAGCACGGCCCCAGTTCCTAGGCTGGCCTGATTTAGCTTTGTGTAAGCAACACGGAGGACGGGAATGGGAGGCATCTCTGGGAAACAGCTATCAGTGCAGTCACATTTTTCTTCCTGCTATCTCCAGCTTTCTCTATTAGAAAAATAAAATGGTTTTAATAGTCAGCGTTAACTGCAATAGGAAATACATTTGCTGACTTTCCTGCCCTTCTGCATTTCACACCACTGCACTGGCTTTTTGAAGAAGTTGCTCTTCATTAAGTTCAGAAGATCAGAGCCCGCTGTCCATCGCTGGAAACCCCCCTGGACTGCAGCAGTGCTGAGGTTTCACCCTAAAATTCAGAGCTATAAAATGAAAGCACACAGAATTTGGGTTTTCTTTTGTTCCTAGCTGGTGTCCTTGTCCTATTTTTAAGGTGCGCTTACCTCATTTATAAAAAAAGAAATAAAATACTTCGAGATCCTGAGATAAAGGCACACGTGAGAACTAAGGAACAACCTAAATATTGACATATCTGGATCTGTTGTGGTGTTGCCACTCATAGGGACTAAGCTGCAGCTGACTTCTTAGGAGTAAAAATAAATCACTTCTCTATTTCATTCAAAGTCGTTCCATGGATTTGCTGAACTAATTTTTCCTCCAAGCATGGTCACATTTTGGGTCAGCGTGCCTAGACGACGTGGGGCTGTGCCAGCAGTTCCTGTGTAAAGTCCCTCTTTTTTTTTTTTTTTTTTGGAAACAAATCTAGTCATTCATAGAAATGAACTCCTGCATAATTAGAGCTGGTGTTGCACATCATCTCTGCTTTCCATTTTTAGATGCTGCAGCTAGAGGACTATAACTTTTAAAGATGCCAACAAGCCACTTAGGAGCTCGATAGCCGTAATGGGAAAATCTGTGGAGCTGAATAGAAAATGATAAGCCTCATAAGGAGTAGTTTAAAACGTTCGGTAAAGAGCTCAGCCAAACACTCAAAGCAAGAAGAGAAACAATCGCCCCTTCTAAGTCTGACCTCGGCGTTTTGCACTTTCTCTGCTGTCCCGCTGGTCCTGTCCAAATCCTGCAGGAGGTGAAAGGAGAGGATGGTGCTCTTCATGCCAGGAGGCTCTGGTGGGCCCAGTTACTGGATTGTGGCATAACTGGGGGCAGAGCCCTGGTTTTATCCTTATTTTCACATGCAGGCCTTTTTGGTGTGATCAGACATTTATAGGCTAGTTAAAACACTCGGTAACCCCAGATACCGAAGGATGAAACTCTAGAAAACTGATCCTCTTTAGCATTTTTTTACCTCAACTTTTCAATAAAGAGCTATTTAAAAATAATTAAGAAAGATGTGGAAGCCTTTTTTTTTCTGATAGACAGCAGGGAATCATTGGCTTCAGAGCCTGCAGGTGTTGGCAGGTGAGAGGTCTCACAAAGCGCCTTTCTTTTCTCTGCACTTGGAGGCTCTCAGGTATGTCCTGTAATCTCAAAATGAGGCTCGGAGGCAGATGAGCTAAGATTTGCTCCTTTGTTCAGAAAATGCAGTATGGATTTCTCTTTGTTTGGGTCTTTAATCCAAACTGATGCTTTAATAACTACAATTCCAGTAGTAGGCTTTTTTCTTTCTTTCTTTTTTTTTTTTTTTTTTTGTAAGTTAGAGAAGAAATCAATAAGAAAACTGGTTTTGCAGTGGGAAATTACCTCAAAGATGTTCGCAGCTGGACTGTTAGAGCATTTGAGGTCAGATATTGGGCCAGCTGGGGTTATCTAGGCCAAGTGTTTGATGCTGCTTCACTGCTAGGAGAAGGCTGAAGCCTAACAAATTCGCTCTGCAAAAGAGAGGATATAATATCCCCAATTTTAAAAATGAGCTCTCTGTCAAAATGCCAAAGCACGCTATCGGGAGTTGGATATTACTTTCAACTTAATTCCACATTTCTCGATGCAAATATGGGGGAAGATGGCTCAGCAGCTGGAGCCAAGGTTCAGGGTTAGGAGCTGTTGGAGCTCTCCCCGTGGTGCGCGTGGCCTGCCGCACCGCAGCCCTGTGCCAGCTTCCCCAGCAGTGAGATGGAAATGCCGCTTTGTTCTCCCACCGACGTGCCAAGGTGCTTTATATTAAAATATTCAAAAAGTGCTCTGTGATCTCTGGAAAAATAGCAAGGGGGAGGTACCGTAATGATGCAAAGCGTTGGCGTAAATTGTTGTTGAAGGAAAAGTTGGCCTTGTCTTCACCTTGTCCAGCAGCTTTGAATCACAGAATGGCTTGGGTTGGAAGGGACCTTAAAGATCACCCAGTTCCAACTCCCCTGCCATGGGCAGGGACACCTCCCACCAGACTCATTTGGGTACTCTTGTTAAATAATCTTTAAATTAACCTTAAACATCAAGTTATGCTGGTGAGAAAATATTTGCTCCTGCGTATGACTGCTCGTCCTAGCTTGTGTGACTCCCGTGCTATACGAGCTTGTTGACTAGCATTTGGCAGTCCGAGCCTTGTGCATGCTTTGCATGAGCCTTCCAGTGCCTTCTGTGTGTATATTTAGACAAAGTGTCTCATGCTGAAAAATTGTTAAAGCGTTTTGTATTTGTTAGGACATGCGTTGACTTCGACGCCTTGCGGACCCTAATGTTTCCGTGCATAACGTGGAAGTAAAGTGAATACGACTGTGATGCCACTGAAGACTTTAAAGATGATTTAGATTTTGATGGCTACTGTCCATCCTAACTGTAACAAAGCTCCTTTGTCAGCACATTAAACCGAAAACTGTACTTGCCTGTTCTTCTTTGTTAATCCGGCCCTCTGAACTAAAAGGAGGTGTTGGCACAGTTCCTTGCCCACAAAGGAGAAAACATTTGTACCTTGACGTGAGCTGCTGAGTGCTTGCAAAGTTTCGTGTCCGTTGCTGGGCCTTGCAGCGTTTTGCAGCACTTTCATGAATTTTGCAGCATTTTCAGTCCCAGCCCATTCGTGTAATTGCACTCAAGTGTTACCTGTGTGCCGAGAGTGCTGTTGATGCATGCCACCACCGTACGCAGACCGTAGCATCCCTACTGCAGCCGGGGCAGCATGGCTGGCTGCATCTCCGGTAATGAACCAGGCTGAAAGAAATACTCCAATGGCTGCCTGTCAGCACTTGGCAAGAAAATCCTTTTTATGTTAGTTTCAAGGTCGTCAGATATCATTATAGCCAAGTATTAAAAATTTCAAAGAAAGGAGGCAGTGTGTTTGATTTATAGAATAATTATCTAGCTTTAGCTCTAACTTGGCTTTGGCAATGGTTTTGCAAGCACTCGAAAATTAAATCCATTTTTTATCGCACTACAAGGTATTATCTCACAGCAAATGATAATTAAACACCTGTGAAATCAATTAGCCCTTTAAGCAGGGAAAAAAAAAAGTTTTCCAATTATGTTTTTGCACCTCCAAACTTTCTAATTCCAGAACCAGCACTTGTGGAGAGGGAAATGAACTGTCAGCCAGCAGCCTGCTAACCAGCGGCAAGATCACCCGAGAGCATGGCGTGGCCATAAATCCCAAAGCAAGCAGTCTGTGGGGACGACACCCTTTCAAGCAGGACGCGTTAGCCTTTCGAGCTGCGACTTAGGCAGCTATCTATCTGACACACAGCTGAGCTGTCGGGTTTTCTGCAAAGATGGTTACTCACTTGGTGTTTCCAATGCCAAGTTTTGCTTGACAGTTTATTTAAAAGCCGGCATACCTTAATGGAAACCAAGCAACGAGACACGCTGTGTGACAGAGTGGGTTTCTTTTCAGCCTCTCCAGCCCATAGTTCACAGCCATCTGCATTAAGAATCACCCACAGAAAACTGGCTGATTGCTTAATAGCTGAAACTTAATATACTGGAAAACTAGGGAACGCTCTGCCATTTAGCCTCGCATTATAGGTCTTTAATATCTGTCTTTGTTGTAGCACTTGAGCTGATCCAGCTACTTTTGGAAGGTGCAGCGTGTGTCCATGGGCTTGCAGCCTCAGGGAGGGAGCCCTGGACATACTTGGTAAAGTGCCATTGCGATTTTTGGCTCGTGAAGGAAAAAACAGCTCTAGTCCCATCTGACATCTACAGCGGTATGTGCTGATCCTCCCTGCCAAGATGAGCTCCAGCATCTTCCAAAAGATGGATTATGTGTGGCGCTGCTAAAATATATGCTGCTGGGTTGAGGCCATGGCGTTCAGTTCGGTTTCTGCTCCTGTGCTCTCCTCCATCTGAGGCACCGTACGGCCAGCTCTCGGCGGGTGCTGTGTCCCCAGAGAGGAGGGAGGCAGGCGAGGATGCTGGGGGTGGCATTCCCAGGGTCTGCCCAGCAGTCATCTCTATCTCAGGTTGTCCATCTGTGAAATGGAGCTGATGGTGATGTCCTGTATCAGTGATCAGAGGATTGTGTAGGAAAATACGTACACTGCTTTGTGATGAAGCGTGGTGGTGATAAGCATTACATCTGAGTAGCTGGACATGTGTGCTGGTTTAAACAGCCTGCCGTCTTTTCAGACCTCTTTTTGGTCAGTGCCGATTGTTGCTTTTATAAACAACACAGTTTATATTAAAATTGGTAGCGCAGACGTTTCCCAGGGTCGTTTATAGAAGTGTAGTGACATGGGGAAATGCTTTAGCTGTGAGGAGGAATGCGTGGCATGGCTGAGTCACGGCGGAGCCTCCGCCGCCTGCCTGCCTTGGGATAATGGGGAACCAGGAATCCCAAGCAGCCGCCTGATCCACGGGCTGACGGACGGCACCCCACAAAAATAAAAAAGGGGGGGGAAGCGACAGAAACAACGCGTTGGGTCAAGAAATTAAAACTGTAAGAGCCCTTTGCTGAGCGACATTTCTCCTCCTGGTAATTGCCTGCGCAGCGTTTCGGTGTTTACACCTGCGTGATAGATGGGGCCGGCCGTGTTTTCCCAGCTCTGGGTGGTAGCAGGGAGGGGATATTTCAATTAAAGCGTGAATACATTAGGATTGATTACAAATAGAGCTATTTGTTTATGCTGCCTAAAAAAAAAGGTATTAGCTGAGAACGCGGTGCACTTAATCATTGTGGAAGGAAACCTGAAAGTTAATAAAACATACTGCTGATCCTTACCGAGGGATGCGAGCTTTGGGTTCATTCCGTAGCTATTTTAGTTTTAAAACCCCAACTGTGACTTTAAAGGCATATGCAGTTTGGATTTTGACATGTCTGGATGATGCAGCTGAGGCCCAGTCCGAGCTGTCCCTAAAATTGGCAGCAAAATGTTACCTCGGTGCAGACGTGCCGCAGGAAGGAAAGCTGGAGCAAGAGCAGTAAGCGCGTGTCCCCCTTCCAAGGCCGTCTTCAAGCCAAGAAACCAGGAGCTTTTGGAAATAAACAGCCTCCAAGCAAAGCAGCAAACTCCTCTCAAAGCTTTTCCTACAATAAATGCTCCGGGGGATCAACCTACCTAAAGGGGAGGACCAGGATGAGGCAGCAGAAACCAGGGTGTGCTGGTTTGCGGGAGGTGGCTGCTGCTCCTGTTTCTTACGTGAAGGTGGGCCCCAAAAACCCTCCCTCATGTCTGGGTTTGCCTCCCAGAGGTCTCACTGAGATCAGTCGGTGAAGATCAGGGGGAAGTCAAGCCCATGATGGAAGCGATGTTGGTGTTTACCACAGGTACCAGGTCAGCACTGAAGGGAAAAGTTCCCTGCAAGCGGTTGTTGTGGGTTGTTCACACCCAGTGAAGGGCAGCGGGGCCCCGTGACTGTGGTGCCTCACAACAGCCCATAGCACATGTTGGCCCCATTCTGTACACACTCTTTCATACTTAGTGCTGTTTCTGGTTTTGTTTCTGTGGGCCTCTTGTGCCAACACCTCTAGACTTGCCTTGCAGTGGCCCTGAAGCTGCATGTCCACCTTATGGCCTGTAGGTTCCCTCACCACACGATGCTTTGGTAGCTAATGCCGTCTCCAAGCCCATATTTAAACACCTGGGGCTATCTTCTCTCTTTCAGTTACGTCAGTGCTGCCCACAAACTAGTAGTAGTATAATTGGCCTGTAGTATTTAAGGGTTTCAAAGCAATAAGTACCTCGTCCCAGGGTGTTGGCTGAGGGGAATTAAACTGGGAACCAGTCCTTTCGCACTGTGCTCCGAGATGGTGTTGAGTCACCTTAAAAGATTCAGGCTGAAATTGCAGAGAAATTTGTCCCTGAGAAGAAAGCCGGTGCAATTCATGAACTGCAGCATCTCTTGATGGATTTTGCTTTACTCCGGGTCTGCTCGTGTTACATTTGCGGGTTCTCCCTGAAGTGAGTGGAAATTTTGTGCCCATACATCAAGGTTAGGATGAGGCTCTCTCTCCCTGTATGCATGATGTAGATAAATTACTTGATGACCATGAACCATGCTATTCCAGAGCTAAGCAATAAATCACAGGTTCAGCTTTAAAAGGAACAAACAGGAGCAAGATCCTAACTGGTTTTCGGGTGGGAAATGGTCGACAAATGCCTTTTATTTGCTTTCGAAAATCTATCCTAATACCAGCAAATCAGATATGAAAGAAAGAGGGCCCGATATAAAACCCCGCTGACATATGGAGGTCTCACTTCCACTGCCCTCGGCCTCTGCTTTTCCTTTGTGCTCTGATTCTGCCATTGACGTTTTGTGGATATCGTTGCATTCCAGGGTATTAACAGGATTTTACATTTTTAGCTAGCTATTGATAGCTACCATTAGAATCCACCAGTCCCCAGGAGTTATATAGGAGTTATGACTGGTGTATTTTAGCCCTACGGGGTATTCTATTTTTGGTATTTATTAAGATTTTCTGTCATACAATATACAGTAAAAGCAACGAGTCTCAGACCTACTATGCGAAAATGAATGCTTAAAAATGGCAAGGGTTTTTTTTTTGGCATTCCAGTTTCTTGATGTTTTCCCCCATGTGCTGTGTCACTGCTGACTGCTGAGCTGAGACTTTAGGTGCCGATCAATGTCCCACACCGAGAAAAGGAAATTACTGCCACTCACATGGGATATATATATATGTGTTTTAACCAAAGTTGGGATACGATTTAAAAAAAATGTACTTTGAAGTCTGTTTTGTAGTTTTAATTAATGCAGCGAGGGTTTTTATTTTACTCTCAGTGGAGATAATCTTAATCCATTCACAGTGACCTTTTCTTGTGCAAATTAGTTGTACACGCTTGTTTAAGCAAATGGGCCTTTGCAAGATGTCTCTTCCTAAAGACGGAGCTTATAATTGAAAATTGGCTTACTCCCATCTGTCTGGCCTGGGTGAGAATACAAACATAGATCTGGAGTTTTTTATATATAAAAGTGTAATCATATACATACTTATATATATATCCGTATCCATATCCACAAATGCAAAAAACTTGCTGTGCCTGCAGGCTGTGATTAAATTAGATTCTTAGTGTTAGGAAATTTCGGTGTCACAAGTTGGTGTCAAAATAATGTCTTGTCTCCAGAGTTGAGGAAACCCTTCAGAAAGGAGGGGTGTTTAATCCTGAGCCCTTTGTCTCAGGAGGAGCGTTGCAGCGAGGTCAATGCCATTTGCAGTTGTACAGGTTTGCCAGAAGTACAATTAGCTAATAACTGGCTGGAAACTGTGGGGATCTGATGGTGGTTTTTTTTTTGGTAAATGGTTTTGTAGTGATTGATGGAATCGGGGGAATAAACAGAAGTATCTTAAAGATGTAATTCGGAGGAGCAGGGGTCACTGCAGCTATGTGGTTAATTGCTAAAATTTGGCTGCCAAAGCAGTTTATCCCTCCTTCTCCTCTCACCACACTCCACAATAACCACCTAGAGAGTCATTGTGGCCCCCTTCGCTTTGTCAGTGCCTGGTTGATAAGGGAAGACTTGTGTGGCAGAGTTCGAGTATTTTTTTGCTTTGTACAAACCCCTTATGCGGAAATGAACACAGTTGTGCGTGACTTGGACTGAATCTGAATAGAAATCAGACTCACAGGGGTGCAGTGACGACGCTTTGGGTATAAAAGCATTTAATCTAAGTTTATTGTTAAGAGTTCATGCACACCTACTTACACAGACGTGGCTGATTTCTGCGAAGGCGGAATGATTCCCTTCATTCTCGGTTTCAGTGCTGCTGTCCCAGTGCTCTCCCGTGGTGGCTGCTCCTTGGGGAGACCAAAGAGGGGCGAGCACGATGGTCACACACGTGCACACACACGTGTGCACACAGGGGAGGGAGCTGGTTAACCTGATGGAGAGCCATCCTGGTCAGAGATGATTTTATCCAGACGTGTCTCAACAGCTGTTTGCATTTTCATGCCCAGTTACTCGAGGACTCGCCGCTAATTGAATTTTCTCTTTTCTCCCCTGTTCTTGTTAGGTATGATTACCGTGAAATGCTGCACAATGCCACTTTCTGTCTGGTTCCCCGTGGCCGCAGGCTTGGCTCGTTCAGGTTTCTGGAAGCCTTGCAGGTAAGAGCTGCAGCTTAAAGCACTGCCTGTGCTGGCTGCAATTCAGCATGCAATAGCAGGGAGGTGGGGAGGGGAGAAACGTGTTTCATTTCCCTCATGGACAGTAATCCACTTTGCGAAAGCCTCTATTCATACTTCTGGAGCAATTGGCAGCTTCTTCCCGGGGGGGCTGAGCACTGCACTCGTCTGCAGGCTGAGTTGTGTTACCTCCAGCAAAAGGGTTTCCCTGGAGGTGGTGGGGCTGGGAGGTTGGACCGGCCTAGAGCACAATTTTGTCAAGCTGCGAGACTTCCCGTGGGGGACACTGACCTCCAGCAGTAAGGCCTGGAGCAGTGAAGTAGCTCTTCCTTTCCACTTAGCCAAAAGAGACCTGCACTTGCATCGTCTCCCTTGCATTACTGCTTGCTGAACATGCCAAAGGCGGCCCAGAGGTTGTAGACCCCAGATGGAAGCATCACATAAAGGTGGATGTAGGGAGCATACAGTGTGTTTGGGACTTCACCCAAATCCCCTTGACCTTTTAAAAGCATTTTGGTTATAATTTCCCTTTTTTTGCTGTTGGCTAGCCAGGCTCAGCAGCACAGCCATCAGGTTTCTGTCCCAGGCCTGACACTGACCTGAGACAGCTGTGGACAGCATGACCTTGTTTTTTTGCCAGCATCAGCTCATCCCCAGGGTCCTGGATCTTCAGTCACCTGTACTAAGCATCTTGGGAGGTGCTGCGGCTGCCCTCTGGGACTTGCATCTGGATTTCATTTACATGGGAGCCAGAGCTGAGGGAGGTGGAGGCTGGGGAGCTTCTTGGTGTTGGTTAGAAGGCAAACGAGGACACCTTACAGGGCCCTGATGTCATTTTGCCATTTGGGAAGTGTCCCAGCATTGGCAGTAAAGCTGAATGTCATCACAACACTTTTCCTCATCAACCACAAAATGCCCCAGCTGTGATGACAGGGCATTGTTCACTGTAATGCAGAGCAGGATTCGGGTACCTAAGTTTAGATGTATGATGTCATTTTTGAAGCCCGGGGGTACCCTGCTGGTTTTCTGGGGCTTTTCCCCAAGGATTCAGGTCCCCCATTAGGTTCTGTCACATCTTCCAGCTGTGGATGGGTGTCCTGGATATCCTAGAGCATCTCAAATGCATCAGACACTTAGGTTTAGCTGCTGAACCCCACATCTACTGGAGATCCAGGTTCTGGGCTGTCAGTTCCCTAGCAGAAGGTAAAGAGCCCACAAAGTGCTGTTCCTTCCCCAGCCTCTTCAGAGGAAGAAGTGGGACCAGCTTCTTCGGGATGATAAGCGGCTTCAGATCCTTCCAAAAAGCACTGCTCAGCTCTTTTCTTGAGTAGGCCACCAGTCATGTAGCTGCTGTTGGATAAATCGTCTCGGGAGGAGACTGCAGAGAGCATACCTCACTGCACGGAACTTGGAGGCTCCAGGTCGACCATGATAAAATGCAGGCACTGAGGATTTTCCTAGCAGGCTAGCAGCAGTATACACTGATTATGATGAATTCCCAATTTTTGTCTGGCTGCAGGGCATGTTGAAAGACATAATCCACATTAGTGGAATGTTTTAAACATGAAAACACATTGCTAAGTGTTTTCTGCTTGGCTTTTTTCATGCGCTAATGTCATTTCCTTGCAGAAGATCACAGTTCTTTGCACATTGTAAGCACTGCTGTAATGCAGAGACGTGACTAGTCTAAGATCCTCTGTGTAATATACGTTACAAAGGAAGGTAGAGCAGTCTGGAAAGTTCCCCTTAATGCTATCTTTCGTGAGGTACAGGGGGACAGACCCCAGTCTAGGCTAGACTCAGAGCATGCAAGCTTGGCTTGATCCAAAAGAAAATGAACCAGAGCACGGGCTGATGCCGATCCTCTGGTAAGAGGTTCTTTCATCACTTCAACAGGCTTTTGGCTGGGATCTTACACTGTCACCCAGCCGACCAGAATGCAGTGGCAATCGTTTATTTATGGAAATACCGCACTGTTTACTGAATATTTGCAAACTTGCTCTCAGTGCAAAGGAACTTGCATGACTCGTAAAGGATAAAACAATTTAGACAAACCATACTGGTGAGAAATAGATACTAAACTTACACACTTTTTGTTTCTTTTAAGACAGAAAGCAATTATTATTTTTGTAGACAGGTGATGACGGATGGGTTGTGTTTGTGCAGTTGCTTCTATTCAGAGAGCTGATATCAAACAGGATGGGGAATTCACTCCTCCTAGGTGGAAGAAGTGCTCTGGAATTAAATTTGATATATATTTTCTGTAGGGTTGTCTTACAACATATTATAAAAATTGAGGGAGCTAGCTCCCCGCTGAATGGTTCACAAAGCAGCGAAGAAGGCAATCATTTTGTGTTAAATTCTCCAGGGTTATATTTACAGAATTTTAACAGCTCTGTCCTCATCTGTCAGCATAAGCACTGGATTTCTAATGCCGCTCTCCACGCAAAGCCCACCTTTTGAATAAGCCCCAAATGGAAAACGGTGAACATTTTGGCTGTGGTCTCTAGCTTCTTTGCCATATTGCCTTGCCTTCTGACGGCGTGGCGCGAGCGCTGGGGCAGAACTGGTGCAGAAAGCAGGAATCAAACAGGAATCTCATTGGCATGAGCCTTGAGGCTTGTGCCAAGTGTTGGCCGGCCACGGGTAAGCCCGCTAACGAGTGCAATGGCTCTGTGTGCAGGCTGCCTGCGTGCCCGTGATGCTCAGCAATGGATGGGAGCTGCCCTTCTCGGAAGTGATTGATTGGAAGCAGGCTGCCGTCATCGGGGATGAGAGATTGCTATTACAGGTAAGAAAAAGACGGCGGCCTTCAGCAGATCGGTGGATTATTGCCGCCGCCGTCTAAATGGATGGGGAAGATGAATCCGAAAGGTCAGGGCTGTAAAAGAATTTTTATCATGAAGGGAGTGTCTGTGTCACGCCGGCGATGAACTCATTTAATGTGACATCATTCACGGCCTGACCTGAAGGTCATTGCAGCCACCAGGCCGCGTGCTTCAACACAGGAGGCTTCTTCATTTTCCCTCTGGTGGGGAGCGCCTGGGTCACTCTCTGAGGCAGGGCCATCCCACACTGGTGCTGCAGTGAGGGAGAAGACATCTGAAGGGCATTTTTGCTCCTGTCCTTCAGAAAAAGTTGGATCCTGGGGCTCCACCAGTGCCATGTATCTGGCTGGAAGGGGCTGGCGGGGCTCCTCACTCAGGCAAAGGGGTCTTGTCTCAGTCCCTGTAAATGCCTAACAGTTTTGTGGAAGCAGAACCTTTTTGAAGAACAGCTTTTTGAAAGATGTCTTCAGAAAGACACCGTTGTCTTTCTGAGGCAGTGTTCACATCACTTTATTGTTAATCTCCCTGAGATCATGCAACAAAAGTGAGCCAAGGAATTAGAAATGCCCTGCTTACCTTCAGTATCTGCTTTTGTCTTTAAATTCACTAGATATTTTCTTCTGTTTCCCTGGCAGACGTATTTTTTTTTAAGGTATGGAGAGAAATGGATATTAGGAAAAGTTCTTGAAAAATTGGCAGCATTTGCTGAAATGCCATCGCCCAGCGTGAAGCTGAGATCCACGAGATCGGGAATAGCCACCAAATTGCTGTGCGTCTCCTATCTAGTCATTTCTGTGTCAGCACCACTGACGTGCTTCCTGACCTCTTGAAAATGTTTTTCTAGGGAGACAGCAACGTTTCAAACTTTTTTTTTCTTCACAAAAAATGGATTTTACAGCTTTCGGGTAGCTGTTTGCACTGCACACTGTGCACTAGCGCACGCTGGCTTATCCCACAGTAAGAGAGGTTTTGTTATTACTAAATTTAGCTCATTTCCAAAGAGGCAAGGTATCACTATCCATGGAGAGAAGCATTCAAAGGCACGAGTGTGTTAGGACCCAGAAATTGAAGTACCTTTAAAAATCTCCTTAGATGCCTTCTTACTTGTCCGAAGATGTAAATATTCGTAAAGAGCTGGCCTAGCAAGCCTTGCAAAGTGCTGCCTGTTGCCATTAATGAGACACAATCTGCAATTTAAAAAAAAAAAAAGAAAAAAGAAATTTGATTTTTTGCTTTCATGGACAGCATGTTTTTCCGAGCAAAATTATTTCTGCCTTTAAATCATAATAATTTGCTGATCTTCACGCTTTCCGGTAACATGCCATTCGTTCTCCTCACAGCTGCTTCCATATTGAACAGCTACTGCACCATTATTAACAGTGTTTTTAAAGAGCTGGCAGAGGGCCTGAATGTCTGCTCTGGGAAATGTTTTTGTGATGTTACAGTTTTTCATTTCCTGTTTTAGAGCAGCTCGGATGTTTTTATTTGCATATTCTCCTCATCACAGCGCTAGGAGACCTTAATCCAGCCTTTCTGCATTTATTTTTGTGGGGTGGTTTTTCTCCTTCCCCCACTTCTTACTGAAATGACCTTTTATTAAGACGTCATCCAGTTCTAGTAATTCCAGTGTAATCCTGCCAGATTAGTATTAATACATCATTTTCCCCACCTGTCTCTCTGGACAAGTAGATTAATAACTAATAAGCAAATGCAGTTAAAGTGGGAGCCCTGATTTTCCTTTCCAGCTGTTGCAACAGAGCAGGCACCAAGGCTTTTTTTAAACCTTGGCACCGTGTTTGCAGGCACTCGCAGGCACAGGCTGGTCTGGAAAACCTGAGCTTCGTGCAGTAACCTTCACTGGCAGGGCAGCCTTCGCGCTCAGGGGCCCTAGCAGCAAAAGAGTATTGATTTCACTTCTTGCTCTCACATGTAGCACACATGCAAGGTTGCACAAAATGCAATAAAATGATTAACTTTATAGAAAAAGTGCCATGTTGCCACCGGGAAGGGACTTTGATTGTCTCTTTACTCTTGGTAATGAGCATGGATGTGGTCTGTGGACAGCCGGTACAGATAGCATTCATTATCCCCCTATTTATTGGAACTTACTGGAAAGGTAATGAAAAGAAAGAATATTCACCCCTCAAAATAAAATTTCATACAGTTAAATATCATTCTGCCACAGTGATGGAACTGATTAGAAAAACATGCACTAAAGCCTGGCTTTGGCTTCCGTCTTTCATACTTGCTTGAAAGGAATGTTTTAGCTAAAGACATACAGGGACCATAGCAGAGGAACAAAACGCACCACCCTTGACATTGTGACCATTTCCTTCTGCAGCCCTTACTCTCTGAAGCTCAAATTCTGTTTCATACTTAGCAGGTCTTAGAGAGTGAATGCAAACAATGCAGTTACAAATTTACTGATTCTCCTGGAAATTCATTACTTATAAATTCTTAGAATCTCAAATTTTCCCCAGGAAAATGTTTCATGTGAAGTCGTTTGATTCAGAAGTTCCTGTAACCAAATACTGATCCTTGCCACTTCTTAGAATATTTTAGGAATAAGCAAATGTGTTTTGATCAGGAAAGGGCGGATGTGTTGGGCTGCAAGTAACCTTCAGAGCAAGCTGGGATGTGCAAAAAAGCAACACACGACAAAAGTACATGCTTTTACAGCTCATGATTGAAGTAAAAGCTCTGTGAAAAATGACTGTTTGAGAACGAGGTGGCCTAATTTGAAATCACAAGAAAGTAGGTGCAAAAGCACAGCTCCTGTTCCTAGAAGAAAGGAGTACAGATAAGCAAAATATCTTAGAGGCCTTCCTGGTTCTGTGAGTAGCCCTTGTAATTGAAGCAAATTGCAGTTAAACTCCCTTGATGATGTCAATTTGCATTGTCAAAGTAGCGTGCTGGAGGCATTGGTCGAGGTCCTAAGAAGTTAACCAGTGGCACATACACCCATTAGCTTCCCTCCAGCATGGAAGGGGGGTGTGGGGATGGGGAGAGAAGCAGAAGGGAAGCCCTCCCCTTCCGATCCAGTCATCTTTACATTTTGTGATCACAAAGCATTGCAGCAGGGCGATTTGGTTTTCCTTTGCAAGGCAACTTACACCAGAATTAGAGTGTTGCTTCAACGGAGAAGGGAGAAAAAGCAGCAGTGTTTTCCCTCGTGAATAACAGGTGTTGTGGGAGACATTATTCCTTCCACCCACGATAATTAGTAAAATGCAGTTTGATCCGCAGGCTCCCCAAAAGCGAAGTCTTGCTTCAGATGTTGCTATGTTCTCCTCAGGGCACTTAGCGTTGCCATGCTGCGGTAAATGCAATCGCAGATCCCTTTAATGTGCTCTGAGAGTGGGGATTATTGCCGGGCCCAGAAGTCCTGCAGGTACCAGTTTGTGAAACTGCCGGTCCGTGAAACGCGTTGTGCGGGAGGGATCTGCGCAGAGCTCCTCGCTGTGCCACGCCGCAGTGCTGGGGAGGGGGGAGAGAAGCAACCCAAAACCGAGAGAAAGCAAATAAAAACAAATAAATCGTGTATTCCACAGCGGGCCGGTACCAAAGGTTGTGAGGGGCTGTGTTTCATCTGTGTCTCCGTCGGGGTTTGGGCTGTTGACGCACACGTCTTGCTGGATGGGAGCGCTGAAGCTGTGCAGCGTGCTAATAGAGGAGGGAACTTGTCGGCAGCATATTAATTTGATGAGATTGTGTTGTTTTGGGAAGCTTCTGACTATATTACATCTTGTATTACAGATTCCTTCTACAATCAGGTCTATCCATCAGGATAAAATCCTAGCACTTAGACAGCAGACACAGTTCTTGTGGGAGGCTTATTTTTCTTCAGTTGAGAAGATTGTATTGACTACACTAGAGGTGAGTAAAAACTGTCTGGGACCATGCAGAGCAGCCAGCTTTCCATAGCCATCGGGCTGCTGCTGTGCTCAGCTGGCACCAGACCTTGGTTTTCATGACATGCAATTGGTCACTTGGAAAAAAAAAAACACCTCGGCGTCTTGATAAGTTTTCTTCCCTAAGGAAATACTTCCTTCATTATTGGTGTCCGCATTAGAAAACTGACACGGTGAAGAATGAGAGCTATCGGACACGTGGAAAAGTTGTCATGTGTGATCTTGCCTTCGCAAGGCTTTATGGCCAATGAATCACTCTCCTTGTCAGTGGTAGTGAATATGTTTCTTTAAGAAACCTTTCTGGAATTCATTTTGGGAAAAAATACTGCTCTGAAGCTCCTTGACCATTCGATGCCTTGTGATGGGCTGTAGGTCTGGCTGAGAGAAAATGGGGGCTTGCCGGTTACTGTGTCTTACCGTCACACCCAGGGTAAGGGAAAGGCCCAATCATCCCTAGAAAATAGTAAGAAATAATCATAATTAGATTGCTATTAAACAGGGAGACAGGAGATCTCGAATGTGGAGAGAATCCTTTCTGAATTCGAGAGACAGAGGAGAGATAAAAGGCTCTTCAGAAGCAGAGCCCAAGATACAGTTTCAAAAGCAGGTTTCTCTTCTAATTGTTCTGCCGTTTTGCATTGAAATTTTTGACACACTTTTACCACTGGAAGTGGCTGGCTTTGGAGGTGCAAATGCATTTGTCTTATGCTAATTCTCCTGCAGCTGCGTCTGTCTGTGTGCGTGGTTGTAAAGTTCCACGTTTCCTGCTCTGCATTCGCCTGCAGACTGCAAGCAAGTGCTGCTGCCTGTATCTTGGCCTGCAGTAGGCTTGTTCATGGCTGACCCACCTCCAGCTGCAAGACATTTCCTTAGGTTTTCCTGCACCAGTGAAGAAAACCAGCCAGGGGATATTTTTGGAGCCCCTGGCATAGCTGCACTCGCAACGATCTCTTCTACCCCTAATGAGCTTGGCTTCGTCCGTGCTGCCTGTGGGGAATAGTTCGGCGTCCTCAGGCTCCCCAGGAGCACGGAGGAGGTAGTGGTACTGTCACAGCCCGTGCCAGGATCAGGCTAACAGAGCTGGCAGACCACGTGGCAGTGCTTGCACCCCTAGAGAATTACCCCTAGAGATAATCAGGGCGCCTCATCTCTTGTCTGCCCCTTCCCTGCACGCACCCTGGTATCGCTAAGGGTTGCTACAAGGGGAAGGCTGCGCAGCTCTCCTCGCTGCCCCTCTCCTACCTGTGCTGGGCTGGTCCCGAGGGGACTTCACCTGCAGCCCCACAGCCTTGGTGTCCATCTCATCAAGCTCCAGCGCTCACAGATGTGTTTTTAGGGCTGCCTGGACCTCGTGGGACATTGGCCAATGTCGTAGGTGCCCAGGGGAGAGTAAAACCTGTAATAAAGCTCAGGCAGCTGGGCATCCAGCAGGCTGCCGCTTCTGCTCAGAGGGGAAAAAAAGAGAAAACAAAAATCTTCCTGCAAGGTTTAATTTAATGGAACCGAGTAATGTATGCCTGGCGTTGAAGTTATGTTCTGGGTTTTTCCATTTGTTTGCAAGGGTGGTTTTGGTTTGAGGGGTTTATGTTTGTTTGTTTTTAATTCAGGACTCTCAGAATTTGTAAAGACAGCTAAGAGGGATCCTGTTCATATGAGCAGATACTCATTTCACATTTCAGCTTGCCAGAGTGAAGTCCGGAGTTAACTTTCTGTAGGAAAGGAAAAAAGCAGCTGAGAGTGATTTTAGGTGTCAGAAATCTGCACGCAGTATATCCTCTTTTTAAAATTTGATGCCTGTAAGTAAATTCCTAGCAGGATTTTTTTTTTTTTCTGGTGGATGTTATCCATCTTCTGTTGTAACACTGTGGTGTCACGGTGCTCTGATGATACTAGATATCATCTGAATAATCACCTCCCTGCTGCCTGCAGTGCTGTACCATGTCCAAGTATGAGGACATCAGTGCAGCAAAAGGCTTCACCAACTCAGATGTCTACAAGGGCATCGTGTCTCTGCTCTGCCTGGTATCCTGGACACCTGTGAAAACATTTGATCACGTCTTCAGGTCCCTGACAGCATTTGGAGACCGGAGCCAAATAGCTCCTAGCCCGGTGTGGGAGCTTTGAAGCACTTGCCCAGCTGTCCGTATTGCAGCTGTAGGTGCCGTGGGCATGGCGTGGGTCAGGAAATGTTGTTCGTGTGGGTCTGCTGCAGTGTATCTGCAATTTTTCAGCTTGTTCTTCTGTGAAAACAGGCCCAAAACACACCTAAACCCCTGGGCTATATGCTTAGTCTTCTGCTCAGGAGGAAGGGAGGAGGACAGCACAAAGGCACACAATAAATGTGCAGTGCTTGGCTGGGGCATGTTGAGAAGAGACAACGTTCAAGGCAATATATGAACTTTTGGAAGTGTGAAGATGAGGGAGAAAAAATATCGGACTGTTAATGAATTCCAAAGAGAAAAGGGAGATCTTGGCAGAGTTCATCACCCCTTCTTCCTCTTCCTAAACTCCTCCTGTCAGGCCTCACCATTGGAGACCCTGTGTAGCTGCTGCCTGTCCCTGCAGTATGTGCCATGCTGCGTACCCTGAATTTTAATCAGTTGGTCCCCCATGTTACCCTTTTTTATACACTTCTGTGTCTTCTCTACTGTTTATCATGACAGACAGAGAGATTTCTTACATAGACCAGGAGTGTGATAAATTAATCTGACGCTTGTGAGCTGTGATATAGGACAGGCCAGCTCCCCAGCCTGTTGAGGGAGTTTATGTGAGATTTGTGTGCCTGCCATGCACCAAGGGCCGCCTACCCTGCGTGGCATCAGGGGTCTGCTTCGTGTTAGGGCTGCTCCATGCGCACTGCAGCATCGCTGAGTGCGAGCCATGTGTTTCCCCTGCAGCCTTGTTGGCTACCAGCGCAATGGAAAACTCTGCCGCCTGTGAAAACCTCCTGACCGTGTAAATTCACAGACTTCCCCTTATCTGATCATGCCCCAGTTCTGAGAAAACAGGAGGAAGGAGCTGTAGTATTTGGGCTTTGTGGTAAACGCTCGAAATTATGTAGTTTCCATGTCCTGTCTTTGTTTAGTGGCTTAACTTGCAGCTGGAGAACCAGTAGTCATCTCTCCCTGCTGCCATGCAGGAGGTCTGGCAGCTGGTACCCCTAACTTCCCAAACAAATATTCAGATGCACTCTTTTTAGTGGAGATATGGTCCTTAGGTCCTTTATATCCACATAAAATTAAGTTTAAAACTTAGGCATGTGAGTGAATTACTGCATGTTAGCAATGCTAATTGGCTGCAGGCAAAATTAAGACCAGCGTGCAGACACCTAACATTGACCTGAAGTTAACTGTGCTGACGTGGCCACCAGCAGTGGATCGTCTAGCACAAGGTAACTTGTGATTTGGTGGCTTTGTTTTGTCACAGCCATCAGAAATTCCAGGAAAAGTACTGGTCATGCTCCATACTGACCGAATGTCCTTGAACTCAGCTGCTGACAGAGGTTTCTAGCTTGCTTAGACTCTAGCAGCTGCTTTTATTTGGCTTTTGTTATGTTGGGTCTTTTTGCTTGCTTTTGTTTGTTTTATTTTTTTTTTCTATGCTGTGGGTACAGAACTTCTTTAATTCCATAGATTTTAAGGAATGGAGCATGGGATCGGATTTACTTCAGCTTCAGAGCCATTACTTTCACCCAGATACGTCTGTGCTAAGGCCAGAGATGTTAGGTTAGGAGAACCAACCTGTTCTCAGTGTTGGAGCCTTGTGCAATGCATAAACCACCAATTGCAACAAATCCCCTTAGGAGATCCTAGAAGATGAGCTGCAGAAGGCAAGGAAATCCTGATTAGCTGTCTTAGCAGAAAATTCTTCCTCCACAATCCCAGCCCCTTCCAGTGTCCCATCCCCAGTCCTGCCAACCTCTGCTGCTTCAGAGGAAGACAAATAGATTATGTGGCCCAAGAGCAGATTTCACTTAGAAAATTGTGTCTTGCTTGGATGCTGAGCTTGTCTAGTCTTAGCTTCCCACTGCTGAATCTTATTATGACTTTGCAGCAAGTTGGTGTAAGAACCTGACTGTTCTTACATGCTCCCAACTGGTCTGAAGTAATTATTATTAGTGTTACAAACAACACTCATTATATGGCCCTGTGTCGTTTTTGTAGTTTGTGGTATTCCAGATGACAAAGTAAACGACCTAGCAATCTGGTCTGCCCTTACAAATCTAGGAGTCTACGTTTGTGGCCCTCAGCAAAGACAGAAAATAGTTACCAAAAGATCTTCTTCTATTCCAGCCAGCAAGGAGCTGTTATGGAACCGAGATGTAGAGTCAGTGATGTATCTGAATACTAATACCCCTTCGTAATAAGCAAAATGAATAATTAGTGCAGCCTGATTTGCTGAAAGCCTTTGTGGTTTTGAACGCTCTCGTTATCTCAAAATAATACCTAGCTTTGTAATGCCATCCTCGAATAATTATCTTCTGTGAGCTCTGGATAGTAAAAACTGACAGTGCACTAATCGGGCTTGCTGCTGCCGACGTCCTCTCGCAGACAAAATCCTTGACTTGAAATACGGGATGCAATGAACTGCAAGGTCCCCGCATCCACGGAGCCTAATGAGGGGCTCTGAAGCCTGAGCTGCTGAAGTGGTGTTGAAGTACACAGCTTCTGTGTCATTTTAGGAGAGATTAAGCAGGAACGTCTCATCATTTGTGTGCCTCAGCTTGTTGCAGACTGGGTGAGGAGGACTCCCGTCGGACGGAGTCCCTGAAACACCCACCAGTGGCTCTTGCAGGCTATTTAACAGTCATCGCCTCTCTTGTTTTCCAGATTATTCAGGACAGAATATTTAAGCACATATCACGTAACAGCTTAATATGGAACAAACATCCTGGAGGGTTATTTGTACTGCCACAGTATTCCTCATATCTGGGAGATTTTCCTTACTACTATGCGAATCTCGGTGAGTGAATCCTTCCTACCCTCAGCTGGCACTTGGAATATCGTTGATCTCTGAGCAGCACGTGCCTCGGGACTCGCCATTCATTCCTAGTTAACAATGATTTCCATTTAGCCTGTCTCAGTCTTCCCTGCCCACTGCAGACTGGGATGTCTCTGACTCATCGACATGCACTGTGGGCCTTGCAAATGATGTTTTTAAAAAAATCCCTGTCCCTTCATACTTTTCAGTTGCCAGTAATTAATGCCTGAGTTACTGACCCATTTATGGCCCAAGGGGACGCAAGAGGGATAGTTTTTTGCTTTCTTTGTTTATTTGTGCTTGGCAAATTGGAAAAGTGGTAATTTACCCATGGCACTTGTAAATGGAGCCCAGAGTTGGTACGGATTTATTCTCCGTACTCTGTGTCCTCTCATGGATCCTGCTAGAAGGAATGCAAAGGCCTTACGAACGTGGCTTTTTCCCAAAGCAGATCTTAAGTGATGAGTTCTGCAGGGGAATGTGCCTGCAGCCTGAAATTATCCTGCTGATGACACTTGCTTCCACTTTTGGCTCAGCCTGTGCCATCCCACTTGTGTGTATCTGTACTGCCCACCTGCTAAAAATTCGCTGTTACCATGCTTCTGGTAATCTCCAAAAGGAGAAGAAGGTTTCTGTGGGAATTTTGATGAAAAATGACTCTGACCCCACACAGATGAATGTAGATAAGACTGAGAGCAGTAATTAAGGGCAGAAGTAGGATCTGTTATTTCAGGCAGGGAAGGCAGGCACAGCAAGACAAAAATGTCAGAATTGGAAGGGAAGGATGCAAACTGAATTATCAGGTCAGAAAGTAATTGAAGACGTATGTGGATGGGGATTTATCCAGAAAGAGCAAAAATCTGACAGAGGCTGCGATGGAAGTGTAGAAACTGAACACGCCTCTTAAAATCGTGGATGCATCTAGAAAACGCCACGTATCCAGAGCCAGGCAGCAAAACCAGGCAGAGCCAGTGTCAGGAAAGAAATTTGGCTGAACAAACTAGGTATTATCTGTGGGCAAACTGGAAGGAAAAAAGAGATTGAAGGACATTTGTGGAAATAGTGAGAAAAGGCAGTAATTGTGTTGGAGTGAGGGTTTTCAGGGGGCATGGGAGTTAAAAGGAAGTGTGATCTCCTTAGAAGTGTCTGGGACTTAGTATCCAAGACTGAAGGAGATGACCTAAGAAAAAAAAAGCCAAGGTTTGCATTAAACATAGATTATCCTTCCACCTCCAAGTCCTTTAACCTGTACTAAATGGGGCAATTTTGTCTTTACTGAGTACATCTCTCTCCGCTTCAGGTCTGAAGCCTCTCCCCACGTTCACTGCCGTTATCCATGCAGTAACTCCCCTGGTTTCCCAGTCTCAACCTGTGCTGAAACTCCTGGTTGCTGTAGCCAAGTCCCAGTACTGTGCGAAGGTAAGGAAGGAGTGCTGTCTGGCTGTCAGTCACATCTGAGACAGAACTGCTGTCCCGGGAGTGAGGAGGCTGTTGACTCCAGCTCTTCTCACTCTAGTTCCAACCCCTGTTTCAGTTCTCGTGTTTCTTTTCTCTGAGATTCCTGGTGTCTGTGACCTGCGTGCACAGGAAACAGAAATTCTGAGTATAATGCGAGTGGAATAGAGACAATAATTAAACCCCTTTGTTTCATGAGACAGGTAGAACAAAGCCTGCACTTTAAATATCTGAGCCGTGTATGCTGCAAATTGCAAAAGGATGTCTGTGCCTCAAGAGCCCCTGCGTGATCTTCCTTCCTCCTGCTGTGGCTCCTAGGCTTACAGTGCCGGGATTTTGGCTTGCCTAAAAGAAACCCTGGGGAGTTCCGCAGGAGCACCCTCTTGCAGTGGAGAGCCACAAGTGTTTTAGCCTTCAATGTGAGCCAAAGTAAATCAATGACGTCCGTGTGACCTGGCCTAGACAGAGACTTCCTGAGTTCCTGTCCAGCCTACATTTGTTTAGGAGGATGTGTACAGTCAGGATGGGTGAAATTACTGTAGGAAGTGTTATTTTTATGCAGATTTATATCATTCTTCTTGATTTGGAAAGCCCAGATATGAATTCAGCATTGCTGTCTGGAGATCTGAGTCTGTAGGGCTTGGACTGCATTGCCACAAAGGAGTCTGACCGTGGTCCAACATTCTCTTCCAGATCATTGTCTTATGGAATTGTGATAAACCCCTCCCAGCCAAACACCGCTGGCCTGCCACTTCTGTGCCTGTCATAGTCATTGAAGGAGAGAGCAAGGTAAGTGGAGAGGAGCACCATAAAAGATTGCATGTATTCTCCGGTGGGACCAGAATTTGTTTTTCGAGCTGCTTCGGTGAAAGCTTTGTAGTTCGCAGCTGTGTGACAGCTCCTCTCTGTTCCTCGTTCCTCTGCACCAGCTCGGTCACCGATTCGTGTTTCATGCACGAGGCCCGTGCTCCCAGAAGCCATCAGCATGGCAATTAATGCCGTGAGATTCACAGGTGGGGCCCTGCTTTGAAATGTGCTCCCAAGAGTAGGCAGCGCTGCCCCCTTCTTTGGAGATCTCTGTCTCTGCGGGGACATGAAAGGAGCGATGCAGCTGATTACTGAGTCTGAGCAGTCAGAGGCAAGGCTTGGGGATCAGCTGCACACCCAAACGCAGAGGAAGAGATGAGAGTGGGTAGTGCCAAGCCACTGTTCAGAAAGTGCCTTCTCCATGGCCTTGTAGCAGACTGCTGCCAGCGATGGGACCCCACCATAAAACAAAGGAAGGGACGAGGGGCGCTTGCGTGGGAACAAAACCACTGCATCGTCTCCTGCTGTGCAGCACACTTGTTTGTTCGTGCTTCCCCAAAGCTGAAACAGGCAGCACCCAGATGAGAGGAGAGGCTTCTGTTAAATCCGTGCAGAAGCAAACGATTCCTTTCCAAAGTCAGGCCTGAGAGAAGCGGGGCTTCTTGTTCCACGGCTGTGACTGAGACACATCTGGGCTGGCCCCTCGGCGATCTGTATCGTTTGGCTCTCGAGCTCTGCCTTTGCAAAGAGAACTTTTAACTGCTTGGGCTGCGCGGTCCTGTTTTGAATTTATGGTCCTGTCCTTGGTCTTGTACCCCAGTCACCTGAACAAAGGGAAAGCAAGGGCCCTGCAAAGTTGGCAGCTGAAGGCTTATGCCTTAGCTAGCCATGTAAACAGTATCAGGAGAGTCGCTGCAGGGCCAAGAAAGGCTGTCTGTAGTGATTTCTGAGTCTTTTGAACATTGCAGAGCTGTTTTTTTTCTTTTTGGAGAGCTTGCAGAGGTGAGATAGAGGAGAAAACCTCTGACCAGTTCTACAGGATTTGTAGAAATTGGCCCAGGCACTGTTTAGATTACAAATGAGTCTCCTGAGTACACAAAGGTGTGTTTGTAGTGGACAGTCTCATCTCTCTAATATCCCAATATATGCCAAATGGCTTCTTGCGCAGAAAAGCTGCTTGTTTGGACAAAGCTAGCAGAGCCAGAGCAGTCCAACTCAAAGGCTGTGCAGAGGGTCTGCTTTTCAGCTCCAGACCTAACTGAAGCATCCTGGCAGGCGCAGTCGCTCTGGCCAGGGGCTCTCAAAGGCCTGCCTTAATCAAACCTCCCGCTCCTACCCTTGAAATCATGGTATGTTATCGCAGGCATTCTGCAACAGGGAGCTTTAGCTGTGAAAGGAAAATCCATGGGTAATCCTGACTGTTTCACTGTGTCTTCCACCGTCTGTAATAGAGCTAGGGTGAGGAGCTTGGTCTCCTGACTGCTGCTTGCTTGGCTTTGCCTCTGCATAAGCAAATCAAAGCTGTCAACACCTGCCAGATCGCCTCTCCCTCACAGCCACGGCGTTCCTGGGCAGAGGCCCATCGCAGCGATGAAGGGATGCTCTCCAGACAGACGCTGTGAACCTCCTGAGTATGGGGACAGAGCTTTCTCTCAGTCATGGCATAGGTTTAGGGACTTGCCTCCGAACAGGTTGCAAGGGGTGCAGAAATGATCATGTCCATTACGAGCTACATGAAAAACTTCTCCATGTCCTTGTTTCCAGACAGTGATCTCCCCTAGCCAGGCCCGATTTTTGTAGTGATTTCTTCAGGTAATGAGTTTGAAAAGAAGTCTATTAACTAGACAGGCTATTTTTCCTAGCAATTGAGGGAAGCAAATAGTGTCATGTCCTTATTACCACTCATCAGTTCTCCAAAGGTGCTAATTAGTCTGGTAAAGAAACCATATGGATTCTCATCTCATCTCGGCAACATCTCTCGCTGTTACCTTTTTGATCCCACTTTTCTATTTCTTATTGCCTCGAGAGCTGTCCTGCCGTAGTTTTTAAAAGCCTATTCTGCATTTAGATTTTATATGTATATATTGTGGCACTGAAGAATGCGATTTTTAAAAATGCCACAGTATCAATGTAATTCTTGATGCAGAGGAAGCTCCACTGGTACTCGTGTTCCTTAGCGTGTTCTCCTTTTCTGATGGAAACATCGCACCATTTGGCAGCAGCTCCCTGCTGAAGCAGCAGCAGCGCACAGAGATGGAGCTGTACCACTTGACAGGGGTACAGTCCTGGCAGTGTAACATCCTTCACACTCAGCCTGGGCTCCTCAGTTCCCAGCTGTGTCGCTTTAGGAGTGCTGCAAAGTCCCTGTCAGGGCTTCGTTGTCTGTGATCCTCACACCCACGGGAGGGCAGAGGGAGCACGTCCTGCCTCAGGAAGCTGTAGGTCCATCTAATTCTCAGCGTGGACCATTACAGTTTGTCACATAAGGAAGGCAGCCTGCCCCAAAGGGAGAGATCTGTTCAGAAATTACTCCTCAAGCAGAAGGTGTAAGCTGACTGCTGGAGTGATGGAAGTGACAGTCTTTCCCTCCTGAACTAAGTAGTCCTTTCTATCAGACAGACATGCGGTGTACCCAAGACAAAAGGAAATCAGAGTGAGGAATGAGATAGAGTATTTCCATGGAAATGACTCCTTTAAATGATTTTTTTTTCCTCCCTTGGATGCCCACAGGTTATGAGCAGTCGCTTCCTACCCTACGACAACATAGGGACAGATGCAGTGCTAAGCCTGGATGAGGACACCGTGCTTTCAACCACTGAGGTAAGGGGCTCTGTCATCCCGAGCAGCTCCCGGGCTCATCTTGAGCACAGCGGACAGGCTCTTCCCTTGGCCTTGCCAGTGACCAAGTGCTGTAAGGTTTCCCTCAATACTCTTCGGATTTTATGTGTCATGCTTGTTTCAGAAACCCTGCCACTGCCTACCATCAGAAGAGCTTTTCACCCTGGTTAATTGGCTCATCATTAGCATATGGTTCTTCCGTTCTTTATTATTTTAGTAACATAGCTGCAGGCGGGTGTAGGCAGCCAAGAGCAGTCAGCTTCAGTGCTCTGTTCTCACTTTCCTGATGAGGGTAGCGTTCCTTCCCCCTGTATTACCAGTAGGGTGTAGGTGGGGAAAGTAGGGGTGTCAGCAGCAGGGAACTGCTGTTGCTCCAAAACAGTGTCACCACCCTAATGCAGTATTTCACTGAGGAGTGCTCTCTCACTGACTGTTCTGTCACCCCAGAAAGTTGGGAGATCTTTGCTAGTTCAGTTGTTGGAGTGTTTGTGCCAAGAGCAAGATAGCACTAAGAAAGAAAAATACTGTAGAAAACCAATTTTTACAACTGGGATGAGTATTGATTTCTGGAGCCTCTTCCTGAGAACCACGGGAGCAACCGATGACAGTTTATATAGAGTGCAATATTTGGGAAATGCATTATTAATGATGCACAGGGAATAGCCTGAAAAGTTCGATTTTCTTTTGTTTTCCCCGTTTTTTCCTCCATGGCCGCGGCCATTCCTTTCTCCCCACTTCACCTTTATGAAACTGCATTCTTTGTTGGTGGTGTGGACTTTTCACTGATGCAGTTACTGCTTGTGTGTTAGTGAGGAAATGCCTAACACCAGCCACCAGTAACTGCTCTATGTACCCTAAGATGTCACTGAAATTGTTCTAAATGGATCAGATTGCAGCTGCTGTTCTCCCAATTATGGTTTTGTTGGGCTGTGGTTAAACTGCTCCAGAAGGAGCCTTGGCAGCCCTCTCCTGCTTTAGAAATGACATTGAACCTGTGTGATACCAAGGTTACATCTTGATAGTTCCTGCTAGATGAGGAAGAATACAGCTGCTGGCAAATCATGTGCAAAGCCCTGCACAGCCAAAAAACCCCAAACCAAAAAAAAAAAAGGCATTTGTCCTAGGGCTGGAGTTCCTAATAGGTTGTTGCCCAGGATGAAGGGTCCTGTCTCGGCTGCCCTGAGGGCTGCGGTAAGACCTGTCAGTCTGCACTGAGGTGGAAGTGACAGCAATCCAACCTGCGGATTCCGTGAGGATTTGGGGCTGTGTTTTGTTTTGCCTGGTATTTGTCATCATCCAAGCTTTGTAGTCACTCAGGCTTTTGGAATGTATGTGAAATAAATAGTGTTTGGGTTCGACTTGGCCTTGTTTTACACTCAACATCCTGAAATGCAAACATTTGTTCTCGTATCAAACAACGTATGCATTTCTTTGGGAATTCTTCCCTTGTGTGAGCAGCTTGCTGCCCATACTGCATGTGTGCGTGGTGGTTTTGGCTCTGTGAGCCTCACACCCCCGTGCTGCAGAGAGATT
The DNA here is from genome assembly GCF_009819795.1 of Aythya fuligula. NCBI lineage: Eukaryota > Metazoa > Chordata > Aves > Anseriformes > Anatidae > Aythya > Aythya fuligula. Next base: position 145,536,924 of record NC_045560.1, on the reverse strand, counting down.
CAGCTGGCCACCTCTCTCCTGCCACTTTGCCATGCCTCAGCCAGGATGCTGGGGTCAGCGGCTCTCTTTGGTGGCTCTCCGTGAAGAACTGGGGCCTTTCTACTTCTTCATTTCCTTCACCATGCAGCTTACACAAAGAAACAGCCTGTTTCAAACACAAACATGAAACTGGTATGAAACTTCCCCTGAAACCGGCTGCTCATGGGTGGTCGTCGTGGCAAAGCTTCAGGGACCAGAAGAGGCAATTTAGCAACGTGGTCAAACACGGGCATGTTCCTGTTGGGAGGAGCAGGCACCAGGCACATCTTCTGCTCTGTCCACTTCTTGTGCAGTAAGGATTTCCTATTCACAGCAGCATGGCAGGCAGCCGCTCCTGTGAGAGGACCTGTGTCATGTGCACAGAGGGATGTTTGTGTGGGAAGTAATTAGAAATCAGCATGAGTTAGAAACGATACGGGGATTTAAGAGAGTGGCAGCCAGGCTGGCTTTTCCTGCTGATCAGCTGTGTGGTAATGCTACTAAAAATTACACAGGATAAAGAATAGTGATTTTTTTTTCTCTGTTAGGGTGATTGCTTTATTGTGTTTCGCCAGTACAAGGACAGATACTTGAATGCACAAGCGAGGACACTGGGTGTTGCCGCTTTATTATTTATTTAAGTTTGAGGTTCTCAAACATCTCGAAAGAAAACAGATGGCAGGCTTTATGGGAAAGGCCTTCACAGGAAAAAAAAAACTTTTAGCTTTTTCATGTGGTATTGATTTGGATGAGATCAGAACTATCACAACGGTAACTGGTTTGTGCGCATTGTCTTTCTCGTTGGCCTCAGATTCCTTGAAACAACTTGAAAGAAAATAGCTAGTCCCTAACTTTGTGTTCCAGTACATGTGTGACTCTTCTGTTTCATAAAAATGCTTGTAAATGAGAGAAGTCTGACAGTAATCACACAAAATGTGACTCTTCTCATAGCAACTCTTCTTTATCTAACCCCTACACCCTTGACTTTGGCTCTGTTCTTGGAAGGTTTTCCAAGCATTTTTGAGCAAGGTTTTAGGTCCCTCTGGTATCGAGAGAGAACTTTGTATGCAATGCAGAAACAAATGTCTCTTTTTCTTGGTTTTGACTGGGACAGTTAGGATTGCCTTTAACTATTAAAAATTTCAGTCTAGCTTAAGCTCCAAGGACTGCCAACCAACTTTACTGTAATAAAAACCTTTCTATATGTATTTTTACCAAACTCATTTCAAACCAAATTCTGATGAGCCTCCTGCAAACTACCCCAATCATCCCTTTCCTCGTATCACCAGTATTTGTTTGGTGGGATCCTGGCGCAGCAATCTCATATCACTCCTATCATAAAAGAAAAATAATACATAAATAAATAGGTGTAAGAAACTCTATTGTCAGCATTTAACATCTTGTGACTCATATAGTATCATTCATTTCTTTAAAGTGCAAGCTCCTAAAGCTGTTTAGTTCCATGGAATCTATCTTCCCCCTTATTAAGCTATACGTTTAACCTTCTTGGTCACACAGTCTTAAAAGTATCACCTGCATGTAACTTAGTGGCTCAGAACAGATGGAAAATAAAAGAGGAATCCACACTGCTTGCTTGTTTTAACCTCGCTGAGCTACCCCCGTAACTTTAAGGTGCTTGACTCCCAATTTTCCACGCTTTGTGTTGACAGTACTGAAATGGTAGCGAAGTGAAATGCATGAATATGTGCAAAAGGTTCAGTTTCCCACATGGCTATGACCACTCTATATTGCATCTAAGTATAAATGCATGCACCTACACCTATTCTTTCTGTAACTTGAAAAGGTTTGATATGTAAAGGGCAAGCTTGAAAATGTTAATGTAATGCTGTGATGCTCTAGACTCCCTTTAACAGGAACCATTAAAATGTGCATAATTATAGGGCAAAATGTCAAGCAGTCAGTTTAATTTACTGATGAATACATAGAATTAATGTTTTGCAACAGTTCCAAGATGCTGAATTATGAATTAGTGGCAAGGTAATATTTTGTTTTGTTGACATTTGTTGAAACAGTTTTGGTATTCATTTGGCCTATGCCTCTGTCTGCAGGTGGATTTTGCCTTTACAGTTTGGCAGAGTTTTCCAGAGAGGATCGTAGGGTACCCTGCTCGCAGTCACTTCTGGGACAACACTAAGGAGAGGTGGGGCTATACCTCCAAGTGGACTAATGACTATTCCATGGTATTGACAGGAGCTGCTATTTACCACAAGTAAGCATCCAAAGCATCTGCTGTCCTCCTTCTGCATGAAACAAAGTTGGGGGAGAGGGGGATGAAGAACACTCTTCCGGGGAGGGGAAAAATTGAAAGATAATAAATGGGTCTACTTTTTATGGGGTAATAATTTAAGTTCTTGGTTTAGCTCTGGGGATCTGGTAATCATTATTGCGCTTGTTGGGTCTCTTTGAAGTCACTTGTATTTTAAGGCAGTCGGACTGCTCTTTTTAACATCAGGAATTACACACTTCAAAGAGTTCCCGAATTCATTAAGCGGCTCGGCTGAATGGCCTGTAGCATAGCAGAAAGGAGGTTACTTCCAGACCAGCTCTGGGTATGTGTTGGCTGACAGCTGCAGTCTGCAAAGTTTTCTGGCTACTCTAAAAATGTAGCACAGTGGACACATCACAGATCAGCATATTGGGGAAAACCCCTGTTGTTAGAACTTCCTCAGACCAAAGGCCTCTCTAGATTTTAGGAGAAGGGTATCATATTCTGCAGTACCTAATCCACATCCCAGCAAAGAAGACCGTAGGGGATGTTACAGGCCCAAAGGAGAATAATTTGAACACTGAGGACAGTAGCAGGCTAATTTAACAGAATTCCTTCTGACTGAACAGTTTTGAAAGAAATAGAGGATAGATGCATCAGTATTGGCTATCCCAATAGAGCAAGGAGAGTGCTCTCTTTACTACTTTTCATTATCTTAACACTTAGGTCTGCATTATTTCTTTTAACACTTAAATATATATATATATATATTGTTTTGCTATTAGTGCTGTTTACTGTTTTGATGATATACTGATTAGTTTTCCCTTCTTGTTGGAGGATGAGACAAGAAGAAGGGATCTGGTGTATCCAGAGTTGAGACAAAATTTCTCTCAGCTGAGACAGAGTTCATAGTCCCTGAAAGCCCAATGACTTGTCTTAATAACCCTGCTGTTGCTTTCCAGATATTATCACTACCTGTACACTCATTACCTGCCTGCCAGCCTAAAGAATATGGTGGACCAACTGGCCAATTGTGAGGACATTCTAATGAATTTTTTGGTGTCAGCTGTGACAAAATTGCCTCCAATCAAAGTAACACAGAAAAAACAGTATAAGGAGACCATGATGGGACAGGTATGTATCCACAGCATGTTTTAGCTGTTGAGATGTATTGACAATATAACATTTTGAATTTCAAATCAGGCTTACAGAATGCATAGCATTCTGTCTTTTTTTTTTTTTTTTTTGCAGTTTTTAGCATGGCAGAGCTATAAGTAGACTATAGATTTGCTTATTATAATGACGGGAAGTCCAGAGGGAGAAATGGCAAACATCTACTATAGATGACAACTTCTCTTCAGAATTTCTCACACTACGTTATTCATAGTGATCTCACAGTCACGGAACTGATGATGCTGGTGACTGAATTTTAGTTAAACTCCAGTTTTCTAATTAAAGATTCTAGACCTGACTACATGCAATGCTAGAAGCAGAATTAAATTCTCAAAAGGTTTTATGTTTTTAATTATTAATAATGAATATATAATGTACCAGGCCATCCCTATGTAAGTGTAGTCAAGTATATACTGTGATTCAGGCACTGACATTGGACTGTCACAACAGAGGCAAATCGTGATTTTTAAAGTGTTTTTTTTTTTTTTTTTTTTTCCCACAAGAAACATTTTGTCCCATGATGACACCATCACTCACTAGCAGCCATGAAACGTGTGCTTTGGGGCCTCTTCCAGCTCCTGGATAAGTATTCTAGTATGGCAGAAATAGGTGTACCTTCTAGTAACAGGGATATGTGTTAACTTGGGGGCACATCTGCTCCTCCCTTGTGTGACCAAGTGATGAGAGTAATAAAAAGTCCTATAAGATATTCAAGTCCTAAACAATCTTCTGTCTGTGCTGCCACAGTGTCTGTGATCAGTACTACCAGGATTACTAGGGTAAGGAGGAGAGAGGAGAAAGAAGAAGCCCTCTATTTTCCTCTCACATTTTCTCCTATTAGCATTACCTAGATCTTTGAGTGGGGAATGGGCATACCAATTTGTAGATTCCCTTATCTGTATGCCATTGCATTTTCATCTCATGTATAGGTAGTATTCAGCGGTTCAGACTCATCTGGGTACCTGGGAGACCTTACATGAGCAATATGGTGTCATCCAGAAAGTGCCTGTTGCTTCCAGTTTGAGCTTCACCTCTCCACAGGGATGTGCTTTGGCTGTTTGGCAAAGCCTGAACATTCATTTTTCTTTTTTTAGTGCGGGTGGCTCGAGTCATCCATGAACTATAACTCTCTAAAAGACAAGTTGTTCCTGCAGCTTTGGGAAATGTAATGGACTATGTTCATAATTCCTTGAAAGACAAATAAAAAATTAACATAACCTCCGTGTTGTGACAGAGATTAATAGCCATATGGAAATTCACTGCTAATGGACAGAATGTCTGCTATAATCCTCTAGCAACAAGCTTTTGCTTGCTCTTTAGTGCCTCTGTATAGTCAAGAGTCTGTAATCAATGCACATTATAAGCTACCACTTGAACTAAACTGGACAGGCCTTGGATAAAGATCAAATCTTATACAACAATCATTTGGCAGTTCCTTGATTTTATCAGTTTCCTCACATTTTAATTAGCACACTTTGAGCTTATGAGCTTGTATTTGTTTTTAAAGTGAAGTGGAAACATAAGTGCCATAGAGATGCATGAGACGTGGCATAAAACAAAATTTAGCAGTTTCACAGCATTCATAGTTTCTCGTAAGTAATAGTTCTGTTGTGTTCATACAGATAGTCCAGGCACAGAGAGAGAGCAATAACTGCTTTAAAGCTCTTAGGGCTTCTTTTCTCAGAGATGTTGATTTTCAATGGACTTTTCTAGGAATTACAGCTGCCCTCAACTTTGGAAAATTAGTCCACAGGATTTTGTATATATACAACTTGTGTTGACTTTTACCAACCTCAGTTAGAAGCCAGTTGAAATTTGTATAAATTTCCGCAAGTCTGGACTGCAAAAAATGTGGTTTTGACCTGAAAAAACTAATTTCAGTGTATTTTTCTCCTGTGGCTGCAGGCCATGGGCAGCAGCTTGACTGTAGGATGTGCACATCCAGCGGAAAATAGCAGCCATCTTTCCGTTCCTGTTGGTTTTTAATGACTTGTTCTCTCTCCTAAATAGCTTGAGGGTTTCAAAATAAAGAGAGAGAGAGAGATGGCGTGAGGTAGCATGCTGGCAGGCTCTGGGAGGCCTGCCTAGGGGCGTCATGCTCTGGGTGAGGCCAGACCACAGTTGGACTCAGGTCGCCATGCTGTGCAGCTCTCAGTGGTATTTTGAAGGCTGGCATGTCCAGCCTGCCATCGACAGCTACCACCACAGATTGGGCGTCCTTCCCTTGTCTTCAAACCCCTCACAGAGCAGACTTCATCCCCTGTGGCTGCCACCGAGCCGGGTGCTATCAAGCCCTGGTGACACCTCCCAGCATGGCATCAGCCTGGCCGTGGTGCCCGCCATTTTGCTTCCTCACAGCCGCCGCCTAACTTCTTGCTCTGCTCTCCACACAGACGTCCCGGGCCTCGCGCTGGGCTGACCCTGACCACTTCGCCCAGCGGCAGAGCTGCATGAACACTTTCGCCAGCTGGTTTGGCTATATGCCGCTGATCCACTCTCAGATGAGGCTCGACCCTGTCCTCTTTAAAGACCAGGTCTCCATCCTGAGAAAGAAGTACCGAGACATTGAACGACTCTGAGGAGCGCTGCCGAGGGGGCCGAGCCAGCCCCAGCCCCGCCTGGAGCCAGACTGTGCCACGGCATGGCCGTACCCAAAAACGGCGAGCGGCGCCCGGGTGCGCGCGGCTCCGGACTGCTTCACCCGCCTGGCAGGCTTCTGTTGCTCACGACTAGGTTGTGTACAGTTTCATTATGGAACATTAAATAATTATTTTTGAAATGATTGCTATGCAGGTTTAAACTTTTTTAATGATCAAAAAAAAAAACTATTAAAAACAGAGTTCTTTCTTTAATCAAAATTGTGTTGGTTGTGAATATTTCAAAGCTGCCATTTCTTTCTTTCATGCGTTTGATTGTCATTGCAATTTTCATTCATTTTCCCCTGCAAAGTTAAATGCTTGAATCTCACAGGGAGGAAATGCAGCAGTTTCAGAAACAAACTGAGCACAAGCAGGACAGAAATTAAGTATTATGTTTCTCTTACTGCTGACTTTTTAATATTTTGTTTCTCCATTTTCCGAAAACTGGAGAGCCCCCAGTGAGCGATGTGCGAGCGTAGATCCTGCTGGCGGGGGGCCCGTGTTGGAGCACACCCGGACCTGCTCTGAGCAGGGAGAGGAACAGCCCTGCTGAGAAGCAGACTGCCGGCGCTTGCTGCTTCTGGCAGCAGAGCCTCATTCCTCATGGCCCTGCCAGTGGGTGACCATGGCATGGCCAGTGTGGGGCACATGCAGCCCACCTGAGCCACTGCTGCTGCCTGGCCACAGCAGCCAAGCCTCTAGAAATAGGTTTGTGTTGAGGGCAAGAGGGATGTTGGCAAAAAAAGGAAGCATGTTAGTGCTTGCAACACAGGAATTCGGCCTGTAATGAAGTGTTTTAAACAAAATCGATCCACGGGCTTTTCTTATTTTATTTTTTTGGTGCAAATAAGTGGAGAAATTCCCTCCTGGAGTTCTGACACCTGAAGTAAAGTGCATTGTCAGATATCGGTGCTGGCAGCAGTGGGTTCTCCCAGACTTGCTTGAGGCACGGTAACTTGGGCAAGAGCCTGCCCCAAAAATACCAGCGTTGCTCACGCTCCAAAATGGTTTTATCATTTCAGATGGACGTATTTTTTAAGTGAAAGTATTCCAGTTGTTTACTTCTTTGTACTGCTTTGCTTATTTATGTGCTTCTTTAAATTGAAGAATGAAAACGGAAGTGGTGATCTGGGTCAGGAAGGTGCTGTTATGGTTTGCTAAGACAATAAGCACTTTAAAAACATTTCAAAATCTCACATTTTTATGAGGTGCGTTGGGGCGTCCTGTAACAATAGGCACCCTAAGAGCTCTTCTGGAGTCACAGCAAGAGGGCGTAGCATCATGCTCACACACTACAGACCAGTAAGCCTTTCTATACCTCATTCCTTTGCATCCAGGCTGTCCCAGGGGTGAAGAGTAGCTGCAGAAATAGGAAGGATGGACCAGAATTACGTTTCATTCAGGCTCAAGCACTGGCTTACTACGCAGCTTTAAGCAACTCCCATAACCAAGGCATGCCTCAGATCCTTGCTTGTAAAAGTAATAGTTATTGGTATTAGAGGGAATGCCATAAAGCCTAAACATTTTTTCTTGAGATGGAAAGATCAAGATCCCTAGCCTGAAAGTTGCTTTAAAACTGCAAAGTACATATTACTAAATGTTTGTATGCAATTTGGCATGTAAAGACTTGCAAAGAGAGATTCGCTTTGCATATGTATTGCAGTATTTGAACAGAGCACAGCGAGTTAGGGCAGGAACATCAGGTTCCTGACATTTTGTGTTAAATCTGAACCAAATCTTTAAAGGAATCTGCCAAAACATGTGTGAGACTGCAGCCAGTGACTAACTGCTGCTGAAAGGAAGAGGTGCCACATTCCCCCGCTCCCCACCCCTGGCCGTGCAGTCTCGCTTCACACCTTCTGCCACTCTGGTGCCCTTCTGATGCTCCCTGTGAGCCCATCTAACTAAAGTCACAGAAAACTGACCATTTGCTCCATTTTTAATGCCATTTTAGAGAGTTAAGTCAGTATGTGGAGAGAGGCAAGAGGAGGTAGATGGGGACAGGGAGCAGGATATCTACCTGTCTTTGTATGGTGAGCTGCTCCTTCAGCTCCCCAAGTCCCATAAAGCAGCTCCTGTGCCATTTTGTCCTCTTGAGAATCAGGCAGCTCTTCCAGGGACTGGAATACATCTTCTCAGACAGTTTTTGGAGCTTGTGTCAGACTCTGGATGAGGTGGGCAGCAGTCATGCTTTGCTCATGGCCTGGCCTGGGGGCAGGTTCATAGATGTGCCCACAGGAGCGCCTGCAGCTACTGGTCTAGGGCGAGCAGGGAGAGGGAAAGAGGGGATCCTATAAAAAACAAGAGTCCTAATTCTGCTTAGTTAGTGCCATTTGGGGGCACATGGGTAGGGTTTTGAGTAACGGGAGCAGCCAACCTGTTTTGGAGTGCAGCGAGAAAGGCCGTTTGACATTCCGTTACCATCGTTTTTTGGGGTGGCTGAAAGAGACCATGCTAAAGCTTGCTCTGAACGCGGTTCGAGGTCCTTTCTGTTTACAGATCACTAATTAAACAAGAAACAATGGCAGGGTTAGCTCCAGAAGGGATCAGGATAGTTAGGCACATTCCTCTCTGCAGTAGGTTACCCGGGCATGACCATCTCTCTAGGAAAGCATGCGTCTCGTGGCCGGTAGGAGAATGGCCGTAGGTCTGCATCCATGGCCTGGGCGCCACGGGAAGAGCTGGACGCAGATGCAGCGTAGAGACTCGGCGTGTTACACTCGGTGTGGATGCTATCAGCGGGTGCTCCTGCGGACACTAGGCGTGCTTCCAAGTCTCCTGTGCGTGTCTGTGTCAGATAGAGCCATGTTGTTCCTTTAGTGAGTGAAATCACCCTTTTATCACATCCTATGTGCGAGTTAATGGTTCTTTGTCCTTCCCCTCCCCCCCCCTTAATTCAGATGGTGCTGAAACAAGGTTCACTCCTTGTTGCTCCTTTTGTAATTTTTATTATAATTTCCTTTTCTTATTTTATTTTATTTTTCATTAACAGCAGGCTATGTTAGCCTTTACTTTACAGGTACTTGAATGCCTGATGACTTGACTGAGTGTTATGCATGTGGCCTTTTGTAAAGGTTACTGACCTTAATTTAATCAGGGGTGAGATGGATGGATGAATGTGAACAGATCCATGCCATTAAAACAGAGTAAAAATAGGGACTAGAGTTTGGGAGAAATTATGAATTTTTAATTGAATTTATTAACGGGGGAAAAAAAAGAAAAAAAGAAAAAGAAAGAAAGAAACCCTCCCCAGTCATAATTTGAATGAGATCTATTGCTGGAGGAGGGTTTCACAATGAGAAAAATGAGACACAAAACCAGGGGCAAATTTCCAAGATAGAAAGTGCCTGGCTCTCCATGCAGTCCCTTGGGCCTGTACAAGATTTTATTTGCCCTCTTTCTATGTTGTCACAAATTCAAGTTATCACCATAACTTTTTCCAAAGGTGAATGTTTAAGCTATGCTCCAATTTCATAACGAACACAGTGGTGTGCTAATGCATGGCTATCGAGCGCTTTGATCTTTTCCATTTGAAAACACCATGGATTTGATCGCCTTCAGATTTCAATTTCTTTTGTAGAAGCAACTTTGACAAAGGAATTAATCTTTCACCAGTGAGCGCCTTTTAAAATAGCTCATTTACCAAAAGATGTCATTTCAAGAACGGAAGTAATCATTTGACACTGAAACAATAAAAAACAGTGTGAAGTAGACTAGTTTTATTTGTTAATTCTTTAAGTTCCCAATGTAAGAAACGGTGTCTTCCTCTTTCTCTCTCTCCCCACATATCCCAAATAAAAGGCTACTCGGTGTTTGTCATAATACCTGTATTGATGGACAGCAATTTCATTAATTCCCCCAGTTAAACGTGCTCTCACAGCACAGGGGGGATTGGTGTTTGGTCTTTTTTCCAGGCTGACTCAGAAATACAGAAATTTAGGGGTGTCATCCTGACAGGGTCGTTTTTCATGGGTTTTAGTGGGACCTGGCAGGGACGGGCCTGTGGTCTCCTGCCCCACGCGGGCCTTAGCTGGTGTCTGCTGGAAACAAAACTGCATCTTCCAAAGTTTTGTACATCTCACCCTTGTTTAAAACCAAGTCAAGCTGGCCTTTATACCACTATTCTAACTGTCTTCACACACATTTCTAAAGTTGGAGTTAAATTAGGGGGGTCAATGGGAATCATCAGAGGCTTTGGGATGCCCCCTCCCTCCTTTTCATGATTTTTTAGTGACTCTTTCTCAGTGGGTTAGTGATGATCCAGTGGGCCCTGTGGCCTTGTACATAATCCTGTATATTTATTTTGAGAGACAATATGTATAGTGTTTGGATGATGAGAATGGAAACATGAAATGGGAATTCTTAGGTGGGAAAATGTAAAGCAAAAAAAGCAAACAAATACAATCTTATTTTGTATAAAATGTACATTTTTGAGAAAAATTTTCTAATGCATTACCAATGTTTTCATAGTGCTGCCACATCTTTTTTTAAAGTGTTTCTCCCTCTTTGTTTGACTATTGAAACATGGTGCAATTAAACCTAAAGCAAGTGTGTGAGTGAGAGAAAAAGAGAGAATGAGAAATTAAAAAGCCATATAATTTGGTTTATTTCATTAACCTGTATAACATCATAGGTTTACCATCTAAAATAGGTTGTTTTTATAGATAGTGTCACCAAAGACTTTTTTTCTTCAGATTTATTTTGAAAAGTTGTTAATAAAGGACGTACATTTCTGCTGCAGTGTGTTTTTATTTTTAAGGTAAAATAACAATTGTTGATTGTTGTTGAAAATGCAAATTTGGGAGCATGATTGCCATGTGTCTCAAGTTCAGGGTAATTAAATGAATGGCTCTTTCTCCTCAACTTGAGCCAAGCAAACTCTATGTGTATATCTTACAAGTCTGTTACACAGATAACATGAATAGTACAGCATCTATGCACAGTCCAGTAACATTGACGGGTGTTTACTGTCTTACCCGAGGGCAGACAAAATTTGGTCTGTGTCATTTACGTATGGTGGGACAGTATCCCTGTGTTGTGACACAGTAATTGGTAGATAACATTGACTTTTAATAGGAGTCACTATAAATTCCTATGTGCAAAAATGCTCCACCAGCCTGGAGGCCGTGGAAGGCTGATCCCTGAAGGCTGAGAATGTAATAATTTATTGAGACATATTTCTTGTTCAAGGGGTTTCAGAAGCTCATCACAGTCACTGGGGATTACATTCATCCCACCTAACTTTAGATACCTCCAAAACACTCCTGGCTGTCTGAGCCGGACCTCACTGTCTCCTCGTGTAGTCAATGGACAGAAAAAAATATTTCTGGGGGTTATCTTGCTCACCTGCTTTAGACATGGACCTTTACAGGAAGTAAATTGCATCTCATGTGTACTGGCTTTTCCGCGCTGACAGTACAAGCACACTCATTGCAGACCCTGCAGCACAGGTACCAGCATCTGCTCTGATGAATCCCATGCTGGGAAAGTTCCTGATAACATCACTGGCCTAGAAATTTGAGGGATTTGTGATTAGTCTGTTTGGATCAGAGATGCCCAGGGCTGGCCTTATCCCTTGTGGGGTTCAGACTGTCAGAGCATGGAGAGGTCCTTACATCCTGTCTATTCTTCTGGTTTTCTGAGGCAGGACAGGTTTCTCCAAAACAGACCATACCTACAGGCACTGATGATTTTGGCTATGGGCTTCTTCCCTTCAGAAAATAAAAGAAAAAAAAAGAAATGTTACCCTGAAAATAATCCCAGAACAGCATTCTTACTCCTTCAGCACTTCAACACTTGGCTTCTGGCCATGTTATTTATACAAAACAACTTGGGGTGGAATTAATTTGATTAAATACAGAAAGCTACAACTGCAGGAGCTACCAGGAGGCAGTTGTCTACATCAGCAAGTAGCATGGGCTAGTTGGTGTAGAGCTGTAGCCTGAAACCTGAAAAAGGATCCAGTTCGTGTGCTCCAGCACTGCTCCATGATGTGAACCAAAATGAGGTAAGTGGAAAAAAGTGGGATAATCCCTTCAGAAGGGCAAACCTGAGCTGAATCAAGCCACTGCTATAGCTGAGCACCCCTAGCGGCCTATGCAGTCAGTGGCGATCAAATGCAAAATAAATCAGGTGAAATGGTCCCTCAGAGAATTTGTGCCTGCTTAATCTCTGTAGAGATGTATAGAAAAGCAGCCTGTCAGAGGATGAGCTTCACTGGAGATCTCTGCATTGTACTGGCTAGGTGAGAGGCATCCCGCAGTGCATGCAAAGTTAGCCTTGCATGCTAACCTACCACCCTGGGAGTGAAAACATAGCTGGAATAAATCAAAGCCAGGCCAGGGAAGTCCCTGGGACTTTGCTTACTTGCTCAAACTGAGGATCTGGCCCAAAATATGTAGCGCGTAATCAATTCAACTCTAAACGCACTTTTGACTGTAGGGCTATTTTGAAAAATCTCGCTGAAACTCATTGTGCTGTCACTTGAATGGAGACAGATAAGAGAGTTGGCACTGATCATCTTATTTTATTTTCTCTTTTAAATGTTTAGGAAAGAGAAAAGGAACGGGTCCCTGCTTTCCCTTTCTAAAGCCATTAGCTAATTGCATCCACAATCTTATCGGAGAGAAACAGATTTTGCTCAAGATTTTGAGCAGTGTGGCGGTGACATTACAGTAGCTGCATGATGAGCTGTATTCCACACTTTTGTTTCTCTGCATCGCATTCAGGGCTGTACATGAATTTTATGAGCTGCCTGCTCCAGGTAGTGTAGCTCATTTTGCACATTACCTGCATTTCTATGGCGCATTAAGGATGAATGGGTGTTTGCCTGCTGCAGTGGCTCCTCTGTTGGCTCGAGCTCCTCCCCGCTTCCATTCTGTAATTAACTGTTGTTTTGCTGGTGGCGGTGAAGTGAATTAAGGAACAGATACTTTTCTTTCCAGAAGACACAGGATAGAGCCATTCCTGAGATTTCGCAAGAGGGTATTTGAAGAACACAATGTTAACAACAGCTGCTGAGGTAATGACTGAAACAAACAAACAAACAAAAAAAAATCCACAGCACTCTTTTGAAGTTGCAACAGAAAAGAGAATTTTGACCCTGTAAAATCTTTCTTCCTCAAACTTCTCCCTTCCTCTCTACTTAGAAACAGCTCACATTCATGTTCGCCAAACAAACACAAGGGATTTTATTCCTTTCTGAAAGAGATCCGCGTTCAGTTCTGGTTCTTAATAAACAGCCTGAGGTCTGTGGCATCACCAGTGGGGTTCTCTTTTGGTAGCCTTGTAGAAGACTGAAAAGATCTTGATTTTTATTTTTTTTAGGAAGAAAATAGGGCCTTTTTTGTCACCTTGACCTGGAGCTGGAAAAACAGAGTCATCTGCAGCCACTCTGCTCTTTTGAAGATACAAGCCTGAAACAGACTCGTCAGCTACTCAAACATTCAGTTTTTAGTTCTACCACAGTTTGCTAGTCTGCTATGTAGGTACTAGGGTTTTTCTGAAAATCTGCCTCATTTTACCATCTCGTCGCCTAAAGCTGCTGTGAAGCCACATGGTGCAGTAGGTAAGGTACTAGTGTCCTGATCACCATGCCCACACTGTTGCTACTACCGATGGAGCATCAGGGAACTGGGAAGAAAGCATGAAAATGGGCAAGGTAAGAATATCTGAAATGGGCTTTGAAAACCAAGCATATAAATCATAGCATAAATCACAAACCAAGCATAAATCATAGAAGGGTTGATACATCAAAAAGAAACAGATTTTCCTCTTTCTTGAGTTGGTATAAATCCCTCTTATTTGTGTTGAAGACAATGGATGGTTTAGGCCTTGAAAAAGAGCAGAATTAGACTTTTAAAGTTACAATAACTTTTTATTCAGTGATGTCTTGATCCTACTAGATAGCAAAACCACATTTACAGTGTGAGCACCACCTTGTGAGATGCTGAAATCCGACAATCCTCCTGAAACAGCTGTGCCTGGAAAGGTCACGGAATAGATCCTCCTGGAAGTGATGTCAAGGCACATGCAAGATGAGGTGATCTGAGACAGCCAGCATAGCTTCACCAAGGGCAAATTGCGTTTGTCTAATCTGGTGGCCTTCTGCAATGGAGTGACTGCATCACTTTACAAGGGAAAACTGACCAATGTCATCTACTTGGACTTCTGAAAGGCCTTTGACATGGTCCCACATGACATCCCGATCTCCAAATGGGAGAGAGATGGATTTGAAGGGTGGACCATTCAGTGGATAAGGAATTGGCTTGAAGGCCATACCCAGAGAGTGGTGGTCGATGGCTTAGTGTCTAGGTGGAGGCTGGTGATGAGTGGTGTCCCTCAGGGGTCAGTCTTGGGACCAGTACTGATTCATATCTTTATCAACGACACAGACAGTGGGATTGAGTGCACCCTCAGCAAGTTTGCAGATAACACCAAGCTGAGTGGTGCAGTCAATACAGCAGAAGGAAGGGATACCATCAAAGGGACCTGGACAAGCTAGATAAGTGGGCCCATATGAATCTAATGAGGTTCAACAAGTCCAAGTGCATGGTGATGCACCTGGGTTGGAGCAATCCCAGACATGAGGACAGACTGGAAGAACTCACTGAGAGCAGCCCTGTGGAGAAGGACTTGGGGTTCTGGTGGACGAAAGGCTCAACACGAGCCAGCAGTGTGTGCTTGCAGCCCAGAAGGCCAACTGTGTCCTGGGCTGCATCACCAGAGGGGTGGCAGCACGGGAGGGGGGGGGATTGTGCCCCTCTGCTCTGCCCTTGTGAGGCCCCACCTGGAGCCCCGCGTCCTGGGCTGGGGCCCCCAGCACCAGAAGGATGTGGGGCTGTTAGAACGGGGTTGGAACTTGGTGGTCTTTAAGGTTTCTTCCAACCTAAGCCTTTCTCTGATTCTGTGGTGAAACAGGTAGCTGAAGCACTACGTTAATGCCAAACAGTGACTGCATTAAGATTATTTTTAATACCCAGCAAAACCTCAAGAGAAGGTGAAATGAAACATTTGTCACTTTATAATTTTTAAGGAAAATGTATACCAGTTCATTGCAATTCCATCTCCCTCGCAGCTATAATAGAATTGTTGCTATTAAGAGTAAAACTGAGTCTAGCTCAAGAAGATCTAAAAATTGGGAATTGCTTGTGATACCAAGCAATAATGTTGTTTTCAAAATCCACAGATGATTTAAATGCAATCCCCTTAAGTATTGAAATCTGTCTAGTTCACTCCAAAGGCAAATAAATCCAATACATATTTTTCACTCCTTCTCTTAGAGCAGGACCAAATTCTGTTTTCAGCAACAGTGGAGTGAATCCAGAATTGCTGCAGTTGTCCTCGTGCCTGCCCTGAGTCCCAGACCACGGTCCCACAGGGAGCTTCTTTAGCTGTGTACCTTGGGGTGATCGTGGCTTGAGGTCACCTTGGGACTGGATCTTCCCTCAAAGCCAGTTGAGAGGGAGCAGTGGCTTTTCTGTGTGGGTTGTGGTGATTTGCAATACAGGCCCACAAGTGAGATGTGATGAACTGGGTGGGGAGGGGGCTCAGCCTCCCTGTGTAATTTTTATGATGCTAGGAACAGAAGTCAAGTCTGATACCTTGGGAGGAATAATGTCTGTGGTAAGTAGAGTGCCAAGGGAGACAGTTTTTGTGTAATGAGACAGAG
This sequence comes from Aythya fuligula, assembly GCF_009819795.1. Taxonomy (NCBI): domain Eukaryota; kingdom Metazoa; phylum Chordata; class Aves; order Anseriformes; family Anatidae; genus Aythya; species Aythya fuligula. Next base: position 145,521,197 of record NC_045560.1, on the reverse strand, counting down.
GAAGGGCTGGTAAGATTCTTGTCCCAACTCCTCCAGTGATTTATTCTGAGGTAACAAGCCATTTAACCTCTCTGCACCTCACTGTACCTGAACAGCAAGCGAATATTCATAAATAACCTAATTTTACAAGGAAGAATGTGAGATGTAGGGGTTCGTGCCAGTGCTTTCTGCTCTCCAGATGAAGCACTTGGATTAAGAGTGAATCTGTGTTACAGCACATGGGAGGAACTCAGGAACTGGTACCAGTAGGTGGGAGCACTGGAGGTGGCCGCCTCAGCCCCCCATCTTGTTACACAGGGTGCACTGCAGTCTCCACTCATTTATTCTATTTAACCTCTAAATGAAGAAAAGGCTTGGAAAAGCATCGTGATTAATGGTGACACACAGCAATAACAACATCACAGTCACAAACACTTACAAAAATGTTTTGAAATCATTATTCCTCCATAACAGAGGGGCAGATTTTGAGGTCTGGTCTTGTATGACACGGGCACCCCAGCCTGTGGAGGCCCAGCTCATTACAGTTATGGGTACACCCTGTCTGCAGCTCCAGCTGTTCTGGAGGTTACCTGTGTCCTCAGCACCAATTCAGGAGACTCAGAGGCCAGGGTAACATTTCACCATCCGCTAGCAGCTTCTCAACAGACTGCCCTGAACAGGAGGCACCACAGGGATGCAGGGGGCGGTGGAAAAGTCCACAGCAGGAGCCCATCAGGCACAGAGCCTGTAGAGCCCTGCAAACCCCCTGAAAAAAACACCCATGGGGGCTCTCCACTACCCAGTTTGTTCACAGTGAGCTGGGTTAGATAAGCTCACAACTTCTGCTCTTGGGGTGGGTGGACAGGGGCAGAGAAACATTTCTACTGCCTGGATGGGAATTTGTGAGGATGGGCAGGGGGCAGCCTCTGGGATGAGTAGCCTCTCCGTCCCAGCACAGTTGGGCCCAATGAAATCTGTCAAGGGATTCCAGAGATGCTCAGAAGGTCTTCAGCATCTTCCCTGACTGCAGGCGGAGGAAAAAAAAAATAAAAATAAAGCAAAGTGATGCCAGGACAAGATGAACCCAGCTTTCTCAGCAGCTAGCTTCTCTCTAGGACTGTGTTGCCTTTCTTGCATCCCCACTGCTCTGGCACTGGGTATTCCCCAGGGTGCTGTGTCAACGAAGAAATCCGAGCCCTCGTGTAGCCCTCAGGGTTGAACTTTCTGAGGACAGCCGGCCTGGTTTGTGTGTATGGACAGATGCCATGCAAGTGAGTGAAGTCCCACTGTATCTTTCAGCTGGCAAACTTGAACGCTTATTTAATTTTCCAAGATTGCACCAAGTTTTCTTGGACTTCGGTCTGAAAAAAAAAAAAAAAAAAAAAGGAACTTGTGCTGTTTCAATCAAACCAAACCAAGAAAACTGTCAGAATTTGTGCAGGGCTGGAGCCCTGACTGCTGATCATAGCGAGGCAAACCCGTTGTGAGCACTAAGTCAGTGTCAAGGTGACCTCCGAAAGGCGCTGTCAGAGCCCGCGTGCCATGCAGGAAAGTGCGTGTGGGGTGCGAGTGTGTGCGTGTGCAGAATTGCTGAAAACCTGAGGTGCCCAGAGAATTTGTTTTGCATCCTGAGACTTTCCAGAAATGGCCTCTAGTGCTTTTCATGTGTTATGCATCAAATGTAATCAGCCACACAGCACACGGTATGATGAAGTAAATGCATTGGGTCACTGAAGTGCATTAAGTGCCATTTACTGCATCGATTTAATTCGGTCCCTAGTCAAACTTATAATAACTGTCTCCATCCCTTATTGCTGCTTCCCCTTTCCTCTCACTGCCGAGCAGGCAATAGCATCCATTTTCTTACCCAAGAGAGGGGCTCAGCCCCGCTGACACCCAAACGCACTGTCACCACCCCTGCCTCGTGCAGTGCACTCGATCAGAGGGCTGCAGGCATCTCAGGTGGCAGCCCACGAGGACTCAGTACAGGGCAAGTGAGCCTGCAAAGCCCAAGGCTTTCTCACTGCCAAAGCATGGCAGCTCGGGCGCTTGAGAAATTCAAACCCAGGCGCATTGATTTTTTGCTCTTGCAAGCCATGCTTCGTGAGGGGAGCTTTCCATTAACAGCGCAGGAACTGTGCTCCGTGCAAGAGGCAAGTGTATTGGCAGGGTGGGTTCGAGTCTGGGGAATGGATGTCTCCATCAGAACGGTTTCCTCTGCAGGAATTTGTTTATGTCATTTGCACCATGTCTGCATTTTCCTTTGTGCAGCCGTGTAAGTGCCAGAGCAGGTTGAAGGTCAGTGCGCAGATTAATTCTCCACGTAGAAAAAATGCTTTTTCTTTCATTTATTTTCCTCTCAAGTGCTTACACAACCTCCTGCTTTTTGAAGAGTGCTGAGTCTTTCTTTTTCTACTTTAAATTTCCAAAACACTGGTCTGAGTGTGTTCTGTCATGCATTCTTTTGTGATTACCCCTTTTATCGGGCTGCAAATTTACACTACTTCAAATTTAAATCACATCACATTAGGGGGTTTTGCAAACCTCGTGTGAGCAATGAACTTTCCACATGTAACTCCAGGCTAAAAGCATCTCTTTGACATTGTGTTAGAAAGTGAATGTATGGATACTTAGAAGTAGGCAACACATCAATTTACTTCACCCCATAATTAATTTCAGTGTTCAGACACGGGCAGGGCTGGGCTGGGCGGTGAGGGAGATGTTGCTGGGTAAGATCATTGCTGTACTGCCGGTCTGGGGAGCCTCAATTCTCTCCTCTGTGCTCCAAAGCAGCTGACTTCTAAGGGTTTCCCATAAAATACTTGCTACTGTGTAATATTATACTGAGAGTGCATCATTGTCTTTAACTGATTTCATTGTATTTCTGCTCGGGATGGACAATTTCCCCTCTTGCCATCTGAAGTGTGCTGATAAAATGAGGTCTGACGAGGCCTCAAGAATATTGTAGGGGCCAGTTTTACGGGTACACTCCAGCTGCTTTGTGCCAGTTTGGTAACACAAAGCAGCTGTAAACCCAGTCTGACTGGGTTTATGTTTACTCTGCTACAGCAAAGTGGCTCTCAGCTGCTGGAGCACAGCAGAAAATGGGGTCCTCGATGTTTAATATCCAGTATATGTCCTCCGTCTGGGGTATACATCTTGCCCTTGGAAGGAAATGTTCTCATAGCAAAAGCCTTTCATCTGTGGCTGTTGTGATCATGTATTCAGTGCAAGCATCCAGAAACACCCTGTTAGGGGCTGCAGCGCGCTGCTGCCTTGCTGTTGACAGGAGCGCAGGGGTGGGATTGGCCTGCTCCTCACCAGTCACCCAGCGTATTTACAAATACTTAGCCAGAAGAGACAACCTGACGACTCTGAAGGTACAAATTAAAACATAAAACTTGCTTCAGAGCAGCTGAAGGGCGAGGGGACGGAGCTGCAACAACCCCGAGCTGGCTGGGGAGAGGCCCTGGGGTATGAGAAGGGCCCGGCCTGTGCTGTCCCCTCGCAGTGCAGCGGGGCAGTGGCACTCTTGCAGGGCCGTTATGGATTTTGGGAAGCCCGATCTGCTTCATAGCACTTCAGAGGGGGATTTCCATGCAGCCATTTCCACAGAGGAGGAGAAGGGGTGAGGCAAAAGCTATTCCCCTTGCTGGCAGAGCCATCAGTAGCATGGACACTTCCAAAGGTGAGAGCTACCAGAAAGGAGGCTCCCAAGCTTTGGCCTCCCTGCTCTGCTGCAGAGATGCTATTTGTCAGCTTCTTCCTCCTCATTCTTTTTTTCCCCCCATTTCTCTTGGAGAAGTTCACTTTTAATGACTAACAGTTGATTTGGTTACAGGGGAAGAACAGAAAGATTTGGCAGAGCAAATAGAAGAACACACCTTGCTGGGTCCCTGCAGGTCTGAACTGAGAAGCAAGGTCCAGAAATGATCAGAATAAACTGGGGATAATGCTTGGAAGAAGAAGAGAAGAGAAATGAGAGTGGAGATTCACATCATTTCTCCCTGAATGTGGAGAAGATAGAAATAAAATCCCTGAGGATTCATTAAAAAGATAGGGAAGCAACCAGAGAAAGCAGAAAAGGGTTGCACATGGAGAAGGAATGGGAAGGCAAATGGAGTCAGATATTTTTGTAAAGAACAAAAGCATCAGAACTATATTTGCACAGCCATGAGAGGACAGAGGGCATTCTGTCCCTGAAGGCTTCAGGGACCAGAAGCAGACAAACCCAGGACCTGCTGGTGGAGGGCAGAGAGAGGGGAGAATGAAGTGAGCAGAGAGAGAAGGTCACATTTCACTTGCTTAGCCTCCTCTGAAAGAAATCACAGGACACAGAAGTTAGATGGGAAGAGCTGAAGGTTTTAAAGAGTGGGAGAAAAATGCCTGTCTGGGATTGTGGGCCGGGTTGTATCAGAGACAGGTTGTTTAGCAAAAGCATCAGAAACAGAGGATGGGAAATGTCTCCGAGGCATAGAAATGTGACTGGCTCACATGATTTCCAACAGCAATACTCTGCAACATGCTGACGAAAGCAGTGACTCTAGCTGCCAGACCCAGACCTGGAATGGCAAATTTGGGTGTTTGGTACAGAGAAAGGGAACGCGGGGTACAAAGAGGAGCAGGGGAGAGGAGAGCTCACTGACACGCACGGGCTAGGAATGGGGAAAGACTGGAAAATGTCTCCAACCATGCAGTACTGGTAGGGACCAAAATGATTCATGGGCAATGTCTGGGAGACCAAGTTAGCACAGGCTGAACCTATGCCAGAAGACCTGTGAGTGAAGAAACAGCATGGACAAGTGGATGCTCTGGAGCTGCTTTACTTAGTGGTGAAAATACTCCCATGGCCAAGAAGGGGATCTACAGCACAAACCCAATGCTTGGTGATGCCCAGGGTGCCAAAAAGCTGGAAGGGCCACTGGAACAGAGAACGTATTGTACAGACAGCTTAGTGCAGGTGGTTTTTTATGGTTTAGTGCAGCCTGCTTTTGCTGTGTATATGTGTTTTGGTGTTGGCCATATTCAAGCAGTGTCTCCATGCCCCCAGGAGGAAGGGGACTGCCTGGGGTACTGAGGCTGTTGGGTTCCTCCCTTCTCCTCCTGCTCATTTTAGGATGCCTGAATAATCTCCCCTCCTGGATCACGGAGAGCTCCACAAGGCCAGGCTGCTCCCAGTGCTCCTGCCTTGGTCCAGGCTGGATCACATCCAGGATCTCCTGACACAGGCTCCCAGCCATACTCACTGCCACTCAGAGGTGTGATTTTCCCCCAGGGCTCAGCTCCTATTTAAGCACCTGCAGATAAGGGCTAAATTTCTTGAAGTGTTCATCAGACAGCTGCTTCCATTGGGACACTTCACAGCAGATTTTTTTTTAAAAAGGAAAAATAAAAAAAAAAAAAGAAGAAAAAGAAAAAGCCATGCTGAAGTATTTGGAATGATCCAGCTGCTTGTAAGCCCCTGGGAGCAATGACTACTTTATGCCTGTGCCTCGTACCATGAGGATTAGTGTTGGGCACATGTCCCGATGATTTATATAAAGTTAACTCCTTTGTCCCCACCTTGGAGCAGTTGCTGGCAGTGTTTTCTTAGTGTTTTCTTTGGAAGCTGATGATGCTGATGGAGGATGAAAGCTTCAGGTTCCCTCCCTGCTCCTTCCTAGTGCCCGAAGAAGCTGTTTGCTCAATTGGTGTGATCAGGTGGAAGTGAAATTGTGATTTTGCTCTATGCTAACAGATGGATGCTGGAGGACAAAATGTTAATTTTTAAACACATCTGAAGATGGCAGAAGTCCACACGGACAGACCCGTTTACGTTTTAAAGGCAGGTTAAAACCTTCTCCTGGGCTGCTTCCTACCAGGGAGGGAAAGCAGGGGATGCAGGGCTGGGCTCACAGAGCAGATGCTGCAGTTCAGCTGGCTGGTGGCCAGCTGGGAAACCCCCTGGGAGCAAAGGGCAGCCCTGCTGCAGCCTCGCCACGTGCTCTGCCCTGAGACCTGCTCATGGCTGGGCACCCGTGGGGAAGGGCAGCTTTAAAACCCTTCCAGCTGATGGTTATGACACCAGCTCTGAAATCCTGGCTTGCAAGCTGAGGGTTTGTTTCTTTCCAGCGGGGAACGTGGCTGCTGGAAGCAGCGTTCCCTTGGTCAGAGCAGGGCAGTGGGGAGGAGAGTGAGGTCTGGAAGCCGTCAGCCTCTCGGCCACAAAATGACAAGCCTTGCTGTCCCAGGGAGGAACATCCGATGACTAAAGCGATGACTAAATGGCCTAAAGCAGTTGTGTCCCATCTTTCGTCTGAGGCCACACAGCTTAATACAGAGACACTTGAGCTCTGCATTCCTTCCCATAACATGATTAGATGAGTCTACATTACATGAAATTATCCATCCCTTGATCACACGATGGGGAAGCAGCCTTCACAGAGGTAGACAAGAAGTTGGCTCTTGCCAGCATGGACCTTTCAGTCTGACTGCACCTGGGTTGTAGCGGTAGGTTTACACCACGTTTACAGGACACAGCACAACGGGATGTGGGGAAGGGATAATGATGCAGTGGGGCCACGTTCCCTTCTCTGGTCTATTGCTGGGCTGTTGCGAGGATTTGGCCAAATTGCTTTTCAATTTCTGGGCATCGGTTTCTCTGCCAGTAAAAGAGGAATGATGCCATCAGCTTCCTCTGAAAAGCACTCTGAGATGGACGTTACAAAGCACTAATGAAGAGCTGGCTATAATTACATCCAAATTTAGAAAGAAAAAGGGCTTTTGTTCCATTGGACTTAATGTAATAAATAGATGGAGCAGTCCTGGCTTTATTGCCAGTTCCATCTGATTAGATGGAACTTAATTTCCGACATCTTTCCTGCTGGTGGCCGCATTATAAAGGCACCCCACAGAAGCAGCTTGACCTCCGGGTGCCTTGTAATTTTCCTGGGTATGAAGTTACTCTCCTCCAGGATTAGTTTCCTCAGCATGCCTTGCTGGGGCTAGGGCTTTAAATCAGGCAGACCCAAGCAGCTGTAGCCCCGACACGGTCATTTTACAGCTGGCTGCTGTTTGTCGCCTCTCCCCCTTTCCCAGCTGGTACGTACCTTTCTTACTGCTGTGGAGATGCCATTATCTTACACCAGAGAATTTCCCTGCCATACAGTTGTTCTGGGTAATGTTTGTGTGCAGATGATGTTTATGAAAGCCAGGGGGCAATTTGCTTCCTGCGGTGGGCACCCCTGCAACACGTAAAATCCTCGTACACAAATACCAGTGACTGAACAGCTCCCTTTCTTCTCGTAAGTCATTATTGGAGCAGGTTGCTCAGGGGTGGGAGGGAGTCGCCATCACTTGGAGCCCGTAAATCAGGGCTGGCTGTCTTTCCAGGGAGTGTGCTCTTGCCAAACTGCGTGGCTTTGGACTGGATGTGGGCATCAGTGGGGAAAAGAGCAGGTCTGTCTCACGCAGGTGAGCAGATGAGACGGCCAGAATGATCCCGATGGCTTTAACACCTGTGAATCTCCTGTTGCGGCCATGGTTATGCCAATGCAGAAATCAGAACTGCCTGATAAAATATCTCCTCCCTCCTTCCTGAAATCCCTCCAAAGGCCAGGCCTGTGATACGCATTGAGCATGCTGGCCTGTTCCAGACATGGCAGATCCAGCTTCCACGGAAAACTTAATTACTTTCCCTGCCTGGGCCCCTTGACTTGTTGCCGTCTGTGGAAACCTGAGTCAAGACTGTCCAGATCCATGACAGTCGATGGAAAAGGGCTCGCTCCTTGCCAAGAAGAAAAGGCTGTGCTGAGCCAAAGCCCTGGCTCTGGATGCTTTGCTCTCCCAAATGCATCTGCTTATTGTGGCCTGAGGAGGGGTAGAAGTGCTTTGCACTTACTCTGAGAAGCCTCTGCAATGGCTTCTTGCTTTGAAACACTTTCCCCAGCTCCTTTGCCAAGTTCATGGTGGGGCTTGTCTATCCCAAGAACAAGCTCTGACTGCCTGCAATCGTTCCTCTATTGCTCATTGAACGGGGAGCAAAGAGCAGGCTGAAACTATTTTATAAGTGTGCAAAGACCAAGAATAAAGCTATTATCTGTGGCTGGGATATTAATTCATACTCCTCGTGATGTATGTGCCCCGTCTGTAAATTCACCAGGGCAGGGGAATTCCTTGCTGGCACCTACCAGGGTGAAATGGGGACCTCCTGGCTCCCAGTGATGGATTTCCTCCTTATCTCAGGTGTGATGTTTCTTTGCCACCAGACTGTGACAAAGACAGTGTGTAAGGACTGAAACGGGCAGATTTCTGCTGAGTTTAGATTCACCTTGTGCTGATGGTGAGCCTTCCCTGTGTGCCAGCCCACTGCAGCCTCTCTGAAATGCCCATGTCCACTGCTTTCAAAATACAACCCAGCGGCATCAAAATACCATCTCCCAGCACAGCAGAGATGTTCTGGGCATGTGGCTGCTAAAGACTTAACAAGCATCAGCCCCTTGGTACCCGGGGACGTGGGAAGCAGTATTAGCCCTATTTTACATACAGAAGGCAAGAATTAGCTTGACCCACTTGTGAAGCCTGTGCACAGCTGGGACCTGAAGCCACATGTCCATAAGACCAGCTCCATCTTGGTTTTGGCTCTGCCAGTGTTTTCTAGTGTCGGGTCTGTGTGTACCACTAATGGCTGTGCCATTCCTTGCCTCTGCATCTGATACAAAGCAGAAAAATCCATTTACACCTAAAACTAAATACGCACCGTGTGGTTGGAGTTTGCTGTTTATGTGAAGGGTTACTTAGGTTTGGGGTAAGATAAGGACCGTGGGTAGAGGTTTTTTTATCAGACCACACCCTCAGGTGGCCCTGCCACCAGGATCCCTGGCTGTGGCCATCCCAGACATTTGTGTGGCTGCTAAGGCAGTCCAGAGAGCTGGTGGAGCTGGGGAATGGACCTTCCCGTGGGTGGCATTGGCCTTGTTCCTGCTGGCTTGCCACGGGCAGGCTGGTACCCGCAGAAGGCAGGCGTGGAGGGGGGAAATAAACACGGGGTGGCCCAGTGCCACGGTTGTTGGCCCTAGGTCGTTCCTGGGCATCCTGTCAGCCTCTAATCAGTATAATTTGGAAGGTTAGCAATTAATTAGCTGTAATGTCAGAACCACAGAGGTGATTTCTAGCAATAGGCGCCCAGATTTTCTCATCCCCGCTGTAAATCCCACTTCTGTGCTTGGAGGTCTGGCCAGCAGCGCAGGTGAGGTGTGCAGCATCACGGGCACTGCAGGATACGTTCCAGCTCACTTTTAAAGTGTGATTTTTGGCTACACTGACCAGGAGGGAACAGCTTCACTCTCAGCCTGAACACAGTAAGTCTGTGCTTGCTGCCTTTTGTCCTCCTTTCCATTTAATAAGAAGTTTAGTACCCGAGATCTCCTCTGAGAAGCGCCGAGAGCAAGAACTGGAAATGAATGTTTAATTTCTTCCACACGGATCATAGTAGGAATATGAAAACTTAGTCTCCTTTCTGAAAAATAGAGGTTTTTAAGTGTTTAAAATGAAATTTTCTTTCACCCATATTTTTTTTGTCAGAAGGAACAGAGATGTCATCAGTAATTTTTATTATCCTCCATTAGGGAAAAATGATAAAATCAAGCACAGAAAAGTCTGCAGAGATTAATCGGATTGAAGAAATCACCCCGCTGGAGCTTGGTGTGATGGGTACAGTATGAGCTGTTGGGTTGGGTCAGCTTCTTGCCCAGCACTGGGAGGATGAGCTGCTTTCCAGAAGCTGCCCCACTTCATCTGACCCATGTGGTTACATCAGGCAGCTATTAGTTCTCCTCCAGCAGGATAGAGACAAATAACCTCATATTTAGGAATTTCTGGACTAGTTTGTATATCCTGTATTTCAGCTGTTTCCTTGTGATGGTCCAAATACATGATCCATTGCAGCATGCTGTTAAATGCTGGTGGTTTTTAATGGGGTGGTGTGTGCTGGACAAGCAGCCCCTTCACTTGGGGAAGGCACCACCCAAGTGACTTTGGGCTGAGATCGTGTAGTTTTACAGACTGTCTGCATCCTATGAACGTGGCCATTTGCTGGCATGGTACCATGCTTTTCTAAATGTCCCTGAGCATTTATCTCTGCAATCCTAACCTTCAGACCACCTGTGTGTGTAGCAGTAACTCTCCTCCTTTGGTGCTGCATGCCAGCAAGGAATGAAGAACACAAAGTGTTCAGCAGTGATCCCAGGGCTAGAGGAAAGAATGGCCTGATAACAAATAGTCCTATTAGAGCTATACAGGACTTTACCTGGGCATTAATATTATTAATCTCTCTCATTTGTAGCACAGGATTCAGCTCCAAAGCACAGAGCAAGCACCCATGTGTTTCTTCTTTCAGCACCCGTCCTGCAGCACATGTAGCTGTCCCTCTTTTATGACTGGGAGAAAGAATATGTGAAGAAGCAGACCAGAGAGGCCACTGGTCTTGTTCAAGACCTCAGTGGTCCCATAGCAGATCTGTGTGAGTCTCCACCTTCTTTTGCTTTTGATTATTATTATTGATTTGATTTGATTTGATTTGATTTGATTTATTTTATTTTATTTTATTTTATTTTATTTTATTTTATTTTATTTTATTTTATTTTATTTTATTTTATTTTATTTTATTTTATTATTTTTTAATTCTGCCCTTAGGTGAAACAAGTGCAATTGCTCTCCATAAGAAGATGTGTGGGTTCAAATGGCCATATCTGGTCATGATATACCTTAAACTTATTTCTTTTGGAGCCTGGCATTCACAAGCACCTCCCAGGTTTGTCCTCCTCTTCACTACTGATCACTTCTTTTGTTCTCTAAGGAGTTCCAAGGACTTTCCCCAAAAACCGACCTGCAAACTCCACTGTTTCGGATCAGAGGGATCCAAAAGACTTGGTGTTTTGCCAGACCTGCCAGATATCAGGGCTCACACGCAGCAGGATTAGGAAGCTCTGATCGGGGCACTCCCCAAGGAGTCTCCCCCATTACTGCATAGTTTCCCGTGTCTAGGTACAGCTCTGGGGCCCTCATATGTTCGCGCTCCTTTGAAGGACAGCAAAGCTGCAGGGCAATATGGAAAGTTATTTTTGTTTGTTTGTTTGTCTGTTTGCAAACTATGGAAGGAGGCTGAACTGTTCTGACCCTGCCAGGAGCTGAACACATGTTGCTGAGATAATTGTGCAATATCAGTTGTGTGCTTTGAAGTGTCTCCTGCTGGCACACAAACCCTCTTTTCCTCATTTTTGTGTCTTCATCCAATGCCTTGCTCTGCTCTAAGATTGCTAACCTTTTCCACCTAACTTGTCCACTGTTTGTAGCTACAGAGACATTGCAAAGTGGCGTGTTATTACATTTTGAGCAGATATGTATGTTGGAGTGAGTCCTTTGTTCTCATCTTGAACAACCCCCAGCACCACAAACACCGACAGAAATAGCTCCTTGCTACTTTGAAGCAATCCTCTTCCCCTTCCATCACCTGTGCAGCAGGAGAATGATCAAATGCTCTTCACACTTAGAGTCCTGGCTGTCATTTACATTTACCCAGTGCTTTACACCTCATCATCTTGCAGCCCTTTGTGTCACCAGGGTGTTTTTTTTTTTTACCTCTGCTGTGCAGATGAGGAGAATGGGGATGACAGGGACAGCCCCAGGCAGTGGAGGGGCCAGGAAGCTGAACGTGGCTCCTTCTGGAGTGCATGGGAAGTCCAAATCACCAACAGGTCATCCAGTTGGCCTCTGTGCCTCTTCAGTGGCAGAGATGGGATCCATCCATCCATCTCCATGCATCCTCTGAAACCTTGTCCAAACCCTCACCTCCATGGTGCATTCTGATCATGCACGATTTTGGAAAGGTGATGGACTACGCCTTCAGGCAGCAAGTCAAGCACAGGGTTGTAAATCATGCTGTGTTTGCTGGCATCTCTTGTGTCATGCTGTGTAGCAGGAAACCCATCCTTGCTGCTGGAAGTGCCTTCCCAAGAAACAATGCACCTGCTTCGTCGGGGCCTCATTTTACTTCATCTACTCCTCTGTCATGAGCAATATTCCCTTAATATCTCCAGTGTTTTACTGGTGCTAGCATTCATATCCCCTCAGAAGAAGAGCTGTCTTTACCAATGTACTGCACTAACATTCCTATACCAAACCCTTCAAAAATATTGACTTTTCAGAATAAAGTGGAAGAGGTCCAGAATTGCATGAATCAATGATCTTAGGTGTATTTACTGAAATTCTCTTGGGCAAGAACTGACACATCTGAAGATTCACTTAAAAATCTCTGACTGTACAAGGCACATTATGATCCTATTGAATAAAAATGAGTCTATCCAGGAAAACAGTACGATTCTGTTAAGTACTTTCAGATCCTGTGGGACAAAGGTGTTCTACAAACACGGAATGATGTTTATTACGACTGAACTAGATAAGATCATGTAGCGCGAGTAACTCACTAAACAGTTGCTTGTGTTAAAAAGAGGCAGAGAAACAGCATCTACAGCTCATGCTCTGTAATAACAACCTGTGAGGATAAATACATGTGAAGGCTTGGTATTGCCAGACAATGAGTGGTAGAGACTAACTTGCTAAAGGCATGTGCGGTTCCTATGATATATCCCATACTAAAACTAGTGCTTTGGAGGTGGAGGGCTGCAAATTTCGGGCACATTCAGTCCTTTCACCATTTCAAAAAATCATTTTCTCATAGGTTTGCGGTGCTTAGTGTGTGTCAAGTGTCCTGCACTGTCTGTCAGGTCTCTGAAAGCACCCACAAGTGTCCCAGTGATGGGACTAAGAACCCAATTCACATGGGGGCTTCGAAGGGGAAAGGCTTTTCGGAACACCCCAGCTGATGTGATATGAGGGTGAGGAAGAAAGAGCAAAACATTGGCAAGTGTGTAGAGCACTGGGACTACTCAGCACCTGGCGGTGGCTGGAGGAAGACCCTCCAGTGGCAGTAGCAGACAGTCCTTGCAGCTGCCTGGATCACCGCTGTGTGCTGGCAGCTATGACATTTCCAGAGAGCAGAGTGAGAAAAACTTGTGAGTGCAAAGGTCAGAAAAACATTTTTCTCCTCCTTCCTGTTCTGCTTTCCTGCAGGCTGGTTCTGGATCCAGCTGCTGGCTTGCAGGCATGGGGAGTGAGATGCCTGGCACCACAACACTCCTGTCTGAGCACAAAGGTGTGCCCAGGTTCACGGGAAGGCATTTGGCCATCAGGGCAGCAGGTGTAGCTTGAACAGCTATTTTCCATCTTTCCCTGTATACAGTTTACCTAGTCTATGAGCTTTCAGGCAGACTGTGTGCATGGATTAACACACAAGAATAAGTACAAAGGTATTTCTCCTAATAAACACAATGCATTTCTCTTCCCACTTGAGGAGGGGAGTTCTGCTGGTTCTGGTGGAGTTCCTCCTGGCTACACAGGCCTCACGGAGCGAAGACTCATATACTACTTTATTTTCATCCTTTACAACCTGCACACTGCATTTTACTGTATTTCTGACTCAAAAGCAATATCCACGATGCAAATCACTGGCAGAAGCAGAGCATTTCGGATCCAAGGTCAGCACAAGTTTACACTGAATTCATTATACTGCAATTGGCCTGGGAAGGTTTTTGAATACTAAGATTGTTTATACATTTTCCTTTATCTTATGCAGAGCTGGGCTTACACCTAGAAGGATGTTTTGATGTTCTAATGGAGCTCTTTGGTCTTTTTGCACAGGGAGCTGGGAAGAAATAGGAGTGCTGAAAAGGACTCTGTCCCTTGTTATTCCTCTCTCTCATTCTGCCAACAAACCAAGTGTGGCTTGCAGCACGTGCAGATGCAGGTTTTGCATATGTACAGTATGCAGAAGCAAATGAAAACAGTGATTTAGCAGCCCCACTGTACTGATGGCTGCTAGGCACATGCCCTGAGCAACTCTGAGTCACTGTGTCAGGCAGGATCTGTCACGGCAAATAGCGTGAGTGATACCGGCTGACATGTTGTGTCATCCAAGGAATCTGGAAAATGAACAATGTGATAAAATTCCTTCCTTTTTTTATTAGTCTCTCTATCAAGAATAACCTCCTTAGTTATACCACCTGAGCAGCTTCTCCCTCTTTCTATTTTTGAGGAGTTTCCATCTTGTCAAAATGGAAAATCTCAGTAACATCCCACTGAAAATTTCACACACATACACACACACAAATAAATAAATAAAAATAATCCCCAAACCAGTTCAATTTGGATGTATGGATTTTATTTATTTATGTATTTTTTAACCACATCAGCATTAAACTTAGCTGAGTAAAAAGTTTCTTTGGACTGGGGAATTACCTATCAGGCCACATGAGAAAAATGACTTCCTGATCACACTTTTATGCAACCGTTACATGAATATGGTTGCCCTGTAGCAGTCTATCTTTAGCAGGATCATTATGAGATATTGGATATTGAATCAACAAAATGCCTGCTGGATTCCAAAAGTAGAAGGGTGTAAATCGATAGGAGCTGGAAATAAAAAGTGTTGTCTAATAGCTAGATGACGAAAACCAGAGCTCACATGTTTAGATGCTTCACTCAACCTAGCTACTGACTCATGTTGTGACCTTGGGCAATCTTTCAGCCTCCCCATGTTTGGTTCAGTTTTACTGCATGATTGAGAAAAGGCAAGACTTTTCCAAGCCCAGACAAAATTTTGTATATTTGGGGAAACTGATTTCCAGAAACATGTCTTGTTTGTTTGTTTGTTTGTTTCTGCTGTTGTCCTAAGCAAATGATTCTTCGGAGTGCTATTTTGTTTCTTAAATGGGAGTGTAGAGTAAAAGAAGGAATCTATCAAGGACTAATATGAGAGAAGAGGAGATTAAGAATACTAGGAACAATAACCAGAGGCTGCCATACTGAGACTGCGTTTCTAGGAGGATGTCTTCTTGATCAGGTGCAGCCATGTAGAGTTGTGTTAGCTCCATCTGGTCAGGAATCTGTTTAATAAGTCAGCCATTTATTGCCCTTATTCTTTACACATAACCCAGAGGGACAAAATATATTAATGCAGGCCCAGACATGGCGCAGACTTGTCCTGCTTGCCCTGCCTGCTCAGGCATACTCAGAGCAACAGATGAATTTAGAGATGCTTCAGGGAACACCATCCCTGTCTGGTAGCCTCTTGCCAGGATCCTTCCTGCAGCAAGTTGTAACTGAAAAAGTGCTGGGGCAGTGTCAATGCAGAACAGGACAGTTTCAGGGAAAAACAGCAGGTCAAGGAGAAAAGAAATTGAAATGACATATTGCCCTGGCTACAGCACACAGACATTATGAAAAAACAGCACCAGGAAACCTTAGCAAGCATGGTTCTGGGTTTATGCGTTAAGTTAATATTTCTGGTTTCTGGAGAGATTCTTGGACAATATTGCATTACAGGCTCCAGATCCCTTGCTCAATTGATTAACAAGGTTAATAACTTATTTGTGTATTTTTTAGGTTTTTTTTGTTTGTTTGTTTTTTTTTTTTTTTTTTTTTTTTTTTTGTTTTTTTTTTTTGACCAAAGTGTGTCACAGCTGCAATGAGTCAGCTGTTTAGGGGAGGGATGGGGCTGGTACCACACTTGACATTTTCAATACGAAGATAAGACAGATATTGTCTGTTCATAGCATCGAAAGGAGTTGCAGCAATTCGCTCTCCTGAAACACCTTTTGCAAAATAATTGAGGGAACGGGGTATTATTTCTGGGTCTCACTCCCTTCTCTGAATGTTGAAGGGGACAGGTTAGCCATGGTAACACTTAGTGAAATATGTTAAGGTAGATAATGGAGTCTTCTCCCCAACACAGACCAAGCACTCTCATGTCATGGTGCATGGCAGGCAACACAAATCTTCATTTCTCACTGTAAAACAGAGCTCTGGTGGCTGCAGAGCAAGCCCCACTGTCTGCCCTTGAGAAATAATAATAATAGTTCTGTTTTAGGGCCTCAAGAGTGTTTCATGGGGCCCAGAGGAGGTGTGGGGACTGCTGGTTTGCAACCGGCATTGAAGGTGGAGGTGGCTGGTGTGCTCTAGAGGGTGGCTGCAATGAGCTGTGGGGCTGCAGTGGCTTTGCACCACTGGGGTGGGGACTCAGTGGACATGGCAGAGGTTTTGTTTAGCAGTGCAATATATCCCAAATGTCCTACCTGCCGTAGGTGCTGCTGGCTGCCCTGTTTCCCACCTGTGGATAGTCTGCATGGAGAGCGCATTTCCTTGCCACAATGGAGCCTCTTGCAGGATTGCTTTGCAGCAGGAGGTGAATGTGGATCTGAAGAGAGATGCTGGGTCTTCCTTTCATTGGCATAGGCACTGATTTTTCAAATACTTGACTGAGGCAGGAAGGCAATCCCTCATTCTCCCAATATTTCAGAGAAATGCATCCAAGAAGGTCTTTCAGATGAAAAAGAGGAGTCAATGAGCAAGTTTACCCCAACTATTCAATGTAAGTGGAAATCACAGATAGTCACATGGAAGAAAAGGAGGAAAAGGTAAAACAACAACAACAAACAAGCAAACAAACAAAACCAACCTTTTATTTAAATGGTACCCATAGTAGAGAGGCTAGTGCCCTCAGACAGCAGAGAAAGATACTGGAGTTGCGCAGAAGAGAGCCTCTTGGCTTTGATATGGCTTAAAAGAAAGCCATTTAACATCAACAATGGAAGCAAAGGGCGTTTAATTGCTCAAGAAGTCAAACTGGCTTGCAGGTGGTTAGAGACCAGGACTGTTCAAGCGTTGCTCTATCCGTTAACACCTGGCTCTGGTGCCTCCTCCAAATAGCTGTGTGTGGAAAAAAGGTTCTGAAATATTTTAGATTTATTGCAGTCCAGATTCGCCGTTCTCCCCAAAGTACCATCAAGACAGTGAACAAGAACTTAGCACCTTGGGAATAATACAGCTTTCACAGCGGGATGATGGTCTCAGGTTAAACTAATTTAGTCGACTGTATTACCGAGAAGGGCTGAGAGGGGGGAGTGCTGAGATGGAGGCTGTGACAGCTCTGAAAGCACGGAATGGGCTTTAGACATGGAAGCAGAAGATCTGGTAGGGAAGATGTGGTTTCCAGTTCAGTTTTGTAAAGATATTTAGCATATTAAGATTTACCACTTATTTTTTGTACAATTGGGAATTTGTCTGTAGTGTTAGCTGTGTCTTTCCTTGATCTTGTCCCAGACAGTGGCTGTGACCAAGCTGACAGTTTTTCTTTGATCACATGGGATCTCCTCAAATAATGTTGTACTATTTTTATTTATTAAAATAACACCTTTTAAAAATGAGATGAAAAAAAATCCTTGTTTCAATTTCTATCCTCTCCCTTTTTTCCCTTTTGACAGGAGGGCAGGTGAAATTAAAAAATGTTGAGTATTTACATGAAGAGGACTACTTTTGACTGTTTTTTTTTTTTTTTTACTTGTTTACTTCTTTAAAAGATATAAGGTCATCTGTGTGTTACACAAACTAAAATTTAGACTGGGGCTTCTTAAACAAAAAACACTGTCTTTCCCAACATCTTTTTTTTCTCCCCTTTTCATTTTCTTTCTTCAAAAGAGAAGATTTACTAAGTAAAATATATGTGGTACTTTTGATCCAGTTTTGAATTAAAATATTTTTCCTCAGTAAAGAGATTTTCCTTTTATTTTTTTCCAGTTATTAAAAAGTACACAATAGATCCATCTTCAATATCTGATTTATTTTTGCTTTCAAAAGTCTGCCCATGCTGATCTTTTTTTTTTTTTTATTTTTTCTAATTTAATTCCACGCAACCCTTTCAGATTGAAATTCCTTACTTAAAATAAAAGATGTTCCTGGCATATTTAAATTTACCCTGCCTGTAAGAATAAAATGCTCACCCATGATAGTAATGCCAAGCTTATATAGTGCACCTGAATGTGTGCTTTGAGAGACTGGCAGCATACTAAACCTCAGAGTACGATGTGTAGGAAAAGGGTGAGTGAGATTTTCATTGCCTTAGACTGAAGCTCAGCTCTCAGCATATTACAGATCCGTTTCTCCTTCCTGCATCCCCCAGCTTCTCCCCTTGCATTGACTTCTATGCCCTTTCTGGGGGTTATAACCCAAAAGCTCAGCTGTGCCCATTCAACCTACTTATTCTTCCTTGATCAGTTCTGTTTCTGCTACACCTTTTCTGAAATGAGGTGACCCATGTTAATGCTGTTTTCAGGATAGGTTTGGTGGCTTGTTTTTTTGTGGGCCTTTTTTTTTTTTTTTTCTTCACCTTTTTACTCTTTGTATCTCACCTCTAACTGAAAACATTCTAGAGCACAATTATTGTACAAAGGGAGACCATTTCAGTGACTTTTCTGCAGTGTAGCCTGTTGGTAGGTCACAGCAAAGCTGAGCTGGATTCCCCCATGTATTCACACCTGACTCTACAACTTTGTGGATGGTATCTAGCTCCTCTCCTCTTATTTTCTTCATCTGTATACTGGGGATAATGATAATTTTCCACCTTTAAAACTATGAATGCAAATCCAGATGGATTCAGCATGATTATTTCCCTCTGCCTTTGACTTCATTCATTTGAGGTTTGGCTACTTTTAGCCAATTTTCTTAAAGCCTGATTGGAGAAGCATTAAAGCACATAATTTCTGCTGCTCTTCTTAACTGAGGCTTTCCATTAGTATTGCTGTTTGTTAACTTGGTAGTATCCGTCCATCTTTTCCCTCCCTTTCAGTCTGCAAATCTACCTTACCACTGTCTCTGTAAAACTGCATATATTTGCCAAGGCCTTGACAGATTAGCTATTCAGCTAAATTGCTTCAAGCCTGTCAGCATCGTTCTGCTTGTTTGTTTCACAGTTTCTCCCATTCTACACAAACATACAGAAAATGTAAAGAAATAATCTGTAACCCCCAAAGCATATAGACCAAGTGGAAAAAAACTAGGCAAAACATAGGATGTGAGAAATTGGCACAGAAATTTGTAACAGCTGACTCTGAACCCCCACTGCTTCACTTGAGGTCTGGCCCTGCAAATGCTGGACCAGTGGCTATGATTCCCCTGAGGCTAACCTCTGATAATTCATTATATATAGATTTTTCTCAATGCGTGTGAATGCCTACCCACAAACAAGCTTAACCATCTACATCTGCTTCCCATTCAGCAGTCTGAGCAGCATTTATCTTTCTTTATCTTTAGCTCTTCTGCTCCCTTTTCTCTGGTCTTTTCTCAGCAGGAACTCTCCATCACTGGTGGTGGACTGCAGCCCTCACCCAGACTTCATCTGAGCCCTTTGCTCTTTACTCAATTTGTCAACAGAGAATCGAACTTATTTCCCCTTGTTATAATTTAATTCTGCAATTAGGCTGCTTTAGTTTGCAAGGCACTTTGGGCTGTGGATTTCAGGAGAGGTGGTGTATGAAATAAATGCCTATTGACTTGGCTAGGCTGGGGATGTCTCATTGATTCCAGTGTTCTCTGCATTATTCTTTGACTGTTCCATGCTCAATATCCCCTAGCACATTTTTTTTTTTTTTGATTGCTGCTGCACACTGAATGTCTTCATTGAGCTGTCCACAATTATGCCTTTATATGTTTCTTTGGAGGTTACAACTAATTCAGAGACCACAAATGCACCCAAGTAGTTTCAAGCTGTTTCCCACAAACTACATGTCCAGGCTGAGTTTTATCTAGCATGCTACTGTCCAGTTACCTCGATTGGTCAAGTCTATTTGGGGTTTCTTGCAATCTCCTGTCAGCTACATTGACTTACTTTTGTTTCCTCAGCATGTTTTATCCCTTCCCATTTCCTTTATGCAGGTTAATTAATTTGTATTTTTTATGATGAGTTGCAGTGTGATATATTGCCATTTCTTGGAAGAGAGATGTGACAGCGATCTATTGAAAATGACCCCACTCCTAGTTTATAATCTCTGGGTAATGTTTGCTGATCTCTTGGGAATAGGTTTATTGACTTCTTATGGCATTTTAAATTGTAATTATTTGCAAGCATTAGAACACATGCTTTTTGTGTGTGTGTGTGATCTTCATTTATCTGAAGATCTAAGTGCACCTGTTTCTTGTGACTACAGCCAGAAAAAGTCCCTGAATTACCAGAACAGAAAGTTTCTCCTCCGTTTCATGTCTAGAAATCAAAATCACTGGGGAAAAAAAAAAAAAAAAAAAAAATTACAAAAGATAAGAGGAAAAAGGTGTACCCAGCCCAAAGCCCTGTGCCATACAGGAATAGGACAGGAAAGTACTGATGCTTTCAAGACACATTTCCAGCCTTCAGCAGCTTGGGTTTTCTTGGGGATTTCCATAGGCAAAGTTGGTGTTTGGTGCTCGATTGCATTTATTTAGCTCTGCATGGCAAGCAGATGATTAACGCAGGAATAGGAAAGCTGGTTAAAATGGTGGAAGTTTTCTAAGTAGTTCCTGCTCTGATGGCTGCTCCTTCTGGTGAGGTTCTCTGGGTAGCTGCTCTGTGTGGTTTCTCCAGAGGTAAGAAAATTGTTCTCAGGCAGGTCCAGACCTGGATCACAGGTCTCTCCTGGAGAGGACATGCCTGGAGACATACCTATGTGTCTCCAACACTCTTGGCCCCAGGAAAGCTGCCCATGCTTTTGTAGGCACTCCCTTTGGCTAGATTGTTGCCTGTCCCTTTCAGAAAGCAGGAAATAGCATGTCTTTAACCACTGGGGAGAGCTTTCCCTGAGACTTCTCCAAGTCTGCACAGCAGGTCAGGGACGGTGCTGATGGAATCATCTTTTCTGCCTGAAGTGTTAGCTCTGCCCTTAGCCCTACCTGACAATTCACTCCTTTCCTCTCTTGTTGGCTAAGCCACAGACCTCTGCTCCTAATTTTGACTTTAATTGGCATTGCTACTATTTCTCTTGCCAGGGTGTCTCAAGTGGTTTATTATTCAGGATACCTGAGTTTCCAAAGTCAAATGGGGTTTTCCATTTTTCAATAGTGTCCTCAGCTGGCTCCTCCTTGAACTACACAGATCATAGGATTGTAGGACAATTCAGGCCTAAAGGGACCTCAGGAGGTCTCTGGTCCAATCCTCTACTCAAAGCAGGGTCAGCTCTAAGATCAGGTCAGATTACTCAGGTCTTTACCCAGTCTAGTCTTGAAAAATTCCCTGGATGGAGACTATGCAAGATCTCTAGGTAAGCTGCTCCAATACCTGACTGTCCTCATGGAGAAAAAGTCTTTCTTTCTACCCAGTTTGAACCTTTCTTGTTCCAGTTCATGCCTGGTGTCTCTCACCCACCCACCACGCATCACCATGAAGAGCTTGGCCCCATTTTCTTGTCGATTTCCTCGCAGGCCCTGGCAGGCTGCTGTCAGGTCAGCTCCGAAGCCATCTCTTCTTTGGGCTGAACAAATCTGGTCCTCACACAGAAGAGCTGCAGTTTCCATGTTTTCTCCAATTTTTGAAGTCTTTCCTGTATTGTAGGGATTAAAATCATCTCGATGTGCTCTAACAAGAGCTGAATGGGAGGATAATCCCTTCCTCAGCCTCCTGGTGGTGCTCCTGCTAGCACAGCCCAGGGTGCTGTGAGCCTTCCTTGCTGCCAGGGCACACTGTCCCATGGGCAGTGCTGTCTACCAGGACTCCCGAGGGCCTTCTCAGCAAAGCCCCAGCATCTAATGGTGCAGGAGGCTCTCCCTCCCCAAATGAAGGAAACTTTGCATTTGCCCTTGCTGAATTTCCTAAGGCTCCTGCCAGCCCTTCAGCCTGGGTCCCCCTGTATGGCAGCCCTGCCTGTGAGTGTATCGACTGTTCCCTCCAACTTGGTGTCATCTGCAAACCTGAGGAAAGTGGACTTCAGTACTCCTCCAGGTAACTGATTAACTTGATAAATGTGTAACATTCATGTGGACAACATGGACAATCCCAGTGTAGAGACCCCTGCAGCACTTCACTTGTCCTCTGTGCAGAGAACCACCCATTAACCACTGTACCCTGAGCCCAGCCATCTAACCAAGTTTTACCTTTCTGGTTGTCCACCCATCCAGACCATAACATCCTAACTTGGCTACAAGAATGTTGTTGGAGGCAATGTCAAAAGCCCTGCTAAAGTTGAGACAAATGACATCCACCGCTCTCACCGTGTCTGCAAATCTGTTTCTCAGAAGCATTCTCAGAATCTAATTTCTTTATCACCTTTTATTCTTTGACCTTGAGCTCTTTTTTTGTGTTCCATTTTCCTCACTCAGGAAAGCACATTTCTCTCTCTGGCAACAGTTCACCCTCCTTCCTCTGGAACAGTGAAGCAAAAAGTTCATTTAATTTTTCTGCAATGCCTACATCTTCTCACATCTAGTCCCTGCTCTTCTACCTCTGGGAGACTCTAATGATTCCTTTGTTGATCTCTTCTTTATACGGTTGAAAAAAAAAAAAAGAAGATCTATTATTTACCTGAATTTCTTGTGTGGCCTTCATTTCATCCTTTCCTTATCTTCTCCTGCTTGGTTGGTTGTGGGTATTTTTATGTGTGTGTGTTTTGTTTTGTTTGGTTTCTGTATTTGTTAGTTTTTGTTTTGTTTTGTTACAGCTCTCACCTCATGCTGCAAGCTTTCTATGTATTCCTTAGTACAGTACCTGCTGGGTTTTATGACTTATATTCTTATTTTTAATTAATTTATCTTAAATCTTAATTTGCTGCACTTCATCTAGCAGGAGCACAAGAACATTTGACTTTTTTATTATTTTTGGCATCACCATCAATCTTTTTCCTTTTCTAAGTTGTTTTCTCATATTGCTGTTCTCCAAACTGCTGACTACAGGGAGTCTAATCGCTGTGTTAGGAAATCTGCAAGTACATGACTCCATTTTCTTTTTAATCCTGTTCCTTTCTCCTGTTTGGGGAACATGGGAGCAATGAAGTAAACCAGGAATCTTTCTACCAAGTGGGTTGCATTGACCGCTGTGCAGTGCTGCTATTTTATATGCTTATGATATCTCAGCTACCAAAAGGCATGGGTATGGTAATATCTGTTCAACATCTTTCTTGCACAAAAAGCTTTTGAGGAGGATAGCAGCATTTCACCTATTTCATGAGCAGTGGTCTGAAGAAGAGAAGACAAAATAATATATTTAGGCCATGGAAGACACAAAATCATAAAACTGTAATGACTAGTTAATCTGGGGGTTGCACAGTAAACCTGAATCCATTGGTTTCTTCCTGTAACAAAGCCTCAGATAATATACGTTGAAGTACCAAAATGTGTTTGCCAGAACTGAACAATTGCCAAAACAAAGGTCAAGTGTCACTCCTGACTACAGATATAGAGAAGAGCTGGAGTGCATTTTTGGAAGGGTGGGAACAGACTTCCAGTCTTGTTTTCTCGAAGGCTACATGGAATAAATCATAATGTCCTTCCTAGAGAAGTACCAGACATTTGCTCATGTTTGTTGTTTTATTGTGCTGTGTTTTCTTTTTAAAGAAATCTCTGTTATGCTTTCCACTTCCTTAGTATTTGTACTTATGTTATGTAGGATCTCAGCTCCATGTGCTATTTATTTCAGTCAGGATTTTCCTTCTTAACAGTACATGTTACAGTGTAGAAGGCTACTCCTTTGCTAGAGGATAGATATTCTCACTGTTGGGGTATTCCAAACCATTTGATAAGTTCCCTGTAATTAATTCATGCAATATTTCATAGAATACCTATGGATTTCTAGAAAAGACTGGAAGAATTCAGCACAGAGTGAAAAAAAAAAAAAAGAAAAAAAAAGAAAAAAAAAAAGAAGAAGCAACTAGTCATAAATTAGATACAGTCATAATCTGATGCCTCTCCTTGTCTTATCAGAAACCCATCCTGCTCTTGGATATCTAGTTTCATTCTTGTTTGTTTTTTTAAATGGTGTTTTTGTGGGTTTGTGTTTGCATGTGTGTGTGTTTTTCCCAGTTTGCTTTTTGCTAGGGAAGAACAGTAATTAAAAAATAAGGCACAACCACTTCAAGTATTCTCAACCAATACTTGAATATGTATATACACACTTTAAACTTTCTGAAAACCAAGGCATGCAATATATATATATATATAATGTGCACATACATATATTATATATTGTATATTATATATTGTATATATTGCATATAATATAATATTTACAGAGATCCATTTGTCTAAACGCAGGCTGATGAAGTCAGCCTCAGCTCTGTACCCCTGCAGATAGTTATTTGACAGGGTTCCTGGATGGGCCAAGTGGCAGTAGCTCCTTCCTTTGATGCTTGGAAGAGCTCATTGCTGGAAAGAAGCACAGTTGCTTCCTTTCAGCAGTCCCCCATGTTGCCCATCCTTACCAGGAAGAAAATGTGAGGATTCAAGCAACTGCTGGAGGCACCCCTTGTAACCTCGTGCCAAAGCAGGAGGTGGCTCCTCGCCAGACTGGCAGCCCCCAGTCTGGTCATCAAGCTTGTGTTTATGGATTGCTCATGCATGGCTCTCTCATTTCATAAAGGAAGGCATTAATAACGCCCAGCAGGGGATGAGTATTTTCCCCTCCAGCTCTTTACCTCCCAGGAAGATCACAGAACAAAGCCCCCAGTGATGGACATTGTCTGACACTCAAACAGCAGCGACTTTTGTCTGTGGCCCCACAGCAGTCAATGGGCAGCTGTGAGAAGATGCCCAAGACTGGCACTTCTCATGCCTGCCCGCGCTGTGACTCTGGCTGCCTCGCTGTCTGTTGCCCACAGAGTAATTTTGGTGGCCGTATGAGGTGACACAACAACCCTGTAGGTACTGGTGTCTGCCCAGGGACTGAAGGATGCTGCTGCCAGAGCAGCTGCTGCTTTGGCCACACAGCCCACGAGCTGGTGGTCTCCCAGGTGGGTGGCCTCTCCAGCAGTACGCTGGACAGATGTCCCTTTCCTTGTCCCAGCCACAGGCGTTTTGTGCTTCTGAATTCATGAATTCATGGGTGTGTGGCATTTTTGAGAGTAGCCTGTCTTCTGCTTCTAACCTGGTCTCTGCTTTTGCACTGAGCACTGCAAGGAGGTGTTGGTGCATTTGGGGAAGGAAATTGTCCCCTTCCACTCAGCCTGCACCAGGCAGAGATGTCCCTGGCATGTACCCAAAATGCATGGTACAAGATGCAGTAAAAAATTCAGAGCTTACCATTACCCTATAGTGTAAATGCTGCCTCAGGTGCCCTTTGGCCAAAAGCTTTGGAAGACCAGCTGAACTCTATTGCTGTGTTGTACGTATCTGTAATAACTCTTATTCTATCCTCCTTATAAACCTTAACTTTCTCTACATGAAGGATCTTAGTGGCTACCTTCTCTGTCAACACTGTTTTAATTTCTGAAGGAAAGAAAGGGGGGGAAAGGGGGAGGAATACAGAGCTTGAAACAAATCACTGAAATTTCCAATGCGAAGCAGAAATCCCAAGTGCTCATGATGTTGAGGTTGCCTGTGGGGAAAGAAAAATAAAATGTGTTTTGCTATTCATGGATTCAAAATAAAGATGTTGCTCACCAGCACAATAGAAAAATTATCAGGCAATTCTTTCAGAATTGTTTGGTAACCTTTCTAGCCTGTCAAAAGTTAGTGAAGACATTTTAAAAACAAAAAAATATCAAATGTTATGAGAATTGGTATGAAAACCAGAAGAACATTTTTTTGTCATCATGATGAATTTCTTGGCATGGGAAAACAAGAAGTAGAATGAATTTAGCTCATCCAGAACGATGCATGTACTTAGAACGATGTGACAGAGAAAG
The DNA here is from genome assembly GCF_009819795.1 of Aythya fuligula. Taxonomy (NCBI): domain Eukaryota; kingdom Metazoa; phylum Chordata; class Aves; order Anseriformes; family Anatidae; genus Aythya; species Aythya fuligula. Next base: position 145,495,494 of record NC_045560.1, on the reverse strand, counting down.
ATAGACTCCCACCAGTCACGGACCCACTGTTTGTGTCTTGCTGGAGATGTTTTATATATACTGGCCACAGAGCTTCTTTTCTCCTTGGTTGATGCTCAGTCCATGAAATTATACATGTCATTTTGGTTTACATATAAATATTTTATTGCAACAGAAACACAGACCCTCCGCGCAGCCCGTGGTTCCCTCTATGAAATTTTAGATCGTTAGGTTTAACATTATAGGGCTTCAGGCACTGCTTTGCAGCATGGTCTAGCAAGCGACGTTACCCATTGTAGTTAAAACATGTAAGACTGCTTTAAAAATGCAGTATTTGTGAGGAATAAAGCAGCCGCTCAACTCTGTTGGGAAAATTTGCCGACATAGCTACAATATCTTCTCGTCTGCTCTCGTCTGCTCTCTGCTTCCGTTATTGATCGTAATGGGGAAAATGCATTCAACTGAAATTACTCACACTGGGCTTGTGTAAGGGAAGGTCACAGAACAAATGATTTTTTTATATCATTAAAAAGTAATAAAAGCTATTCTAAATATTTCTAGATTATTATTCTTTGTAACTTGAGACAGATCCTTGACTGGTGTAAAATGGCAAGTTTTGGCAAAGCTCAAGAGCTATAAACAAATTTACTTGGCTGAGCTACTCTGGAGTATGAGACTCGATCACAGACATGACCATTTTAAGTCATATAAGTCTGAAATTTGCTGCCAATCATATTTATCCATCTATCTCTTAAATATATATATATTTTTTTTCAAGATCAGTTAGGTTTCACGGAAGAAATCCCAGCCCTACTGAAGTCAATGGAGAAAAATAAATCCTGCTGTCTCCCCTGGAGCATATGCAGAATCAGTGCCTTCATATGCTGCTAACAAAAATGAAGGGAATGGAGGGAGGAAAACAGTCAAGTGGCTGAGCTGCAGTCCTTAAGTCAGAAAATAACCATGCAGCTCTTAGCATTTGTGCTTGCATAAGATGTAGGTGCCCTGATCTCATTCACACTGAATGCCTGATGCCCACTGAATACAAAGGTGAGCTGTAATAGTCTCAAAAGCCAAAAGCTTGCACTTTGGTAGTATATCATGAAAATACAGACAAGAGCAAAGAACTACATCCACTGAGGATGTGGTGGTTTAAAAAGCAGACTGGAGAAGTGGCCATAAAGACATAAAGAAATGCTGCGTCCATGTATGACCGCTGAGTGCTTGGAGGCTTGAATGAAAGGCAAAAAAAAAAAAAAGCAGCGGAGAGCTTACCAGTAGAGTCTGCCTGTGCTAAACCCCATGAAGCCCTTTCAAGGTCTCACGCACTACACAAACTATGCGAGTGCTTATATAATGTTGCACACGCTCCTTTTGGTGGGATAAATTTTAACTTTTTGGAAGTCTTACTGCTCTTTGAAATATCTTGTTTGTTTGTTTTGTGTATGCGTTAGAGTGCTTTTTGGAGACTGAATTTCTAGAACTGCACAATCTGTTTCCTAAGATGGCCTTGCAGATGGCCTTGCCCATAAATCTGTGCATAGGGTGTACAAAGATGTCATGTAAACTTTGCAGCCTGGCAAGCTGTGGTTATTCCACTGAGGGCAACTGCAGCTGCTGGTATCTGTGAGTCAAACAAACCTCTGTTTTATTATCACATCACTATTTAAAAATATGGAACAAACATCTCTCTTCAAATAACAGCAGAAGAGCCGATCGTTCCATGCCTTGGGGGCATGAGTCGCTAAGGTCAGTAGGAACAGCAACAAAATATTGAAATGAAATGAAAATGTTGGAGGTTTGTGGATGTCTCTGAAAAATAACTCAGCTTCAGCTTCATTCCAACAGAGCCCTGGGATCTGGAAAATATTCTTGATCTGCCAGACGTTTGCAGAGTTAATGCTCTTAAAAAAATGTTTTCATATGATTCCTAATTATATTCTTTTCTAATGAATGGAGACAATTTCAGATGATTTGTGGCAGGGGATAGACAGAAATGATGAAAAATCAAATGGGAACAATGTACGCTGATGACTTCCCTTGAATCTCTGTAGGGTGATTATTATTGCCTTTTACTAGGCATAGTGAGGAAAGTGTATCAGTGAATAGGTAAAAGGTTGTTCTACATTTCTTTCCCATTTCCCTAAGAATACAAAGTTTAATCTTTATTTAGCTCCCTTCACTCTAAAGTAGATCCATTAGAAAGTCAAGAATCAAGCTGTCATGATAGACATCCTTAGTGCTCTCACACACTGATGCTTTCCTTTCCCTCTCTCCATGGATGGGAGGGAACTGGTGGCATCCAGCACTGTCTCTTCTCCCACGCTGAAAGCCCTGTAGGACCCAGGGCTTTTTTCCTTCTTTCCTTCCAGCATCTCACAGAAGTCTCACTAATACTATTGGTATTAATATTTAACCTGGTGAAGCACATGAGGTTGTAGGGTACATATGACTGGAAGGCCCAGGTTCCTGCTCAAAGCCAGGCTGATTTAATCCAGGTTGCTCAGAGCCTTGTCTGGGCTGATTTTGAATACCTCTGAAGATGGAGCATCTCTGGGCTCCTGCTCCCTCTGTGCAATCTTTGCTTGTGCTGGGTTGGAGTTTCCCTTGCTGCAGACTGTTCCTGTGTCCTCATCCTTTTGCTGTCACCCTGAGGAGATGGACGCTGGGGATCAGCCTGGTGGGGCTGGTAAGGAGCACAGGAGGCGGTACAGTGGGCCAGCTCTGACTACATCTGGAAGTGTCCCTTACTTTTTCCTTTTAAAGGAAGGTGCCAGAAACTCTCCACTGACGACAGCTTCTGCTTTAGGCAACCTCTTCATGCTAATTATTATAGATTGGCTCCAGCAATGAAGTAAGACTTCAAAGTAAGAGTAAGACTATTACTCTTTTAATTAAGAGTCAACTTACATCACCTTTAGCAAAGCAGCATTCATACCCAATTCTTTCTGCCTCCTTACCTTCAACAGTGCCCTGTAGCATCAAGCACATCCACAGCATAATTCAGGCAGGAATTTTCTCTTGTATTTGAGTTGATTCTGTGTTTAATTTCATTGCTGTTCCCTTCCTACCACCTCCAGCTTGTGCCTCGAGACAGGAAGAACATGAATATCCCTTCTGCCTTCTTTGACTAAGGTCCTCGCTTCTCATCCCAGATGGGAGCTGGCTGTAGGGTCTCCCCTGCAGCTGACCTGAACCATGGGCTAAGCAGCTCTACAAACAGCTCTGGTAGCGCTGCTGCTGCACAAACGGGATCTTCCAAGAGGGGCAGAGCCAACATCTGGAGGACAGAAACCTCTGCAGTCATCCTACAAGCTAAGTGGTTCCTGCTCATGAAATGGGACTTTCAGGTAAATAACTCTAATCACTGCAATTTCTTCTCCTAGGAGAATGTTTCCAAGACTTTTATTGTGCCTATTGACCTGCCTTGCTTTCCCAAAGCCCTGCAGCTCTGCAATATTCTCTCTGAAATAAGGGGACCCATAATTCACATAGTGTTTATTTGACAGCCTTTGTGGAGTCAGGGTAAGAGCAGACAATGCCAGGGAGGCACTTATTCCCCATTCCACTTGCTGCCAGCCCAGTAGGTTTTGTCTCTTCTGCCTAAGTTGATGGGGTCATGTTGTAGGCACAGGCTGCAAATGTCCCGTGGTTGTAATGTTCAGCAGTTCAGCTTCTGACTGCCTGTTGAGCCTGACTCACAAACAAGTTTAACAGTCAAGCCTGGGTGGATATTTTGGCTATGCAACTTTTTTTTTTTTTTTTTCAGAATAATAAATAGACCAGTGATTTATTTAAAAGATGTTCTTATTTCATAAATATTTCCATAAAAGCTTGAGGAATCTTAATTATATAGCAATTCTTCACCCCATTGTGGAGGAGCAGAATTATAACTAGCTTCCCTTTCCCTGCTCAGCAGCTCCGTGATTTCTGATCATACCTCTAATTGCTCAGAAGCAGAACCTGCTCTCTTTTAAATGATTCTTAAATGATTCATTCAGGAATCATATTTATCTGGAGCAATTGTTCCACTGATCTCCACAGAAACCCATGGAGGGAGAAGCATCACTCATTCTGCAAATGGCAGTTCTTAAATCTGTTGTATTTTGTCCTTTCATAAAACGTGCACTTTTTACAATACATCATTGGGTCATTTTTAATTTTTCTCTCAAGAAAACCACCCTAATTAAAGCCTGATTAGATGAGTAGTTAGTGAGAGATACAGCTGCCTGCATAGCCCAGAAGAGCTGTTAGAGAAGGTTTTAGCAACTGAGGCTCATGGGAATATACAGCTTAAACTTTTCAGAATGAGACTAGGTATCCAATCAATATTTAAACCTACTTCACAACCTTTTCTCCCTGTGATTTTCACTAACCAAGAGCCTGTGATATGACCCTTTCTATTTTAGTATGTCTTTTCTGCAAAGATTGATAGGGGAATTCTTCTTAATGCTGAAAATCATTAGAACTATTTCACCTCACAATTTCTTTGTTAGACTACAAACAGAATGACAGATGGATACAGGGATCTGGAGTCTGAATATTTCATATTGACAATGGGCCAGACTCCACTCTCATGTACACCAGTGCTAATCAGAATTAAAAAAAAAAAAAAAATGAAACAAAACAAGCAAGAGTGTAGTTACTTTAGTTTTTAGTTGGTGTAACTCAAGAATATTTTGAGGAAGAAAGCTCTTACAGAGCCAAAATAGTACAAAAATAATTGCTATTATTTGTTTATCAGTTCACACTCTTGTTTTCCATTGAATAATCCTTTGCTGGTGGAAATTAGTGATTTCGATATATATTTGGTAGCTCAACAATGAAAAACCACAAGATGCAATGAAGACTTCCTCTAATTTCCTTTAATCTCATGCTGAGTTACTACCAGCATGACCCTGAGAGAAGTATTACTTCCTGAATACGGAGCTTTGATGAACAATAAATATTTCTTTCTTGACAGGTTTATTCCTTTGTTGAGGAATTGCTTGAGAGCTATTTCATTGTATATCGTGAAGGTGTAATTGGGCTACAGCAGGCTTATTCCTTTAATAGATTAGGCAATAATTTCACATCACCCTTTAGTACACAGGGCTTTCATTCTGTTAAGCTGATTGATTACTTTATCAGGATTCATTTGCTGGCATTTGTGTAAAGCAGCATTTTGCAGAAGGAAGAAGAACACAACTTTACTCCCTTGTCAAGACGTCAGGATCTGCATGAGACAAGGCAGCAGCGAAGCAGACAGTGCAGCACAGAGAGGTCTGCAGGGGAATTCAGACCAAGAGGTTGTCCTGTCTGTCTCTCCATCCAAGACAGAAGCACTTAGCTTGCCTTCCCTGTCAGACCTTTGCGTTAAATGGTTCTTAAAGTCCTGCTGGTCCTTCGCAGCCTGAAGCTGCAGACATGCAAACCTCTCTCTTAGGCCTCTTTTCATTGAAGCTGGTGAAACCAACGTTGACGCCTACAGAGGCAAAGATGTGGTTTTGGAAATTCCACCCTGTCAGGACTGAGAGTTGCATCCTGACCTGTGACAAAGAAATTGTCCCAAAGTTCTGAGAAATATTTATCTTTGGATTTGTGGAAGTACCTGCTGGTATTCTGACAATCACCTAAATTGGACTGTGCTGAGGAAAAGCTGACCTTCTTCTTTCTCCAGTAAGCATAGTCTTATATTGGATTTCGATAAATAATATCAGTCAAAAACCACTTAAAATTCCTCTTAGAATATTTCCCTAGACAGAAACCAGAGTGAGAGGAATATTAGGCTAAATTCTCTCTTGACATAAATCCATTGAATCTAAATTAATCTATCTCTTGGAGTAACCTGATCGTGGTATCAGGTGATGCCATCATCCTTTTGGCATGACACCCAAGGCCTAAGCTAAGTTACACCAGCAGAGAATTTGTTTAGCTGTCACCACAGTCAGAGCACCAGCTCTGATTTTAGTACCACGTTAACAAATCTTCCTTGCAAGGTTGCATAACGATGATTTGGCAATAAAAGCTTATTTCAGTTTCCTTATAATTTTAATTTGCAAAATTGATTCAGATGGAAAATTGGAAGGTTTTCCTTCAGAACCAAGAAGGTTGTTTTTGTGAAGTTTAAAGAAAATCTACTAGGATGTGTTTGAATTACAGCTCGTCAAACAATTTGACTGACTTGCTGTTTTGATATTATAATAACTTCTGTGTCTTGCTTAAAATGTTATCACATTACTGTCCTCAGTAGAGAATTTCCAGAGAGCTACAAGTTTTTCAAAAGTAGCGTGCTAATTATGCATGAAGAAGCAGTCATCAATTGAAAATACATAAGCAAAAATTGGATCTTTTTACCCAATGTTATGAGGAACCCAATGCATAGCCTGTAGTAGTAAGGGCTCCCAGCCACTACCAAATCTAAATTCCCCAGTACAGACAGACTCTTGTCTCTATTTTCTCTCTCGTCTCTATATTTGGCTGTGTATGGTCTTCTTCTTGAGGTATAGTTTTCATGCACATGAGTCACCAGAGCAGTCTGTGCAAAGTTGATCCTAATCTACACTGTGCCATTGTTTGCCAGAAGGCTTTGCTGCTAGTCTGCCATGAAGGATGCTTCATTTGCTGCCAGGTGGGTTGCATAAAGGCGCTGTGTCATCCCACTTTTCTTGCCCCAGTCCAGAAAATTGCCGTTGTGCTTTAAAATGGGTGAGTGGAAAAAAGGCAGTCTCAAACACCATGCACACATTTTGCCTCATTTAGCACCTACATGAAAAAAAAAAAAAAAAAAAAAAAAGTTAATAGAGCTGCCAAACCAATTACATTAGATTAAATTAGATTAGTGAGCCAAAAAATTAAGATATCATGGCAGACAGGTCTAGGAATGTGGTGGCAAAAAGGGGCATGGGATACCCAGCTCTAGAAGAAATGAATTTACTCAGTGAGCTACCACTGATATAAAAATATTTTTTAAATGTCAGATGGAACTAAAACATTTTAGACATATGGTGCATTAACCAAATGTTTAAACATTTGCCTTTAGCTGCATAAATGTAAAACTGATGGAATGTGTTTAGCAAGCGATACAGATTATCTTTAACTGCATTAAACTGCACATGTTCATTGTAATGCAGGCCAGTTATAAATGCAATACAGACAACATCTCTAATCTCATCTATTGATGACATCTACATTTTTCTATTGCTTTGAAAATTGTTGGTCAACTGTAGCTCAGAGTATTATTTGTGCTGACTGAAAAGATGAAAATCAAACATTAGTAATCAACACCCAAACTGAGAAATGCTTTGATTTCTCTAATTAGGATACAGCGCTGAGCTTCAGAAGGAGCTTTTTCTACACGTGCTATTAATGATCTTGGGAAATCACAGCAAGTCTCTGGGCTTAGGTAGTTTGCCAGATTGCAGAGATAGCCAGCTGATAAATCAGAATAAGCCTCCTCTGTCAGCCCCTGTCTGATTTATATAGATACGCAGGGAGTTTGTAGGGAGCTTGGACAGTAACTGCAGAAAAAATACACTATATATACTCAGCAGGGATTCTCAGATGAATAACCATCCCTTCTACAATGTATAAAACTTGTGGGATTTTCATTAATATCCACTGATTGTCTGAATAAGAAATAATATGACTTGCGGAGTCACAGACAACCAAGCTCCCTATCGTTATGAGTAAATCTGCATTGAAAAGACTTAGTCTTTTTTTTTTTTTTTTTGTCATACAATTCTTTTTTAAAAAATATATTATTTAAAAAGTGCCAACCCAAACAATTTTCTGGAGTTTGGAAGTGGATGTCTTGACAATCCTTATTTTAATTGACCATGAAAGCTTTTCAGTGAAGCAACTGAGCCCTCTACAAATTGTATTCCTTGAGATAATACTTAGGGCTGGTTAGGATTCCCATATCCGATTACTGAAACCTTCAGAAAGGCACACAGATCTATTAGGAGGGAAAGAACAGGGGCTGAGTCAAAGGGGAAAAAATGTAACTGCTGTTATTCCAGGTAGAAAGCAAGTGAACTGACTGCCGAAGGCAGGAATGCTTCTGAGTTAACCTGTGGCTAAACAGTACCTGCAGTATATCAAAACCATCTGCAGGTGCTGCAGAAATGTTTGTGGAAGGCCACTGAGCAGAGCATGGTAATTACTAATCGTCCAGGTCAGAAATGCTTTAAGTCTCATTTTGAAATTAGGCAAGATCAGGAAGCCAGTGATACCATGTGGCAGTGATGCATTAACCCCTTTGCTTGCCCCGTGACAAGACAATATAATGCTTCCTCAGCCTCTTTACACAAGGACAAGAAGTAGAAAGCTTGATGTATTGGCATGGCTGTGCTGGGGTGCCAGCTCTGAGCGGGGCTGGTGAGCACAGCATGGCCCTGGAGGAGTGCCAGGAGCTGCTGGGCCTCTGGGGACTCTCCGGGGATGCACTGCTTCAGGACTCTTTCTTCTCCTCTAGTGTTTAAATAACAGTGTTTTTCTCTGTTGCCAGAACCACAAGAGTGGGTTTGGGATTGTATTGCTGGTGATCCCTTTATCATCTGGACAGAGCAGAGCAGAAACTTTTCCTTTCCATTTCTTTCACACCACACCATACCTCCTAACACCATGCAGGGGACCTACTTGCTCCAAAGAGCATTTGCAGGCAGGTACACTGCTTTGGCACATGTACAAGCTTCCTGAGATGGCCTGATTCCACATGATTCCCGAACCAGAGGAAAACTTAATACACTCAAGGCCAGTTAAAAACTACTTCTGCTTGTCCTGCCAGCCATTGCTTTCCAGCTGCTCTCCCCAAGCACGCTGAGGCTGAGGAGCCAGCTGCCGGCTGGTGTGTGGAGATGTCTGCTCTGCATACTACCAGCAGCACAACACGGCCTGCTGGCCAGATCTGCTTCTCCTGCAGGCTGAGCTGGTGTCTCTCCCTGGGACGCTTGGGGATCCACGTTCCTCCAGAAGCCTGCAGTGGGGAGGGGATGGTAGGGATGGGAGGCAGAGGCCAGGCCCAGCGAGCTCGCGGCTGCTCGGCACGGGGCTCTTTCCAAGTGACAGAAACATGCCCAAAGTGATTACTCACCTGCCTACCGCAGGAGAGGCCCATCTGTATCAGGGCAATTTGGCCTCTAGTTAGTTCAGCAGGTTTCCGTATCACGCTAAGAAGTGTTCAACAGTATCAAAACTGACATTTTTCCACATTTTTATTTGGTTCAGTCCAGGACAAACCAGAAAGTTAGTGCAAAAGCAAGCTGGCGGTACCAGATACAGTTATCTTCAAGAGAGCCAAGGGGAAAGTAGCTTTTTAAGCTACTTGCAAGCATTTTAAGCTACTTGCTTGAGCCCCTGACACAGGCTGAGGAGGGAAATGGGGATCTCCAGAGTCAGTGTGTGATATGTCTAAGACAAGGACCTCCAGGAGCTGAGCCTGGGCTGCACCTCCTCAGATGGGCTGTGTCACGATGACTCCAGGCCCACAGGACACATCTGGTGGCACTTTGGGAGAGGGTGGCCATTTGGGTTTTCTTCCTTCTCTGACGACCATTTTGTGTCCTGAGATCTCAAAGCAGGTGCAAAGGCCAATAAATAGGGTTTGGTGGTAAGGGCATGGCACAAGAGCAATGGTACTAGAGGGGCAATAACTTGCCTTCATGTGGCGATTGAACCTTCTGTACAAGTATGCATGTATTTAGCTCTTGAGAGTAAATTTCTCCAGTGAAATTCAGAATCTCTCAGACAGGAATACTGAGCCCAAGACACATTACCATCTTAATATTGAACTTCTGTGAGAAGTATTTCTTTGTGAATTGGCCTTGTTGCTCCAGATGATTACAGTGCACTTCCCAAACAGTAAAAATGTGCTAGAGAATCCCATATAATTTAGAATGAGACGACTAGAAACCAGTTCCATGAAAGGAATGAATTTTATGTGAAAATAATAAATTTGGCTGTGACAGACATATTGAAGGAAAAGTGCTTTAAAATAATACGCGTGCCTCAGAATTTGTGGCTATCTGCCCATCCTTCCCTGCTCGCACTAACTTACCCAGATGTATGTGTGCCTCCTCTCTTGGAAAATACTTTCTAACTCCCCTGCCTTTATGACTGACTGGCATAAGTCCAAAGTCTCGGCTGTATCATATTTCTGTCTGCATGCCTTGGTGTTCACAGCTAAACTAATCATGGCAACTAGAGTTGGTTATGTACCTGAGTGTCTGGATGGATGGAGGAACACTTCTGGAGATGAATTTCTCCCCTTTAACACTAAAATCCATGCAAGTAGGTTGGGCCAAATCATTCTCACCTCTTGCTGTGCTGCCATGCCAATGGACATTATCATGCTTCTTACCCAGAGCTCTGAGTGGGACCTAATTTTCACCCTCTTTTGTTCAAATTGTGTGCACAGCAGCCGATATGTGGTACTGGGACATGGAGCAGATGGCCACAAGTGGCTGCTGGCCCATCTGACCCCATGGATTTGTATGTGTTCGAGTGGTGTAGTAGGTTGCTAACTGTTTCACTTTGGATTAGAAGGGAATGGTAAAGCAAATGGTAAAGCAAAAAAGTCCAACCGAAAAAGAACACCTGGAATACCCACAAAGCAGATACGTCTTTTAATAGGGGGAATCCTTCTCTAAAGTGAAACCTTTTTATAAGATGTAGTTTTTAGACACACTACCTATGCAATAAAATAATTTACTGAGGTGGATCACGGTATCTTATTTGTATCATAGCACATCACTGTATTGCTTGCTTGGGTCTTTGGAGCTTTTGACATGTCGGCCTTGATATGTATAAGTTTATTGCTTCTTTTGTTGTGTTGATGGCCATGAATTCCTAACTCTTTTGAACTAGGTTTCTGAAAAGACAGAGTGGAAAAAGTGCTCTCAGTAAACATCTGTTACAAGGCTGAGACACAAGAAAGGAAAGTTTGCTGTCACCACAGCCTTCTTTGTTCAGAGTAATCTAACCAGTCATCTCCTGTACTTGGAGCTATCTTGTCAGCTAGGTATTCTTTCTCTTCTGCAGAGTGAAATCAAACTGACTTTTGTGTTACTAATTCCCTGAAGAAACCAGAACCCTTACAGTTCTCAACCATTTCCCAAAGTGTTACTGTCTGGGGGTTTTATTTCACATTCCATGCCAGGTTTGGAACTTCCACCTCTTATCCAGCTCCCTGGTGCACAGCCCCCTCTTTCCCACCTCCCTCCATATGATGGGGACGGAGTTACAGTTTCCTTTGCATGTGCAGCACACGAAACAAGGGGTTTTCCTCCTCAGTGGCCTCTCCGCTCAGCTCCCCAGCCAGCATTTGCCTGGAGGAAAGCCAGCTGCTTCTGAAATCAATGAGAGAAGAACAGTGGTATCAAAAGACACTGCCAAATAGTGGAGGGGGGAACTGAAAGAGATGCTCCGAGATGAAATTTCAAGTCAGCCCAAGCTTCCTTCAAGATTTTCTTTTGGACCAGACTGCAGACCAGATGAGGTTCGATCAGATTTCAGGTTGCAAGCTCACTTCTCAAGGGCTTCCCCCCCCCCCCCCCCCCCCCCCCCCCACTTTTTTTCCCCTTTTTCTTTATTATACCATGATCTTCGGGTGATGATTCTTGGTCTGGACTGGAAATGTATTTGAGGTCGATAGCCTGTGTTCTGCACGCTGCTTCAGAAAGGAGGCAGATTGGTGCAGTCTCTTTTTCCACTGTTTTCTGATAAAATCATTAATGTCCTTCACAAGCAAGCTGTGACAGCATTCGAACCACTAACCTTAATCCACCTGACATTCTCTTTTCTGCGGTTTAATTATGTTTACAACTTTCCAGGAGTATCCTAGCCTTTCTCTTTTTACTATGGGCTTTTCTCAGAGGTCACCAGCTTCACTTCAGCTTTCCCCAAATGTGCCTAGCAACCTATATGCCATATCTTCCTTGTGGCCACAAGGTTTGGCTTCTAAGAAGTGATTTTAAAAATAGGACTATAAATATATTTTTATATTTGTATTTCCAGGGCACTTATATACTAGTGATTTTCTGAGCCCTTTAGGAAAAAACACAATAAATCAAGTAAAAATAGAAAAAAAAAAATCCAATCAATGCTGAAGGCCATCCAGTAGAATTGGCTCCTGCACTGTTTGCAATTTGACATTGATTCTCTCTTGGTTTCTAGAAACCTGCTTGAAATGTGGTCGCATTGTACAGTCGCTCTAGCCCACAGCAGAAGCACATATGCTGTTATTTTTTCACACTGGCTCTGGACCTGAGATAAAAGTTATCTGGCCTACAGTGTAGAAAAGTAGCTCACAGTACGGTTTCGGAACAAAATCATCAGCTCCGTGAAGCTGAAGGGCCTTGTCAGAGGGCAGTGATTCACAGCTTGGAAAAAAAGCTCTCTTCTGGCACGGCGGAGGCCAAAGGTCCCATCCGTGCTGACCAGAGGGGCAGGCCTCTGCAGCCATTCTGGTCCTTGGGGGTCAGAAACCAAACAAGCTCAATCTATCTTGAATCACTCTGTGGCTGTAAAAAAACAAGTGCAGTTCATTGTGCAGTCACAGATGCCCTCGGTGCCTCTTTCTCTGCTGCTGCCCCTCCAAAAGTTATGGGTCATCTAGAAACTCAGGGCCTTATCTGGCAGCCTTGTGTGGTTGTCCTGGGTACCCAAAAATAAAGTAGATGCCTATTTGTGGCTAAATGAATTGAGGCAGTTTTTGTCTACTTTACACCGCTGAAGTAAATTGTTTAACCCCTGCTAACAATGTTAGACCTTAAACTAGACCAGAGCTCACACAGATACAACTTCCCTGCAGCTCCCTCTAAAATAACTTTTGTTTTTTTCCTTCCAGCCAGCAAATGCTAGCAGTGGCATGATAGAAGCCATATCGAGTCATGACTGGGTTTCTCTGAGAGCCTGAAAATTGTAATCCAGGTCTTTCTTCCATTACTAATGGTTCACAGCAACATGGCTTGCAGGGCTATGTCAGCAGAACCACAGATGATCGTAGTAAAAGAAAGAGATTCATTGTCGCTGTGTTATTGCACACCGCTGTGTTTCCAGGTAGTGTTTCTTCAGTGTGCTCTCAACCTGGGAGTCATTAAAGCATTCTGCTGAAGTGAATTCTGTTCTTTATCTTTCATAAAACCAGGAACAGACCATCCCTGTATGCCTACAACACATATTTTTTTCCTGCCCTTTCTGTAAACAGGGTGTCTGCTGTCCCTTGTTACTGCAAAGCCACAGCACCTCTTGGTCTTTCACATCACGTCGCTGAGGCAGGGAAGTGTACCAGCTGCCATTTAATGATGGGGGACTAAGGTCCAGTGGGAAAAAGGCAGGAAAGAGAGATTCAAACACTTTCCTAACCAAATCCCAAGTTTGTTTCTTACTCTGATGGTGATCCCTTATTGGCAATTATTGAAAGGGGCTGAAATGAACAATAGTTAGAAAACAATGCCCAAAAGGGATCAGATCGAAGGCTTACCTAATTTGTTGTCCTTGTGTGAGTAGAAAATGGTGAAGATGTTTGTAAAATGAAGATTATAGGAACAAGACAAACATACCTAATACTAGGAGCATCTTTCAACCATTTTCTGGTCAGGGATTTTCTGTACAAGTAACAGTTGTTACTTCCTCTCCCATTAGCTTGTCAGGTGTCCAGTGAAACCAAGCAAAAAAATCATTAAAAAAAAAAAATCTTGGCAAAAAAAGAAACCCTTATCGACTATATCCCCTTTACTGTCATGATTATCAGCTGCTTCAAAGGCCTGTCATAGATTCCTAAGGCAAGATTTACCTTTACAAAATCTGTGGTGATTTCCCAAAGTACATCATATGTATTCAGGCATCCACTATTTCTGTTTTTAGTACAATTCCTGCTAATTTATCTGGTATCTATGTCAGTTTTAGAGGTAAGTAGCTCCCTAGATCTCCCCTAGAGAAAGGGAAGACATTGCAGCTTTCCAGTTCCAAAGTGCTTTTAAGGGAGAAGTTAAACTTTCACAGCTGACCATTTGACAAATTGGCTTAATAGCTCAGTAGTCTGATTTCTAATCTGCATAGGTTTGTTGTAACAGAATATAAATGCTTTGTAATGATGCCTTAAGTGATGTGATTAATATCTATCATGTGATGTTTTTTCTTCTCCCCTCCTCTGGAGAGAAGTGCATGCCCTGGAATGTCATATTTTGGTATGGCTTTATCAGTTTTGGGTTTGTTTGGTTGTGTTTTCTTTGAAAAATATACATGGTGCTCTGTATTTATTTTAGAGAAGGCAAGGTTAGGGAAACAGGGACCTTCAGTCCTGAGGGAGCTCGTTCCACTGTCCCAGGCTGACCAGTTCTGCCTCCTGCATGGATAAGCTTTGTCCTAGTTTTAGTGAGCTCAGTTTCCAGCAGATGAGCAAAGTTATTGAGTAAAGAAAATCGAAGGCTTTAAGCAATCTTTAAGACATTTCAAGCCAAAGATGTGGATCAGATGAAGGTACATTCTAACATTGTGAGCTTCTTTCAGTAGGCTTTGGGAAGACAACACAGGACCTAGAGGAAAAAAAATGAGTTCTTGTGGCCAGCTCTATTATTTGATGGCTTGTGTGAACCTCTGGGGTACCAGCAGAATGCTTTAAGCCAGACACATCATTCTGGAGATGTAGGAGTAAATAACTGAGTGGGTCACTGCCTGCTAGCCATGCAGCAGGTCCCAGCCAACTGCAGAAGCAATGTGCGAGCCCTCATGCAACAAGTCAGCGCTGACAGGGAGTGACTGCTCTATGAATAAAGACCAAGGGGACCCTCACAGATGGGCTGGGTTTGGGCTCCAAGTTTCTCAGCCCTGTGATACGCCAGGCTCCCCCTTCACACAGGCTCCAGCAGATGGTTTCAGATTCACAGAGCATGGGTTGGCTGAGAAATTAATGCTGAAGAGAGGTTCAGCAGAGGGAGCTTTCTCATCAGTGCAATTAATATGTATTCTGGTGCTTTGTGGGATGCCTAAGCAGCCATTCCTGGTGTTTGGGAGCCAACATCACAGACCTCTGTGCTGCTCTGGGCAGCAGCCAGAAACGTTGTTTCAGAGTGGCTTGCGGACTTTCCATTCCTCATAGGCCGAGAGCGATGCTTTCTAGCCCTGCTAGCTCAGGTGCCACTGCTGTGGCCATTTTAAATGCTGAGCAACAGAAAATGTTAAAAAGCAACAAAATCCTCAGTAGGAATTTGATATGAAGGGAGGGCATCTAAGCTTGCTGGTGCACTCATAGATTTTTTCAGGCACGCATCCAGTATTAGACTCAGACTCTTAATTTCCTTTAGGCTATGATTTCATGTGGCTTAGTTTATTCATAGGTACCCGAAGAGTTTAAAAGTCTCGTATAATCCAGAAACTTCGTAATGACCCTAGACAGGTCCATAAAGCAAGCAAGCTCTGGAAAAGTAATAGCAACCATAGTAGCTGTGGATAACTTTCTTCAAGTCCTCCCTTCAGAGCAGGCAGCCAGACAGGGTCAGCGTGGTCCTGCAGTGCATAGGATATATAGGATATATACATCAGGCCCTTTTACAATCTCGTGGTGACTCCAAGGTCTCCTGCGCTCTTCATTCCCTCCCCAGCCAGCTGTAAGTGGGCTGTGCAGTGCAATGTGAGGTGTCAGAGATAAGCCAGGTTTTATCTCTTCCAAATCACTGCCTGTGCACAGCCACTATTGTGCTGCTGAAAAGTTCTCCTGGTTCCTTGGCCTGGTTACAACTTGGGTAGCTACAACCTGCCTACTTAGGGTCTCCCCAGAGTTCCTGTTGGCAGCGTTAGTCTTTTTCCACTTCTTGTCCTAATGTAGTTGGGTTATCTCGCTGTGCACTGGTAAATGCTACCGTAATCCATACCAGAGGTGGCTGCATGTCAGGTTTGGATGAAGCGATCTCTCGTGAGGGCAGCATGATCCTCCAGCCTTCACTCCTGTAGATAATCCAAAGCCACACAGTCAGGCCTCCAGAAGTCCAGCTCTACCCAAGGGCAATACACTCATAACAGTGACATATGGCTCGAGTGCCATGGAGTTTTATACACACATCTACACAACATCCTTACTGCAAAAGCAGAGCCTTTATTTACATTTTCTGTTTTCAATTGACTTGAAAAGAAACAGAACATTTGGGGAAAAAAAGTGAGAAACTGAAAAGATTTGCCTTGTTTGTTCCAAAACTACCAAAAGCCCGGGGCTTTGAATGCTCTTGTGAACGGAGCAATGATCACTGCCTTTCAGCTCAGGTGGAGTCCAGTGGAAGCCAGAATTAAAAATGCAGCCCACTGTGTAAATAAATTAAAGCCGCAGCAAACACTGCGCTGTCCCTGTGAGTTTTGCACAGGCCTACATGCATGCACTGAGATCCTCTCTGGAGATGGGGGAATTGCTCTCTCGAGGTGCCCACCTCTCGTCATGCATCACAGATGAGTTGCTTAGCCCAGACACCATGGAAGACATGGTCTGGTAAATGTTTTTTTACCAGGCTGGCAAAACAGACACATTAACATTTTGCATTTAGTTAGAAAATATTTTTGCAAAGTGCTTGGGCAGCATTCTCACAGGATCCCTCTGAGGTAGGGAGGAAGGATTATCCTCAGGGCTACCTTTAGCTCTGCTCTGACTGCAGAGGAAGACTTGACAAGTTGCTTCAGAAGGCTTTTAGAGGCAAAGGTAGGTAAGGCACCCCCTGCCCACTGCCTCACACCCAGCAAAGACTCTGCTGTTCCCCTTGTACCAACCCAGGGAAGGGAATGAGGCTTGTGGAGGCCACAACGGGAATGGCAGCAAGACCTCCTTTTGAAGGACCATGCCATAGTGAAGGGTCCTGGTGCTGACGTTACTAAAGTAAGAAATTCTGTAGGGCACTAGCAGGATGAGCAGACACTTGCTGGGCAGTATTTTCTTACTATTATTAGAACATTGTTTTCTTTTTGAGATACAGACACCAAAGCAAAGAGTGTGCTGTCCTGTGTCACACATCACATTACACCTTTGTCTTCCTTCATGGGACCATAAGTATTCCCTCTGTCTCTCACTCTTCCTTCACAAGGTAAATAGAAAGGAGCGGTTTTTATTCTCCACTTGGCAGGATGGTGTACCACCACCCTACTTGAGTAAAGAGTGGCAAAGACATCTACATTTTCTGCACATGATATAAATGAGAATCTTGATTCTTGCTTCTTGAGCAACAACACACATCAGTCTCTCCCACCAGGAAATAGACACGATCTGTACGCACATATTTAAAAATCACACAGCTTTAAGGTACGTTGTACGTGGCGAGTTACACATGCATTTGTTTTCAGATGCAGTCAATATCCGTACTGGCAGGAGATTTTTAGGTTTTGATATACTGCTCTGATGATTGCCTATGTAGGGTGAAATGCATCCTTAAACACTGCACTGTCAAAGTAATATCCACAAATCATTCAGCGCCCATCACTGGCAGGTAGTAAATATTTTATACCATATTGAAAAATAATATTTCTTCTTCTTAAGTATTGCTTATGTGTTCCCTTTGGGCAACTCTCAGAATAGCCTTTTGGGATTCATAAAAACAAATAGTTCCCTTTATGCTTTTAAAGCTTTCGTCACATGGGCTCCCCAAAGCACTTCCATGGCAGCAATCCTAGTCACTTAGTTTGAAAGATGAATATATTAGGGGGCACGGAGAGGGAGTAATGAATTTTTTTTCTCTGTTCCTGCATAAAGATGTCACCTATGCCATGTGCACAGGGCTGCCCCTTGCATGGATGGCAGCTCTGCAGGGATGCCAGAGAGGAATGGCCTTGCTTTGGGAAGATGCTTCAAAGGAACGTACAAAGAAAATGATCTGTGTGCCTGGGGAAGGCCATGAGGCTCAAGAGAAAGGCTATTAAAGGAAAGTGTTACTTTTATTTATTTTTTTCCCTATGCTGCTGTTATTTCCTACATCCTGTTCTATCTTTTTACTGCTGTGGTTGCATCTGAATTGAAATTATTGGTTTTGCTGATAATTTTTGCTTTAGATGACAGATGCCCCTTGCATCATGCTAGATAATACTGGCACTGAATGGGATTTTTCCAGTGACATTCAGGCTGCCCCCTGGGCACTTCTGTCTTGCCTGTATTTTGGGCTGAATGTTAGAACTTCATTGCTCAGCTTGGGGTTGCTCACTGTAACAAGCAATGTCTGACTTGTCAATCCCAAGCCTGACAGTGTATTTAGTTCTGCCACTCCTCATGACCTGTGTGCTTAACAAGTCTGTTAAAACCTGCAGGCAGCTTGGCTCTGTGTTATCTCATCACCGGTAGGTCCCAAAAGATGAGCTGGGGATACCTGCTGGAAAGCAAACATTTGCTTATGAGAGCTTGGCCAGATACCACGCGATGGTGGGGCTGTACAGAGGTGTCTCACTCAGCAGGGCTTTTCTTCTTAACATCTGAAAAATGCTAAGCTCAGTGTGGATGCTCTATGAAGGCAGATATTAAATATCACTGTGGAAAATTAATAGGGTTCTGCAGGTGGAGAAGAGAAGATCACCAGCCCACAAATAATCTCTCCTGTCTTTGAACCGCTTCCCCTCCAGCAGTGGTGCAGGCTGACGTTGCCTGGGCAGTCCCTGATCTTCGTGGGCTAGGGAGGAGGGAGCCAGCTGAGCTGTCCCCACGCTGCAGCCCTCATAAAGCTAAAAAATGGCACCAGAGCTGCGTGCTTCTAGATGCTGCTACTGATGAGGCTGGCCCAGGTTTCCTTGGCAGTGCCTATGGGTTTGGGAAACAGCAGTGTGTCATTATGTCCCTGGATTATAAAGGGAAGAACAGGAGAAATAATAATAATAATAATAATAATAATAATAATAATAATAATAATAATAATAATAATAATAATAATAATAATAATAATAATAATGTGGCTTCCGGAACCATGTTTGTTAAAGCAGTCTGATATCCTGCCCCTGAGCTATTCCTCCAAACAAAATCTCCAGCACGTATTCTTCCCTTTCAAACATTTAATGGAGTGTTGAGCCAGCAAGACAGCTGGGAAGTTCGAGTTTCTGACTGCACAATGGCAGCAGTGTCTATGCTGTCAAAATTAACTCTGCATTTTTTCCTGCTTGTGCTGGAAAAAAAAAAAAAGATCTTTCCAACCTTTGAAAAATATGCTGTGTGCTCAGAGTTTTTATATTCGTCCTCTAGTTTAGCTCAGACAAAGCTGGTTCAAAAATTAAGTTGTAATGTTATTCAGATAGCCAGTGTTATTCAAATAGTGATCGCGTGAAGGTATATTTTGAACTCCTGATCACAGAGTGGAAGGAGAAGCAGTGGGGCTCACTGCTTGGCTAATGAGGGGATGAGCTCTGCATCAAAACCTGGAAAGAGGCATCAACGCAGTCCTACAGATATATCCAAACAAAGCTGCCACAGTATCTGCTATTACTGGCATTTACCAGGTAAATTCTGCTCTGGGTTGCACTGACCCAAGGAATTTAATCATGCTCTGTGGGTTTGTGCAGCTGAATTCTTATTATGCACTGATTTTTTTGTACACGCCTAATTGCTGTTGAACCGTGGGTTTTGTGATCCTTTTATCAGCCAATGCACAAACTGCGTCAAAACAACTGACACGTGAAGTGGCAGCTTTTCACTTGAGCTGCTGGACAAAGGAGGCTCGTACAGGCTCTCCTTAATATCCATTCTGACCTCTCTGTCTTTGATGGTAATAGCACATGTTCAGCGTGAGCCCAGATTTTAATATATGTGACCCCCTTGAGGATCTGCTCTAAAAATCTCAGGCTTTGTGATGAAAAGCAATGTTTTTCTCTTTAAGGAAAGGAGGGAGGCAGGTAAGGAAGGAGCGAGAACTATGCTCCTTGGGTAGGGAAGGCAAATGTACATGCAAGATGCCATTTATCATTATTTGATATATAGCAAAATACAGTAATTTCATTTAGCAGCAGGTTTTAAGAAGATTAAACATGCTAGGAAAATTGTTTTAAAATAACAATGTAACAGGATATTGTAAATTATTTTGCAGTAGGCTGTCATGCCATGTCACCATAATTCTTCAATATTTAATTAAAAACCACAACAACTTAATATTCAAGTCCTGTCAAGAAAACTAATTGGATACAGAGACCAGCTGCTGGAGAAGTTTGGATGTCAACTCCAAATGGTAATGTGAGTGGCTTGCACTGGCTTGTGGGTATACATTTAAAGTACTCGATCACCACAGAATTACAGAAAATGCTGTGTTTTTAGTATGAAGTCTTGACATTTTAGCCAGAGAGATTAATCTTTAACGACAAGATACACAAATCCTGTTTAATTAGAGGCTGATCTTTTTAGAGCAATTCTCACTTTAACATTTTGTGATAGGAAGGTCTCTTTTGGAAAGAGCTGATGCCCGCAGGTATCTGTGGATCTAGGTAGACCTGCACAACCTTTAGTTTCCTCCCCCAACTCTGAGATTAAGTTATTTTAAAGTAGGGGTGGATATTTCAAATCTTTAGCCCCCTCTTTAGCATTTTATATGTTGCTCTGTGATGAGAGACCCCTAGATCAGCCTACGTGGCTGCGGAGAGCTGAGCTTGGGAACTGCAGGACCCAGAGCAGAAATGTTCCTCTTCTCTCCACTGGAGTGGGGCCAGCCCCACTGGCCAGGTTTTATGCTAAATAATGAAAGCCCTGACATTAAATGTTTTACAATGAATTACATGCCTATTCAGGGTGATATTTTATAACTCCACAGTCTCAGAGCTATGTATGTTTTTTAAAAAATAAGCTTTAAATTCCAAGTTCTATGTTCAGCTCATTTAAACTCACCAGTGCTGAGTCTTGCAAGGCATCTGTATTTCAGTGTTTATCAGAAAACAGAACACCATTTGCAAATTGCTCAGGAATAGGAAAAAAAGGGTTTAAAATGATGGAAACTGGCATAATAAGGATTTATAAATATTGTGTTAGTGGAGCAAGTAAGCTATGTAATTCTCCTGCCTTTGCAGCAGTATAAAATACCCACAATAAAAGACACTCTCTTTTCTAGTAAATTGTTATGATTTTTTTTTTTCTCTCATTGATTTATACTGAAGTGCTGAACTCCAACGCTTTCATTGCCAGCTAGCAATTAAGATGAAAGCACTGTCCTTTCTGAGAACAGCATTCATCCAGGTGATGGGGAGATCTGACACTATGTTTCGGGCTTTTACTCAACACTTGCTTGCAAAACAATAGAAGGGAAATGTACTTGATTTCATTGCCTTAAAATTAACAAAGGAAAAAAAAAGAAAAAAAAAGAAAGAAAGAAAAAAGGCTGGAAAAATTTATCTTGCAGAGAGATGAGAAATGGGCTGTTCAGGGAGCCAATACCATGCAGTATGGAAGCTAATAAAACAAATGCAGAGTCTATGCAAATTCTGTACGTTAGGCAAATTAGAGGCAGTTGAATGAATCCTGAATAAGTGACCAGCGCTTGTGCTGCTTCTGCCTGGGTTCTCCAGCTGCCTCTGATTCCTGGTTAGGCTCTCCTTGCTGCCTAAGCACATTCTTTTATGGCTTGATCCTGTGAGCACCTGAAGTGCTTGCAGTCATTAAGACTTGCTCTCACCTCCTCTGAGACACTCAAGGACCTCAGCCTGGGCTCCTGGGGGCCTGGATCTGGCCCTGGGGCGTGCTGTGTGTCCTACTGGGCTGTGTGGGCAGGTTTTTGGCCCTGAAGCTCCCATCCAGCAGCTGAGAAATGCATGAACCTGTGCAATGGAGGAGTGAGGGCAGCAGAAGCAGCTTGGTTTGGCTGGCTGGGCACTTCATGAGCATCCTCTGGAGAGCAACGAGGGACAAGCTGCTAAACCAAGTGGGTGACATGCTGGGTGTTACATTTTGTCACATTTCGTCATATTTTATCTTGACAGTGCTTGGGTAGGGTCTGTCTGCAGCCCAGTGACCTGACTGCCACGGACAGAGGGCAGCTCTGAGGATATTCCCAGTTGTGAATCCTCCTGTGCGATTCCTGCTCCCCACTGTGCAGGGTGAGCCCCCATGGGACTGGGCAACGAGCATCCTCTGAGCTCGGATCATGTATTAAATTCACTGGAGGAAGAACGAGAGCCTTCCAGGCTTGGATTTGACATCAGGTGGTGTAAAAATTCTTGTAAAGCTTGTTCTGCCATAGAGAACAGCGTTCCTCCGTGCAAGATTAGTGCACGTCTTCCACATGTAACTTCTGCTAATTTAATGAATTATTTAGCAGCGCCACGCTCACAGGCTTGTGCCAACACGATAATAGAATTTTGTATCGGCTATAGGCATAGCCAGATGTTCACAATTTTTCTCCCTCTTTCTGCACAGATTTTATGCAAATTGCAGGAAAAGCAGCGCTGCCATCACCACCGTCTCCCTTAATAAATCCTGTAATGGACTCCACGCCTCTACATCGCAGCCCACGAGGGACAAGCTGCCCTGTGCGAGCCTCGGTCTTTGCGAGTTAGAGATGCCTAGAGGTGGGGAGGAAGGGGCCTCCAGAGGCCATTTCGTCACTTGCCCACGCATGCTGGTGTAAATTGTGTGTAACTGCAGCTCTGCACTTACATGAAGGCAGTGTCGGGGGAGAACCAGGGCTCAGCAACCTCAGGAAGAATTAGATAAAGCTGCAAAGCCGAGGGGTGATCAGGAGGTGATGACAGAAGCACAGCAGGAAATTCTGAGCTGCAGCATGTGACAACTTTACAGACCCCTTTTTCCTTTTATTTCTTTTTCTATTTTTTTTTTTTCCTAGTGATTTTTTTTTCCAGTGCGGGTACAATTTTATGGAATAGCTACAAAGAGAAGAGCTGGCCTCTCTCTCCCTGTTTCCACTACTCCGTCCCCTCCTCAGAGGATTTACTTGTGAATTACACTTCCAGAGCTGAGAAGAGATTCAAGCTGTGTGTTCGCAGTTATATGGAGAAGGGGACAGAGGCCAGGAGGACTGAAGTTGGTGGGTTTTGGTGCTGGGGCTGCTTCCACACACCTTCACTCCCTGCTTCACCATCTGAATGGCTGCAGAGCAGGACAGTGTGGCTGCAGCCAGAGCAGTTGTGGTCCAGGGCTGCTCAGCAGCTCGTGATGGCATCCCCGCTTTGAGAAGTATTTAACTACGAGCTTTACTCACAATAACTTCATCGCAGCACTTAAGCCTAAGCACACGCTTAAATGTTTTCCTGAGATGGTCCTTGGTTTGATAGCATTTTATACAGGAGGTCAAAGTTAATAAGCATCAGGCCCACTGCATGACAATGTGGGAATTCCCCATTTGCAGAGATATAGAAATGTCATTTATAATTCAAGTCTTTCCAGGGAAGGATAATTGTTCCATTTTGCATCACTGTACAGGAGAAAACAAAAGTGGGTTATGTGTTTATGTGCTCTGCGCTTTTTGCTTTTATGTAGCTTTGCTTTATAAATTGCTCCAGGTTTTCAGCGGGTTGAAATCCACCCAATGCCATAAAACGCTGCCTATAAAGTCTCGCACGCTGCCATAGCCACTGGCTTTGGTGGAAATGCGCTTGCTCCAGACTTTCTTGGTGGTGCTGATCACACTAAGTGCCTATTAATTACATGCTAACTTCATACCGCGGCGCAGGGGCTGATGATGGATGGTCCCAGGCCAGTGGGATCTGTGCTCGCCGGTCACTCCAGTCGCCTTGCCAACGCGGCTGCGTTTCTGTTTGCTCAGTTAATGAGGATCCGCGTTATGAAACACATGGCACGGATTCAGTACACATTACCAGTTAATAGAGATAATTGAGTGGAAGGAAAACTAGTTTCTGATGTCACAAAACGTCTCCTGTGATAAAGCGTTTGGGATATAATGGTTAACATTTCATTTAGCGCTTACAGAGATTTGTGTACCGGTTTATACGGATTGTTTGTGAAATTACAACGACATCATGATTGCTTGCAGATACTTTCCTATTATGTTGGGTGAAACCTTCCTCTTCATTTTTCTCGTCCATCTCATCTTACGAATTCTCCAAACAGGCCATCAGACATCTGGTGCCAGGATTCAAGTATCTATTTTTCTGTCTCCATGTCTAGAGTCCTGAAAAGATAACAAATTTTTCCTTTTTCTTTTCCCAGAAACCTAAGCACTGACATCAGTGGGAGCTGAAGACTGAGTGATATTACAAATTAGGCAACTTAGCTATGCTATAGCACGTATGTATGTAGCAGATCAATAGAGAAGGGCCGAGAATTCATACCCAAAATATTTAGCATAATTTCTGGACTTCATAATAGCACTATAGTTCCTATGGTGCATTGTACAGATTTTCTTTGACACCTATTGACACTCATCTTCGTCACTATTAAAAATGTTGGCTTGGCTTTGGGAAAGCAGCTGGCACACTACGATTGTTTACCTGGTTGTTTGACCACCCATCTTCTGATTTAATAACCTTCGTCAATATGTATTTTTATTCTGGAAAAAACAGACTCAGCTGAGACTGCATTTTGCCACTTTCTTTAGAAAGTCCTCGTATCAGTTTAAACTGAAAAGATTTGTTTACTCGCAGGTATATTTACTTTTCTGGCTTGGAGAACCTTGAGAATAAGAGGGAAATAAGAATACATTGGGGGAAATAAACAGTACTTTCCTCTTTATATATAGAAATAAATAATGTCTATGAATCCTCCAGCCTCCTACTTGAGTAGACTAAAACCCTAGAAGCTTCTTATATGCACTGGCTGACTAAAAATAGAGAGCATATATCACATTATCATTCATACAAAAACTGCCTGCACAGACTGTGTAGTCCCTAAGCTGCTGCAGGCAGGGAGAATATTTTGTGGCAGTAACAGTGCACGTAGCTATGCTCTTCCCTTGTTTTTCCTCAGAAATAGGGCCTTGGAAAAGTTGCCCCTTCAGGCTGATGTGTTATGACCAACATTAGCTTCTAAAGCTTGAAAACTCAAGTTGCTAGTCAAGATGCTGGCAATTATTTCAGCAGCAGTAGCATTTTTTGAAGTACTAATCAGAACTACAGAGAAGGAAAATGTGTGAGACTAGAAAATAAAGCAGTTAAACTTTTGGCTTTGTACACTTCATGCACTGTATGTTGCTTCATTTTGTGCACTGGCAGGCGAGTGCACGCTGTGGAGGTGTCCTGGTCGCCAAACAGGTGCTGCTGAAAGCACCTCTGTGAGCCTCCAGACTGCCAGCACTTCTTGGTTGGGTGATGGAGGGACTAAGGGGGCCTCCAGATGGAAAGAAAGGTGATTTGTTATACTGTGTAGGAAAGTAATGAGGAAGTAGGTTCCTAGTAAGGGGGTTCCAGGATAGGGACTGGAGCACCTACTGGGAATCACACGTGGTGTAGCCCAGCCTGAGATGTGAGCTGGAGTTTGTGATGTTATGTTTAACATCTTCATTTTCTGCAGGAAGAGCCAGTGAATGAAGATGGACCTTACCTCAGATGGGCTGGCAATTACTCACACTGATGTGCTGTGAAAGCTGACTTCTCTGGGATGACACGGGTGGATAGATGACCACTGATGGGAACGTTTTACGTGCTCTGTTCTTGGTGCTGGTGCAGCCACTACCATCACAAAGCAGAGCAACACACAAGGAGCCCAGCATATCACCAATAGTTCTCAGACTCAGACATCAGTCAGCGTGGAATAATATCTGAAACATCTGCAGGGAAATGTCTGTGGTGAGGATGGCAAGGACTAGTATGGGGTTCTGAAACATCCACTGCAGCTGTCTGCAGTTCATCCAATCCTTGCTAATATTGCCTGCTTGCAGGGAACATGCAAAGATGTAAGAGATGAAAAGGAAGTTGCCATAAAGTACTAACAGTATAAAAACTCCATTGTCCTAACATTTCCTGATGTTTTATAGCATTGCATCTCCATTCATTTAAGTGAACCTCACTGATTTACTCTGGTAACCCAGTGCAGCATTGGTTCCTGTGATATCTTGTTGGTCTGAAAGAAGATGAGTAACACCTCAAAACTAGAAGGACACATAACCAGCCTTCTCTGCCTATGGTCTGCAAGAGCTTTCTGCTCACTTTATACGGGAAAATAATTCTGTAACACTAGTCCATGCTGTTACAGCCAGGCTTACCATACCTTGTGGAATGATAACTCAAGTACAACTTTTGAAATAATTGAGACTGGTTCAGGGGAAAGATGTCTCCTCATATGATTTTCCAAAAAGGATTTAGTTCCTCTCTTTACCTCCATTCCAACTTGGATGCTTTGTCAGATCTCTGAAGCCTGCATATGTTCATGGTTCAGGGATGAGGGAGGTGATCAGGGTGCAAAGGTGGAAAGTAAAGAACAAAAAATTGGAGTAAAAAAAACACAAGTAGGAAGGAAGCTATTGGTTGTACAATCTGATCCATGCTATGGCTCATAATTATTACTTGCAACAGCAAATGTTGATGTAAGTGCTGCAGAGTGCCAGTAATTAGCAGGCATGCCTCTCCAACTGCTACAGCATGTGGTCAATGAGTTCCTGCCTCCAAGAGATGTTCTGCACTGTAAGAAAAGAGATTTATGCTACTGATAAGCATAAAGAGATTGAAATACAGCAGGCAGCAGTGCCTATATGCCATGGTAGAAACGAGATTTCTTCTACACCTACACGTTGGGATAAAAGTTTGAAGGTGAGCTCAGCATCTTGGTGCAAGTCAGAATATAATTCTCCATGGTTTCTTCCCCTCAGATACCTACCAACCTGCTCACCTGCATCTGGGTAAAAGAAATCAAACCCACGTAACATGGAATGCTGTTAGGTGACATTCAATTATGCACGTCCAACAGCATTGTCATTATGGCTAATGCCTTCCACAGTTTCCACATCTCTGTTGTACAGAATTCTGCTAATTATATTTTCGGTCAAGTTCTTTCTGCCACTTATAGGCTTATACACATTTTACAAGCCCAGTAAATAGGGCATGAACAAAGAAAATGATAAAGTAATGGGATGAGATGGAGTGCTGGGCCTCCTGCTAATGAGGTGGCCTTTAAGCAGGAGGTGACGTGGTGCCTGGCCAAATGGGGGCTGTGGTGGGGCCGTAACCACTTCACCTGGAGGCTTGCATATTGTACTGCCTAGCATGGTGTATGGGGAAAAGGACCCAAATTCCCTTTTGTTCCTGGGTCCCCATCTGCCTTCAATGATAAGCATGGCTTTGTACCACAGACCCACCCTATGGCACATTGCTTTTCCAACATGCTGAAATCTCAGCCCCAAATTATGGACTCGCAACTGCTGACTGATGAAGTCCTTTAGAACTTCATGAGGATGAGGAACGTGCTGGATTGTAGAGTCCAAGTTCTGCAGTCACATACCACTGTGTCAGACACCCTCCTGGTGATCTTTCATTAAGCTACATCTTAAAATAAGTTTGCTATTTTCTTCTGTTAAAATGCAGATGCAGAATTTAACTCCTCAGCTCACTAGGTAGCTTCTTTCAACTTTTGGTCTAATTTTAGAAGATTATTTACAGACATAAGTTCTTACACTAGCAATAGTCTCTACACTTAACTAGCACTTCTTTCTTGCTTATGCTTGCCTCTCTGATATTTTTACAGAGAACAACCATATTCTTTCTCAGTCTCTGTTCTGCTATGCTAAACAAGTCAACCTGTTTTAGTCTTCCCTCAAAAAATAAGTGCTAAAATCCTGGAACATCCTACTAATCCAGCTCTGCCCCATTTTTGGGTAGAATTCTTCCTTACCACATAGGAGTAGAATTGAGTATGGGACTCCAGGTATGTCTTACCAAAGTTTTATTTGATGGCACTGATTCTGCCTTATGCATGTGGGAACTACTTGGCCTGTACGCTCTTTAGTATGAGTGATACTGGACACTGGACTACCTGCACATGACTGTCCTCCAGCTTTAAAATCTATGAACAATTACACATTTGCCTCTTGCTCAGTTCTTGACAAGGGCACCATTTTTTTCCCTTCCATATAAAGATCCAGATTTTAAATGAATAACACACTGACAAACATTTTAAGAAACTACTTTCTGCTGTTTTGCTTTACACTGGGAATGCAGAGCTTCAAGATCAGAAAGATTTTTATGTATTCTTCTTAGTTTGGCTTCCTATGAGCCCAGGCTTATGAAAGCACATGCTGCACATGTGTGCATGTATATATGTATATGTGTTACTAATAAATTTTGAATCTCCTGACTAATTTCATCCGTATTTGACATGGGGCTGGCAATCTCAGAGGTACAGAATCCCTAGAATTTTAATGAAAATAGGCAGCCAAGTAGAAGAAAGAGCTGTGCTGTCATCTCCACTGAAGGAAAGGCTGCAGCACCAGCTTTGTCTAACCCTTTCTTAGATGCTAGAAAACCATTATGAAAAAGGGACACAGCGGTAAATAATTATTTGGAGCTCACACATTTTTATATGCTGTATAGTCAAGCCAGGACACAAATCCATAGGAAAACAGCCTCCATTAGTTCTGTTGCTCTGAGCTATTTGCTATATTTACGTATTTGCTCTTGCTCAAAGAACTGGGTATCTCTGTAAATGCATATCCACCCTTCTGTTTCTGCTGCCTTGTAATGTGTCTGGAAATTGTGTATACACCAGACACGCATTTGAATACATCACATGAATGAAGTCTTTCACACCCTCTGCATCTCTGTATATCCCAGCTATATGAATGCTCCCTATTTTCATCCTTTAATCAAACTAAAGGTTTTACTGGTAACCATACAGACAGCTACATCACCAGCACCCACATCTTCTCCCTCTTCACCACCAGCTACTGGACATTCAGATGTATAGGCTGTGACCATATACAGGACACAGAAAGAACAACCCAAGTGAGGTTATATGCACTGCGGGGAAGTGGGGGATTTTGTGTCACTGGGGCACAGCCACAGTGTTGCAAATTTTGTAGCTACCACAGAGGCTCTGACTAGAGACAGGAGTTGGCCACGATTCACTCAATAGAACAATAAGTACACTGTTAGTAACACACACCAGTTAACAAAACATCAGCCCAAGTTGCTTAGTACAGTAGTTCTCCAACTGCAGTGCTGCATATGGTACTGGGAATCTGCTCCAAGAGCTTTAAAAGAGAAAATAACAGTCCTCCTTGGGTGCTCGGTGTTTGCACAATAAGCAACCATAAATAAGATGCTGCTAGTAGACTCCATTTTCTCTGATTACACAGCTACCTGCCCATCTGTCTATCAATCACACAGTAAATCTTTCTTTCCATGAGGTGTCTTACGTTGTGCAAAATCAATATGCTGTCAGAGTACTTCGCTGCCTCACTGGTGACACCAGCATGGCATCTCCCCGAGAGAGTGTGACTTTGTGTGGGAGGAAGAAATTCACTCTGACTTAGGGCTGGGTTTAGTGCAGGTCTGAGGGGTCACATCCCCAGGGAGACTTTGTCTCTTTTTCTCTTTTTTTTTCTCTCTCTGGGTAGAATTTAGGCACCTGGCTCTGAGTAAACACGAAACACCCTGTGTAAGTGTGGTGTAAAAATCAGAATGTTATAGTTCTTGCATTGTATTCATCACAAAATGGAGGGCTAGGTAGGCTGTTCTGGTGAATGCAGATTGAACTGAGACTTCTGAGTTGTCATGTTGAATTTCTCTCCGAGGCTTGCACACTTCAGCTTGCCCAAACAGGAAGAATTTAGCCATGTCAAGCTTTGTTCTCAGCTTCCATTCACCCAAACTGTCCAACATTCCTTCAGTTCAGCACACAGCATCGTCAGGGACTGTGACCTGACCACAGAATGGCTTCTGGCTCCATTTGACTTCATGTTCAGGATCCCTCTACCTGGCCCCTTTGCCCCCAGAGGCCTCCAGCATCCCATGCCTCAGCAAACACAGCCAGACCACAGCAATGACAGCAGCAGCAGCAAGCTCCCAGCTCAGCACTATCAGTGTTAAAACATTTACTGCATGTGCAATCCTCAACAGCTCTTAACTCTGGCAAATCAAAACCAATTTTAACCGGAACACTCCAAAACACTTCTCTGCAATGAAGGCTATCTGTCTGACAAATTCAGGCTTGCTTCCCCCAGCTGTTTTGGCATTAAATCCCTTAAAAAAAAAAAAAAAAAAAAAAAAAAAAAAAAAAAGGGTTGCAACTATTTTCTTCTCTATAGATGTGGAAAAGAAAAATCATTCTCTTCATATCAAAAACTGGTGGTGGCTTCATGCCAGCAAATCAAATGAGATTTCTATCCCAGAAGCAACTAAAAGAAATTCTGCCTGATCAATAGACGTTCAGTGTTATCAGGAATTAGTGAGAGGGAGCTGGAAAGGAAAGCACTGGCTGAGGTTAACCACCACTCCTAATGCCCTCTCTCAGGGCAGCCTGAACTTCTCAGGGCTGTGGGTGGATGTCAGTTTTGGGGCATGGAAATGGAAATCATTGTGATCTGTTGTGTCACTCCCACATGTCCTACCAGGTGTGTGACTGAACTCTCCTTCCTAAAGTGCACCCAGATACTCATATAACTTGTGGCTGGGGCACCCAACAAGCACTTTGGGGGCTGAAATCAGCCTAAAATCTGTGAAATTAAGGTATTGTTTTGTTCAGCTTCATTGCCACATTTGTGAGTTCAATGTGTGTATGACCAAGCTGTGAAAACAGCAACCAAACACAATGATACCCTAAGATCTGATCAGCAGTGGGCTGAGATTAATTTCTGTCAGGATATCATCTTCAGTTTTAAACTGAAACAGGGAACACAGCTTGGTCATTTCATTGATTGGATTAGAGAAAGCTTGAGCTGTCTGATCTGTATGATGACATTATTGAGTTGCATTTGCAGCTGTGACAGAAACAAAAGAATTTTTTATTGGATTATTGGGTGCACAGGGAAAAGAGAGAAGAAAAGGTAATATGGAGGTGAGCAGGTACTAGGCTTGATGCCTTTGTGCTTGGATTCTCCAACAAAAGCTGACTGCTTGTCTGCTGTGTTGCCTATTATTGCCTTTCCAAACACCAAATATGTAGCCAAATATACATGGGAATTAATTGCCATTCCTCATTAGTGGATGCTTACATTACACTTGTTCATCATCCAAATGAGAATATTTGTTACCTAAAAAAAACACACAACCAAACAAACCCAACCAACAGAACCCATTTGGAGATGAATAGGCTGTTTAAGGGGTATTTTATTTTTATGAAAGCCAGGTGTTTAAAAACTGTGGTGTTGCATGACACCTACTGACAACCAGTGCATATCACAGTTCATAGTATATGGGCAACTAAGTCACTTGATTTATTTTTACTGGTGATTTATTTTTACATTTGCTAAAAGTATATGATTGAGAAGGAAGACATTGATGCTTTGCACCATATGAATATGTGACAGTGAGTGAGTAACTGACACACATATATGCATATATATATGTACTCTACCTTATGTTATACCTTTTTTACATGTTTAGTTTATAGACCGGTTTTAAAACCACTGAGTCCAGCAGCTTCACTGATTCACGGTATTTATGGCTGAGGAAGAATGGTAGTAGCAAATGTTGTAGTCAGCACAAGGGAGCAACCTACAGGTTATGCTTTTGAAATGATAATATATTTTATTTATATGGTGCTTGTCAGTCATAGAAACCTCCTGTGAAATATTACTGAAATGAAACACAGCTAAAATTCCATATTAAAAAGACACAGTATGATTCTCCACCGCTTTTCCTGCTGTGCTTTTCCTTAGACAGCTAAAATCAAACTGTGTGGAGAGGAACCCTATATGGATACAGGGTGGCTCTACAAAATCACATCATCAACATTTTGCATCTGTTTTGCTCTGCTGTGTTTTGTTCTGTTAAATGGTCAAGAGAAATTCAGAGCCACAACTATCCCCAGAGCTGGGTTCTATCAGTAGAGTTTTATTCCCAGGTCAAAAGACTCATCATTTTATCAGCTTTTCTGGGGCACCGGTAAGAGAAATGAAGGACAGATGGCCACGGGCTTGGTGTCAAAGCCCAACCAAAGACCATCACACTACTCCCATTGCCATGTATCCTGATTTCACCAGACAGTTCATTTCAGATGAAGAGTTCCCACATCACAGCTCAATCCAATTCAGCACCAGTGTCTCAACAGAAGATGCGGAAGGAAATGTATCTTGTGAGGATCATCAGCACCATTCAGACCTTAAATGAAGCCAACAAACAAACAAACGAGCTGTAATTTTATCAGGTGGAAACAGAAATCAGTGGAGCTATTAAGTCTGCAGCAGCTGGGAATCTGTTCTTTAAATAAATTCCACAAAACCACTGCTACAACTGGAGCGTTTCTCAGCTCAGAAGGCAGAGAGTGGGCCCTATGCCCAAGGAAAAGATATCAACACTGTACATTTTTGGAAACATCATTTCCATGCTGCGAAATTGCCCATGTGCTAGACTTGTACGGATTTCAATGTGAAAGCTCACCGTCAAACCGCATGGCATCCAGCCCATACAGAGCTTTGAAGTAGATACTAGAGATAGTATCAAAAACACAGGGAAAATGGGACCAGTGGCTAATGGTACAGCCTAAATTGGTCCCGTAATTCATTTACAATGCTGTCAAAATAAGGCTAGAGCTGAAGGAATCTCAAGTGTCGTTGTCAGCTGCAGTTTTCTTCTAAGAAGGGAAATACAATTGGAAAAATGTGTCTTGTGGACAATCCAGTGCTGAGGTGAAAAGACACACAAAAAATTGCCTCATTAAAGTTCTGAGGCTGACACCTCATGCAATAAAAGTCCACACAAAACACACAGCTCTCTCTTTCGAAAGGCACAGCATCCATATGCAGCGATGACATATTCATCAAAACTCCCTAAACAGCTCTGTTTTCTCTAGTGCTGAGCACCATCTGTGTACACCCCGTGCATTTGCCTGACTTCCACAGACAATGAGCGCATTATCCAGAGAGACTTCCTCAGCCTTGATGAAGAATAGGCCCTCGCTGTTGCTCAGGATGACCCCAAGTCAGACGTCCCCAGACAAACACGCTGGCTTTTTGCTGAAGGGTGAGACCTCCTGTCTCCTGTGACAGCAGGCCTTTGGCCAGAGGACAGGCCCAGCACTGTGGTAACTGGGAAGGCTCCCACTGGCCCAGTGGCCACTGAAACAGCCCCTCAAGGGCCCTGCTGATGGGGTCAGTTCCCTGCCATGAAGGATGCCAGTGATGAGGCCAGCCAAGAACAGCGGGATAAAATCTCATGAGAAACACATGGACCAAGCATGGGTGAGACTTTCCTACAAGTGAGGCCTAATTGACTGTGGCGTGATCCTAGCAGAGGTTGTTGTTCGGTCCTTTGAAAGATGTGCGAAATAAAACCACCAGGAGACTGTCACAGAGCTGGCTCTGTGTTGGCAAGGCATCCTGCCCTGCTTTGCTTTGTCCTCGCACTGTTAGCATCAGTTTACTCAGACGTCCACCTACTTAATTATAGTGATATGGTAACTTTTTTTTTTTTTTTTAATTTTAAACTCTCCAGGAAGACTTCCCAAATCAAACACTATTTCATTAGTTTAATGCTTATGATCTTATACTGATTCTTGAAAGTTATTTGATATATCCTGAGGGAATATCATAGCGTTATGCTTATGTCAGGGAACCCGTGAGCCCAATTCCCCTCTAATTTACATGGTGTGACCCCATGGACTTCAAGTGGTTTGCACAGGAAGCGGAAGAGAGCAGACACTGACCTTGCAGGCGTTCACCTCGCTGGACCCCACCAATTTATCCACCCCCAGACCTCAGCTCAGTCGGCAGAAGCAAAGCCAAAGGGGTGGCTGTGGGGTGGGATGATGTTAGGCTTGCCTTAGGCCAGAGATTTAAGTACCTGGTGGTGGTTATCCCAAGGGTGTTTTAAAATGACACGGAGTTTACCTGTGGTAGTTAATTTAGCTAACATGTTTATTTACTGGCTCACTGGCTTTTTGTGTTTGGAAAGGATGACTCATCTGATACCCGATCCTGCCAATGTTTATTCTGCCAGTGGGCTCTCTGCTTTTGGGAGTAATGAGAGTAATCCCACTCGTATCAGGCCTATTAGCGAGCATACCTTAACAGGATCAAGTCACAGGCTAGCTGTAAATAAAAATATCCACCTCCTTGCCCTCAACATTCATGGAATTACAGGGCTGTTCATGTCATCACTGCCTGTTACAAGGTTTCAAAGCCACCACATCAGCTCCCTCTAGTTTTCCTTAGGATAACATTTTAAAGCATCTATTTCTAAAGGGCACAAAACACAAGTGAGGGATTTCACTACTGCTTAGTGTGAAGCTCTCCCAGGATTTTCTGCTGCACACCCTGTGCTGTTAAGGTCCCCTATAAATTGCTTGGAGGTAGATAAAGGTCTGAGACAGACCGTGGCTGGTCAGCAAAGCAGGGAGTTGCTCAAGGTTGAGAGAAATGGTGAGAAAGCACAAAAATAAAAATAAATAAATAAATAAATAAATAAATAAATAAATAAATAAATAAATAAATAAATAAATAAAAGATTGCTGAGGCCAGGAGAAGGGTACACCTTGCTGCAGCTTGGTGGCCAGAGCACTTGGTGAAGGTGAATAAAAAGTCTCTTCTGCCACCGCAGTTCATCCCAGCAGGCTGTATGGTGCCCATGAGTGTGTCTGCATTGGCCACCTACAATGTGCCAGGGTGCTTCTAGGAAAACTGAAATTCAATCACATGCACTTTTAAATCATTGTAATGGCTCCTGGAAACTTCCTTGGCTTGTGCCACCTCTTGGTCTGCCAAAGAGCATCCAGCCAAGGTCTAGGAGCAGGAATGGGCCAGGGCCCCTCCAAGCAGGCAGTCTGCTTGTGGCTTCAACACAGGTCACTCGATGCCAGCCAGCCCCTGTGACAGCACAGTTTGGGTATTGTTTAAATTACCAGGGTGGCTGTAATCTCAATATGCCCACTCTTGTTTTGTGTTTTGCACCTGGGATGTCTGAAAACTAGCCATCGTGGTGCTTTTCTTGTAAGTGCATTAGTCTTGCTCTTACTTGCCAGCTACATGAATGTCATTGAAAGCTTGGTACCCTCGTGGAGCTGGCTGGGCCTTGGATTTTAAATTCCACAGAAGTTAAGCATCTAAGGTCCAAAATAGCCATTTAACACCTGTAGGTGTAAATGCAATATCACAGGGTTTGTTAAAAAAGGAATGACAAAGATTTAGCAGACATCTCCCATCAATGTCATGTGCTCTGGTATTTTCTAAACTTGCACTTGGCATCATGCATCCACCAGGGTATCTTTGAAAACCTGCTTTTGATTTCTGGTAGAGTGACATTTGGGTGGGTTTTGATGTCTAAAAAGACATCTAAGTGAAGCCTGTGGCCATTCTCAGAATCCCCCAGCTCAGGCACTGGGCAGCCTCTGGTGTCCACCCGTCAGGCTATTTGTGAGCCATGGCATGGCCCCATTAATATCCCTGGGGAGGGCCACAGCACAGGAGACTGGCCTTGTGCCCTCCCTGGCTGTCCCAGGCAGCCTCAGTGCTCCCCCTGCTCCTTCAGTTACTCTCTGTTAATTGTTAATCACAGACACTTGTGTGGCCCCAGACAAAGCAGTGCTGACTGTGTGCCCCTTGTGCACATACAGTTACAGGTTTTCATTGCTTTCCTTACACTGGGATACTACAGTGCTCAATATAATGGGATAATGTGCTAAAATGAGATACCAGGGCTGTCTCTTCAGAAGGCTGGGCTGCCAAACATTACACCCACTGGATGTTAAATGAAGGAGATGACTAAGTGTTCACACAGAGGCTTTCTGTCACTGAAGAGTTTGGCAGGCTGACGTAAATTGAAAGTCTGCTGCGGGCAGATTTCCTCCTACTATTTCTGATTTCATGCAAATTAGAATTGCAGGACGCCAGGCAGTTTCTACCTGTGACTGACATATTTAGTGTTGACAGTCCCACACTGTTTTTATACCTAAAAGCGCTGATTTAATAATCCACATAGGGCAGTTGCAGATTGCAATATCTCATCCCAAACCCATCTCCAATTTCCCTCCTTCCCAGCTCCCAGGAGGCTGCATTCAGCAGAGCAGCATGGCTTGCTTTGACACATGCATGTCTATAAAGCCTTGCAGTCTGCTGTGGAGTTGCCAAAAATAAAAAATAAAAAATAAAAAAAAGCAGCAGTGCAATATTTTCTGCTAACAAGCCTTCATCCTGCTCACCAGTTCTGCTAGATAAAAGCTTCCCCGTTAAAGGATTAGGGGCAGCTTAGTCAAACAAGCATTCTCTGTCTTCTGACTTATCCAGGCAAGGATGTATCTACTGCTTAAAAGCATTTAGGCTAATCTAAAGCCTGGGAAGGAGGCTCAACAGGTGCAGTTCTGCTGGGCAAGGAGTGGGGCATTAGCTTTCGGTGGCAGGGAGGCAGCAAATGCAGCTGTGTGCAGGCTGCAGTGAGCCCAGTGACGGGGGAAGCAGGACGTGCGTCTGCTGCATGGGACTGAAGAGTCTGAAGTACCAGCTGCATGTACAGTGTCATTCAGCCAGCTTCTGGTTATGTGTGAATGCTAGAAAAAATGCTGGAAAGGGCACTGCAGCAATGCCTTGGGTATAAAGCATTCTGCTGACCACAATAAGTGTTGGTCCCTCCCGAGGCCAGAAGCAATGTGTGGGGATGGAGGCTGTGCCTGCCTTTGGGTGATGTTCACTCTTGGTTAAGTAGCCTGTGAGGCTCTTGCTGTTTGTCTGTGCCAGCCCAGAAAACTTCCTTGAAGTATTTTAGTACACTGTACAGCTGTGGTCGAAACTGATGGTTTCATACTGTCATGTGCCCCACAGCAACCAGACATGAAACCAAAATCTTGAGGAGAGGAGACCAGCTGGGCAGGCTGCTGACCAGATTATACACCAGGGGATAACATTTCAAGTCCCATCGCTATCCAATTCAAACCAGGACCTTGTACCCCCAAAAAATGCCAATTCAGAGGCACATGAGAATGCCTTTCAAGTATTCTCAGAAAATATCTGTATTTCCCCATAGTGTTTCATGAACAAAGCTTACGTTGTGCCTACCTGCCTACAGACATCTCCAACAAGGAACATGAAACCCATCCAGTGGTGTGCCATGAGTTACAACCAAAAAGCTGAGCCTGCTTGACCCAAAACTATCTGTCTGTGTGCTCAGAGCATGGGAATTCGGCTAATGGATGTAGGATTTCAGTGATCAACACGCTAGGTGTGCAAAAGAAAAGTACAAACCATTAATGGTCAAACTACCTGAGGGCTGATTAAAATACCTTCTTTATGGTTTCACCTTTCCTAGGGTAGCTCTTTCCTGTATGCTTCAGATGCTCAGCCTTAAAACAGTGACTCAGGGCTACGATACTGAGGCCAGAGACCTCAAGACGTGTTTGCATTTTCAGTCCAGCTTCTATTTACATTCTTCCCTTGAGCAGCTGACATCAAAGTGGGAAAGAGAAGTGGGTGGCCCATCCCACGGCTGGTACTAATTATTGCAATTAGGAAACTTCATAAGAATATACTCTACATTCAAACAGAGCATCCAGTGTTTTGTAGCTTCACTGAGGAATTATGAGTGTGCATTTAACAAAAATGCTTGTGTTGTCTCTCATCACAAATACATTTACATCCATTTTGTTCAGCAGTTTAGGAATTTCCAACAGCTCAGGAACAAAAATGCCACCCTGGATCCATCATGTTCATTATTTCTTCTGATCCACTAATTTTAAGCTTCTCCAAGAGAACAGAACATCATTTTACGCCAATTGCATAAACCACGCCAATGAGAAAACACAGCTGTATCGGGCCACTGAGCCTCTCCTGGTTTATGCAGACTGTATCCTTCTTTATTGACATTCAAAACATTGACAAGAATCAGCCTACCTTGTCTCAGCTGGGCCCACTAGTTCATAAACTCCATTGCTCAGTGCGTCTCCTAGTGCCTGCTGCTTATTTTCCGTGCTTCTTGCATCCACATATAGATATTTTGATACATTAATATTTTTCATCTTCTCTTGCTGAGCTACTCCAGCTTCAGTCTTATTGTAGGCTGGCAGAACGTGTAATATTGTTTGGGTTACATGAAATTTTCTCTTCCTTCCTTCACACTTCATCCAGTAAACTTGCCTGGTTTTGAAACCAGGAGTTTGATACACTGTTTTGTGAGGCTAAGGTTAACCACAAATTGCTTACATCCAAAAATAATATATGATAGTTTTGTTCTGTCTCAGAAATTGGCACGCTGCATTCTCTAAAGAGAGATAAATGAACATGTGAAAATATTTTTGGAAGAGTTGCTTGCCTATAACAAGTCAATATGAAATCAATATAGAATTTATACTTTATGTCTCCATAAAGATTTATTGAGCTGTTTCAGACATCATGCAGAAGGAAGCCTCTGGATCCAAGAAGCAAAGAATTGGTCTTTGTTGTGCTTTCTACCCATAGGGAGCCAATAGGTCCAAATGCTCATTGTTGGACAGGAAGCAGAGGTTGCCACTCTTGCTGAATTCCTTTCTGAAATCAGGGAATCGTGACCATCTTTCATCTTCCTTTCTACTTCTTGAGAAACTTCTGGGCATAGCAACACTTAGCAATTTTCTACAAGGACTCCCATACATTAATTAAATCTCCTGAGACTCGTCTCTCCCTGTCTGCGACAAGATCCAGACA
This sequence comes from Aythya fuligula, assembly GCF_009819795.1. Lineage (NCBI taxonomy): Eukaryota > Metazoa > Chordata > Aves > Anseriformes > Anatidae > Aythya > Aythya fuligula. Next base: position 145,456,885 of record NC_045560.1, on the reverse strand, counting down.
TTTACTAAATTACATCACTTTGCCATGTGCAACTTCTCACCCTTGTCAGCCATACAACAAAAATTGTGGTCATGCCCTGATCATTTCTCCTCAAGACTACCACAGCCTCCTCTTCATTTTCATCTTTTTTCCCTTGCAACCTATTTCAAATGCCTCTGTAAATCATCTGCCTCAACAGCGGCACCTCTGAATTCTTCAATCATTTTCCTTTGGCCTCCTGCATTAAATTTAAGCTACTCATGGTTTCCTTCAAGGCTCTGCAGAGCACTGCTCTGACCTATGGCACCAGCGGCAGTATTTCCTGCTCCCTTTCCCTCTCAGCCAGTACATCACACCTCAGTGATGCCTTTATCATCTTCCCCATGCTCCTGCCCATCCTCGACAACAGAAATGCCTCTTTTGTGCAATTCAGTAAGGGATATACCTCTGTTTTTAACACATCCTTTCTGAAAACACATCATCCTCTGTTGATTGGTGCTCTTACAACCCTCCCTACTCCGATATGACATTGCCATTCAGACAAGGCCAAGCATTGCCAAAACGATGCAGTGATATCACGTTCTGGCCACTCGAGAGCTCCAGGCTTGTATTTATAATTCATTGTTCAAAAGCCACTGGAGACAGCAGCATTCCTCATGCCTTGCACAGTGCCAACCTAATTCTAGACTTCAGCTACTAATAAAGTGTAGAGGCCTGCAAAGAAGCGTTATTATCCTTCTTATTTTACAAATGGAGTGGTGCTACATTTTTCAACCCAGAGACCCTTCCCTGATGTAATAAAAACAGAGTGAAGATCAGGGCCTCCTGAGTACTCTACAGTCTTTAACTGACTGGCTGAAGCTAAGTCCAGGACACTTTTGTTCTCCTGCTGTAAAGCCTCATCTTATAATTGCTCCTAGCTGTCTTCTTCCCTTATTTAGACCTAGAAGACAAGTGGCAGTGCGGGCTCATCCTTCCAAGGACTGGTGAAGTATCTCAGCCAGCTATTGAAGTCCTGTCAGGCTTTGCAGATGTACTGACTTAGCCAAGAATGCTTGTTTCCATCGGAAAGGAGTGTGCTGCTTTTTTTTTTCCAGCTGTTCAAAATGTGAATAAAGGGAGCTAAGGTTTGATGTTTTGTGTGTGCAGCTGTTGGTACACAGGTGGGTTTGCAGTGAGGAGTAATAGGACTCTGTTTTTTAAGCACCGGTTATGAGTGCATGAAGAAAGTGTAAGATAGTGTGCGCAGTGTATTTTCTCTAAGGGAGCATTTTCTGGCAATTTGGTAAAGGTCTGGTGAGAAGGTGTTGCAACCATGTCTCAGGCTCAAGCCTGTAATTAGAAATTCAGTCTCATAATGGCAGCAGTGTTACAGGACCATATGCAATGCTGATGGATGTTGCAAAGACTGCAGGAAAGGCCCCAGCTGCCATTTGAGCTGTAACTTAGATTTAAGGACCAGCACATCTGAACTGCTCGTTGACGAGTAAAGCAGTTCATTGTGGCTGGTGACATATTTTGAAGGTGCAAATACTCAGGGAACCTTGCTTCTGTGGGCCTCCTTACACAGTATCACCTCTCTCTTTATCCTTTGGTCATTGCTGCTGTAGGTAGAAGGAGTGCTTGCTCGGTTCTTGTTGTGTAGTACTTTTCTCTTTTCTGGATGCAGCTATTTGATTTGCACTCAGAAGCTGTATCTTCCAACAGATATAAATTATGTACATACTCTGTGTCATCCTTCAGTTTTTATGAAATACATGTTTGCTTTCTCTTTTGCAGTGAGGTTTCTATGTATGCAGAATTTGAAGAAAAAGAGGCATTTGAAATAGGTTGCAAGGGAAAAAGATGAAGAATCAGATTTGTATTGCATATCAGAGTGCACCTTCTGGACATAAAGGCGGCTCCTTTCAGGTCTGTTTCATGCTGCTGCATCCCTCTTTGGATGTGACACCAAAGGTCAAAGACATGGATTTGGGTCTTTCATGGAAGTGCCTTAATCACCAATGGGATGGGTGTTGCATCTCATTGTACTATCTTTTGTGCCTCACATAGAAAATGCCTGCCAGCCCCAGCTCCCAGGAGGGTGAGGGGAATAAAGGGTCAGTATGGGAGTTTTGCCAACACTTAGATACTATCTATGGCTCACAGCAGCTCAGTAACATTAAGGCTTAGCAAGTCTGTGATTTCCAGTAAGTAAAACCTAGGCATTTCATTACAGTAATATAGACAGCTACAGGGTGGGATGGGATCTGAACACAAGATTTGTAACAAATAGTGTTAGCTTAGTTGTTGAACACAGCACTCAGAGGGCCAATAAAGCTCTTGGAGTACTCAGGTTCCAAGTGCCCCACATTTGGCTTGGCATTCAGGTACATTAAACAAATGCAGTTGACTATGTGCCTAATCAATGCTTAGCAACAATGCAAATGACCAAAATTACATACAAATTTCATTACTTTCTGTGTTATGTACTGATGTAACACAACATCACAGAATATTTAACAAATTTGTCCTGTTACAGTTTTTCCAGTTAGACATAGGTTAATGAAGCAGCTTTCTGTCATGGAAACAAAGAGGCAGAAACTTCTCTGTGGCTACTAAAGAAGACTCTTGATTGAATAATTTCATGTTTGTATAGTAAATTGACGATCAGAACAAGTTTTCTATTCAAGGAACCCTTCACATCACTGTTACCATAGAATAATACAATATCCTGAGTTGGAAGTGACCCACAAGGATCATTGAGTCCAACCCATGGATCCACGCAGAATCACCTAAAAATCAGACCATGACAGCATCGTCCCAAGGTTTCTGGAACTCCAGCAGCTCGGTGCCGTGACTACTGTCCTGGGGAGCCTGTCCCAGTGCCCGACCACCTCTGGGTGCCGAACCTTTCCCTAACCCCCAGCCTGACCCTCCCCCGTCCCAGCTCCATGCCGTTCCCTCGGGTCCTGTCGCTGTCCCCAGAGAGCAGAGCTCAGCGCCTGCCCCTCCGCTCCCCTCGTGAGGGAGCTGCAGGCCGCCATGAGGCCTCCCCTCAGCCTGCTCTGCTCTGGGCTGAGTAAACCAAGGCACTTCAGTGAACACTTCCAATGATGAGGCGCCCGCAACTTTTCCAGGCAACTTGTTTCTGTGTCTCACCACCTTCAACTTAAAAAATGTCCTCCTTATATCCAAACTGACCCATCTTCTTTTGGTTTAAAACCATTGCCCCTTGTCCTGTCTCTGCGGACCCTGGTAAAAAGTCTCCATATTTCTTAGAAGCACCTGTTAGATATTGAAAGGCCACAATATATTCTCCCCAGAGCCTTTTCTTCTGCATGCTAAATAACCCCAGCTCTCTCAGCTTTTCTTCATAAGAGAGGTGTTCTGTCCCTCTGGGAGCTGGATGCAGTACTTCAGGTGGGGTCTCAAGAGAGCAGAAGAGGAGAATCATCTCCCTTGACCTGATGGCCATGATACTTTAGATGCAGCCCAGAATATGATTGGCTTTCTGATATTGGGGATTGCTCTGACCAAGGTGCCGGACCTTGCAGCTGGACTTGTTGAACTTCATGACATTCACGGGCCCACATCTCAAGCCTGTCAAGGTCCCTCTGAATGGCATCCCTTCCCACTAGTGCATCAAGGGCACCACTCAGCTTGGTGTCCTCTACAAACTTGCTGAGGGTGCAGTCAGCCCCCTGTCAACGTCATTAATGAAGATATTAAGTAGTATTGGTCCCAGTACAGACCCTTGAGGGACACCACTCATTACAGGCTTCCATTTGGACATTCAGCCATTGACTGTAATGGATATGGCCATCCAGCTAATTCCTTATCTCTCTAATAGTCCATCCATCAAATCCATATCTCTCCAATTGTATATATGCTCCCTAAGCTGTGCCCTTCTGGAAAATTTGAGGAAATTTATGGGCCATAAAAGTCAATGTTCTCAGACATTGTTAGACCAGGAAGAGAGGAAAAATCCAGAACTCTTGCTTTTAAAGGCTTAAAGTGTTCTGGTAACAAACTCCCTCACATTAAACTCAAAGGCAACAAACTGGGGCATTTCTTGATACTCTCAAATGACTTGATGCTACACAACCAGAGGTCATCTCTGAAATGTACAAGATCCTGCCTACAAAGGATGCTTTGTGCACTCTCTCTGAAACAATTTTTATAGCAATTACTGGGAAATTAAGTTCTACTGTATTTGCCACCAGCCTCAGTGGAATAAGGCTTTCATCCACTTCATATCAGCTTATAGGGTTTCTTTTCTGTTTTCTTGTTTCTGGCATGATCCAGTCCAGAGAATAGCTGCAATCTGTCATCTGGTAGTAGATACTGAATGTACGTTGGGGTGGGGGTGGGGGGAATAAGAAAAAGAAGCCTGCCAAGTCTTACAGCCTTAAACCTTTGGTGCAGTACAAGGCTTACAAGATGATTTAAAATCTGCATGTGTAGGAAATGAAGAAGATGGGCTGACTCTACACAGAAAATGGGTTTGGGACAGACTGAGATTGATGGCTTTGTGACAATGACAGTAAAGTTAATAGCCGATATAGGCAGACAACAGACTCCATTTTAAATTTAAAATTGAAGTGTGTACTGCTGACAGCATCATACTGACCATTCATTGCTAGACCTAATTTCTATCTGGTAATGACTATGAGAAGCTGAATAGATTATGATGTGCATTACAGAGCACTTGGGAAATGGAATTAACTGCTTTGCATTTATTTTTTTTTTCTCTTGTTTGAAAAACAACTATTTAATGATTAGTAGAGGTGGCTATCCTTGAACGCTCCTGAAGGGTAAAGATTAGTCACTCCTCTGGGAACATCTTTGTCGCCTCTATTTCCTTTCCTCTTAGGAGACAGAAGGGGTGTAAATTGTGCTTGCTACAGAGTGGGAAGGCTGACACTGTTAAAATATAAGACCTCAACAAACCCTGGAAATGATGTATCACCATTCTCCTGGGCAGTTGCACTCCATGTTCAAATTTCCACTCTGCAGATAGTTTGTGCCTTTCAATGGCCTGAAACCAAACTTCAAATGCAGAAGAGTCTTGGATCTGGACGTGGAAATCTGCATACACGAAATGCAAGAGCTTTTCACATAGTCAAATAAAAACCTGACCAAAAAAATAATAATAATCTGAAACAAAGGGAAATCAAACCCTTCAGTCCTGTGGGAAGCAATCCTTTGCTTTCTTTATTCCTGTCATTATTCCCTCTGCCGTATCCACCCCGCCCCTCAGGGACAGAGATACCCATCAGTTTTGTACATCTCCACCTTTACAAGCAGAGACCTTTATTGGCATACCCATATAGGCCCCATCTACAGAAGATCCCCGTCACTACATGTCATTGAAGAGACTTTTAAAAAGTACACAGAACATACAATCACCTTCAGCAAGAAATGCTTGTGCCTCAAACTGGAATACACCCAGTGCACACTATGAGGTGCACGTTACTCTCCTTATGCCGCAGCTTTGGGCTTTTTCATTGTAATAACTCTTTCTGGTAGGTGCTGTGCTACCAGGTAGCAAAATGGTAGTACATTTCATAACCTGCTCCACGGCTGTATTTCAGAGTATCAGCAGGCTGAAATTTCCCTGTTTCCTTACTCCCATCTCTGTGATGTGAGCCTGCAGAACTCACAGGATTTACGGTTTATGTACACTCTTTTCCTGCTGAAAAAAAAAAAAAAAAAAAAAAAAAAAAAAAAAAAAAATAGCGGAATTTTTAAAGTTCAAAACCTCAAATCTAAAAGGCATATACTCTTTGCATGTATTAGTTCCAACTCCATTCTGGCTTCATAAAGCAAATTTAAATCATCGTTTTCTCTGCAACTTCAAGGAGATGTAAAATAAATACATTTAATTGTATTTGGCTTAACTATCTTGAATCCACGTATCACTTTCAAAATCCTACAGTGGGGCCATAGTTTTTATGAAATCTAAGCTACCAAGTGGTTATGATGAGACACTGGGACTGTGGCAATAGTAAACACATGTAAAAAAAATAAAATAAAAAAAAAAAAACAATTTCTTCTCTGTTTGGAAAGTGCAATGCCTATGTTCTATTTCCATCCCTTGCTCTGTTTCTGCAATTGCTGGAGGGCATTTTCGATGCAGTTGCTCGGAGTATTCGAGACCTTTAAAAAAAGTCTTCATTTCCTAAAAAGTAATTAAAACCTCCCACATTGAACAAAAAATATAAGTAACATATGCAAATGCTCCCCAAGCAGCATGTAGTTTACATAACAATTTATATGACGATGGCTACTTTATATCTGAGGCAAAATACGACCGCATTTTACCCATGCTTGGATCCCCCTGTGCCTCTGCACTGGAACAAACGTGCTCTCCCAGCGTGGACTGTGACAAGAGCTCACACTGCACAGCGTGCGCGTACTGCAGTTGTTTTTAATCTCCGGTGGTGAAGGGTGGATAAAGAGCCTCACGTTTCCCTTTAGTAAATGACCTTGCAAGTCCTGCTGGATCAACAGACAGGAATCAGGAATCAGTTACTCCTGCAGCTTGGTAGCAAGATCACAGAGCTGTTCTTCTCTAGGAAATGAACCAAAGCTAAGGGAGGGAGGCTGGGGATTTGGGGTGGGGAGACAGGGAGGGAGAAACAAGCTTCTGCTTCATTTCCCTTACTGCTCTGATTCCTCTGTAATAGAAATCCAATGAAGGCACCTTAACCCAAAGAGGAATTTCGGCAGCAAATCATCACAAAGAAGCCATGAAAGCCTGTTTAATACTTGCAGGTGGCACCTTGTCCAGGCACCTCACAACCTGACAAACAGCCATCTGATACACAGAAACTTTAGGACTGTAAAATCTAAAGGCATAAAGACAAGTAAAGTCAGTTTAGTACACCTCTTTGCTTTACCAATGCAAGATAGTGTTTTTTTTTTTGTTTTGTTTTTTTTTTTTTTAACTATTAATTTATTTTTTTCCCAATCCATTTTTCTAGTCTTTTTGTGTTGAACAGTTTTAAAATTTTCAAGTTACCAAAGCAACACCTTCTAAACTCCTGGGGAAATTAATATTTCTTATCTTAGCATCAAGAGGTGTCCCATCCCCAGGTCCCTGTTGGAGTTTGTTGAAATAACTTCAGTAGTAGCTTACTTTCTTTCACTATTCTGTACTACAGGCACTCCAAATCACTCTAATTCTCTCTTCTCTCCTATGCATTTACCCAAGATTTTCCATATATGAGCTTTCTTTTGGTTTTCAGGAGTTATTATAATGATTTTTCATATGGTAGCACATTGGCATTCTTCTCTTTCACTGTGTAAGTAACATGCTGACCCCAAAACTAATGCTGCATTTCATGCAGAATTACTGGTCTCAGAGCAGGAGCACTCCCATTTACACTCCCTACGATGCAGTATTTGGTCATGCACCCCAGAACTGCGGTGGCTTTTTTCCCCTTCACTGCATCCCAATTATCTCTTTAATGCAGGTTTAAAGTGTGTTTTTCCGAATCCTCTTTCCCTGCCACTATTTGAGGGCCAATTTGCGTGTCTAAGTTTTGATTGTTGTTGTTCTATTTCTTTTTATTTTCCCCTTATTTGAAAGTCTTCCCACTTCAACAACGTATTCCGGTAATGGACTGCTTTCGTGATCTTCTTTCCCCTCTGACTATAAATACCAGTAAAACCTCTACATGATGATAGAAACAACTGCATTGCTATTCCCTGCTACTCAGACAACTTTAAAATCACATCCTTCTTCCTATTTTGGCAATCTGAATTTATTTTTCAAGTAAGATTTCATGAGAAAGTGCCCACAGATCTAGGAAAGGATTTTGTTGTAGGATATGTGTGTAATGCTCTCATTTCAGCCACTCATTTTCAGTTCTGTTCTGGTGCATTACTCTATAGCCTTGAGGTAGGGGCAGTCATCTGAGAAGGGAAGGTGAGAGCACAAGGGGCAGGAGAGGGACTAGCAGATCAGTCCTCTTAGAGGATTTGGGCAGAATAGCACAGGGTTTATACAACCTCAGCATTGACTATCAGATATCAGCTGCTAGGGGTATGTATAAAAGCAGAAGTCTAAGCAAATAGGTAGCTGAACGTCACAGCATATGATGAGCTGAGATGCTCCTGGTGTTAAGTGCACACACAAAAAATGTGCCTCTGCTTATTTGCATCAAATATGTCTATATTTACTGGACCTCGTCCAGTGAAAAGCCCTGTAAAACATTTATTCTGACTACATTCACATCAGTACATACAATACTCACGGCTCATGGTAGTGTTGTAACAGCTACTAGAATGCTTTCCCCATGCAAAGTGAGGAAAAAAAAAAACTTAAAATTTACACAGAAGCTAGATTTAACAGGATGAAATAAAGGCAGTATAGTGAAACTTTAACTCTTACATTACATCCAGCTATCCATTACATTTTCTTAAATAAAAACTGGCATTGGTATACAACCTATTGTCACTTTCATTAATACCCATCAATGCACATCAGCCAGCTTGCTATATTTATGCATAAGAATAGAATAACCTCCAACTCAGAAAAAAAATACCTTTTATTTCAAAGCCATCTAGCATGGCAATGAAATCTTGGTTCTTATGAAACCAGAATCCCTGACCGTCTCCACCTAAATCCATTATTTACAGTGAGCAATTTAAGCAGCACTTGTACACAGGCTCCAATTCTTCTGTCAGTAAGAAATACTATGATCAGGGCAGGTTTTTCTACAGGACAACAAAAACGGACATGGTTTATTAAAGCACTCTGGATGTGGCCTTGCTGCCTCTGTGGAAGTCAAGAGGAAAGGTAAACTCTTTGCAACTTTCCTGAACGCTGCATAAATCTGCTCTGCAGAGCCTTTTTCATGTAAATAAACCTTGGACCTTTGCATACCACCTAGCAGGCATCTTTGTGTTGTCGTGCTGAGTTCAATTCACTTACTGAGCTGAACGCTCAGTATCTGTTATATTATCTATAAAGATGCAGGATTAACGGTTTGAGTCTGTGTTCACTGAGGGTACTCCTACAAACATGCTACAAAGTCCTCAACATCCCACCTCCACTGTCCCTATTCCTTTCTGGGCCCTGGAAACCCCATCCAACCCCTCAAACATTTTTATATTCCACCAACAGAACCACTCTAGGTTTTGGTCTCTGCTCCCAGGACTGCCTTAACATTAATCCAGCTTCTGCCTAATCTGAAACACGAGAAATAGTCAATGATATACAAGTAAAACATTAAAAAAATCTGTTGTTATTGCTTTGCTGGTATTTGTAAATACTACAGTTGGTGCCATTTCATTAACCATCAGTTAGCATTAAATAAAACATTCATTTTCAGCACGTTGATGCCCAGTCATTTCTTCAAAAGTGTTCCACAGTTGAAGTACTGCCCCTTTTCCTAAACCTGTCATCTTCTTGACCAAATCCTATACTTACTCATGGATGTGGTAGCACATGAATTATAGACACTACCCTTACTTTCATCTGTGTAAGTCAAAGTGTATGGTTTTGGTTTTATACCTTGCAAAGTTCCCATTTTGACAGTATTTCCTGTGATAATTTACAATTCTGTCAATTCCTACACTTTGCAATTTAGCTACTGCACTATCTATTCTGGTAGTGGTTTAAAGTGTTTTCTCCTCTCTCCCAGATGAAAAATTGTAGTATAAACCTTGGCTACTGCCAGCAGCTGCACAGAGGAAGCTGAATATTGTATCAGCCTGACATCTACTTGCCGTATTTGCACTCTCGTCCACAGTTTAGGTGACTTCTGGACCATTTACATGTAATTAAAAAAGCATATTTTTTAATGCAATAAAAAATTTTGGAAAGATTTAATGAGAAGACGTGGATATTAAACAGGCAGTAGAGGAAGGGACAGACTAATCTCCATTTTCCATAATTATTCCAAAACTATACCAAAATGCTAAGTACTGAGAATTTTACCTCACAATTAAAATGTTGGTTCCATTCCAAAACCCACCTGAAATATTTCTTAGGCTGGATGCATGCTTATACCTACATAAATTGAAAGATGAAACTATACCTTGCAAATACAAAAATGTGCCTACATTTATAGGCAAACAAAACCAAAAGATCTCTACTAGCAGCCTTCATCTCCTTTTTAAAGGCTTTCTTCAAAAAGTTAATCCGTTTTGTCTTTACTTATAAAATAACGATGACTCTCGTGAACGAAGAAATCAACCATCATTCCTTATCAACAAAAATGCTGCAGTGGACAATCTCTAAATGGCAAATGAACAGTTCTGCTGCTGGCTTTGCCACTGCATAGGCTAACCACTCTTCCATTTGTGATGTGCAAGAAAAGTGACAGACCTTACCTGCTGGGTGTTTTGAGACCTAGTTAGATCTAGAAATTGTCACAGGTATCTATCACATTCAACATCAGGTAATTGACCAAAATGTTTTCTAAGTATGTACGTATCCATTCTTCTTTTAGGTCTAAAGTCTTCAAAAGGAAAAATAAGACAACTACATTTTACCTAACTTAAGGAAAAAGTCATGCATTGTTAACCAGGTGATCAGAGCTATTAATAGCTGATCAGATCTGTTACCTACCAGTGATTTTTACCTCAAGGACCAGACAAATGGGCTGCAATTATTAAAAAATAAAATAAAAACAAAAGACCAATAGAACAACAAACCAGTCTTTTTTTTTTTTTTTTTTTAAACCATGCATCTCTAATCAATGAGAATTCAGTTTCAAAAACTCATATATCTTGCAAAAGGATAACACTGGACTCTTTAAAAGGTTCTGAGCAAATCTTCCACATAAAACTATTAAGGAATATAAATGGGCATGGAATGAGAGTTCAGAAGTAAAATATACGAGGCAAGTCACAAGGATGGTTAGTTTTCAACCTGACAAATATTAACAATCAAGAGTTCTAAGGATCTGTATTGAAACAGCATTATTTTAGATATTTATTTATCCTTAAAAAGAGATACATAGTCCACTTGCAGCATCTATGGATAATAGAAAATAAGAATATATTCTAGGCTAGTGGAAACCGTGAGGAATACCAAAGGCAGTACAAAGAAAGATGATGGCTGATGACTAACTGAAGATAATGAACTGCATGTACATGTCAATGTTTCTGGGGACTGGAAGACATAGGAAAAGGATTAATGAAAATTTTACTCAGTGTAATTTAGTAAACAAATGCATTCCAACCACACAGAATGCCATATGAATATTAGACCTGACAATATTAGGAGCAGTACTCAAGAAATGGTAACATACAGAAGAAGTTAAGGTTTGAGACTATATACAGGCTTCATTTAAAATGACTTAATTATATCCATGAGAAAATCAGGGTAGTTTTACGTAGCTTTTGAATTTTGCTCCAATGCACCCAATACCAGAAGCATGCAGTAACAGGCTATGGGATAAGATGAATTTAGGAGGCATAGTAGCCTATAATTTCTGTTCCTACAACAGAAAAACACAGACCATCCTAATATTTGATCACTTATTTCAGTCCTGTAGCTTACTGGAGCTATTTTTCTCTATTGTATTTCTCTATTCTCTATTTTCTCTTTTCCTCTCTGGAGATGTGGTTTGCACTGCAGAGCAGCATGCAGATTTTAAAAGCAGTGTATTTCAGTGTATTATAAAACATCCTGAAACACTTCATTTATATAGTCCCAACTTGCATAGCAATCCAAATTATTACCATAAATTACAAAATTTATTATATTCACCCTAAGCGAATCACTCAGGTACAAGCTGTAACATGAATCTTTTGTAAAAACAAAGCCAACACCATTTATCACAGAAAAAATATTTTAATGTTGAAGATGTTTCAACCGTATTGCTTCAATATGGTTGTAGGAAAAAAATTGTAAAGTAAAATTAAGCATATCCAAACAAATTTGTATCTTTTCCAATTACAAAGTTCCGTTCTCTTTGTTCAGTTCCGCATTGCCAACATGGCATTTATGTCCCAAATGAGATTCCGTAACTGATCCATGATCTGCTTCAGCTGCTGATTCTTCTGTTTCAGTTTCTGTGGGAAGATTTTATGAGAAGATTTTTGTGATTAGTTGAAATAGTACACTCGGAAATACAAAAAAAAAGTGTTATGAAATGCTACATGTATCTTTTTTCCCAGCTGTCTGTGTGCAGTGTTGGTGGGATAATACATCATCTTTAAAGTACAATCTCAAAATACAAGCAAGACTAATGAACTTCGCTAGAGAGGGAATGCTGTTTCTTTTCACAGCAGTCTTAGTATCAAAACACTCGATCCTTTCAACAAGTTGGGGTTGGCACTCTCTTACCAAAGTCAAAAAGACAGCACGTTACGTAGGGAGAAGGAATTGAAAATTCAGACCAAAAGAGGTCAGGGAACAGGGAAATTTATGTTAATATATGTTGTGTAAGTTGCATGCTCAGAAAAGCGAGGTATTAACAGTCAAAGTCTGAAGAAAGCACAAAGCAGAGAGAGAGCCAATCAAGCTTTTCTAGCCCTTCTACCTATGTGGGTCAATCCTCATGTGCTAAGCAATCCTGTATTCCCACATATGCTGAATTCTGAATTCTTTAAAACTGGGTAATGGCTTTTAGAAACAGAAAAAGCATTTGACAGAGCAGCAAACTCACCTTTATTTGGGTGAGTAACCAGAACATAAAAATTATGTCTCTACAGAAGAAAGATCAACGCATTAAGGCACTGCAGAATCTCCCTTACCTTTCATGTTCTGCTATAATACACATATTTATTGTCTGATTTATTCATTTTCCTGCTCAAATCAAAGCTGTCAAGAACTAAGTTACTGTGTATTGTTAACAACAAACCTTGGCCCTTCATTTCATTCAAATTTGATAAGATGTCAGCCTTCTCACATCAGAGATCAAACTACTTATTCATAAGGGAAGTCCAGAGTTCCAAGTAAAGCCAAAGTGCCGGAAAGACTTGCTACCATTCAAAATGTTTCAGGTTTGACATAACTTTGTTCTTCTGCACTACACAAATGGCAACACATTAAAAGAATAACTGGGATCAGTAATGTCATAAAAGTAACTGTAACGGTGATAAAAAAAAAAAAAAAAAAAAAAAAGGCAACAAAAAAAGCAGTAGGCTGAAAATCAGTCCTGAATTTTGATGTGAACAACATAGCAATAGTTTTGAGATGGCAGGGTAGTCAGATGGAAAAGAAGTCGAGAAAAAAAGAAAAAAAAGGAAGCCTATTCACTTCAGACCTGTAAAAATGGTCTTCACTAAAACAGTAATTGAGAAAGGGAACATCCCTGAACACTGACTTTGGTGAACATGTTCCCTGGAAGCAAACAGAGACTACATTCAATTTCAGACTCCTGAGAAGCAGGTAAGACAGATGTAGGTCAGTTCACGTGCACTAATTTGGGAGTTCTAACCAAGCATTTGACAGACTAACAACTATTTTAAAGGTAACCGTGCATTTATCTAATCCTTCTTTTCTAGTTGCTAATTCAAGACTTCACTAGCACAAATCCAGCTCCTAAAGACAAGAAGACAGCTGAGAAGCACGTACCTATGACAACATCCAAATGACAGAATTTTGTCTCCCTCTAAAGCCAATGACATAACACATCGATGCTTCAGAAAGCACGAGAGGGATGAGATAAACAAGCACTTTCATACCCGTGACATTTTTAAAAATATTTCTGTTTGCCATCCTTAACATTCAGTTTCAGAGAAATCAGTGAACGCTGCATCAAAACCACTGGTTTAATGCAGGCTGCCACTCACCGATACTGAGGGCACATCATTTCACTATTTTTCAAAGCCTTCATCAATACAAATGAGCGCTGAACAATCAGCAATGATTATTTGAGTCACAGGTAGAAAGAAGCACCATTAACCTTCGGTATTGCAGATTGTGTTCTCTCTCCATCCCCTTCTAATTGTACTCTTACCTATTTTTATGTAGATATGCTGATATAAACTTTACATAAGTTACGCCCAGAAGACTCATTCTGTAAGACAATTATTTTCATTTCTTGTGCAACTGTTAGGAAATAGTAAATTACTTGATCTTTGCTCCGTGCTAGACAAGGGAAACTTCAAATTGGATTTCATTTGTTTTCAAAGTGTCTGTAAAGAGAAGTAGTATACAATTTCACCGTATCTGCATGAAGATAATTTTAGGTCCTTTTATTTGGTGCTTTATTTTCTTAGCTCTTCTATTCTACTTTTTTCAGAGACAGGAAAAAAAAAAAACTAAGATGAAGCACCACGTCTAGACTGCAAGACTGTAGAAAGAATAAATGGGGAGGAGGAAAGAGCACGGTACCCTAGCTGAAATGCATCTACTGATCTTTGTTACCGGTCTTCGACAGCGGGATCCACACCACAAACTACTACAAAATTGCTAACTTCTGTGCCACTGGCAGTGCTGGCCTCTGCTTAAGGTTTTGCTGAACCAGTGAGAACATCTCAAATTAGCCTTGGGAAGAGAGGTGAAATGGCCCTCTCAGGAATCAGGCAAGTTCTGTAAGAAGCTTCTGCGGTGAAGACAAATTTTTATTTGAACAGATTGCTTGCAAGTTGTCTCCCACTCTTTCCTCCTTCTCCTGAAATGACTTAGTTGAACTCTGGACCACTTCTCAGGGTTAATGGCTGTATGAAACAAGAAAAGGTGCATCATCCTACATATATACCGCAGCTTCTGTCTTTATCTGTTTTAAGATGGTACAGAAGAAATGTATGAGGCAGTTTATAATGAGTTTAACTGATCTAAATTCACCTTGTATCTGACAGGCAGATTTCAGATTGGATATCAAGAAAAGGTTCTTCACTGAGAAGTGTCTGGGCTCTGGGACAGGCTGCCCAGGGCAGTGGTCACAGCACCGAGCCTGCCGGAGTTCAAGAAGTGTTTGGACAACGCTCTCAGACACAGGGTCTGATTTTTGGGTGGTCCTGCGTGGAGTTGAGCTCAATTATCCTTGTGGGTCCTTTCCAACTTGGGATATCCTATGACCCTGTTGTTCCCCCTCTAACATAAAGGTGATCTGCCTGAAAAAACAGTCCTGAGGGGGTTTCTGTGGTGATACTGATTTTCAGTGTGATTACCTCTCCACTTTGACTGGCGCTGCAAATATTAGTACCAGCATGAGGCACCTGGAAAGGACTGCACTCTTCAGCAACCAAACAGACCTTAGGAGGCTCAGGTCAGGTAGGGCAATTGCAAAAACACACACGTAAGCACAAGAAGTGGTAAGTGAAACAAAGAGGGAGAACCATCATACACATCTAGACAACACCCATCTTTCAAGGAACTCACGATAAACAACTTGACATGTTTCATACAGGTTTGGATTCAGGACACAGTAATTTCAACTTTGAAATCAATTTTTGACTTAAATTCATTTTTGGTCCACTTTCATTTCATTTGAAATCAGGGCTGGCTAGACTAATCTGCAGCCTTCTATCAGACATGTATCAAAACTTCCCTTTGCGCACTGATCCATCTCTTTCCTCATATTAAGCTTGGTTATCTTTCAGATTTTAAAACCTAAACATCACCATGAGTCATTCTGCACTCAATCTATTTGTTAAAATTCTCTTCTTCAAGCAAAGACAATAGTGTAAACTGTGGAAGAGTCAGATTACATTCCAGCTGATGCTTGTAAAAATACATCAAAGGTATGTGCCTATGTTTTAAGGATACCTCTTCTGCTTAAACAAACAAACAAAAAAATCATTCTGATGAATTCTGTGCCAGCTATACTTTATATCTGCTCTGTTCAAGACCTGCAACAGTGTCCAGAAGTATATCCAACTTAACAGAGCATTAAATGTTAATCATAGTAATATCTTTACTTGCATAACTCTCAGATTTAGAAATAAGTGTGTTTACTTTGTTGAATACCACCCTACTATTGGGAGAACTTGTATCCTCTTCTTCTTCATGAGTATTCCTCTACTTCTGACCATTAAATTACTGTATGAAATCATTGTTGAAAGTCTTATCAAGATGACAACAGCCTCTGCTTTTTCATGCAAGTCAAAAAGAAGAAATTTTTATAGAAGCAATGTTTATGATAGGTGAGAACAAGTACAGCCTGCCCTGGCAATTTATACTGTTCTTTTTTTAAATGACTCCTTCATAATGCAATCTCTGAAGTGAGGAGGTGGGAAAACTTTTTTTTTTTCTTCAGATTTATAGTCAAAAGACTTGCAATGTTACGTGCACAGAACAGAAAAAAAGTGATAGAGAAAAATGCATCAGTACTTTGCTCAAACTCTTGTAGCTGCCAGGTGACAGTAAATTATGGCTACTCAAGGTATACCAAGGCGTGCTTTCCATCATAACAAGTTCGCACATCCAGCTATTTTTTTAAAGTGGTTAAAAAAGTATTAATTACTGAAACAGTAACTGCTGGACAATTAAATATATTCATTGTTCATTAACTACAGCTTTTCCTGATCATAGGCTGCTCACAGACAGCTGTTTTATCCTTACGGAAATGAGAGATTGAGTTTTCTGCCTCTCTCCAAGCCATACAGGGTGGAAGGAGACTGCTCACCTGCCTGAAAAAGGCAGAGGCACCAGTGGCAGCCTGTGCTCCACTACATGCTCAGTACTTTACACACACTAAGCCAGGCAGCAAATTAATGTATCCACTGCTCTGTTGCTCAAAGAGGAATAGAGAAGTGTTCATTCAAATAGTTGAATGTTTCCTTTGCAGTAATTATTCATTATTCAGCGATGAAGCCTGAGGCCTTATTTCGTTACGCTTACCCTGTAAGCAAAGTAACTTTTAATGAAATTATCCGTTCCCAAGGAGGTGCTTCTCCACCACATTCCTTGGTGTTACACTCCCATTCTTATCACGAAAAACCACACGGATGTGTAATGCCAACTTATAGACATCAAAATAAGTCACAAGAAGACTATGGATAAATACAGATAAGCCAGAATTCCTCGAATTTTATTTTATCTAATGTTACGTGGCCAAGGGGAGAGCAAGGAATTTCTTTGCTTAGACATCAGTAGGGCTTTTGACACACGCACTCTCACAGTATCACTGTAGCCAAACTGGAGGGATGTGGTTTGGATAGGTAGATTATAAGGAAGCCAGTTTTCCACCAAGACTACTGAACTCCTAAGTGTTGTGATCAGCAGTGTTAAGTCCAAGTGGCAGTCAGTTACTCGTGGTGGTTCTCAGGATTGACAGCAGGGCCAGTACTCCTAATGTTCTCATTAATTACCTATTCACACTTAACGACCTAATCACCGTATCAAGTTTGTGGGCAATACCCAACTGGGGGAAGCGGTCAATATGCTCAGTGCTAGGATGTCCGATTCAGAGGGAGCTCAACAGGTGGGAGGGGCAGGCTGATGCACAGCTCCTCAGGAACTTCAACAAAAGCAAAGGGCAACGCCCCACACCTGAAAAAGAAGAAACTCCTACAACAACAGTACAGGGTGAGGGCTGACTGAATACAAAGCAGCTTTGGTCTGAGGATCCTTTTTAAACTTTCTGGCACACTGAATGTGATTCAGCAGTGGATCCTTTTGCCTAACATTGCACTATACTAAAAAGAGTCTAGGTATCAGGACATGTTATATCACTTATTCACCTCTCTTTGGCTCTGCAGAATGATTGTCAAATTTGGGTCTACACAGAAGGCATTAACATTCTGGAGAAAGAAGAGTGGAAGGCCACCAAGATGATTTATAGGCACACGGCATGAGAAGCTGAGCTTGATATTTGTTCAGTCTCAAGCAGAGAGGGCTAAGGCGGGGCCTTGATGCTATCTTCAGCTACTTAATGCAGATTATAGAAAAGACAAAGCTAGACTCTTCTTGGATGTGCACAGCAAAAGGATGAGGGGCAGTGGACAGGTATTTATAATGCTACTGGATATGCCCCAGAGTAACTGTATCTAATAGCTGGCCCTGCTTTGAGCTGGGGGTTGAATTAGCTAATCTCCAGACCTCCCACTGAGCCTAAATTCTTCTAGGATACCATCCTTGCAGACAGGCAGTTTGCGTGCCCAAACCAGCATGGAATTGTGCCCTGTGCAGATTAATGTGCAGGTGCCCAAGTAAACAATTCTTCCTCTCTCACTGAAGGGTTTCTTGCTGTGCATTTGTATTTGGGGTGAAAAGGATTCTACAAATACAAAACAAATTAAAAATACATGCAAATACAGTGAGGATAGCTTTAAAAGAACGCAAGTTCACAGCATTAAAAGAAAAAAAAAAAGTAGTTTTCAGGCAAAGTTATTTCCTGAAAAGAAAGCCTAGTTGTGAATTGCTGTTATTTTAAGGACTACTTCACAAAACAACATCAGCTCCAGCGCACAATAGTTTTGTTACCAAAAAAGCCCTCAGGTAAATTCATAACAACTTAACTCAGAAGCCTGTAAATTGTCTCCTCCCCCCTTAGCAAGATCACTGTTAACTACTTAGCAAAGATTCATTAAGGGTATCAAATCCGATTATTTTCAGAAGGGCTACCTGCAATGTGTCAGTACTATTTTCACATCTTTTTCATTTTCAGACAAATGTACTGAGACTACTAATTACGCAATGGTTTTCCTATGTGCTCATTTGAAACCAGACCTGCAGCATCTGAAAAAAACACACCTGTATTTGCTCCATTTCTAAAATCAACCAGTAAAGAAAATGCAGCAACAGAGATTACAGCATTCTGAGATTTGATTTTCTGTTTTAAGTCCTTTTAAATGTACTACAGGACCTGAGCCTGACATCTTGAAAATATTACAGATGATGCTGTACTTGCCTACAACTGTAGGCAGAAGATTATCTACAGATATGAAGACAATTGAGTAAATTTTTTTAACACCTGCCAATTGTTGCAAATAATAATTATCTTCAATAAAAGCTTGCAGGACTTGGATTAGTAGACCAATGCAACAACTAATCTGGTTCTGGAACAGTAAATTATTTATTATAGAAAAAAAGAGTGAAACATCTCATCAGTTTACAGCTCTGGAAAGCAAATACCGATAAAAGGAATAAGCAACAATTTTGGGAAGAACAGGAAAGAACTGTTTCACACAAAAGGCAGAGCCAGTTAGTGCTGACTGAACAGCTTTTTGTTTTGCTTTGGTTTTGTGTTGTTTTCTCCTTCTAATAGCGGTGCACACTTACAAGCATTCTGTTTAGTAACTGCTTGTATGGCAAAAGTCCCTTTTGATTTAAGCCTAATAGGCTCCATTTAAAGTTATGGTTGCTGGATATTATTGAATTGCTAGGACAGAAATTCATTACCTCGTAAACTGATCTATATTTTTAATTAATGGACAGGGACTTCGTAGCCAAGGCCGGGGCATTAAACTTTCTGACCTAAAATGTAAGCCTAATGCAGCTGAATAAATAAGATGTCACTATACAGCAGACTGGTATCAGAAGCTACTGCAGTATTTTAGAATACTGCTGCATCAACAGGTTCTTCTGCCCCAGGAGGGAGCCAGTAAAGGCAGCACACAATGATCCCCCCACCTCCTCTGAACAACTGCTGGAGCAAAGCAGAGCTGTTATGTTTCAAGTCAGTGGTTCCTGGAAGGAGGCACGTCTCTGTGTGAGAACACATGAAGCACGAGGCTTTATATGATCTACTCATGTCCTTTGTGCTTCCAACTGCAGGGGAGTGTCTTTCATACACGCACAGGGCCACCAAAGAGATCAGACGGGCTGGGAAGTCAAAGCAAGAAGGACAAAATTAAGCGGCCCGTGCTCTGAAGGTCCAAGAATTCAGATGGGTTAGGCAATAATGCTTTTTTGATACCAGCAGCATGAAAGACTGAAAAGGCAACTGCCTATCACAGCAACCAGGGTGAGCCGAGAGCGGGACAAGCAGCTTCAGGGAGAAAAGACAGTAGGTGAAGAATATAAAAAGCTTCTTCACCTGACACACTTGTTTCGCTGTCACAGTATTTTCATCAACATTTTATATTACTGAAATTTTGCTGAAAGAAACTAAGGAAAACTGAGCTGGAGATGGATGTCACATATTGCAGGGGACTGAAAAGCTGTCAGGAGTGCCTGCCTGTTAAGAAACAGAGAGGGCTATTTAAGTCCAGCAGCCAGAGACAGAAATTAGATCAATTAACCTGATCCTACCACATTTTCTTTGCAAAAATATGAATTGTTTCCTTTCTAGTCGTGAAAAGTAAAACACTTCCTGTTCTGTAATGGACTAAAATTTGGTCTTGGAAATTGGAGAAACACAAAATAAAGAAAAAAAAATTGGTGAAATCAGTGCAGTTTCAAAAACAAGCACTTTAAATTTCTGTTGCAGCACATACTATTTGTCTACAAAAACACCACAGAAAGTTCAACTATCTTCTGAAAATTTACTGTTGAAAATCCGGTGTTAGGCATTTAATGTGAGGCATTAAAGTGTAAATAGAGGATTTCAGACCAGATTTAAGTGCCTGTTTGAATACATTCTTAATCGCAGATTTGCCACTAATGCTCCTGTAACCCCATCAACCTTTTCAAGATTTAAAGCTCATCATAAACATTTATGAAATTCTTTTCACAAGATCACACCAAGGAGGTTTAAAAACACATTAGCATACAAGTACAACAACAAGGGCAAAAACATGTCATAAAACTATCAAAAACACAGCAAATACGGACAGTTAAACTTATTAGCACTTAAATATTGCAAATGAATGTGCATAAATTCACAGTATAACATTACATACAATATAATATATACAACCTTGCTACATCAGCACCCAGCAGAAAGAATACAACAGCGAAGCTGACAACTGCTTTTCTCTAATTCACAGTCCCCATTTTTGCTTGTACCATATGCATGAATTTTTCTGAACAAGTTATAAAAAAAAAAAATGGTACATCTCTAATTGTTGAAGACAAATGAAAATATTGGAAATATTTTAAAAGACAAAAATCCACCAATTATTCTCTGCAAGAAGATTTATTTTAGACATTCACTTCCTTTCTTCTGTTGTTTTTGTAGATTATGCCTGCTTTTTAACAAGCATTTACAGATTATTACAGCTACACAAATATTTAGAAAATCCTGTCTTTGTACTTTACAGACTGAAGGAACACTGCTCAATATTGTGGTCTGGTAATGCTACTTATTTTTAATCTCAATATTATATTAGCATTTACTATAGAATATTTATTTTTAGATTTGAATTCATCTTTAGTAATTGTACTCAAATGTAAATTGCCATTCAAAATGAAAATTTAACAGCATCTTTCTCATTTATGGCACATTTTTTTCTGAATGTGTCAAGATTCAATGAATGTTGTACTTAACAAAAGAAACGTTCTTTCCTGAACTGACAAAATATAAAAAGTAGCCCTGAAAATTCTCTACCAACACATATTGTAATAATATTTTCATATCTGATGTTTAATAATCATTTTCATGCACTTGCACAATACAAGTTTTGGAGTGAAGTAAGTTCAACAGGCACCTTAACTCTAACTCCATGAAGCTGGTGAGGTCGTGCCACAGGCTGCCCAGAGAAGCTGTGGATGCCCCGTCCCTGGAGGTGCTCAGGGCCAGGCTGGATGGGGCTTTGGGCAACCTGGGTTGGTAGGAGGTGTCCCTGCCCATGATGAGGGGGTGGAACTGGGTGGTCTTTAAGATCCCTTCTAACCTGAGCCATTCTGTGATTCTACGATCTGAACTATCAACATCTAGTGGGCTAACCATAACCTCAATATATATAGTCTTCTGAAATGGTGTATTGTTTTAAAAAGAGTCACAAGTTAAAGCTGTTATCTAAAATCTACAGCCAGAGCTATAGCTAAAATAATCTGTTTACCAATGGTAATTCTGAAAGTTATATGCAAGAAATTTTATGCTAGTCATCACGCATGCAGCCTTTAGTCTAGAAATCCAGTCTAGAAATCCAAGCTTTCCAATGACAGTGACATTTTCTGTTTTATCTAAATCAATTTCAATTTTCTTACCTTATTTACCTCCATGATTTCCCTTCTCTCTTCACTAGCAAAACGAAGCTGACTAGCGGCACCACGATCATCGTGCTTGGAGCCATCTTCTTCAACATATGGAATTAGTTGCTGCGAAGACAAGAAACATCAGCTTTAAGAAAAAAAAAAAAAAAAAAAAAAGTGGGGGGGGAAAAAGGATGAGAGAAAAAAAATGAAAACCGGAGATGTATAAATTACTAATATTTTCTCCAAAGGCTCAAACTTCCTGAAAGGAAAGGAATGGAGAAAATCTTTCTTCATCACCTCCAAACCAAAGGCCTAGACCTAAGTCATCTCTCAAGTGCAGGCATAACCCAGTGTGAGCTTTTTAAGATGTTAATCACAGATGATATTTGTATTCTTGAACTCTATAGACTTCCTTTTTAAAATTTACTGTTCTGCACCATGAAATAACACAAAGATGAACTTATCATTACTATCAAGTATTTCAGTGATGTAGAAAACATAATTTATGACTGACTTTACACATGGAGATTAACTACTCAGTTAATACTCGAATTATGACTTGATGTTTTAGTGGGTGTCTGCTTGGCTGTTCTTGAAACCAGGCTCACAGTTACCTAATAGGAGTTTCTCCGTACGGATTTTCCACTGGGATCTCCTCAAGCACATAACACACTGTCTTTTTTGTAAGGTTCTACAAAGCCAACCTTTGATAAAGGATTTTTAAATGAATACTAATGTACATTCCTTTCCATAACAACAAAACTGAAGGATCAGTAAATGAACTAGATACAAAACAAACACATGCTTTGTGTCAAAACATTCCCAAGCTAGCATCTTATTCAAAAAATAATTACAAGCTGTAACATTTTATACGTAACATACATACTCAAAGTCTACAGTCGAAGGTTGATTTTTCTGTCCTGAACTGAAAGAAGCTAAAATTGACAGCAAAATTACACCCTTGTTCACATATGTATGTATTACAGACAAACGAAAGACAAGTAATTCATGCAAATGACCAAGAAGACATTAGCCCAAAAGCCAGGGGATGGGTTGCTCATCAAATACATGTGAACTTGTTGCTTAAGTTGAGGTGTAGTATTATGAAGCCTTCAGCTGTGACCTTCAGCATTCTGAAAACTTACTTTGACATAAGTCACTGAAAATTGAATTCTCTTCTACACGTGCTTTTTGCGGACCATTCTCGTTAAGCTCCTCAAAATGGACAAAAAGTACCATACTAAGCTGTGTCATGAAAACTTGGTAAAGGCTTACAACTTGTTGCATCTCCATACTATAAAGCAAAAGTAGTGTAGCCAGTATGTACTCTTGCAAAAAGCTCCTTCTCTCACTTATGGAAAAATAACATACATCCAGAGCAGACGGAATGTTATCCCCTAAAAGCCTCCCATCTACCAGAAAAGCTAGGAATTCAAACAAAGAACTACAATTAACACGCAAATAAGACAGTTCTCTCTAGAGAGGGAATTCTGTAACGAGATCGGCTTCACAGTAATCTCGTAACTTGTTATGCTGGCTAAAAGGAAGTTGATAAGAATACCTATTAAACTAATAGCACATATTAGTGAAAGAAATACAACATTTTAATATCAATAATAATAGACTAAGGAATATTAGTAGGCACTGATTTTATTGATAGAATGTAAGGACAGAATTCCTTGCTATAAACAAGAAGCAAATAGGAAATAAACGAGAGAGAAAACAAACAAATGTTTTAGGTAGTTTCTCAAGGTGGAGATACCTCATGTAGGTTGTGAAAGGTGTAATGTAAAACTAAGTTTTATAGCCTGGACAGAGGGCTTGCCTTGGGATCTCTACATTAAAATGCAAACTCCTGCACACCATCTGCAGTAAAATGGATAATGTGCAGAAAAATCTATATGCCTGCTATCACATAGCGTATAAGAGTTACAGTAACATACCTTAAACCAATGGTTGAAGCAGGTACCTAATTTTGCAGTTATTATAGACTACTCAGGAAGAAGTGCAGTGACAAACACTGACACTGATTAGCTGCATATCATAGAACAGCTTGGGTGGGAAGAGACCTTAAAGCCCACCCAGTTCCAACCCCCTGCCATGGGCAGGGACACCTCCCACCAGCCCAGGTTGCCCAAGGCCCCATCCAGCCTGGCCTTGAACATCTCCAGGGATGGGGCATCCACAGCTTCTCTGGACAGCCTGTGCCACGGCCTCTCCACCCTCTGAGTGAAGAACTTCCTCCTAATACCTAATCTATACCTACCCTCTTCTAGTTTAAAGCTCTTCCACCTTGTCCTGTGCCACCATATGCAAAGATACATTGGAAATGTAAAGGAAAAAGACAGGTCAAGGAAATATGGATTTATATATTACGCTCATGAGCGTAAGCAACAAAAGCTAAACAAAAGTTCAAAACTACAGGACAAAAGGATCAGTACAAAGGCATTGCACATAAGTATTGTCAGACACTGACTGCTAAAGAATTAGACAGGGAGGCACAGAATAATTGTCTTGTTCACTGTAGTATCATAAGAAGGTTAATAACTGGAAAAAAAGTAAGGAAGAGCAGCATACATCTATTCCACTAGTGAGTCAGGAATCAGTTAAGTGAAAGGGAAAAGCCATTAAATAATTTGACTGATTAAAGAGGAAATTTGTTGATATTCTTCAAAGATAAGGTTAGAATGTCAGTCATTAAACAATATGATTGAGACTATCACTTAAAAGCTGAAATAGAAATTTAAGAAATCAGATCAAGATAAACGATGTGACACTTTCATTCACCCTAACTCATAAAACATGAGGAATCGGGCATTAGCTTCAGAGCAGCAAAGACCAAGTAGATAAAAGGAAAAAGAAGTCGTCCAACTGTTGATAGAAAAACTCTGCTGTGCATAAGGTTATCTACGAGACCTTATAACATAAAGGCTTAAAGGGACTTCTCATTTTCTCTGTGGAGATTCCTTTTCATCCTAGTAATTGGGGAAAATAAAAAATGAAAAGAGCAACCCCAGCATATCCCAACCACATGTGAAAATAAGACAGGTCAAAAGCCTCTAAAGAGGATAACAACTATTAAGCTTTTGCACACAAGTCAATTCTAACAAAGCATGAAAAAGGTGTGGGGTGTTTTGTTCATTTGGTTAGTTTTCAAGGACAAGTTATCTCACTCCCTCACTTGTTGTAAGGTATCCCCATAGTTTCTCTGAAACACACAGCAGTGACCGCTGACAAGGAGATAGTCTAGAACAGTCTGCACAGAATGGACTTAATTATGGACATTATTAATAATAGGGTATGTAGTGAAGGGACTCAAATACAAAACATGAAGTTTAAACGATTGAAACTCAGTTGGCGATCAGAAGTCAATAGAGTAGCCTCTAAGTCCAGGGGCCAGCAGTTAAAGGAATTCACAGTTTTGGCTGATAAAGAGCTGTAAGAACTCAGATCATAAAACAGGCTTTAAGAGTATTACTAGGAACCATAAACATCTTATGCCGGGGGGGGGAACAAATTCTGATTTTACTAGGAAAAGCATTTTTATTAGGAAAAACCTTTGCCCAATCCTACTTACGCATTATGCTGTTAACTTTTCCACCACCACAGCACTTTCAGATCTGGTTCGCATTGGCTCAGAAGGTTAATGATAGCTAGGTGAGGAAACTGTGAAGACACAGGCTGATGGGCAGAGCAAGGGAAAAATAATCCTCATTACTCGGGCCACCAGGAAAGCAGGTGAGGGCTTAAAGCAGACTAAATCAACCTCTTAAAAAAAACATTTTGACCCTTTTTTTCCAAGGGGAAACAAATCTGTGAATGGACAAAGAGGCCTGAGAAAAAAGGCTACAATTTTAAATGAAATTTGATTTCAAAATTGTACCACTTCCAACTGGTAAGAATTGCTGGAACTTTCACACTGACATCTCCATCTTTCAAACAGCTCCTAACAATAAACAGAGTTCAGTCCACGGAAGAATTCCAGTCTCACTTCAAACCTGTTTGCTCCAAGCCTGCTGCAACCCATGAGAAGGGATGACATGCGAAACACAGCGCGGTGACTCTGAGTTGTTATTTGTACATACAGAAAGGTACTTACTTCGATGGGAACGGGATCGAGCCCAGCACAGTTTTCATTACATTTGTCATAGACTAATCTCAGTTTCCTGAAGAGGATGGATAGCTGGCGGAGGTGTTCCTGCAGCTTTCCCAGTCTGTCTTGATACGTTCCAGTGTGATAAGTAACACCATTTGGTAACTTAAAGGAAACAAAACCCAAAAACATTTAAAACATTTAAGTTTCTCTCATAGAAGTTAAATAAACTGAAAATAAATTTGAGGGTTTTTTTGTACATTTTAAAATAAGATAATCACATTATTACCATAAAAATGACTGAAATTTCTCTTGGTTTTTTTTGGTACAGTTCTGTATTTTGTCTGCACATCTCACGTACCAAATCACTGTTCTCAAAGAGCTTCATGTATTCTTCATTTTGGTCACTATCAGGCCCTCTGGAACTTTAAATGACTGCCTTCAAAATATTTAAGCATTGTTGTTACCTGAGTATTACACTCTGTGTGAAGAAACAATTCAATATCTGGTCACAATTCAAACAATCAAAGCAAATACTTATGTGTACCTAAAATAATTACAAAAGGAAACTTCCAAAGACATGAAGATACATAGGGAACAGCAGTGATCACTTGCACATTTATCTCTGAGGCTGAGTGCAAGCACTTCTGCTTTCAACAGAGAAACATGACATGTTTGTACGTTTTCTCAGTAAGTAACCACAATAAGGGTTTCGTCCACTTTAATAACAAAAAGAATGTCACAAAGTTTTAAGTGGAAAACATTATAGACGAATGAAATCACTGATCAATGACAATTCCTCTAAAATGACTCCCCAGAGGTTAATAAAAACACAGAAAAGTAAATGGCATATAAATATGCTTTTCTGTTTTTAAAGGAAAACACAAACACTAAGTGTATTTAGAGCACATTTACTAGGGGCAAAATAAGAAACATTTCTGAACATTCTCCATGTTCCCTCAATATACAGTGGCAAATAAATGTGCTCAGAGCAGCACACACTGCTCCAACCACCACTCTCTTTTCAAAGTGCTATGATTGTAGAATCATTAGGGTTAGAACAGCTCTCCAAGATCATCTGGTCCAACCATCCCCTACCACCAATGTCACCACTAACCCATGTCCCCAAGCACCACGTCCAACCTTTCCTTGAACACCCCCAGGGACGGGGACTCCACCACCTCCCTGGGCAACCCGTCCCAGTGCCTGACTGCTCTTTCTGAGCAGAAATGTCTCCTCATTTCCAACCTGAACCCCACTGCGATCTAGTTATGTATGCTAATACCCTTAGCTATCTCCAAGCACACACACTTGGTAGCAAGGGAACTGAGTACCCCTAAACCACGCGACCCCGGCAGCAGCCGCCTGACCTGCATGTTCCTGAGGAGCTGGAAGATCTCCATGGTTCGGAACACGATGTCCTGCACCGTCTCCTGCCCGATGCGGCACAGCGACGCCGTGTTCACCTCCCGCGCCGCCTGGGCCTGCGCCCCGGAGAAGGCCCCGGGGGGCATCGCTGCCCCCGCCAATGGCGGGGTTGACATCTCGGCCGGCCGGCCCGTCCCACTGCTTAAAATTAAGACGGAACGGTTCAGTTATTAATTAATCCTGTCATAACAAGCCTCAGGGCTCCCCCCCGCCGCCCCGCCCGCGGCCAGGCCGCACACACAGCGCGGGGCCCGCCGAGGCCGCGTTGCCCTGGCAACGCGCAGCCGGAAGCGTTCGGCGGGACCCGGAAGCGCAAAGGAAGTGACGACAAAGGGGGGGGGCGGGGCGAGGGGCGGGGGGCGGCCGTTGGGCTGAGGGGGCGCTGAGGGGGGTCCGAGTGCCCCGGGTGGGGCAGGGGGCGGCGCTGCGGGCGCTCCTCGTGGTTTTTGGGGCAGTTTTGGGGGCAGTTTTTGTGTTTGTCCGGATTCTAGAAATAAATCGTAACCCATGTGTGCCCGCCCGGAGCCTCACAGCTCAGTTTTTGGGGTTGGAAAGTTGGGTCAGAGCCTTCGCACGTCCAGCACCAGAGTCACAAAATGGCTCGGGCTGGGAGACACCTCACAGACTGCCCGGTTCCAGCCCCTGCCATGGGCAGGGACACCTCCACCAGCCCAGGCTGTCCAAAGCCCCATCCAGCCTGGCCTTGAGCACCTCCAGGGATGGGGCATCCACAGCTTCTCTGGGCAGCCTGTGCCAGAGCCTCAGAGAATCACAGAATCATTGAGGCTGGAAAAGACCTCCAAGACCATCTGGTCCAACCACCCTGCTACCACCAATGTCATGTCCCCAAGCACCACATCCAACCTCTCCTTGAACACCCCCAGGGACGGTGACTCCACCACCTCCATGGGCAACCTGTCCCAGTGCCTGACTGAAAAGTCTTTTCTGAGCAGAAATGTCTCCTCATTTCCAACCTGATCCTCCCGTGGTGCAACTTGAGGCCATTCCCTCTGGTCCTATCACTGTGAGAAGAGGCCAACCCCCAGCTCCCCACACCTTCCTTTCAGGTAGCTGCAGAGAGCAATAAGGTCTCCCCTGAGCCTCCTCTTCTCCAGCGTCAAAACACTTCACTAAAATCTAGGTAGACAAGAACCACAGACTTTACCTCATCCCACCCTCTGAGTGAAGAATTTCCTCCTAACTTCTAATCTAAATCTCCCCTCTTTTAGTTTAAAACCATCCCCCCTTGTCCTGTCATTATCTGATTGAGCAAAGAGTTTCTCCCCAACTTTTTTATCAGTCCCCTTCAAGTAGTAAAAAGTTGCAATGAAGTCACCCTGGAGCCTTCTCTTCTCCAGGCTGACCAGCCCCAGCTCTCTCTCTCTCTCTCTCTAATGCTGGCAAGGGTTTGCTCATACCATTTTGATAGGTCACACTGATAAATTATCAGTTGTGTGTTTATAGATGGTATATCTGGACATAGACACACCTACATTAATTTTATGCATCTATATCACTACATCTTTCATTGGTACTCTTGTTAACAGAGAAACAAAATAGGATAGACACCTTCCTCTACCCCAGTACTTACATGGCTATAAAACACTTCTGTGTTGTCTACCCTCTCTGCTTATGCTACACTAACATAGTCAGTACAGTTTCAAAGAGCAGACAATGCTTTCTGTGCAAGAAAAAAGAAACACCCTATAGAAGAAACTGGGCAGGGGTTGTGAGGACCAATAGGTATGAATAGACTATACAGTACCTACTGCTTATTGTCTGTCTTTATAGTAAAAAGCAAATTTCTTCATAAGCAAAATTAGTGTCAAAGTATTTCTTTTTGCAATTGAGGTCTTACCTAAGACTCAGAACGATTTTGACAATAAGTGCCTGAAAATGCCGAAGAGGGCATTTACTGTAGTTGTGCTGTATTAAAACTGATGTCATGAATGATCTTTTGTACAAAATGCATTGCATTTGTAACGCTGTTTAAAAAAAAAAATAAATAAAAAAGAAAAGAATTGACTCATAATACACACCTTTTGTTAAAGCAGTCAAGGAACACTCAGAACCGTACAAACTTGCTGTCAGAGGCATTTTGCTGCAGAAGGCTTTTTTTTTTTCCTCAGAAACAGGTTAATGAGGAGAAACACCACTCTTCCCCACACTGAAGCTTTTTGCTGGCTAAACACTCTTTACAACATGCTCCTTTAGCCAAAGCACATTGTAAATAATTACAAAGTATTTTAACAAAATCTGAACATCAAAAATACAAAAGTGGTTTCTTGAACTGATTGAAAAAAAATTGCTCATAAAAATGAGGGAGATATTTTCAGACAGGAAAAGAATATCCCACTGTGTCTGGCTAGACAACGCTTGGGAAAAGCAGCCCCCAGAGAGTTTCTAAGGGCTTATGTGAGGGCTTGCATCTCGGTTTACTGTACATTAAGGAAATGATGCAAGAACTGTTCAAGAGCTGAGCACAAAGGATAATGTTTTCCTCTTTTGATTGTATGCCCAAGAGCTCTGTTCACACTGCTTAACTTGCTGCTCCAAATCTGATGGCATCTTAAGTTCCCGAGAGCAGTGAGCGGTTCAGACCACCTACTATTCAGGGCTGCCAGACACAGACTCCAGATACCGTCATATACCGCAGTGTGTGACTGCCGCTTACAGTAGGCAGGGGAAATGCAGAGCCAAGTCTGCGTGCGGAGGGTGCTGGAGAATGTTGCTAGGAGGCCTCACGTTCTCCAGTGCCAATTTGTGGAGCCATCTAAGTCTGATTTTTCACTCCCAGACAAAGGAATCTCCTCCTTTCAGATAAGGAACATTTTTTTGTTTGTTTGTTTGGATGAGGAGAAGATGAATAAACATTTTGCTTTCTAAAATAAAATGGTTAAGCTGTCTTGTGTGTCTTCAGTTTGGTCCAAGTGCTTTCATCTGGAAGGAGTCCAGATCAGGCCGTCCATCTTTCGCATCCATTTCAATTTCCGTGGCATCGGTTCAACCAGTGTCTTAGGATGCTTCAGCCTCTGCCAACTATGACACAGTATCAAATCCTTTTCTTCTTTCTTCCTACATGGGGTTGTAGACAAGCTACCAAAAAAAAAAAATAATAATAATAATAACACAGAGCATATGTCTATATGTAATCTAGTCAAGAGAGGTTTAAACTAAATTTGTAATTAAAACTCTTTAAAGAGTAACTAGGTCAGTGTCATGTTCACAATAATAATGGCTTATGATTTTATTATATTTTAAGAGGTTCCAACTCAAACTGTGCGCAGCTCTGAAGTCTGCATGGCTCTGTTCCGTCAAGAAAGCAAAAATCCTCAGTAGTGAGGCAAGAGGAAAACTGTTGTTTTCTTTCAAACAATTTTCTGTAAGTCAGTGCCTGCAAGGCAATTTGAATCACTGTATTTTAAAATAAACAGAACTGGTGGAATTCCTGGACCATCATCTGTTTTCCTTGAATAAAGAAGAGCACGCTCGCTCCCAGGTCCCCTCACAGTATTTCTTAGCAGCCGTGCTTCGATGCTGCTTTGAGGGTGACAGATGGGCTTGGGGGAAATGTGTTAAGCAGGAAAGGACTTTCGTTCTCAGTCCTGTCCCAGTCAGTGTTTATGTGCGGATAGAAGAAGAAATAATAGGACTTTCTGGAACCTTTGCCAACAATAAACAGGCAAGGCATGATTTTGCTGTTACCAGGCTGTGACAGAGAGCAGCACAACACGTAACTTCTTTAGCTTGTTTGTGGCCAACACAGATGGTAAAACTGGGAGGGGTTTAATTCAACAAAGATTGCATTTATAGGCCAAAGGAAACATTTAAGGACTGTGATGAGGTGAGGTGGAGTGGGGATTTGCTTTGTGTGTGTGTGGTTTTTGTTTTGGTTTTGTTTGGTTTTGTTTTGTTTTGCCATGCTGTTGGTTTCCCCACCCAAACAAGTATCTCCATGATCTGCGAAGGCAGCAATTTACAGGAAAGCAAGGCCATCCACAGCACTGCTAGATAGGATGGCATAAATTAAGTCAGACGGGAGCCCCAAGCTTGGAGCACAGGTCAGTACTCCAGGCCTTTGCTCAGAAGAGTCTGTATGCAGCAGTTTTCTGGACGGAGGGCAAGCTGTCAATGGAGCAATTATAACCACCCTGCCATTACGTGCGCCTGTCACACAGCCCTTTGGTGCTGCAGGCAGGAGAAGAACCGCAGGAGATCAATGTGGAAGCCTCCCTGATTGCTTCTTTTCTCCTTCACTCTCTGTATATCCCCTGTGCAAGCTTGTCTGTGTTTGCTATATGTTGTTGGCACCTTCTGCTAAGGCTGAAAGATGCAGGGTAAGCGCCATGGCTCCTGAGTTTAATGCAAGTAGTAACCAACTTAAGTGGTTTGCCATAGGTTGTCCTCTGCATGTTCACAGAGGTAACAATGTGATTAGTAAAACTCTGGATTTCAGAATGGCATTGTGACGTTCCCTTACAGTACAGATACTGTCAGGACCCACATTGCCTGCATAACTCAGTCACATCCCTTTCCCATAATATGAGAACATGGTAAACTTTACAAGCTTTGTCACCTGATAGCTAAATCAGATGAAGTGTGATAGTTCAATGTATATTTGGGGGCTTAAAGCTTGTTTTTTGTTGTTGTTGTTGTCCTTTTGCAGTGAGTCCTGCAGTTCCATTTCTTGAGCCTGGCAGGGGTATTACATCATATGTTCTCTACCTTTCCCAAGTTTTCTGTTTGACCTTCTTTTCAGAAATGTTGCTCCTTTAAACACCATAGAACTTGTTTCATCTTCTCTGTTTTGACGTGAAGATTGTTGAAATAGCTTTCCCCGCGTTTTACATGGTGGCTTATTATGGCTGGTAGTCTGCACTCTCAGTATAATTGTGACAGAAGAAGAAAGAAATTATAGAAAGTGCCTGATATATATTTTTTCCCAGGGTATCCCAATTCAGCACTCTCATTCTTATCATGTTCTTGCCTTTGCAGCCACCCACTTGCTTGTCTCTGGAGACATCTGAGAGTCCCAACATGATCTCGGCATGGTGCCCTTAGGCCCAAGCCCACTAGCTGGTGTCTCCTTTGGTCTCTCACTACCCAGCTCCTCTCCCGCAGCCTCCAGCTGTATCCGTGCTCCAAATGCTGACAGTGCAAATTATTCAAACAAGCATCAAGTTTTTCTTTTTGTCCCAGAGTAGCTGTTGGCTGTGTGTGACTTCTTGTGCTGGACATTCAGCATATTCCCCCAGTCCTATTTTTCCTGAGCAAATGGTGTCTTGTGGGACTAGCTGTTTGGACAAGGAGGCTTTCCAAATTGCAGTTCGTATAAACTGTACGTCTTTATCAGCCAGATGTGCATTAATGATGCCTATGGATGTATTTCCAGCATGCTCGTCTGATGGTTTCTCCTGGGGCTTGCACAAAAACGACTTGGAAATGGAACATTTGCAAAGAAGCGGATGCTGGCAAAAGAAAGCATCACAATGAGATGTAAAATATGTGCACTGTAATTTATACAAGCAACTAGCTTCTGGAAAACTTGACCTCTGTCCAGCAGAGGACAGAAACATATCCAAAGAGACCACCGAAGCAGTGACTGGTACCCAGTGGGACAGAGATGGAGGGACTAATTATATTTTTGCAGCTGTTAAACCAATGCTGGTGACAAACGACTTTGTGGTGGACGGCACAGTAGTTAATACTGGAGAAAAACTAGTGTGCACTGTGGTTTGTCTGCTTAAGTGCTATTAACATTATAAGCAGGCGTGCTGAGGTGTTTTTTTTCTTCAGGGGTCACTGCTAGTATGCAGTTTCCCACTGTCCCTCTGCAGTTGGAGCCACAGTTCCCATCATGGTGTTGACAGACGATAGTCCTGTGACTCATTCCATGGTACAGAGAGATGCTGGGCTCTCTTCTTTCATGAAACACATCCTCGTTGTGCGAGTAGATCCCTTCTGTGCTCTGCATTAGGTGGCTTTTTGTCCTAGACCCTGAAAGACACAGCAGCCTGGGGTTTCTCTCTTATCTGCCTCTATTAATGGTTTATTTCTCTCTCTGACTGCAAACCACTAGTAACAGGTGAAAACTTTCTCTCTGACTTTACAGGAACAAGCCCACACCACTGTCATGTGGGGGTTGCTACCCATCCATCAGCTGACTGCGAAGAATATCTGTATTCCTGAATTACTGTAAGCCTCATCATTTCTTATGTCTGTGGCAAGAGATGTTATCTTTTGCCTGTAACCTCGTTTTTATCAGCAAAATTAATTGTAATTTATTCAGTGTCAATTTGTTTAGATTGTGGTTTCTTTTCCTACAGGTTCTACAACCCATCGTGCATATGAATCAGATATTGCCTGCAAACTCAGATAGCATGTAAAATATGTATGAACAAGATGGTAAGATCAGCCCTTCTAGTGCTACAGCTCTGGTCCCGAGAGTTTTTTGCATTCTGGTCAGTAGTTCCACTATGCATGTAACCATTCATTGAATCATTCTGCCTCTGTTACATCCTCATTTGGACATTCAGTCACGTAACCTATTCATCCCAAGGTGCATTTTGCTCATCTTATTTTCTGATTGGTAGCTTTAGAATAATTTAAACAAACAAACAACAAAAAAATGTGTTATTTAGCAGTGGCAAATACGTTACGGTAGCAGCAGAAGACTCAGGCAGGAGTGTAACCTCATTGTGGTGTGTGAGTACAAAGAACAGTCCCTGTCCTGAACAGTTTGCAATTCAGAGATTGTGTATTTCACAGCAAAGAAGATAAATTAAAAAGGGACCT
The DNA here is from genome assembly GCF_009819795.1 of Aythya fuligula. NCBI lineage: Eukaryota > Metazoa > Chordata > Aves > Anseriformes > Anatidae > Aythya > Aythya fuligula. The sequence goes on along the minus strand of NC_045560.1, from coordinate 145,422,674 downwards.
AAAAGCTTCTGGGTAAGTTGTTTGGAGTGTCCTAATTTACCATGAAAGAAGTCAGCAGTATAGCTGGCAATACAGGAAAAGTTATAAGGACAGGCAGGATATATAGTGCACATCCTGTCCACAAAAACCATCATCTCCCGATGTAAGTCAAATGCCACTTGTGTCTTCCTGATGATATAAGACTGTGTGAACTAGGGAATGGAACAACAGATAGGAAAAAAACATAGCTGGAGGCAGATGTTTGAGCACAAATCAACCCTCCAGGCTGATGCATTGTTGCGGGCTTCCTGGATTGACTCATTGACATTATTTATGCAAAACTTCTGGCCACGTTCCCTCTGTGCAATATTACAAGCAATACATTACAGAACAGGGTGGGGGGATGTCCTATATTTCTCTGTAGTTTTCCATCCTGTTCCTATACAACCTTCTAGATGTATCTTATAATTACTAGAAGCAGTATATTTCTCATAATAGCCTGGCATCTATGTACAACATCTGGCCGTTTTTACTGACTGCCTTCCCAGCTAGTGCAGGCTTGGACAATGGCAAAGCTCATCATCTGCCTGAGCTGTGCTAATTGCATATTAGATTATAGGCTTTTTTCTTGCATGTTGTATATCCTAATTTTGTTATGGAGTGTTGGAAAGTGTTTTGTAACTTAGAGGATATGCTATGTTTGAAACATGTTCAGCAGACTCTATAGGGCTGCAACTGTCCTAATAAATGGTCATCGGTCTGTTCTCCTGGTGCAAGGCCAGTTGGCATGGCCACATGCATGCTACTTGACTCTTAAACTTTGAAAAAGAATAGCAACGTGCGTACTGCCTACTGGGAATGATTGTTGTCTCATGTTAACTTCCAGACTGCTGGGGAAGGAAGTTAGCTGAGCAAGGTAGTCTACTCTTCTTTTTGTAATGCAGTCTCACCAGAAAATATATCCATAATAAGTAATTTTTTAATTTGTTCATACGACTGTTATCTTTGAAATGCAAAATGGGATGGAAGAGGAGAGAGTTATTAAAGAAGAAAGCTCAGAATCTTGTATTCTGTGGCATTTTTAAGAGGATGATGGAGTTTGGTGAAGTTCTTTGGTTTGTTTGTTGTTTCTTTCTTTTTTTTTTTTTTCTTTTTTTTTTTTTTTTTCCTTGATTGTTGTAGGGGCTTTTTAACATGAAATATAGCATGAACAAATGCTGTCTCCAGGAGCTGTGTGAAGTGAGTGAGAAGTCTGGTGTTAGTTCAGTTTCACAAGTTTGTCAGTATCTGGAGCGAGGCTTCTTCCTGGAATGAAGATGATAATTAGTGATCTGAGATCTGAATGTGTTCTGAGGTTACAACTCAAGAAGGCTTATTAGGCGAGTGAGCATACCGTCAGATGCAGCATGACAGCATGAGGGTCTCTGAACATGCTCTGAGTATTCAGAGAATTCCTGCTTTGGGTGGTAAAAGCATACTTTCAGTCATTTGTGAGGACTCGACCACAGACAGTGGCAGTACTTTTGCTGAAAATAACAATGACAAAAGGAAAAAAAAGAGCCTCAGTCACACAGATCTCGAATATCAACCTCTCTGCTGCTTTATCAGGCTGGTGTAGATGAGAAGTACAGTGATGTTCCTTTGATAGGGGCTGCCATTTGCTGTTGAGGATGCTTTAACAGGGACAGCAGAGGAGCTGTCTCAGCCCTAAGAAAACTCTCCTGGCTGCTTCTGTCTTTACAGATATGCAAAAAGCAAGGTTGCAGGCAGACAAATTTCAAGGGTAGTGAGGCAGAGTTCTTTAAAATTACTTGGTGCCATTGTAATGGATTCTGAGAAAATGCAGCAGTTCTAAAATAATGCAATGAACTGTCAAAGAAAAGGAAAAACGGGAAAACACAACCCCCCCACTTGTGTTGAGGCCTACTACCAACTCCTCTGAGGGGGTCTTCGGCTCCAATTCAGAGCTAGATGAAATATTGTCGCTTTAGCGAGTGACGTGATACTGTTTTTATACACACTGGCAATGCTGACAAATCGCCTTACCTCCATCAGTGACTGCTGTGACTGTTGCATTGGGCTGCTGTTGTGGTACACTTCCATCCTTAAGTTGAAAGCAGCCATCATGGGGCCCTCTAGCTCTAATTGCCTGCTTCTTGTAATAACAGGTAGGTTTGATTTGGAGTTTAAAAGACACCATTAAAAAAAAAAAAAAAGTAAAAATAACAACAACAACAAAAAGCATAAATTTAAGTGTTATGCAAAATAACTTTATGCTAGAAGTCAGTGAAGATGCTTCCACCACCTATTTTCAATATCCAGTGAGAAGTGCACATGTGGTGCAACCAGACAGAAGAATTAGTTAGAAAACATATTATTCTTGCTATTTGTTTTTCATTGATTTTTTTTATATCTGAAATTGGAGGAAGATGTATCTTTCTGAAAGTGCTCCTCTTTTGATGTATGATGAGACGAGTAGCTAAAGACAGTCAATGGAACAGAAGCTTTTCATTAAGTGAAAGTTTTTGATGGAAAGTTTCTGGCCAGTGCTAACTGAGTGACAAATCACATAGCTCTTCTCAGTTTGAGAATAAAATGAAGTGAAACAGACCAGAAAGTGGCATCATGAGAAGAAGCTAATTAGTTTGATTGCTCAAGGAAAAAAAAAAAATGAAAAAAGGAAGAAGGAAAAACATGACAAAACAAGCTAACAAAACTCCTTCAAGTGTACTATTTATTGTTCAGGTAGGGATTTGAAATCTCTCATTATAGTGCTCTAAGGGCATTGTTGGCACATGTGGCAAGTACTGTAGCTTAGGGGTAAGAAGTTGGACTTTTAAAATGTTATTTTAACTAGCACTAACCCTTTTGGAAAAGCGTTAGGAAACACCACCCATGTGATTATCAGCTAAAGAAAGGCTCAGACATGAAAACAGGTTTGGGCTCTTGATATGATGCTTGTAACAATAATAGTCCATGCATCACTCTAAGACGAAAGAGATGAAAGAAATATATACCTAGAGGAACAGAAGATACTCTGCAAGGAACAGTACTTTACTGTAGACTTACTTTTGCAGTTTTAATTTCTACAGGTATTATCCTCTCATCATATAAGCTGAGGATCTTCAGAGCCATATGTCTTTATTTCTCATGTGCAGATGCCAAATTACCATATGTAAAAAAATGCATATGTAAATAAAACATAAAAAGGTGATATTTTTCTAATTCAGAAAAATCTGTGAAATCCTTTTTTTGCAGTCTTTACAGGATGAAAGTCTGGATCTAGAAGGAGTGCTTACAGGTAAAAGTCTGTGCCCTGTTGCTGCTCCTCCAGCTAAGATGAAAACAATTTTTAGTTTCATTTAGCAGGATTATAATTTACTGTTATAAGTTCCACGTGGTATAGGAAAATCCTTCTCTTGGACCAGTAAATGCAGTTCTTTCAAGTACTCCTTTTTGTTCTGTCAGCCTGTGCACATCTTCCCATCAAAGACGCAACTCTGCCAGCCCATCTTTCTTCTTCATCCTAATATTAAATGATAGAAATGTATTTAGGGATGCTGCTTCCATTAGTGCCAGAAGTGACAGAGCAAACATACCCTATTAAGAGGGCGTGGGAAGAGGTCCTTCAGCAGCCGATATCTGCTGAGTAATAGCTGCAGGCATGAGGAGAATTAAAAGCTTATCCTCAAGCATGAAAAGAAGAAAACTACAGTGCAAAGGTCAAGTCAGTGTTTCATCATTTGTCATTTAAGTTGAACTGTTGCTTTTTTTTTAAATCCATATCCTCTGATAGCATGAAATGTGGAGATTCTAAGTGACTTATCTTTTGTCTATATGGCAGCGTATGACAGCAGTGGCAGTATCCGGCGATTCATGTCTTCAGGGAAGTGGATAACAGGAGGAAAAATGTATATCGGGGTTGATGGAAATTGTCATGGTTCCACTGACGTCAAAGAGCCAGCTATCAGTGGCAGGGTATATTTACATGAGCCGAGGATCTGTGCCATCCCGTGTTTTATTAACTGACAATCCTGACTGAAAACTAATGAGAGTGACACTTAAAAGATTTGATTCATACAGATTCGAAATGTGAGCTACAGAATTTAAATCTTGGTTTGTGAGACTTCAGAATGCAGGATTGATGAACTTGGTCTAGCTGACAGTAAATAAAGGGCCATTTCTAAGATGTATGTGTGTCTCAGGCGTAACTGAAATTCAGACTGAGAGTAGATTCTTCTTGTATAATCTAGCTAACACAAGCTGAGGGGAAGAACTGTAGCTTGTCAGGCCACCTAAGCACTGATGGGATTCTAATAATGTATGATAGAGAAAAGCCTTTCCCTAATTTTAATTCATTTTTATGATACTTTTGTTTGTGGTTAAAATTCTCCAGAATTAATTAACCCCATAGTTCAGCCTTCCATGACCAACATAGTTTAAAACTTGTAATATATCAGCTAAACTAATTAACACACGCCCAAGCGATATATTTCAGATGTTAATCATATCAAATCCACAGGCTAAATGGGAAAAAAAATGACATTAGGGACAGGCCTACAGCTACTGAAGTAAAGGAAAAGACTTCATTGAGTCATTAATTGTCTAAACATCAGGTCTGAAATAACAATGCTTCTCAGACTCATAATCCCAAAGGGACCAACAATCTTTCATCCTCCCAGAGGAAATATACTGAGGAGTCAGTAGCTTTCTATGCCTAGAAATCTGTGTTAGATTTTCAGTCTCTTGTGTTGCATATGGACAGTAAAGATCTTACGGGAAAATTGCAGTTTAGTTCATCCAACCTGTTTTTCTCCAGATTTTTATCTACATATATATACCCCACTTATGTTTTTTTCGTTGGTGCTCTAGGTTTGCAACACAGGGAGAACATGGGAACTGTAAACATAACCCAGGAATCCAGGCTGAGGGCAGTGCTGGCGTCTTTTATACTGAAAATATTGAAATAATGCTGTGTAAAAACAGAAGTTAATTAATCTGTTAAATCCCTTTGCAGACCACACTTATATTTGTATAATGTACATATACAGAATTGTTTATTGACTAACAGGTGATCCTGTTGCATCACTTCAGCTGTGCGTCTGTACCATGTTTCCGTTTTTTGAGGAAAATCCAAATTCTGTTTCCATCATCATACAAATGTTTTTCAAGTCTCTTAATGTGAACATAAATGACGGATGCAAATGCACATGGAATATCCAATACGCAGAACTGCACCTGTCTCCCTGCTCTGCACCTATCCCCATTGTTCAGGGCCATAGTAAGTTCAGTGGAAAGCACTAACAGTCTTATTTTTACACGTGGTCTGAAGGAAGAGTCTTACTGGGTTCTTACAGGTTCTTACTGGGATGCTTTTGGCAGATCCTTCTCCTCAACTCCCTCAACTTGACTTCCTGACACATCCAACAGTGGTAGTTAACAGTGTCTCTTTTCTTCTCTTTCTTTGTAACCATCTTCCGTAATCTACTTAAAAACCTTCAGCGACCATTTCGGTGCTAGCAATTCATAAGTCTACCTTTAATGAATCCTTCATCTCAGCTGGTTTTATTGGCTCTGATCCAGGGAAGTACTTAAGCATGTGCTTATCTTTGAGTTTATTGACATTCCAAACTCAGGCCAGCATCACACTTTGGAGAGCTGTCAAAATAATAACTAATTTTATTTCTGAAATTGCTGTGCTTTGTGCTGTAAGGTTGACACGAAAATCGGATTAGTATTGACCCTTCTAAATAAGGGATGTTAGAAAGTCATTCGGCACATAAGTGATTTCTGAAAAATTGAAGAAACAGACACCACAAATAAATTTTAAATCAGTTATATGCAGCTGAATGTCACATCTTAATAATGTATCCAACACGCAAATCTACATCCAGGAGAGTGAGCTTATGAAAGCATATGAACCTTGTAAGATGTATTATTACAAATGCTGTACCGCACATTATATTTTTGTAGGTATGTATCTGTACCTGTAAATGCCCGTGTATCCCTCTGAAAAGTGTACAGTCATCTGTATACAGGTATACCCAGTCATCTGCATATTGTAAATCATTATATGCAAAATATAGATGAAAAAAAAAATGATTCTCTCTGACCCCTTAAGTATTTTAACTATTTGACTAGAATTCTGAGAATCATTTGAACAAGACTGTTTGCCCATCTGTTTTCACACTAGAATGATAGCAACTCATGTCTTGTCTTGTCTGATGGTTATTTAGTAAATGTCAGCAGTATAATTGGTCTGTAGCAATTGTGCTGCTGCTGATAATGTTCCCTATACATGTATATGCCATGAGACGATGCCAATATATGCTGGTGTGTTTCTAATGGGGAGAACATTTTCAGAATGAACTTCACTGAAGTGTTCTTTAGCTAAAGGAGAAAGTAGAAGTAGAAAATAACTTCGAATGAAATGTTCCTTAGGCAGAGATGTGATCCTGATTTGACCATATATGGCAAGACCTAAATTTGAGCACAGCCTTCATATGAGCGTGAGAGCCAGGAACAGATTGGCTTCCTGGCGAAAAGCGAGTGAATTGCTTCAGCAGCCTCTCCTCATTATGTTGTTCCTGATGCCTTCAACTTTGTTATAGTGATAATTGCTGCTTCTGGATCTCTACATCTTCTCAACACTGGATCAAGACTAGAGGTCAGCTCAGGCCAAAACGCCTGGGGCTTATGATCGTGGGGATGTTGAAAGCAGGATCTGAACTGGAAGAACCTTCTTCCCTACCATTTGATTTAAAGGATGAACCAAATACTAGTGGGGAAATTTAATCTGTGGTGGATAAATCCAAATCATTTTGGATCTGTTCTTAGAAAATGGCATGTGACTAGTGACTTACATGTGTATTTCTGAATTCTGGAAATTTGAAACTGGATATGGGGTGTAGATTTGATTTTTGTATTTACCTTAATCTTAATTCTCGCTGGAATCAAAAATTTAAATTCTGAACATTCAGAGCTTTGCAGCTTTCTCCTTCTCAAAGTCTCAAGAAGTCAAGAAGAGGAAGCATCAGCCTGGAAGGCAAAACTGATCAGAGACACAGCTGAACAGTTTGCAGGGCAAGCAATTGCACGTACTTGATGCTGAATCTATACTGTGATAATAACAAATTCAGCAAATATGAAATATTTGTGGAATATACACTTAACATAGGCCAAATTAAAAGGCTATTGAAAATCATTCTCAAGTAAGCTTCCTGCTGGCTAGTAGGGCAAAGCTGGGTGGATGTGGTGACTGCTGGCACGTCTCTCCACTGCCACTGGAGGATGGATGTGTCCTTCTCTGGCCTGACGTTTGACAAGGGCTGAAATGGTGCTACAACCTTTCCTGCAACAGAGGTACACATAGTCCCTCTTTTATCTGACTGTGCACTCTTCAAACACAGAATGAGAGTGTTATAACATTTTATACCCTGAACAGAGACAGCTGGTAACAGATGGAAGAAGGGCATCGTTGTTTTTACCATATTAAAGCTCTGGGATGGAGAGTGGGTAGTGATAGGATTTCCTTATAAATATTAGTCATCTGAAAGCTGTGGTGTGCAGACGAAGCCTGTTGTCCAGACTTTCCCATCAGCCACAGGAGTGTGAAAGGCAGTGACAGAGAATGATGTCCCCAGGAGTGTTGGAGATGCTTCTCTGAAGAGCTTGGAGTGGACAGCTGAGCCAGGAAGGCAAAACCCATTCCCAAATCTACAGGAAGAGTCTGAGGCTTCTGGTTGAAAATTGGAAGCAGATGTCCAAAGTCTAGTGCCCTAAGTGCAGCAGTGTTCTTTATTTATAAAGATGAATGTTAGGTGATGAAGAAGCATGGGAGGAGGGAAGTCCCCTGCTGAGGCAAAACTGAGAGTCATCAGTTAGATCTGGAGCTTATTCCTGAGAAATCAGCTCCATTTCAAAGGGTTGAAATGCATCTGAAGGCTGTAGAGAATGTAAAGAAGTGAAAATGTGGCTGTGAGGCAGCCAAAGTGTGATTAGTTAGCAGACAAGCAGGTTCTAATTGCAGTGGAGAGCTGAATGTGACAAAACAGACCGTCCCCCTCATCTTGCAGAGATGGCCTACTGTGCTGTGTGGCGATGGCAGTGAAGGGAGTCTCATTTAAAATAAGAGAAATTGGGAAGCAGTCTCTTTGTGGGTCTGACTGATGAAGCCACACAGAAAGTAAGACCTCCTCTAAGGGGGATTAGTGATTCAAACACAAGACTTGCTGTCCTCCAAAGGACTGCAAAGGTGAAAGGCCATCATACCGAAGAAAAAAATGACACTTTGGTACTTTGTCTTTGTTCTCGGGATGAATTGCAGGCAAGGGAAAGGACAGTAAAGATGTCAAAGAAAAAAGACAGTGAAAGAGTAAGAAAAGGAAAAGAATTGTAAAACCATTTAAGCTCATTTATGGTGAGATGGAACCTACTTATAGAAATGTCTATGGCAACCCTCTTTAATCTGAAAATTTGTATGCTCCTGCATGAGCTGAAATTAACAGAACTTGTATCTGAGTGGGATTTGATTTTTATGCAGGGACATTTTATTTTATTAATTTTGTTCTCTTTTCTGGCACTGACTACCCTGCCATACACTTGAATTATATTTTACTTTCTGTGAAATAACTTCCTCACTGCTTGTACCATAGATGTTCCCCTTTACAAAACAGCTGATGGTCCCTATGTGCAGCATGGATACATGCATGGGTCCTTGGGTTCTGCCCAGTGTCCTGAAACACAGCGTTCCCTTCACAGTGGGTCACCAACAGCTCTTTCCAACTCACCACTTACAACTCACACAAGGACTTCACTTCAAGGTGCCCACTGTGGTCTTCACAGCCATTGCAAGTCTTTCACTTCTATTCTAGTGTAAGAAAAGGAGATTGTGTCTAAATTACTCAGACATTAAAAAACAATATTTTCAAGGAGGTGATCAAGAACACAGTGGAATTCATATTATAGAGTCCGTGTGCATACAAGGAAAAAACAATATGCCAACAAAACTGCTTCAATACAACTGAGATGCAGAGACTATTGACCTTAGTCACCTCACTGAGTTTGAGGACACGAGGATCTTGTTTTTATCAGTGTTGTCACCCATATCTTGTCCAGCCTTTGTTTCACTTCCCCCATCTTGTCCCCCAAAAAGCTTAATGTCTCTCAAGGATATCTTAAGGTCACTAATGATATGGTTTGATCGAACTATAATATACCCAACCTGAAGTCTCTTTCAGGGAGTGCCGAATGCTCCTTTAAACATACCTGCATTTTGTGAAAAATACCAGTGGCCAGAGATCCTGAAATCAAGTACTTCTAAAAGCTGAGTCACCTTTGACAGTTCTGCCCTTAGTCCACTGGCTTCGGGAATTTGAAACAGCATGTCTGAGTCATTGGATACCAAACATGCTATTTAGCATGTTTACATTATTTAACCTGGCAAAAGCCTACACGCTCCTTGCATCTCCTGCCTTCCGTCTCCCTGCAGTGCACTTTCAGTCCTGGTCAGGTAAGGGATTCAGTTTCCATTCCCATGCTGCCTGTATTGACAGATTATTTCAGATGCAAGAGACGAAGAAAAGGGAACAGGAATTCAGAGAAGCAGCTTGGAACAGCAAGAGATGCATATTGCCAAAAGCCCAATCTATCACCATCAGCATCACTGAATCCAACATCTTTCTGCACTTTCGAATCATCATGGGCTTTATAGATCCCTCCTTCCCCCAGCTTCTAAATCTCTTTGTTGTCCTGTATCTTTTTTCTTTCTAGTGGATATTATTTTCTTGGGTTTCTCTTTGCTTCCACGCATATTTTTATGCAGTCAGAAAAGATGTTTTGTCACCTGCATCTAAGCTGCCAAATGAAACTGGCTGGCAAGCGCACATTAGGCCAGGAATCTGCAAGCTTCACTGGCTGCTAATAAAGTGGTGGATTGATGTTGAGATAGCCTGTCTTTTAAGTCCCTATATATAGAGCCAACCTTGTTAGCCTTATTATTTATTTATATTGTAGCATGGGTATATGTAGCACTTTACTAACAAAGAGGGGATGAAGTCCCTACACTGAGACACTTAGAGTCTAATTTAGATTGCTGTGATGTGTAAAAGATTAGGGAACGAACACATGCAAGCAAATAGCACTGAGGAGGAACTGAGTCACGGAAGGGTCCATGAAAGCAGTGGAGTTTTAACACTGATGGCTTTAAGGACATGCTTCATGGTGACTGTGGGTAAAGTCTTTGTACTGCAGCTCCAGAAAGCTGAATTCAGCAGCTGAGTCTTCACCAGATTTCCCCTTCAAGACATTTGGGGTTTAACAGTGCATAGCGTGAACTGCTGTTCTGCTTCAAAATAAGATCTTAACTATGTGCTTAGTTTTAACTTTTGGCATCTTGACTTCATTGGACCTGCGCCACCTTACATCAGCTGAGGACCTGTCCCTAAAAAAAAAAAACAAACAAAACAAAACAGAAAAAACACTAACTTTCTACCTTAGCTGGTTTTGGAAGAGACATCTGCAAACATTTATGCTGTTTTGTCTGATGTCACCAGGGTTGATTTGTTCTTTAGCTGGCACCTTGCGTACAATTCCCAGGAGAGAGATGGCAGAGAGTAAATCAGTGTTAGCATACTTAATGCTTTTCAGCCTTAGAGTGCATTTTCTTCTGTTATTGTACAAGACACACAAACAACTTCAATTCTTTGTGTGTGTTTTGTGTGTGTATGTGTTGGTTTTGTTGTTGTTGTTTGTTTGTGGTTTTTTGTTTTTTATTTATTTATTTTTTTCTCTTGACTTGTTGACAAAGCAATGAGCCAGCTCTAACACGGATCTCTAAGGTATGCAAACACTCTTTTCAGCAGGCGAAGGCTTCGTTTATGACAACCTGTTATTCTTATCCCATTGTTCCACTTTCTGCCTTATCTGTTGATGCCTCTTTCTTCACGTTAGACGTTCATTGCTGGTGGGCTGTGTTATCAAGTGCTCTAGGACATCTTAGCTAAGGGATGCATCTCTCCTGAGTAGCATGTCAGAGAGATCTTCAAAGAAGTCTTAACAAAGGATGCATTTGAAGGCAAGAGAAGCCTGGCTATTTTAACTATTCTTCCTTTTGATCTCTGAAAGTAGATTGTGAGTGTGACTGCTCTGTATTTTCCTGTCGGGTCCCTTGACTCTTTTTCTAAAAGGTTATGTTAGTTACTTTCTAGTCCAAAGGGACCCTTTCCTGTACTAAACGCATTTCTGAAAATGTCAGCTGAAACTCCCCCGCCTTCTATTGTTTGTTTTTAATATTCTCAGTTTCATATTACCTGAATCTTAGCACACCATTGGTTTTCAGATCTTTCCAACTTTGGAGAGAAGTTTGGTGCTATTGAATGTCTTATTTGTCCTTATCACTTCGCGGTCTGACACAGGCAGGGTTTCACCTTTTGTATTTCAGAACACAGCTTATCACTTCATTACTACTGTTATTGTACACTTTCCTACAGCTTCCGCTGCCCCTGTGCAACAAACAGGCTCAAAAATCTGTGTGCCAAGCTTTTGTTCTCTTTCTGCTCTCCGTATTCTTTGGTTTAGTTTTCGCTGCTTTAATTAAAAAGTAACAACAACCCATCACTTTAATTCTGTCTCAAGGTAGACTGAAATAGAACTTATTGTTTAATACTCGGAAGCAGAATCAGCTTCCTTTCAGTTTTAGTGCCTGTTGTCTATAAATTGCCTGCTGTTGTTAAATTAGCATAACTAGAGCTTTACAGGAACTGAATTTCTGCAGATTTTAATTCTTCCTTTGAAATCTGAATAAAACAAAATGGCAAATTGAGAAGAAGCAATCCATGAATAAAAAGATTGCCTTTTTGGTCAGCTGACACATTTCTTTCCACTAAAATCAGAAATTTAATGTCAGTTTTGACTTCCTTAATTCTCTAGAAATAGAAGATAAAATGCATTTAAAGATCAAAGTGGTTTGAAAAGGAGTACTAACGCATTTATTGCTCCAAAAGGGAAAAGTTCAATGTTTATGTTGTATCCAGGCTTCTCTTTTTTCTTAATTGCACCATCTGGTCTAATGAAATATCTTCTTACAAACTGATTCAGTGATGGATATGGGTAATATATATATTTAAAAATCCAAACTAGTATGCTGTTTATAAAACTGTTACAGTTTTCTCTCAGTGATAATTAGAATGACTAGTGTTAAGAAAGGTGAGAAAGAGATGGATTTCTTAGGAGATACATGGGTGTTAGAGAGGGATGCTGTACCAGAATGTGGGAACTTCAGAATTAAGACTAAAATGGCTGTAGGGATACAAGGAAATGTGTTTGCTTCAATAAAAACTAAATACTAATGTGGATTTCTTGTCAAGTCTTTTTATTAACCATTTTCAGGATGGTTGGTTATAGTGTCTGATGGGAAAATCTCTTGATGGCTGTAATCTGCCACTTTGCTGTAGTCAAGTGCTTCTCTGGGACTGCTCAGTTCCATTTCTGCCTGCTTCAGACATCAGAGACAACATATCAGCAATCTACATGGGTGATGTGGTTAATCCATCCAGAAGGGAGCTGAGAGAGATGGGAGTAATTTTAATGAAAGATTATTATTCATAATAAAAGTAAAAGCTGTTCATTCTTTTTATTAGGGCTTTCCAGTCAACCTGGAGCTGACTCCTAGTTCAGTAAGATATAATAGTGACTGGTTTGCACAGTTGAAATTAGAGAGACACACATGGAAAAATCAATGTGTAAAAATTAAACGTTGTATGAGAATTGGCTTCTTTGTTTGGGGACAGTTATAGCCTGTGCTTCTTTGCATATATATGTTTGCAGGGGAAAAAAAAATGAGGAGGAGGGAGGAACAGTGATGTTTTTACTTCACCATGGAGGTTTTGACATACTCCCAAAATGACAGCATAGATGAAAGGTGGACTGATACAAGCATGATTTCTAGTACTCAGTGCAGCTCTGCATGGTGTAACCAAAGAGCAGAGGGTGTCTGTTTTAATCCAGGTAGCCTTGGGTTTACAGCTTGTAAATTAGAGTCTTTACCTGTATCATGAAGTTGGGTGTGCATTAGTTAATATCTTGAAGGCATTTTGAAGTACCAGCATTCCCAATGCCTTAAATTAGGAATGGTTTCACTATTGCAGCTTCATTTTATATCATTTTATTTAATTCCCATTCAGTCATTTTCAAAGAGAAGACATTCCCAAACGGAAATACTTAAACCAGCAGGTTCACTTCTGGGGCTGTGCAACAGCATTTTTCCACGTACTGCCGAGCAGCCAGCACAGGGGATGGACACTGCAGGAGCTGGAAGTGTCTGTGCCAGGAAGAGCCTAACACCGGAAAGTCGCTGTACAGAAAATTAGAAGTGTCTTCACTGAAAGGAAAATTAGGATCTTATTTAACAAAAGTCACCAACAGCTACTGAGTATCTCAATTTGAAAGGCTCTACCAAGTTTTAAGAGGACCCCCCAGCACACATTTTAAATAATGCCAAAAGCAAGGGCTCTGCCATTGTCTCAGTGATCTCTGAATTTCTATCCAATCCAAAAGCATCACATTCATCTAGTAAAATGAAGATATTTTTACTTCATCAGTCTCAGAAAATTATCTTACAATTTCCATGTTTGTTGTTACATGAAATATGCTCACTTGTGTGATATGTAGGAATGTTAGAATACATTGTTCATGAAATATGATTCTTTCTATTTTAGTTCAAGCCTGAGTTTTATCCTTATGGCCCACAGTGTGGGAAACTGTTACACATATATACAGCAGAGTCTGTTTCCAAGCTTGAAGGCCTAGAAGAAACAAACCAAGCCAACCAGCCAAACACATGTTTTCAAGTATTAAAAAGAAATGTGTCCAAAGGGAAGGATAGAAATTCTTTACAAGACAAAGGAGCTGCTTCTTCATCCTTGATCTCTCTTTTGAATGTAAAATCTAAGGATGTGAATGGGATGCAATCCAAAGGGGTGACTGCTTTTAGTACAGATGTATCTGAGTTAGTTTTAAATTAGCATGTTTGGATTTGAAAAGCTACTTACCAATTGTTTATTACAAATTTTATCTGACTTTTTGCAGCCAGTACCATTGAGCAAGATGCTGTTTGAGAACCTGAGTACGCTGTTTATTTTGCCCAGTCAGGGAAAACAGCACTATGAGGTACCCTGGCAAGTCCACTAGTCCTTCCTCGGCTGTTCTTCCTCCTCAACCAGTTTGTCCCACTTGTTCCCAGAAGAGTGTGATGAGGTCTCCAGAGCCACCCTGTGTGATGATTTCCAGTGCTTCACTCTATTACAGCATTTTATCTATAGTCTAACCTAAATATCCCTTGTGCCAGTTTGAGCCCATTACTTTTTATGCTATTCGTGGTGAATGAAAAGGGCAGTGTTCTTCCTATAAATTTCTTACATACCTTACAAAACTGTTACTCTGTCTCTTTTCTCTTTTCTCTAGAGATGATCCTCTAAAAGTAACAGAAAGAGAAGTAATAATAGTAATAATAACTACCAAATACTATTCACTGGTAAGTCTTTCCAAGTTATCTACTTTGTATATCTTATGCCCTCACCATGAGATAGAGTAGTAATCTGAATTAAAGTAGAGGTTGCTATCTGATCGTCTTTCCAGAATGTAAATGTCGTTTGCAGTCGAAGAAGAACCCCTACAAGCCAGATTTCCCCAGCATCCTGTCCATCCGGGCAGGGAGAGCCTTTGTTTCTGTCCTGGTGGAAATGCCTCGAGAACAGCGAGATGCGAGTGCCACCTGGTGCTCGCACTGCTGCCTGGCAAGGCAACAGAAATGCCACAAGAGCTACAAAGGATGTGGAACTTTCTGCAAACCACCAAACAGGCTAAGACAATTAATAAAAACAATTTCCCTAAAGCAACGTCTAAGAAAAGCTCATTACTGTCAAGAAGTCCAAGCACAGAGTTCGTTTTTTAATCTTTTCTTTTAGTGGCAGGAGCTACCTCTTCTTCGTGACCCAAACTCTGAAAGACTTTTCAGTGAGATAAACATTTTCCTACCTGTTTTGAAGTCAGTATGAGACACAGACATTTAAGCTTTGAAACAAAGAAAGTCTTTAGGAATAATCTCTGCCTCCCACTCTCTGATGTCAAGATCCTATTTTAAATGAAGTTGACTCGGCACCAATTAAGCAAGCAAACAGCTGAGCACTATGAGAATTGTTCTGAACTTTATCATCTGTCTCAAGTAGAGCAGAAAACTTCTAAGAGGTTTGATTTGGTCTGGCAAATTACAGAACATCCATGTTTTCGAGCTTCACCTGGAGGGTCACGGGTAAGTCACGCTTAATACCTGGTGGGCAACTTCCACCAGCAGTTTCTAGAGGAGAATAAATTACTGTTGCTATTGACAACACTCGAGCAGGGGAATTGTAAATGTAAGTAGAGCTGGCCAATAATTTCTATCAGAAAATGCTGATTTGAGGATATAAAAATGCTAATTGGATGTATTGGTTGCTCAATATTTAATGAAAAATATTGAAATATTAAGTTTTGGCAGAGGCAAAATATTTTGTATCAGACTCATCAAAATGCTTACATATAGTTATTTATTAGTAAAGGTTAAGCAAAGGGAAAGAAGACTAACTCAGCAACATTGAGATAATTTACTGAGGAATCTCCTTAGTAATTTTATTTCTATCTTTCTAAAACATTTTTTTAGATGGTTCCTTCCCAAGAAAATCGGAAACGCTGCATCTCTATTCTCATTGCATATGAAAACAAATTCTGAAACACTGATATTTCCCACTGAACGGAAATTTCATCCTCTGATAACCTGCCACTCTGTGACTGCTTGCCACTGATACGATCAGACACACAGTAATAGCATCTATTGCTTATCTCTGTAATCTTTCTGTAAGATCTGTTGATGACTCACAAAATCACAGGATGTTGATCTCAATTAGTTGGGCCAGCTTGCATGACTGTAGTGACATTATCTTGCAGGGAGGGCAAGAAACGTATTCCAGGATTTTTAATATTTTTGTCCATCTATGGAAAATCCAGGTTCTCTACAGCAGAAAACTGGGAAAGTGGGAGTGGTAATTACTGACAGTAACATGGAGAGCTGGGAAATGGATTGCACAAAGCAGTAAAATGGAAGGGAAAACCGCAAGAAATTAAAATGCTGGGCCAGAGAGATAAATAATTGAACTAGCAAAAGAGGAAAGGAGGAACAAGATCATCTTTAAAAGGCCATGGACATTACTATTGTATTATCTAGTAACTCAAAATCTGTTCATGCATTACAGTGTATGAATTTTACATTAGATTTACACAAGTACTTTTTTCTTTTCTTTCTTTCTTTCTTTCTTTTTTTTTTTTTAAACAAAAACAAAAACAATCTCATCCTGCACAGCAGAAATCAGTTGCATTTTTGCTGTTAGATGCATAGAGCAGCTGTCAGGTGGGCCTTAAAGTTTCCTATTCAGCTATCCATCTATTTATGATCTGATTTTTTTTTCTTGGGTGGTCTTTTTGGGACTCAGGAGTTGGACTCGGTGATCCTTGTGGATCCCTTCCAACTGTGATATTCTATGATTCTATGATCTACCTGCACATTCCCTTAGAAGCTGCAGAGTACCTGTTGTCTTGGCACTGACTGACCATCTAGAGCATCCTTGATACAATAAGGTTAACACACAAAAATCTAGGGAATGTCAGGCTTTTAGCCAGGAGCAAGAAAATACCAAATTGCTTGCAACAGGAAAATTACCTGGCCATCAGCTTAATCTTGATGTGCCAGACCATTGTGGCTGCTGTACTTGCCATTTGTTTTATCAGCTAAAAAGAATGTGCAACAGCTGGACATGTCTTCAAAGAAGAAGCTGATGTTGTCATCCCTCTGTCAGTAATTAAAAAAGATTCATTAGTAGGTACTGCCATAGAGAGTGATTTTTGTTATGAAGTGCACAGGGGTACACCTGTGTGAAGGATGTTCCATGGTGATTAATGGAACTAATGGATGTTTGATTGCCTTTGAGTAAGATAGATTTTGTCATGTATCAAAATAATTTGTGACATTTTAGAAGTATCAGAAAGTAAATTGTCTGAAGATAAAGTTATGAAGTAACCCAGGAGTTTAAGACATGATGTGTTTGACAGAGGGTGATCCATTTCCATCTTCTGGAATTGCACTGATTATTCAGGCAGGTGCAGTAGGTAGGAAGCTGGTCTCACTAGCCCTTCCAGCCATATCTCGCAGTTAAGTTGTAACATTCAGTTCATCTGGAGGTATTTGCTTAAATCTGCTTCTCCCTACCTACATGTATATTAGTTATCTGAAGGGTAGCCACTCTGTGCTACTCATCCAGCCTGCAGAGGCACCTGTGGAGGAAAATCAGAGCATCTCTGATGGATTTCTGTTGAATCTCTCAAGAGAATCCCAAGAGAATCTCAAGAGAATCTCTATCAGCTACCTGAGAGCACTGGATGACACTAGTCTTCTGCTTATCACCGGCACATACATTTAGTCAGTAAGAACTCCTGCATGTGCTTTTATGATATTATTTCTACAACAGAAATCAATAGACAATGATTTTTAAATTCTACATGCAAAGGACTGTGGTCTCTTAGCTGGGAACAGTCAGGGATATCCAGCCTGACTGCCCTCTAAACAATAACAATGTCCAATGTCCTCCAAAAAGCACCCCTGTGTAATCTTCTTGTCTCTGGAAATCCCTTGACCTTCCTGATGCCATCTCAGATCTGCCTTTTTCTTCTGCCTCCAAACCTTTGCAGTCCCCCAGGGTAAACTCCTGCTAAAATACCAAGCCACAGCACATCTCTAAAATGAATCCCCCCCTTTCCATCTTAATCCCTGACCTAACTGCTGGTCTTTAGTCATCTCCTATGTTTAAAGTATTTTCTGCAATATCTTATTACCAAAACCTTGTCTCATGCAAAGTTGCCTCACTCAAGGACTGTAGTACATAGGACAATACCTGCTAAATTGTCAGCTGTCTTCTCTTCCCCAGTAGCCCCAAATCATAGCTTCTCCATTTTAATGGCTGTGGAAAAATCAGAGATAAGATGAAAAACTAGTCTTAGTACAGGGAAAGGACTTCTTTCACTTGGATGCTTCCTTACAGAATCACAGAATGTTTGAGGTAGGAAGATGCCTCTGGGGTCCATCTGGTCCAACTCCTGCTCAAGTGGGGACATTCAGAACAGGGTGCCCAGGATGACGTTCAGGCGGATTTTGAGATCTCCAAGGAGGAGACTCCACAACTTCTCTGGGCAACCTGTGCTAGTGCTCCATCACCGGCTGTACTGGGTTTATGTGGCAAGGTTTTGGCAGCAGGGGGCTGCAGACGTGGCCCCTGTGAGAAGAGTCCAGCAGCTGCCCCATGTCAGAGCACAGCCAGCTCCAGCTGCTTCAAAGGGACCTGCCAATAACTGATGTTGTTTGTGCCTCCGTGAGAGCAGATTTAAGAAAAGAGGAAAATAAATAAATAAATAAATAAGACTGCTGTGCAACAGCAGCTGGGAGAGTAAGGAGTGAGAAGCAGCCTTGCAGCCCCCAAGGTGACTGCAGCAGGAGGGCAGGAGGTGCTCCAGGCAGGCAGCAGCAGTTCCCCCGTGGCCTGTGGAGAGTCCCCTGGTGGAGCAGGCTGTCCCCCTGCAGCCCATGGGTCCCACATGGAGCAGATCTCCACGCTGCAGCCCCACCATGGGTGGAGGAGCCCCCGGTGGAGCAGGTGGATGTGGCCTGGAGGAGGCTGCGGCCCATGGAGAGGCCCTGCAGGAGCAGGCCCTGGGCCGGAGCTGCAGCCCATGTAGAGGAGCCCATGCAGGAGCAGGGGGTCTGGGGGGAGCTGCCGCCCACCCGTGGGGGACCCGTGCTGGAGCAGTTTGCTCCTGGGGGATGGACCCCGAGGGATGGAGCCATGTGGGAGCAGTTCCTGAAGAGCTGCTGCCTGTGGGCAGCCCCCGCAGGCTCAGTTCGGGAAGAACGGCATCCCATTGGGAGGGACCCCACAGGGAGCAGAGGCAGAGAGGGACCGTGAGGGAGCAGCGGAGATGAAGAATCAGGGACTGAGAGCAGCCCACATTCCCCGTTCCCCTGCAGCCACTCATGGGGAGGAGGTAGGAGAGGGTGGATGGGGAGAAGGTGGTTTTAATTTGCTTTTTAGTTTGCTTTTAGTTTCACACCGCTCTAGCCTGTTGGTAATAGGTATTATAGGAATTATGTTATTTGTATATAATATATTAATAGGAATTATATTAATCTTCCTACACTGAGTCTGCTTTGCATGACATGATAATTGCTGAATGATCTCCCTGTCCTTGTCTCAACCCTTGAGCCCTCTTCATCATGTTTTCTTCCCCTCTCCCTTTGAGGAGGGGAAGTGAAAGAGTGGTTGTGGTGGAGCTCAACTGCCCAGCTGGGTAAAACCACCACAGTGCACAGCACAGAAATGCTTCCTGGTGTTCAGATGGAACCTCTTCTGTTCTAGCTTATGCCCATGTTGCCTTCAGGGGGCAGTGGCGACCTGGTTCAGGAACGGCACGGCGACCAACCCCAGGCCGCTCGGTCCATCGGCTCACAGACACCAATGTGGTGGATGGCAAATGGCGTTTATTGTCGAGTCACATGGCATTATATACCCGAGGCCCATAGCATCACTTCCGCTTGCTTACATCACAGACCACACGCTGCTGTCCGTCAAGGGACGGGCTCCACCTTTCCATACAGCACGACATCTTCCGGCCGCCAGACCCTAACTACCCACATGCCCATTACCACTTATCCTGTCACTGAGCACTACTACAAAGAGCCTGGCTCCATGTTCTTTGCTCTCTCCCTTCAGGTGCTGATGGGCACTGATGAGATGCCCCCTGGGCCTCCTATTCTCCAGGCTCAATGGTCCCAGCTCTCTGATACTCTTGTAGGAGAGGTGCTCCAGTCCTTTTATCATCCTGGTGGCCCTCCACTGGGTTCTTTCCAGTACTTCCATGTCTCAGTTGTACTTGTTCCCCCTGAACTGGAAACAGTACTTCAGGTGCCTCACCAATGCTGAGTAGAGAGGAAAGATCACCTCCCTCAACCTGCTGGTGATATTTTGCCTAATACAGCCAAGAATACGGTTGGCCTTCTTCGTGGCAAGGGCATATTGGTGTCTTATGGTCAATGTGGTGTCCACCAGGACCTCCAGGACCTTCTGTAGAGCTGCTTTCTGGCTGGGTGGCCCCCAGCATGTCCTGGTGCCTGGGGTTGTTCATCCCCAGGGGCAGGACTCTGCATGTTGTCTGGAACTTCTTGAGGTTCCTATCAGCCTATTTCTCCAGCCTGTCCAAGTCCTTCTGGTTGGCAGCACAAACCCTTGGTGTACCCACCACTCCTCACAGCCTTGTGTCATCTTCAGACTTGCTAAGGGTACACTCTGCTCCATCATCCAGATGGTTAATGAAGATGTTAAACGGGACTGGACCCACTACTGACCCATGATGTATACCACTATTTACTGGCCTTCAACTAGACTGACTCTGTGGCACTCCTCACCACCCTTGGACCTCAGACACACTACCACACCAAATGCACCTATTCCTACCCACTGGTATGGGGAATAAAGAACACTGGGCCCTTACTTCTGCAGTTCATGCTGCACCATGGCTTTATTTGTCAGCAATTTCAGTAGAATACATTTTGTTCTTGTTCTGAATGTGAACATTAAAGTGCTTTTCTTACATAAATAATTGCAGCAAATGGATTTCTTTCACCTTCCTCCCCCTCTTGCTGTCTTGCCCTTAGTACCTTATTTAATATTCAGCTTTGTACTTCTGGCAGCTGGCAACCCCTGGGCCCCAGTGGCTGTGAGGCTGAAACCTGCAGGACTGGAAGGAAGATGTTGTGTCTTTAATTGATCCCTGAAGCAACATGCAGGAATCCAGAGGAGGATATTCTGGTGATTACACAGCTTAAATATTTGATAGCCAGGGTAGGTCTTGGAGAATTGTTTTGTTTTGTTTTGTTTTTAAACAATAAGCAGACAAGTCTGCAAAGTGAGGTTTGGCTCTGAGGGGTGACTAAGCTGTTATCCCATATTCCACATTTTTCTATCTCTGCGGCTTTCCATATTGAGTTTGCACCTGCTTACAAATGCTTCTCCCCCTTCAGTGTTACATCTGACATGAATCAGCCTGAAATCTGAGTATTTGACATCTGGGGTTTTTCTGTCTCCTCAGCAATAAAGTTTATGGGTTACAATCATTTATAACTTGATCTCAATGTGTTGTACATACACGCATGGTTACAGATGCATCACAGCTAGTTTTGTTGAGTGCTGCAGCAATTATCAGATGGAAAGTATTTTTCTTTCTTAGATGTGTCCTTGGGTACACACACAGAGCTGATTTCTGAATAAATGAGCTTGCTCAGGTTTTTAATTGTGGGTTTCATTTTATGGGTCTTTTTTTTTTTTTTTTTTCTTGCACTCCCAGTTTTACTACATTAACTTTGAAAGTGTTTCTCCTGATATGAGAACAGTCAAGCTGAGTATTTCTAACGACCTTAATACTAAAGAAAAGATGCTACTGACTGTGTGACATAAAGATGTCAAATAGATATTAAATGCAGTCATAATAAGTAAGGTTTTATTGTCTGTGTTATTCAGCTGGAACAGAAAGTTACTTGCTGCTTTATAATTAATCAAAATACTTTCCATAAGCTCTCAGGTCTTTAAAAAAACCCTAAAAGAGCCACATATGAGACCAAGAATTAAAAAAAAAAAAAAAAAAAAAAAAGCAACAAAATTTCACTGTGATGTCTTAGGCAGAATGCTTCACAGTAAAAGTGAAAGGAATCACTCCTGTAAACATTTAAGATTAAATAATATTTATTCTGAAATGTCTGAAATGACACATTACATGTATCCCACATATACTATTGCATGTTGTTTAAAACAAATTATCCTTTAAAAAAAAGGAGAAAGCAATTTTACAATGATTTAATATTTTCCATTTCAACTTTCCTGTAGTCCATGCACCTTCCCTGTCTCATGGAGGGTCTGTGAGCACAGCCTGCAGAATGCCATGAAGATTAAGTCAAGGCAGCAGCAAAACTATGCTGAAAACAGTCTGAGTTAGTGTCCCTGCAACAGTAGTAATGAATTAAAAACAGTCATACTGAAAGAAAAACGTTTATGAAATCAAAAAATTCTTTCCATCATTCTTGATGAAGCAGAAATTTTCATTTCACATTAGAAGAGATACATTTGGGGTCTGAAAGTCTTTTTTCTATTTGATTTATAAACTAGAATAAAAATTAAAATATTATTTTTATCAAATAAATATCAATCTTTTACAATTATTGTTTTAATTTTAAATTTAATATTATTTTAAATTTATATTTTATGTTTTCATGCAAACATCTTCCCCCCAAAAAAAAGAAAATTTAGAAAATATTAGTTAGATGGATATATAAATTTATATGCAACACAATATTGCATATAATATTGTATAAAAAACTTTAACTGCACATATATATATATATATATATATATGTATGTTTTCGTTAAGCATTTCTGCTTCACTTCATTTCCCTCTTTGGCCTGTGAATACGATGCAGTGCTGCTAGTTTGGGCCTCCAAAAGGTTTCTATTGCTATGGTACAACACCAGGCAGGTGAAGCTGCAGGCCCACCAGTAAGGAGGTGGCTGGTGCCCTATCTGATGGAGAGGGAAGCAGCCATCCTGGGGCCAGGCCTGAAGGACAACACACAAAATGTGGGATGAGGACATCTGCTCATCCAGACTGAGAAGCTGAAGGGATGGAGCAACACGAGGCTGGGAGTCACAACGTGGAAGCCACCTGCCATCCTGTCACCACGAGGGGTCACAGCCATGCTTGGGCATGGCCAAAATGGCTTTGCAGACACGGAGGTCAGGGATGCTGAAGGTGCAGGATCACCTGTGTTTTGTAGGTGGATGAAGTCATTGTGCTTTCCATCTCCAAATCCTTCTGGAACATCTACTTGGGTTTTGACACCTACAGGAGTGGTATAACTCCTTATGGGTACTGGAGGTCAAATGGCCTTTTCCAACACAACATGCCCTAATCACCACCGGTGTCTCATTATACACCATCATGCTTATAACAGATGTTAGTCGTGTCATTTCTGCTGTTTGCTTTAACAAAACCTTCCCCAACATTTCTGCTGGTCTTGGCCCCATGGCCTTCAAAACGTCTCATGGATATGTGACATGGTAGCTGGAGGCCTTAGGTCGTACTGTAGGTGGTGTTACACTGCCTTTTCACACAGAAACTGATTTTTTGCTATCCACTGAAGCCACCATGGAAAGCTCTGGGCTAGTTGTCCACCATGGCAATACTTGAAGAGTTAAACTCCACAACAGTGGTATAGATATAGTAATTCCAATTAAGGTAATCGCCAGGGAGCAATTGAAGGAGAAATAAAATTGTGGTGTTCTCATTTCCATAAGCAAATGAAAATAATTTAGATGACTTGTATCTAGATGAAGGAGAACGCCCATGTAAAAACTAATTACCCTCTGTGCTAATTACGACAAAGAGGATAAAGAACAAACCTTTTGAAAAATATCCAAAGATATTAAACAGAATTTTATTAATAGATGAAATAAGCTGAAAATGAGAGTTGTGATATATTGTGTTTGGACCTAAATTCAATAAAAATTCTCTCTGGCTTCCGCTTCACAGCAGCCCCATAAAATCAATTTATTATATGAAGCCAGATGGGTCTTTTATTGAACCTGGACCTTATTCATTAAATAAAAGTCATTATCATCAGACGTAAAAGAAACAATACCTGCTGCTTCATGAATCAGTCACTAACCCCATACACTTAACCGATAATGAGAAAGAAAAATATATATTTAAATCAATAAACATACAGTTCATCAAATGTAAGAGCAGGGCCTGTAATACACTCTCTGGTTTAATTTGTTGCTAACCATGAGGTTTGTTTAAATCATAATATCTGCTTTGGCTGCTGAACTTGGATCAACCAACAGCACCAGCCACACTGAGCACGATGGCTCTCGATTTTTCTCATATCATGGCTCCCTGATCCTCTCAAACATGGGAAGAAGAACTGTGTTTGAGATGAGGACTGCAAACAACAAGAAGTGGTACCAAACATAGTTCACCTCTCTGTTTGAAATAGGCTTTGTTATAATTCCCGTGTTGGCAGTGCTTTACCCAAGGGAACAACTTCCACTGACTTCTTAAATCCTTTCTTTACCTCTGACATTGGTCTGGGCAGGACCTGGTGTGAAATAAAATGAGACAAAAAACCAAGGATCCAGATTTTCTCAGGCACAGTTATTCCAGGGAATCAGACCTCAGATAGGTCATGAATAGATTCCAAGGCTTAATAGCATGAGACACATAGGATAAACCAATAGGTAAGTCACACTACCTAACCTAACATTTTGGCAGTGAATGAGAAACGCCCACACATAGTAGAGCTTGTACTTTGTACAGCTTAAAGTGGCACGTTTTGGAGGAAACTGGAGGAAAATGCAGGGAAGATCAACCCAGCCCAGGGGACTGCCTAGGAACATGATGTTTTCAACAGGATTGGGAATGCAATTAACGCTGGGCTAAGTCAGACAAAGAAGAATGTTCCCAGCAGTTTTGATGCTGTTTACACAGGTGTCTTGTACAGATTTTCATATAAGTCACCAAATGGAGTGAATAGACTTCAATTTCAGTGTGTTTTAATATTCAGTATTTTTAATATTAACATATGGAATTATGTTGTTATATTAACATGTTGAATTATGTCATCGTCACCACCATTGATGTGAACCAATGACTTGTGTGAAAGTAATCAATTCAAATCAACACCAGTTACAAGAGCATCATTCAATGCATTAATACTTAAAACCAGAACATGTGTCTTGAAATCTAATTCGCTGTATTCAGCTGGTGTTTCTAGTACCGTGCCTTTCTCCTGCCTCCCTGGAGGAGTTTGTATTTGGGTTGCATCTGTTTAGTTACATCTTGCTGTGTACTTTATAACACACAGAGGATGAAAACTTCTCGCAGTTAAATCACAACTCACTAGAGTGCAGCCTCTAGTTTAAAATCTGATCTGGAAAGTAGGCTTCCCTTTTCAATTTTGTTTCTGTTGGTATTTTTCCCACTGTCTTTCAGGATGATAATAATGATGATTTGTGTTGCCGCTCTACCACTGTGTCAGCTACTCTCTGAACATTGAATAAAAAGGTTTCTCTGCAGGACTTTCCTACTGCTTGTTTATGGGATTTATTCATGGGATAGCAGCAGTGGGATTCCTGCTTGGCAGAAGAGCTGAAGTGCTTATCTGGCGGAGGTGTAAGTTGATTTTTCCTAAAACTTTAAAGCGCTCAGTAGGGTCAGACCCTAAGCACCAGGAGGTAGCCCTGTCCTGTGGTGAGTTCTTTAAAAGCTGACAAAGTAGATTAGTTTAACCACTCACCAGAGGAGTCCCTGATGCCTTCAAAAGAGTGAAATCTCATGGGCTCCACTTCTCATGGCTGCTGAAATGGATGTGCTTTGTACTTGCTAAGCCCTTCCTGGCCTCCACTATCACATTACAACTGGTAAGGTCTTTCTCTGGCACCTGCATTTCTTCCCTGGTGTGAGCTGGATTAGGCCTGACATACCAAATGGTGGTAGGTGCTCTAGGTGAGCTGTGGAAGCAAGCTGTTGATTAATGCTCTGCTGCCCCCGTGCTCCTCTTCCTTTTCCCTTGTTTTCCTCTGACCTTTTGCCAACTTTAGGGTACTGTCCATGCCTGATGACTAAATTTGGTTTCTTGGGTGGCAGAAATAGCTTAAATACTCAGAGTCCTCCTTCAAATCTCCAAAGACTTCATCTGGATCTGTAGGACCTGGATTGTAGGTAATTGGAACCCTTAGGAGTTGAAGCCAACATCACTATTACAGTATGTAAATATATACATGTATATATATATAAATCCTGTACAGTTATTGATAAGTTGTTGAAAAGGACTTGTGCAGAGCAGGGAGGAATGCAGAACAGGCTGGAAGGAATTGGTAATAAAGGGATGCTCCTGAAATCTGTCCCCTTTGGGGTCAGGCATGAGAGGAGGGAGGCCAGAGCCCAGAACTGGCTCCTGACAGCAAGCAAGGACTTCTCTCAAAAGCAGAATAGAACTCAATGTTAAATCACCAGTTCTGAGGATTTTTGTTCTTTAGTGCTCAGAACATAACCTCAAGAAAATTACATAGATTCCTGAGCGTTCTCCTCACCATGAAGTTTACACTAAACCAATACTACATGAGAAATTCGAACAGTCTCCTTCAGCCACTCTAAGAAAAGACATCTGCAACCATGCATTGTTTGCAGGCTGATCCTGGTTTTGTACATTGGGTATTTACCAGGCACAGATGTTGGCTGTGGGTGCTGAGGGGACTTGGGCCCTGCTCCACAGCAGCTTCAAGGTTCAAGCAGGGCTTCAGCAGGAGCAGCAGGTTTGCTGACACAGAGCTCTGGATCTTCCTGATGGACTTTCAGATTTCAAGTGAATGGCAGCCATTGAGAATGAATTTTGGGGTTGTATTTTAGGCTGAGGCAGCTGACATTTGACTGGCTATACTGCATTGCACTTGATGGACAGGTGAATTTGATGGGTGCACAAGAGCAACTATAAACACATAAGCTCATGGTCCACTTGCCTTCAGACCATGCAGCTACCTCATGCGTAGCCTGAAAACAAACTTTCTGAGTGCACTTGACAGCATCCCAACAGGTGTATTTGGCACACAAATGCCATACAACGCAGGTCTTAGCTGTGCCTGCAGCTCAGCTTTCCTATTTGCTGCTAAAACAGCCAACAGCACAGTATTGAAGGCAGCTTTAAGGCAGCACTCACGTTGCAGTGCAAACACATATCTTGCATCCTCATTTGGTTCCCACCTCAAGGCTCTCACCCTGCCATACCCACCTCTCCCTGTCTTTGTCCTCCTGCCTGAGCAAAAGGTAGCTCCTTACCAAGAGGGGGGAAAAGCCTCTGGCTTTGAAGTGTGAAAGCTGAGCATAGCAGGAGCGTTTAAAGCTGGCAGGGCAGTAAGCAGCTCGGTTAATACAGCTGTCATCCCTCTTGTGAAGTACCTGAGACCTGCATAAAGAGCTGGGCATGTTGAAAGGGGTTCTAAATATATCTTGGGGGTCAGAGTTAAGTTACCAGCCAAACAGGTGGGTTGGATGGCAGCGTGAGCCTGGGTGAGTGGAGGGAGCTGCGAGCGTGGTGCAATCATTATGTAAATCCCTCTACTTTTGAGAGCTTAGGGATATTTAATTGTAGCATGCTGGCAATGCATTTTGTATGAGGTTTCTATTAATGACAGGATCAGCCTTCATTATAAGTCAAATTAATTCATGGGCAATAAACATAAGGATTGTTCTTTTCAGTCTCAGAGAACTCTAAAAAAGATCCATTTTTCACTGCCTTTTTTTTTTTTTTTTTTTTTCCCCTTTGGAGAGGTGTGTGTGTTGGGGGGGGGGGGGGGGGGAAGGTTTATCTTAGATATTGATTCAGGTCTCCTGTATCAACCCCTTGCTTCAAAATATTTTCTTTCAGAGAGACTATTATGAAATATACCTGATAGATAAAATCTTCAGTCCACCAAAGCCATGATCCACAGGACACCTCTTTCCCATTCCCAGTCCATTCTTCACTCTGCTTTAATCATATGTGAGATCAGTCTTATCCTTGTCAGACTCTAATCAAAGGTTTGATACCTGATTAAGGACATTTGGGATACAGAAGGGAGAAAATCCCTCCTGGTAGAGATTTTCACAGCGGCAGGAAAGCCTCTAGATGGCAGAAGTGCTCCACATAAAACTCGAGACCTTAATTAAGCAACAAGCTTCAGAAAGATTGTGTGCCAGCTGTGGGGAAAAGGTGCACTGGTTATTGACTGGTCCACTGACCTCTTCCTCCTCCTCCAACTTTAATTGCTGCAGCAGATGATCTGTGCTTTACAGCGGCATGGACGTGATGCCAAACAGGGGCTGAATGAGGCTGTTCGTGGCTGTAGTTTTTGCCTCTCTGCGAAATGACACTGCAGTTGTTGTGTTTTTTTGCTTTTGTTTTTGTTTTTGTTTTTTTAAAGGTGAGGCAAAAGGCTTTTGGCAGCTGGCAGTATCTGGAGTTCAGAGTTTGGGCTGTCTTCGGCTTGCAGTTAATGTCACCCCTGAAACTTCCCAAGGAGCTGCATCCCTTGTGATGCTTTGTGACTAGCCTTTGGGAGATCATCAGCAGTCTTCAGTCACTTCAGAATTAAAAACCTTATCACCTGTAGAGGTGGACAGTACAGATTTTGAGGTCTTTTGACTTTAGAAACAGTGCAGAAGTTTTCAGTGCCCTTATCTCTCTGACAGAGCTGTCAGCAGCTCCTGTTGTAATCACACTGGAAGAAGCCAGTGAGTTCTGTCACTGAAGCAAAGAGAAGAAAATCCTTTTGTAAATCTGGGTTTTAAGCAGTATTAATGGGTGACACACTGCTAACTTCTTTGCCTGTGAATACTCTTACAGCTTGCCCAGGAGCTCCTTGCACAGTCACCTAGAGAGAAAACCCAACTGCTTGGGCTTGCATGCAGAAAAAAGCCCATCTCTGCAGTCACACCCAGGTCTAGGTAGGAAACAAGTTGAGATTTCAGTTTTCTGACTCAAAGGAAGGCCTTTTGATGTTGTCTTTTTTTTTGGTTGATGACTAAAAGCAATTAGATGGTACTCGAAATGCTTGGATGGGACTTGAGTCTGCCATATGGCAGGCGTGTCCTAACGTCTAGGCAGCTGCAGGGATAAAACAGTCTTTCTTGAGATTAGCATTAAGTATATTAAGCAGGGGGGAGACTTGAACCTTTTTCTTCCATACCCAGTGTGAATGTATACAAAACATGTCCAGCAAGACAGATTGAGACCCAACCCCACAAACAGGAGTGTGGGACACTCCTAACAGTGGGAGATTCTGGTGTTAGTCCCAGGTCCAAAGCAGGAACCCCTGCCCACGGTGATGTCTGGCCAGTTTTAATTTGGCACCAACACAGACGACTCCACGGGCTCCGGCCTCAGGCTCTGAAACCAGTGCCCCAGACTGGCTGAGCCCAGCAGCCGTCACATACTCCTACATACTCCTCCAGACGTTTGTGATAACCATGAGTCATCTGGGCTTCAGTTTATCTGCCACAGAAAAGCACTGTGGCAAGAAAACAAGCATAGCGAGATCTTTTTTTTTCTTTTTTTTTCTTTTTTTTTTTTTCCTTTTTTTTTCAGACAGTTTGCTTTTGACAGCATGTAAAAATGAAATGCTTTTCATGACAGCTTTTGCCCACCAGGTCTTCCTTCCTTTCATGGACTCTAGGGGTGGGCCAGGAACCAGGCAACAGTCAATAATATTGATTGTAGATTACAGCCTTGGTGGTATCTCAATGGAAATCTTGTAGTGAACTATCAAGTGCTGTTCGGCTGCATAAAAAGTAGGCTTAAGTTGCCCCAGGAAATTCTGGCCTTGTGTTTGTCACGTAGCAAAAACTGAGCTCATCATTTCACAGCTCCAGCAGAAGGAGTTCTTGGGCAGTCTCGTGCGGCCAGTGGGACCTCCTGAACACTGTCTTCATAGCCATCCTGGTAAACTTTCGTGGGTCTGTCTGTCTGTATTTTCCCAGGAATGCTGACCTTGTTTACTTGGCTTTCTCTTTTTAAGGTGCCATTTGTACCTCAAGCAGCAGATTTTGCATTCTAAGTAAAGGACTTCAGTACCTGAAGTACCTGACCTGGAGACTCCCAGAAGTCCTGCAACAAGATGGATGCCACTAGTAAAGACAGATATACTCAATATAGCCAGCCAGGCATCAGTGAAGAGGTGGCAGACCAATTTTCAAGGCAGTCTAGTGATTCAAGTGACTACTCGAGCTCCCCCATGGGCCTATCCACCACATATATCAGTCTGAGTGACCACAACTTCACTGCTATTATTAGCATTACTGTCTAGATAGAAGCCACTGACACTATTTCTGCAGCCTCAGAAGCCTTTGTCCTTGTTCTAAACATAACCGTGCTAGCTATGGAAGACAGAATTGTTTGTCTGATTAATCTTATATTTTTTTTATCCATACTAACTGCTAAATCAATGCATCATCATGAGGTTTGAGGGCTGCTAGCCAATTCGTCAAGTAAGAAATAAAATAAAGATCTTTGCTGTATTTTATCCAAAAAGAAAAAAAAAAAAGATATTTACGTTTTTTTAAACTGACCTAGATTTTAGGCCTGATGTGGCTAGAATTTCAACAGTCAAAAGGTATTTACCTGGTTTCAGATAGACTTGTCTTCATGGTTGACTGTGCTCTGTTCTCCAGCCTTGCATTCCAGAAACAACTGCATGTCAGGGAAAGGTGAGCTTTTTTCAAGGGCTCTATGTGGGGCACAAATATTTCACTTTCTTCAACAGATTCTCTCCTCGCTTTTTATTCAAATCCTCAAAAGGTTAAAAATAGAGCCAGGAGTTTGTACTTTGTGTTGTTCTTCTTTTGGGGAAAGTTTTGCATTGCGGGCAGCTTGGCCAAGGTTTAATAAAATGACTAATGCTCTGTAGTGATAAAAACGAAATCCTCACTCCCATTCACATTTAGAGGACACTTGAATAGCTGTTACTTGAGGCTTGAATTAATCTGAGAGTTTGTTAGAAGAAACACATACTGCATTTTTGGCAGCATTTGATAGTTTTAGAGTGCTGTTCCTTCTGAGAGCCTGTCAAAGCACAAAACAACCTCTGTGAGTGAAGCCCTTGAGAAGATGGAGGTTGCATTACCCCCATATACAAGCCAAGAAAGGGAGCCACTGCGCTCGTGACAGAGCAAAGCCAGGGACAGAAATACAGACAGGATGCCCCCTTCAATCTCCTCCTCTGTTCTGAGGGCACCCTGAATACCTTTCAGGATACCTCCCTGATACCTTTCAGGAAGTTGATAGGATCTGTTTTAAAACTGGTTGGGTTTTTAGCCTCCCTTATTCCCCAAGCTCACTCCTGTTAGGATTACAGTCTTCTAACTTCATGCTTAAAGCTATTTATTGTCTTGTTCTTACATGTTGCTTGCTAAATTCAGCAGTTCTTTCCTGGTTGGGCCTCCCAAGGTTTATATACCCATGCAAACATCACTTCTCTAAGATTTCATTTTCTGAATTTAAACAAACCTCCCTTATTGTAATTTCCACAGAACCAGCTTTAAGCACATTCCAGCATGTTAGTGGGGCAGTGGGATTTGCCCAGGGAGTCTGAGGCTGGGGATAGACACAAAAGTCCTTGGGAAGTGGCACTTCAGATTGTGAATTTTCTGATGGGTGTCCTGGGGCTGGTGTGGAGACACACAGAAAGGTAGGTTTCCTCGTGAATGTCCTCTATAGGAACCTAACCCACCCCCAAAAAACAATCTGAATAAAATTGCGTTGGAGGTTCAGAATTTTATTTCAGAGCCTAGAGATCAGTCTGATTTTCTCCTTGTCTCACCGAGACCCTGCTGAGGGATGAGCTCTGGGTACCTGCAGATGGTTTCTGTGAACACAACTGGCAGTGCTGCAGCAACCCTGCGCTACTCAGCCCTAAGAGAACGTGCACATACACAGAAGCATGGATGCATACAGTGACCATTGTATTTACACATGGGGAAATTACTGTTTTCTACTCTCTTATATGTAAACTTTTTCTTAATTCAGAGGTAAGCAAACATACTCCAGTAGAGTTCCAACACATTACCTTCTTTTATTTTGTATATCTAAATATTTCACAATGAGGATAAAATTATCTGAGCTTTGGTCACCTTGTGCAAATAACTTCATATATACTATTTACTCCAAAACTGTGTGGTATATACAGATGATGTAGTTCTAAAGTCTATTATCATGTACTGGTTTTCTGTAGGCTCTAGTCTTAAGCTCCATGCAGAAGAAATGATACTTAATAGACAAAGATACAATACTTTGTCTTTCCCTCATTACCTAGTAGATGATATTGTTCACTACAGAATATTATTACAATATTTTTGTAAAAAGTCTGTGAATGCTGTACAAAGGTTCATTATTTTTTCCTCACTTCCATGAGGTTTTGCATTTCTCCAAATTCTTCCAAAAGTTTAGCAATATAATTCTAAATAAATACATAAATAAAAAATTCAATCTAGAAATCATACCAAGGTCACAGTATATGGACAAATCACAGAATTTTTCTGCTTTGGTGGGAAATTCATTGAAAGATTATTAGTTGGTAATGCCATAGAGAGTGTGATTACTCCATGTAGGTAGTGCTGCCTCATCTGTTCAGATGGGCTTCATGAATCATCTTTTTTGCATTTTCAAACAGGGAATCAAGTCAGTGGGAGTTTAACATCAAAAGTATCTATAAGAAAGCCAATTTAAGAGACAAAATCTTTTTTCTTCATGGTACACAACAGCATGTAGAGGCACTTGCAGGCCAATAGCTCAGATACAGGGTGCCTTTTGACATTTTAAATTCCTTTGTAATCTACACTGAGTTTGAAAAAAACTTGAAATTTTACTGTGAAGGTGGAATTGTAAAAACATTTGTTGGTCAGACCATGACACTGGTGTGCCAGACACTCTAGATGCATACATGTTAGTGTTTTAATTTTGGTCAAGGGTAATTTAAAATGACTCTCTTGATCATCTTCATTGACTGCTTTCCTTCTGGGTGAAACCTAATTAAAGGATGTGCTTTGGAGGACACCTGATGTTTTCCAACCTGCTGGTAGACACAAAGTCCACCAAACCAGGCCAGAGCTAACCCTGTAAACTCTCATACTTTGGGACTTGGTCCCTCAGCACTAGCTGTTCTGTTCTACGTGTTCATCCCTTGCCAGTGCAGACATAGCCTCAGGCTGATGTCTGTGCTCAAATACCTACTTCAAAGCAAAGCTTTCCATGTGTGTGTGATCACCTTGGATCTAGCTGAGTGGGGACTTGACCCTCCTGCTGCTGTGGTGTGCTTATTCCCTTACCAACAGGTCCTGTTTTTCTCAAAATAGAGACCATGAAAGCCACCTGTGCAGTATTTTGCCTTAGATAAAGTGCCACCATGCCAAAACATTTGGAGCATCTCTAATTAATGTGCTCTGATCAGAGTTATCACTGTTTTCAGCTGAAGTGGCATGTACACAAATCAGTGCCCCAGTGCTGCAGGCTCAGCCAGCCAGAAAATGAAGAATCCAGCATTAGTGCCTTTGCAGGGTCTGCACTGTGCAGTTTGCTTAGCGGGCGACAGGAGCACTGCGACTGGGTCAGCTCCTTCTGCGGTTTCTCAGGGCAACAGTCTGCTGCTGTAGCTGTTTTTGCAGTCTCCAGCCCTGTAATGGGTGCACTTCATTTGCAGCTGTTGGAAAGTACTGACATGACAAACAGTGCTTTCTGCCATTGCACAGCATTTATCCATGCCCAGAATGTGTCCAGCCTGTGTACTCTGTAACTGTGCTCAGCAGTCTGTGTCCTTACGTTGAAGGTTGTCTGCATCCAAATCTCAGCAATTATATAAAAATTCAAGCAACCTCCTTCCTGAGCATATGAAAATTATCATTTCTCAAAGTCTTATACTATTTGATCAAATTTTAAGATATATGCCTTAAGATAGGAAGAAGCACTCACCTAGATTGCCATCTCCAGTCAGTTCTGTGCCTCTCCAAAGTTTTTCCCAGTCCTCCCTCCTAAACGTAAATGTCCAGAGATTTTAAAGTGAAAATTAACAGAGTTTTTGTTTATGAACAAAAGAACATATCTTTCTCCCACTTAATGCTGAAGAATTATGTAACTCTTTCAGCTGGCATTTTCTTCTCCAAGAAAGGTACAACCTCACTGTCACCAAAATCACACTCAAGCCAAGTGATTCTTAAAAACAGTGACAGCTGAACAACATTATGAGGGTCTTCCAGCAAGAGACATCACCCTTATGAAACATAAGGAAATGTCTACCTCTAAAATTGGGACATGACATGGTTTTCCTAAATGTACAGAAACATATGCCTTAGGGAGCTGGTGTAGCTGGGTGCCTGGGCAAGGTGGTTCCTTGCTCACTGTACAGTAAATGGAAAATGGTGAGCTCTTAGAAAAGCCAAAGATACTCTTCAGAGCAGGAGTCTGGCCCAGAAACTGCAAATTAAGCTCTGGAGGGGTTTTTCTTTCTCATACTCATCTTTCTTTATGGAATTTGATCAATGCACTTGAATTAGGAGTTGCCTTGGACTCCCTTTACAGTCAGAGGAGAGGAGGCACCTGCAGAAGGTATTCAGACAAATTGAGAAGGTTTGGCCCTCGTGGGTTGAAGTGCTCCAAATTGCCTGAATGTTTCTATATTGCTGGGTTCAGTCTTACTGAGCAAATTTTCCTCTACGATCTCACAGTAAGTTTTATAATATCCAAGGACAGTGGTACATTGAAGAAAGTATTTTTTAATAAAGTTCCACTCAGATTTTTTTTCTTTTCTGTCAGCTATAATAGCAATAAGAAAAGGAATTAAAGTACACTTGTGCATCAATCTTTATGGTAGAACATGGGGAAAATCCTATTTAAAGAGCATTTTGTATTTGAAATCACATTGTGGCCTTTAATAGACTGAACCTCCTAAGGAGAAAGTTATCTGTGCTACAGCTTGTGAAACCCAGGAGCAGTAAATCACATGGACTGACTGATACTCATCCAAGGATTCGAAAACAAACAAAGCATTAAACAGTAGCAACATTGACAAGGATATATTATAGTCTTTACTGCAAGGAGGCCTGAAAACTTAAAACTCATTAGCATGATGCTTATCTTCAAAACAAAGCTCAGGGCCATCTGAGGCATTATAGATCAGTGAACTTTATTATGTTAGCAGGGAACCTGATTGAGGGTTCAGTTAGGGCTAGAATAGCACAATGCTCAGGCAAGTATAGCTTCTCTGGATCAAAGCAGCACTGTTTCTCTAGGACAGAAAATGTGCTTCTCTACCTTGTTAGAGCTCTTTTGAGTATTAATACCAGGGACCCAGTGGAAACAGTATACTTGGATTTTCAAAAGACTTTTTGATAGGAGACCTCATAAAAGAATATTAAAGTATAATTGAGAACCGTCAGGTAATGCACATTAGTAAAAATAGGCTAAACTTCTGATAGGCTGATGTGCTCTGATTTTTCAAGGTTTCTCTGAGGAGAGAGACATAAAAGTCACCATGCAGAGCTCTGAGCAGGGATGTACAGCAATAGTCAGAAAAGCAAAGAAGGCCTGAGTTATCAAACAGAAAATGGTATGAGGACCCTAGGCTACACTTGGAAATTGACACTGAATTCAAGCAGTGCCCCATGCCCTCTTTGACTAATACAAATAACAGTGAGCCAAATCCATACAAGATCAAGTAAATATTTTCCCTCTTCCTTCTCTCCTGCCAGCTTCCCAACGATCCAAATGTATGGGTCAAGAGGAGGATGTGCACAGGGGAATGGGAGAAAAAAACAGGGAGCATCTGTTGGGCTTGCTGCCTCCAGGACTTTGGCCATGCCATACTGAGAGCAGCTCCAAAGAGAATTATACTTCAGCAAATTGTAGGTTAGTGATAAGCAGTATGGTTCCTATGAGTCTGTAGGCAGAAATGCTTCAAGATGTGGTTGATTTTTGGCATCTTTGTGCCTTGCGGTGGTTAATTCTGCATTTTCAGGGGTATAGCGTTCACTGGCCAGTTATTTTAACAGGCTGTGTTTTGTACAATTTAAGCACAGATTTCCATCAGTGGTTTTTGTAGCAGTGTGGGATCCTGACATATTTATTGTGGATTGACTATATTATTCACATATTAAAAAATCATGGTAATAACATACTGTTTATATATGACATTATTAAGTGATTCTGTAGAGGTCTGGTATAATAAGCTAGAAATCCAAGTGGGGAGGTTGGAAAATTTCAAATTAATTCACTGGCTTTTTCATTTTCATTATTTTAAGTAATAGCAATAACAAATATCACTATTTCTTAATCAGAGTAACCCCAGTAGGTCTTAAAATGCTTTATAAAGAAGGAAGATCTCATTATCCTGTCTTACTGATGGGAAAACAGAGGCACAAAGTAGCAATTCCTAAAACTAGAAAGTAAGCCTATGTGTTTTGGATCCCAGGGCTTAGAGCTACCCGATAAGCTGTATCTCATAGACACATTTTCCTCAAAATGTCTGTTGGTGAAAGATATATTATTAATATAGTTATTTTACAAATGTAGTCATCTAGATTCAGTGATGTTATAATTTTCTACCTTAATGCTGAAGTCTATACTCAAAAATCTCAGCATCAACTGGAACTAAATACAGTTTTCTGGTACTGATTTCAGGATAAAATCTCTGTTCACAGATCTGCAAAAATGAATATTATTAGAGCTGGCCCAAAAGCAGTGCTTCTGCTTTATAGGAAATTTCATTTCTTGAAAGTCTGAATTTGAAAGAAAACATAATATTTCCAAATTTTCTCTCAAATTGTGTCTCTCCAGACCTTGTAGCTATCCAGTGAAGTTGGAGTGCTGCTTGGCTACAGCAGATAATAAGTCTAATGAAGTTGTCAAGACTGTTAGCGTTATAGAACACCCTGGGAGCAGTGATGCTGCAGCTTCCAGGATACCTAACCCAAGGGCAAACCCAGCAGGAGTTAATTTGATGAAAGTCTGTCAAACCTGAAATGCTTCAAATGAATCTTTCCTTCTCTGTAAATCTGCATCTGC
The DNA here is from genome assembly GCF_009819795.1 of Aythya fuligula. Taxonomy (NCBI): domain Eukaryota; kingdom Metazoa; phylum Chordata; class Aves; order Anseriformes; family Anatidae; genus Aythya; species Aythya fuligula. The sequence continues at coordinate 145,385,935 of NC_045560.1, read as the reverse complement.
TGATGAAAAGTTGTATTGCTGGAAAATTTCTGTCCAGCTCTAAACATTCTGCTATCCCATATGGAGCCCAATGCCTATGGGAGTTGTGGTGAGAGATCTTTTTCCAGGATGAAGAACATTTTGTGTCCTTGTTTATTGTGAAATTGCGTTAATAAATATTTTCTGTAATTAGTTTCAACTGTAATACATTAATCAATTTTTTTTTTTCAGTGTGTCACAGTAGAAATGTGATAGCTTTAAAAAAGACATACTTCTCTTTATATCTGAGCCAAAGTTCAGTTCATATTTATATGCACAACTGAGCACAGCTAAGGATGCTATGAAGACTCAAGTTATCAATTGGATATGGTGTAAAGATCTTAAGGCATAACCTCTAAAGGTCACATAGAAAGCGACTGGCCTGAAAAGTAACTAAGATCACTAAGACAGTCAAATATGTGAATATATCTTAAAATTCTTTGTATATGTCATTTAATATACTGATCATCATAAAAATGGGAAAAAGAAGCCCTGTGATTTACATCGCCTAAACAACTTAACTTTAGTTTCCTTATTATGTCCTGATAGACTGAAGAGAACAATAAATATTTTTCATTGTTAGAGGGTAAGCTGATCCCTCAACCTAGCATTTCTTACTCTCTATGATGCCTGTCGTGTAAAAATTCATTATGTTGCTTGGTTTATGTAGAAGTCTGCAATTTCCACATTTTTGGGCAGGCTTCCTGTATTCTCAGTATCATTTGCATGTCTCTTTCAGGTCTTAATTTAAGAGAGTCATCTCTTAGGGATCCTGCAAGCAGTTGTACACAGCATCCAAACAGCCTCCTGGAAACCAAGCTACTAATTATATTGCAACATGAGCAGAGCTTATTAAAAGAAAAGAGTTTTAAAACCAGAAAAAAATCTACATAGCTTCCATTATGCTTGCAACCTTATGGTACCTTAAGGTAAGTCATAAACAAATGCCACGAATTAGAGGCCCTTTTCTAAAATGCTGTTACAGAGAATTTTTTTTTTCTTTTTGTTTTGTTTTGTTTTGTTTTTGACAAGTCCTGTATTCACAGTAAGGGAGTAAGCTGTTATCTCAGCATCCTCAACAGCTCTGAGAAATTTGCCAAGAGGCAATTTATCACCAGACATGACCGAGGTTGAAAGGCAACTCTGGAGATCATCCGCTCCAATCTCCCTGCTGAAAGCAGGGGCAGCTACAGCAGATTGCTCAGGGTCATGTCCAGACAGGTTTTGAGTGAGATACTCAAGGATAGACACTCCACAATCTCCCTGCATGTGTCATCCTGGACAGTATCTTTATATTCCTCCTGGGTCACCTAACCTTGCTCACAGCTCTTGTATCCTTCCTTTCCTTTCCTTCCTCCCCTGCTGGCAGGGCACTGACCTACTCAGTAGTTCCAGATTCACAAGGGGAGTGGAAGCCTTGCTCCTGGTGCCAGAAGTCACAAGCTTGGTCACTGTGAGAGTCTCCATTTCCCAACCAGGCAAGTTCAGACTCTCCTTATGTCTCTGTACAGTTGGGTGCTCAGGCTTTTTACCTGTGGGCTGTTAGGTGGGTCTACAGAAAGCTTTTGTGATGACCCCAAGCTGTGTGGTGTGGTCAATGTGCTAAAGGGAAAGGATACTATCCAGATGGACCTGAGCAGGTTTGAGAGGTGGGCCTGTGAGAACCTCATGAAATTCAATAGGGCCAAGTGCAAGGTTCTGGAATCCGGGGCAATCCCAAGCACAAGTATGGGCTGGGTAGAGAATGGACAGAGAGCAGCCCTGAGGAGAAGGACCTGGGGGTGTTGGTTGATGAGAAGCTCAACATGAGCTGGCAATGAGTGCTTGCAGCCTGGAAAGCCATATTCTGGGCTGTATCAAAAGTAGTGAGGCCAGCAGGGCAAGCAAGGGGATTCTCCTCCTCCGCTCTGCTCTTGTGAGACCCCACCTGGAGCGCTGCGTTCAGCTCTGGGGCTCCCAGCACAAGAAGGACATGGAAGTATTAGAATGAGTTCAGAGGAGGCCCACAACGGCTGGAGCACCTCTCCTATGAAGACAGGCTGATGGAATTGGGATTGTTCAGCCTGGAGAAGAGAAGGCTTCAGGGAGACCTTACAGCGGCCCTCCAGTGCCTAAAGGGGGCTGCAAGAAAGCTGGGGAGGAACTCTTTGTTAGGGAGTGTAGGGATAGCACAAGAAGTACTGGTTTTACATTAAAAAAGGTGGACTTAGATTAGATATTCACATAAAATTATTTACACTAAGGGTGGTGAGGCACTGGACCGGGTTGCCCAGAGAAGCTGTGCCCCACCCCTGGCAGTATTCAAGACCACATTGGATGAGGCCCTGGGCAACCCGATCTAACGGGTGGCATCCCTGCCCATGGCAAGGGGGTTGAATTTAGAGGGTCTTTAAGGTCCCTTCCAATAAAAAAAAAAAAAATAAAATAAAATAAAATAAAATAAAATAAAATAAAATAAAATAAAATAAAATAAAATACTATGATTCTATACATGTTTTCTTTCATGCTGTATCCCAGACTTTCTCTGGAACTGCCCTAGTCCTCTCCAGTCATATTCTAAAAACCTCAGAGGCCTTAATGGGCACTATTAATTACTGATTGAAGAGCAGCTCCACATTTATAGTGCTGAGTGGTTAGGTAGCACCCCACTGGGACTGCAAGAAAGGATTAATCCAGACAAATAACTGTCTCATCTGCCCACGTTAGTACTATAAAATATGGGAAATATTATATGTAAACAGAAAAAGAAATCACAATAACAGGTCAAAATTTGTTGTCAAAATTTGTTTCTAATTCCAGTTATTTATTCTGATTCCAACAATATAGAAGCAATAGAAAACTTCGTCCAGGCTAACCTGGAATTTGTTTGAAGTTTTTCTGACATGGGAGCTGATGTGGTTTGGAGTCTTGGTCCATATGCTCATGGGAGATGGCATAAGTACCATTCTATTTCAAAATGCAGTCACAAGAGCAATGAGAACAATGAAATACAGTTGTTTATGTAATATATAAAACTGACACTCATTCATACTTGACAAAAGCTCCCATGACAATTTTTAGAAGTTCCCATTATTCATATTTGGATGTAGAGTTCAGTTTTAAACTACAATTTAGGAGAAGGAACTCTCACCTAACTACCCACGGAAATAGATGCCAGGAGCTGAAATACAGGAGATGATTTAGAGAGAGAAGTAGGAAGCAGGGACTGTTTAACACCTAAGGAATTTAAGGACAACAGTCTCAGCAAAAAACCTTTGTATGCCAAAATCAATTAGCTTTCAGAACTGGAACTAAAGCTGCTGAAAGCACTGGGGCTTCATTGTTTTCCTCTCTTTCTACCTGTTCTCTGTTCTCAGAGGAGGTTAGTTTTAAATGGTCTTGTCAAAACCTAATTGCAGTTTTGTAATGGCTAATTCCCAGGCTATTTAGGCACTGAAGAATCGATTCTCAGACGTGTCTATGAGGAGTTTGTTAAGGGATGGAGGACACTGCTAAGATCAATCAGCTTCCTAGTTTTTAACTCGCACAGGAAATTCAGGTTCAAATATCCGTTCTGGTTGATTGATCCTGTGTCTCAGAGACGTGCCCTCACTAACCAGCTTTATTCTTGCAAATTTGTGACTCTGTAAATTAATTAAATGTTCAGTAGATGAGAAAGGAAGAGTCATATTGAAACCTTGACTCACATTAGCCTGTGGTCTGTGGACTGGAATAAGGACTTCTGCCCTGTTCTCCTGTATCTCGTATGTGAGCTTCAGCCATAAGCAGTTCCAGTGGGACACATAAAACTTCCTACTGGGCATTTCAGCCTTAGGTCCATGCACACACCTACAAGATCACACCTATCTGGGGAGACAACTGCTAGTTTGAGAATCTGACTGAGATCAATGTCCCAGAAGGCTGATTGCTAATGGGGGAGCAGCTGGATTTCTGTATAACTGTAAGCATCTCCAGGTAAGTAGTGGAGAGCAGGTGCACTGTTGGCGGCCAGAGAGGATATGAGAACATATGTGCTTTGCGATACTGGATTCAGGTCTTACACAGCATGAAGAAAATCTTGTGACTACTTCTGCACCTGAGCCCATCTCTCTTACATTTTAAGCTAACCACACAGTATTTCATTTTTCTAATGTTTGATAAATCTACCTGAGATTTGTGAGAAAGGAAAGAAGGACTAAAGCAAAGGATTTATATATATATATATATATATATATATATATTTAAAGGTCATGGAATTTGTTAGCATGGGTATTTATTGGACATAGATCAGTGGAATAGAAAATTATTACAGCTGGATTCAAGACATCTGATGGCTGGGGCAAGATGCCTCTCTCAGGCAGAGTGGCTATGTCAATGCAAGAGTTTTGTGGGATTTAAAAGACTTTAAATTGACAAGGGAATGTTTTACACATCCAAGAGTTGGGTGACAAAATTCAAATTTTGCTATATTATCCTTTGTTAGTCTAGTCACAAGAAACTTCAGGACATGTTAATATTTTGTCTTCAGACTGTGCTCAACAGAAGTTTTAGGGAGAAGAGTAAAAGAAAATTTTAAAAGGGGAAAATCAAGTAACCTGGCAAGAAAGTGTGAGATTTTAAAATTCCCTTATAAAATGTCAGAATGTTGTTCACTGCCCTGTCATTATTTTAAATTGTCTCTTTTCTTTTCCCCCCTTTTTACAAAAGGTTCCAATAATTGTCCTTGATTTGCCCTTTTGAAGTCCAGAGGAATGATGTTTCAGGTGAATTTCCATCTGTCCAGCACTTAGAAGATAGCATGAAAGAAGACAAATAACTCCATTGTAGTGGAATAACTACAGAGAGCTGTGTCTGCAAGGGCTGGCTATTCACCAATCCCATTTCCACTTACTGCTGCTTAGTGCTTCTTTTTATTTTATTTTATTTTATTTTATTTTATTTTATTTTATTTTATTTTATTTTATTTTATTTTATTTTATTTTATTTTATTCATTTTACTTGTAAGCAGAGGGAAACTCTACTATAACTGAATAAATTATAGTGAAATATCAAGATTTAGCAATGCTTGCACTGTTCAGCTCTGACATATACTGTGAAGGTTGGCCAAAAGAATTCAACCATGACATGTAAATCAACATACAAGGAAATTCAAGTCCCATCAGAGTGTGGTTAGATTAAGCCCCAAAGAAAAAAAGACTTTCCCATGTCTTGTCATAAATAATTATCCCTTTAAATAAAGCTGTATACATTCTCATTAGCAATGTAAGTATAAATCCCTTTTATTGCACCTCTGCTGAGAAAGAAAAAAATAAGAGAGAAATGAAATCCTGGAGCCCAGTTTTGAATTACTTTTCCCAGCATCTGCCAGAAGTGGTTTTGTAGTCCACCATGCCTTGATAGTATATTCTGAAGGCATTTTTATTATTTTTGTCCCTGTCGAGCAGTAGTCCCCTGGATGTCCTTTTAGCCCTGCCTGGATGATTCCTGTGGTAGTTCTTGACAAAAATTGGGCTGTACACTGTAGAGATTGGAGGGGAGGAGGGAGGGATTTTCATCTTCAATTTGTCGAGCATTTGTCTTTTAAAGCAAAATTGAGAGTAAGAAAAAATGTATCAGTGGTTTCTTAATAAAAATTATCTCATACTGAAGAGCAGTTAGCACTGTCTGGAAGCCCAGCAGAATTGCTTTCATTTTAAAACTCAAACTGGCTCACTCATTGGTGAATAGACAGCATTTATTGAACCAGTAGAAAAAGTGACAGGGCTGAAAATCAAGGAGACAGTTACACTTACTGGTCTAGCAACCACAGCATGAGACCTGAATGTAGTTACTGGTATTCTATTTGAAGAAGAATTAGCCAAGTGTTGGGTACTTATTCGAGCAATAACATAAGTAAGAAACTGAAACATAAAAACGGGAGATATTCGTCTCACTTGCTGAAAATAAGTTGGTGAATTCTAGTTTAAAGGACATATCATATAGAACACTCAAATACTAGCAGGCACTTTTTTTGTTCCCCATCTTCAAGGACAACAACAAGAACAACAGCAACAAAATAAAACATTTTTTTTGTTAACTACTGCTTGCAGATTTGTACTCAGCTAAGCATGGTGTTCAGTTTGTACCGGGAAAGCAGCTTGTTATGCTAATGGCTCTGTGCTCTGCGAACCCTGTTTATTGAGTTAAGCACTATACTGTGTCTCACATTTTGAAAGTCTTATTCCAGGTTCCCACTATCCTAATTCAGTGTTCATGTTCTCAACATGCAGTAGGTTGTTGGCACATTTTTGCACCTATAATGAGTTATCATCTCTCCCTGGGGATAAAAGTGCACACGGTGTTCCTTCGGTCACGTCTAATCTTTCTGAGGAGGAAGAGAGGTGATTAAACTTGCTCTCTACCATCCTGTAGATAGCAGAAGACATTTTTCTCTTTAACTTTTGGTTTGCCCTAGAAAACAAGCAGCAGCTGAATGTGAAGCTCTCTCATTTTGTGGTTAAAAACGATGCTTTCCTAACAGCTAGTAGTGGTTGTTATTACAGGGTTGTTTATTTCCTGCTAATCAGCTGCTTGCCTCCAGTAGAAATGCTTGTGAAGCAGAATTATTCGTCTTTGTGAAAAGGTTCTGTAAACTGTTTATTGAAGTGAATCCTTACAGCAATGAAAACAATTCTCTGGTTTTACGCTGGTCCCTGTGGCAGCACATAGCTTTTCCCCAGTCATACTTGTGTCTACGCATTTCATTTCTTCGAGAAGAGCACATTCAGGAACTGCTTGACGAATGTTTGCAAATGGAGCATCCCATGCTGTAAATAATCTAAATGCAGTGGTTGAAGGTAATTTTATCCTATTTCTGATTTCATGCTCTTCATTTTTCAGTCAGATTTCTGGAAATTCATGCTGGCAGATTATTTGGATAAACTAAGTACTCAAAAGAATTTAAATTACAAAGCTATTTTTCTTCTTTGTAGAAATGCTCACTCCGAAGGTTACAGAATAACATCCAATTTGCCCTTTTTCTGTGTTGTAAAGACTGATTTTCCCCTCCAGTCTCAAAATTCAGTCTCCAGTCTTAAAACTGACCTGAATTTTTGTTGAGATTTACAACATCATCAATAAGCCCAAGGCATCCAATCTACATTCTAGATTACCAGTCACATTGTACAGATGAGTGTGGCAGCAGTTTCTGTAGGTGATGTAAATGTGAGAGTCCAGCATGAATTTCAGAAATGAAGGGGAAGTCATACAAACACCTTCACCTGGAACTTGCAGAAATAAGGTTCTTCGACACAGAGCAAACACAGGACAGAGAGGGATAAATGTGCACCGTCATATGGACTATCTCAAATCAGTAAACAGTCCAGTCTGACACTGGTATATTAAGAAAAGAGCTGTTCCCTTAAATGAATGGTTAGATGCAGGAGCAGCCTCCCTGGAAGTATTGTGAAATCTCATTCACTGGAGGTCTTTTAAAGCAGCTTAAACAAATATCTGTCAGGCATGTCTGGCATAATACATCCTGTCTCAGAGCAAGAGGAGAGACAAGACGACCCCTCCACAGTCTCTCCCAGCCCTATGTATCTACAATTCTGAAATGGCATGTTATTCATTAAAAGAGAGGTTTGTTTATGATGTGCATGCCTGTTATTTCCATAGACCAGCAATAGTGACAAGTTCTCAAGGTTTTGCTGTACCAGCATGAGGTTTATGGTGATGTCATGCCTGTGAAGCCGACACACCGCTGAAAGGAGTGCATGCAAAAATTAATGTAGCAACAGACAAGTGTTCTCTCCAGCCTACTCATGCAGTTTCAATTTATGATCAGTTGAATTGTCTTATCTTTAGCTATAGATATTTTGAATTCACTAGTGGGTTCTAATATTGTTTGCCAAATACAACAGTTGCTGTTCAATGCACTTCTGACTATAACAAAGAAAAGACCTGTGATGGGATTTTCAGCAAGTGTTTCATGCAGTTTAGCCTCCAGCACTTTATGAATATAAAGCTTTAACAAAAAGCCTGTATTGCTTTTTATTATTTATTTATTTATTTTTATGTTTTGTCTTCCTGATACATATTTTATAGCTTTGTGAAATAATACTGGCAACATGTTTAGCTTTCAAACTGACTGCAGCACAACTCTGCTATCTTATTTATACAGCTGCGCAAGTGAATATTTTATGCTGGCAATTATTATTGGAATTCCTTGAAAAATCTATAGCATTTATTCCAGTGACAAACTTTGAGTTTGAGGCTTTTTCAAGCTTCTGTGTTGCTTAGGGTAAGAGTCACTCATACTGATTTCTTACACACCCATATTTTAAACCGTAAGGAACTGTGTATTGATGAAGCTCATGCAGTCAAGAAGTGAATACTGAAATATGTATCTGTATCTGTGACTAATGATACTTTTATGTGATATAACCATGTCTAATTATATGGAAGCTGTTTTTCTCTGCCTGTTTCAGTAGTCTTCAAGATTTTTTGATTTGTATAGCCTGGAAAACTTCTAGTGAAGTTCAGCTGACTGAAATCGGCTTCTCAGTCCTAATGTGGACCACCCCTTAGTTCTTAGCTGTCAAGAGGTCCTTATCTACTTCCTTATCTGCAGATTTTAGCCAACTGTTCCTCTTTCACATCTCTGATGGAAAGACATGGAAAGAAATTAGTTATTACAAGAACTGCATGGTTTTCCCAGGCCAGCAACACTAATATTTTTCTCCTGAAGCACAGTTATTCATAATACAGATAGAGGAAAAACAGCACATGGTTTCCACTATCTGTCTTAAAAGCTGAATACAAATAAAAAGTTTAAAAAAAAAATCTAAAGCTGAATTCCCTTTTCTTTGCTCACTGTGGTCCTCACTTAGCTTCACTTCCTGGCAGAGACAGTTTCTGCCACGCATCTTCATTTTGCAAAGCTGGTGCTGATTTCATAGTTGTGTGACATTCATTAATCTAGGTTTAGGGAAGGCTGCACATGTTCATGGAAGACAAGCATAGATTACAGAATCCTAAATTTGGATTAAGGCATCCTGTGCTGACAGTGCCTGAAGTCTGGCAGAATAACCATACATGGGAAATACCATACACGCTTGCTATGTTCTTACTTTTACCCAAATTTATTTTTAGGGGTGCTATTAAAAAGAGGATACTAGGCTAGGAAGACCTTTGTTCTGACCAAGCACTGCTCTGCTATGTTTAGTAGTTGTGCGACAGAAGTGGCTACCAGTGCATATGTGCCATGCACTGTAAGAAGAATTTCCAGCTGTTTTTTAGCAAACTGGGAATAAAGATTATTGGCCCCAGACTTTCAAGGAAGCTCTTTAAATTCTATATTAGAAGCACCTAATTTGGGCTTCTGTCTAATGTCTCTGTGTTTTCACAGTAGAGTGCAAGCTAACCCATCCAGGTGGACTGTCAGAGCAGAATCATCCTTTCCATGTTTCAAGCAATCTCTGGAGAAGTTTTTTGCTTTTCAGAAACTAGAGGGAGCTTTTGGGGCCTATCTGGGGCTGCAAGCTACAGAATCTCCCTCTGAGGGCCCCATCAGCTTTCAGATATGATGTCCAATCCGAAGGGGCATGGATGGCTCCATGGCTTGTGGGCAGAGAGGTAATATGCAATTATTGCTGAGGTCCATGAATCAAGGAAGTCAGAAAACTCCTTCCTGCTTTTATTTTCCTCTCTTTTATTTTCATAGCACCTTCCCTTCACCCTCCCCTGCACAGAACTGACCCCAGGACTCAATCTTGTACCACTGAAATCAACAATAGGGCTTTAATCAACTTGAGGGAATATCATAACCCATGTTCATTCAAGTCTATGGCAGCTTGAAATCCATCCTGCCCTGAGAGATAATGTACTTTTACCATCCAATTTCCTACACCAGCTGCAGGGGCTCTTTCATGTTGCTACTTTTCAATCTGTTCCATTTTGTCTCTGTTTTCTTGCCTTTGTTGAGTTTCTTCCACTCCGGCACAGTCACAGTGACTTCTGCAATGCTAATTCCATCATTACTATCCAGTAAAGAAACATTGTGACTTTATGTGGTGGAGTTCAGAGTGTGTCTGCTCAATTTTTGTGTAAAGTATATCCAGAGCTTTTCTTTACCATAATGATTCACCTTCTTGTCAACCCAATGCATTTAAACTCTGCCTCTAGATAATGGGTTCATAGTGCCAAGTCAGTATCTGACCTCAGAAAGTCCTGGTACTTCATATTCTACAGGAAAAATCTGTTCCACCTAACAGAACAATAAATTCAAGGGCTTAAAAATACATTTTTGATAATTTGTGGTTCCTTCCCAGCCTTCAACCCTCTAGTGTGTGGTTTCAACTTATCAAATGTGAAGAACGGTTTTACTAAATCCCTGAAGTCTCTATTCTTCTCAAATTAGTCCTTTGTTCTGTCAGCTGATTAGTTCCTAGCCACAATAAGAAAATAAAAATTCCTATATCTGTGGCCACAAAAATCTTTCAACAAACTATAAGGACTTGCTGCACTTCTTAGCACAGTTCATTGCTGTCTTAGTCTCACAAGATAAATTCACTGAATCTAGCATTAGCTAAGGCTCACCCTTTTCTTATTAGAAATCACAAGAACCATAATTTACTTTACTCTGTCAAGTCAGTCCCAAGAGCCACCAACCCTATTCAAACATCAGGCACTGAGGACAGCTCCAGGTATGATGCTTGGGGTGTAACATAAAGGTTGGGCAAGGTAATGTACCCCAGAAGACCCTGAAATTGTCCTCATCCCAAATCTCAATTCTCCATCTCAAACTTTATGGCACCATGATAACAGTCTTCCTCTCTAGGCAGCAATCTCACCTTAAAAAGCCTTAAAGAAGGGATGGGCATCCAGAACTCACAATTTGTTTCTAGTGAGAACCTACAAATCTATATGGAGTTGACCTCAAGCCCTATAAAAGGGTCTATTGGATATCCCCTGATTCCCATGCTTCCCCAGGACTCAGGTGGTGTTTTGGTATGAGCAAAAATAGGACTATAAAGGTCTTTCCTTAGTTATGCACCTAGAGATAATGTAGAAAATAGCCATCTCAGTCATTTCTGGACATCTTAAGCTCAATCATTTTCAATGGAAAGAACATGTGTCCAGGATCTTTGGAAGAGCTAATATACCCAAAAGACTTCTTTACTTTCCTTGCAATTTAAAGTCTTGTTCATGAAGAAGTACAACACTAAAACATGGACATGAGGTTCTCTCCCCTGAATATGGCAGTGTAATGACAGTGAGTTAATGGATTCCATGCCAGCAGAGACCAAGACTGGGGTGATTAAAAGTGGCCTTGAGAGATGGGAGAGTGGAAGAAGGACCAAAGTGAAATAAAGGGCAGAAAAAGGACAGGGCCAGACTAAGTGCCTGAAAAGCTGATAACTACTTTACTCTGTTCTGACATCCTAGATGCCAAAGGAAGGATAGAAGCAATTTGCTCCACCAGCGAGGAGGTAGCTAGCCATGCTCATCCCTTACAGTCTCTCTGAGATGATGCTTTGTTATCTCCATCTCTGCCAGGATCATGTGTAAATGCACTCACCACCAGCAAAAGATTAATTGTTCCAGGAGTGTCAGAGTGAACCTGGAGAGCTTATTGCTCTACATTTTTGCAAGCAATGTTAGAGTAAACGTTCTGGTGTAGAGTAGATTTTCTGGTCTAGCAGATCCAGTTAGCCTATTCTGCATCTGATGTCCATGCCTGAAATAAGGCAGGTAGCTTGACACCAATAGGTAACAGTGGAAGAAATCATTGTGATAAGTCCCGTGGCAAGTGGCCAGCTTCATGAGGACATTCTTCCTCGGCACACCTCTCTTCAGAAAACATGCTGCTGACCTGTCCTTTGCAAGAAAAGGTCCTTGTCGAGGGAACCCCTGCGAATGCTAAGCTGGGAAAGGGCAGGCTGGACTCTGGAAGTGCTGCAGAGGGGAAAGCAGCACTAAGTGGGTGGTGTGTGAAGCCTCCATCAGACAATGAACTGGCTCAGGAGTGGGGCAGCTCCTTGTGGGCCTTGGTTAATTTCCCTTTTGCCTGGCACTGTAGCATGCAGGAAAGGAGAATTAAGCTGTTAGCAGCAACAGAGATGGAAAGCTTGAAGCATCATGGATGCTGGGCTCTGGAAGGAAAATGTTTTCTGTCCTACTAAGGACAGATTTTATTTGAAATATCTCGGTATTTCTAATATGCCATCTTTGTATTCATGAATTCTGATTATTGTCTTTATGCTATATAATGCCAAAAAGGCAAAGTAGCACCTTTTTCACCTTGGTTTTGTTATCTGGTGGCAGAGGATCTTGGTTTGGTTAGTCCTGTAGGCAGGCAGGATGTTCAGTCCTGAAGACTGGTTTTACTTTGCCCTTCTGTGGAGACGGTCTGATGCGGGATTTGTCCACGGTATGAGGGACCTGCCTTCTGGGGGGCACTGCTGTGTGACGGTGCCGTCAGGCCAACACGAGAGCTGACAGAGCACCCTTCAAGGGACGTGTAGCTTTACAGAGAGAAACCACACATGGTTGCTTGGGTGTGATGTGACAGTGTGAACATGCAGGAAATTTGATCTTGCGGATATGTCTGGAGAGCAGCCTGGATACAGTACGAACCAGAGTCTGGGGAATTAGACCACCCTCCTTGCACAAGTGTTTGAGCCATGTGTAGCCTGAGGCACCCATGATTACCAAAATGTGGGAGAGAAGAGGAAATACTCTGTGAAAGAAGACAGCTATGAGTGGTGACATGAAGGGAAAGTGTTGGCACAGCACCAGCCTACTTGTGTATCTGGTCCTGGTCTTGTCAGCAAGACTTATTAGCCTGGGCACAGTGCCACACTAATGCTGCTTTTGGACCCATGCTAGATTATATCTGGCCATTTCAGAGTGTTAGCAGAGAGAGTACGGTTCAGCTTGCTCCTTCCTGTGTAGACGTGGCCTAAGGGGGTTGGAACAGAGTCACTCCTCATGGTGGAATTTGCTCAGGAGACTGCTACAGTTTTAATCAAAGAAATCTACCAGTTTATATTGACTAATAAGTGAAATAGCTCAATTCTGACTGAAATTTAGTAGGGTTAGTTTCTTTTTACCAAATCCAAGGACACTTCAGTTATTTTCAATCAAGAAAAAATTCATTAATTTGCCAAGAATCACACATGTATGTGATTTACGGTGTGGCCGATTAAGCTTGAATATCAAATGCTCTAGGCACATAATTCACGCAGTGCTGAACCTTGCGAGAGACTGACATAAATCAGCACTGAGGTCAAGCAGATATACAATACAGCTCCTTAAGAACAATGCAATTCACCAAGAATTCTTGTATTTATTTGTAATTTTCAGTCATCCATTCTTTAATATCTCTAAAAAAATATCAGCTTAATAGCAATTCTCCAAAAAATAAAGACATATTTTTGTCTCAAGGCAATCTATGGCATATAGTCCCATCAGGAAGGAAGGAGATTCAGTTAGAATACCGAAAGCAAGTGATTTGAACTATGGTTTGAAAGGCAAATTCATAGAATCATAGAATCATAGAATCATAGAATATCCTGAGTTGGAAGGGACCCTTAAGGATCATCAAGTCCAACTCTTGACACCGCACAGGTCTACCCAAAAGTTCAGACCATGTGCCTAAGTTCACAGTCCAATCTCTTCTTAAATTCAGACAGGCTCGGTGCAGTGACCACTTCCCTGGGGAGCCTGTTCCAGTGTGCAACCACCCTCTCTGTGAAGAACCCCCTCCTGACATCCAGCCTAAATTTCCCCTGCCTCAGCTTAACCCCGTTCCCGCGGGTCCTGTCACTAGTGTTAATGGAGAAAAGGTCTCCTGCCTCTTGACAACCCCTTACGAGGAAGTTGTAGACTGAAAAATTCACAGAGGGAATCTGGTTAGGGTGCAAATGTGCATATTAGGGCAATTAAACAATAAGTTCACAATTAAAAAAGTAGAGGTAGTCCTTTAGGTCCCAGTGTATTCCATATATACATCTCTTGTACCTGGGGTGACTGAGTTGGAGTCTAAAGCCAGGATTTTATTTACAGTATCTTTGTATACTTATATGTGCAAACAACTTAAGTTGCTAGTCACAGTAAACATGTCCTCTGGGACTGTGCAGTCATGCAATGGGTCCAACAGCAATTCTAGAAACATTTTTCTATTTTAAAGGTTATGTTAGGACAGCATGAGTATGTATTCCAAGTCCAGGAACTGCAAGTATTACAAATGATGCGAGAGATGGCTGAAATACAAGAATTCTGGTCCAGGAGGTGGTACCAGCTAAAATAAGACAAATCCAGTAAGTTTGCCACTTTTTTTTTTTTCTAAAAAAATAAAAATAAAAAAATGAAGGAGGATGGGTGTAAAGAAATGCATTATAGTTAGCTTTCTATTGTGTTGTATTAAATACCAAGTCCTGGATTCTTTTCTCGACATCTTCACAGTAAGTACCTTGATATCTAGACCAATACACTCACATTTTCTATATAAATGCATATAGCTAGGCTGTTCAGAATGAAACAGCATTACCAGAGGAAGGAACAGTGTTCTCCTGCACTGGCAATACTGAGGTACTTTTCTGCCTTTTCATATCACTTTGGTTGGAGGAGGATTTGAATCTGCGTCACTTATCCAAAAGGTACACTTACTGAAAAAAAAAAAAAAAAGACAGAAGAGCCGTCAACCACATAGCCCACTACACAGCCCCACTGCTTACACTTCTATGAAATCGTCTCTCAAGTAAGATAAATAGTGGATTAAAGACATGGATCCTGAAAGATCTTAGAAATGAAATAAGATTTGAGTTATGGAGTAACTCCTTGGAGCTAGGAGTTGGACTCGATGATTCTGCTGGGTCCCTTCCAACTCAGGATATTCTATCATTCTATTTTTTATCTTTTTCTATTTACTATCTGAACTGAGATGCCTCTGGCAGATGAGAACTTTGATGTCTAAACAACATTCTCGCTTTCCTAGGGACAGCTGGAACATGAAGTGATCATTACTGTGATGTTTCCGAGAGTCACAGTCTTCAGCAGAGACACCTGAGGTGTCAGTCATGCCTGGCTTACTGTCTCTTTTTGCAACTATTTTACCTGTTGCACAGTAGTCTTATATTGATTTCCAAGTGATTCTGTATTTTGTCACAGAAGTATTGCAGAGCAAGTAAAGCATTGCTCCAGAGAGTATGTGTGGATTGCACAGCTCCAAGACAGCTCAGGGAACAATGGAAAGATTTGGAGACTGGTCTTTGGAAAGAGCTCACTGTGAGAATGAAATTGTTCCTTAGCTGCAGCAAATAAACCAATAAAATGAACAAGGACACAGTTAACAAGCCAAGGCCAAGAGAAAGAAAAAAAATGCCAAGAACAGAAAACTTAAATAGAGGGAAACGTCACAAGAATCAATAAAATGGGCCAGAGAACTGTGTCTTTCTGCAGTAAGTGATGCAGACAGTGTGAAACAGATGCTATTTCAATGTCATCAGCAACTTGACAAGCTGGATAAATAATTGTTGCCAAGAAAAATAAAAGCATGTGCTGTCAGTGTGGGTGGTTGCCATGATTGCTGTGGCCTCTGGTTCAAACACAGTTACAGAGATGATGAAAAAGAAAATAAATATGGAAGTGGCTGAGGAAAAACAATTAGCTTCCCACAGATGGGCCTTCGGCATACCATAAATTTTAGCTGCCTTTTTCATCATTAGTTTGGGTGGCAACTTGGGAAATAATAAAAGGTTGAGAATTATGGGTACAGCCATTTCCTGAGTTCTTCCCATAAAAGGGGAGAAACTGCTGGCCTGGAAGGAAAATCATTATGAGGAACTACAACAAACATTTCAGCTGAAAAACAGTTAGAAACTAAATTCCCACCCAACTTCCACTGAAAGTGCAATACCTTCAGAACCTCCCCGTGCAACGAAGTACCAGGGGGTACTGATTTGTAAGGTCTTTCAGGGACCTCAGTGTCAGAGTCACCTGAATATCTGTATTCACTCCTTACACACATCCTCTAAATCCTATAAGAGGGGAGAACTAGAGCCAGATTTATACTGATATCAATTCCACTTAAATGTTACTTTAGACAGATGAGAGACAGGAAAGACATGCATTTAGCCAGTCACTTGCACATATTGTCTATATCTCAAGGACAAACAATGTGTTTTTATATTTACTCTATCTTCATTTTCAATTCCTTAAGCATTCTATCCATCAAAAATCTTCATCTCAGTACCTAAGCAATTTCAGTTGCATAAATACAGGAGTGGATGCAGGTATCATTTGCCACAGTCCAAATAATCTGTAAGGCAAATTGTCAATAACAAAGCAATCAGTGAGTGATCATCAAATTGATGGAAAAGTTGCTCTTTACCCATGACACTTTGTGTAAAAAATCAAGTCTAGCTGCAATTACCCACGTTACTGACTTATGATGCATGCTGAATGTAGGGCAATGGAAGACTGTATAAGACTTTAGACTGCTGGTGTTATTCATACAGTTAAAAAACATGCCTTGCCTATAAAAGCATGTAAAAATAACATCCTTGTAAAAATAACATCTTAATAATTGTTAACAATGCTGGTATAGCTAAAGCAGTAATAGAAAAACTCAAACTCTTTGCTTTAGGATTTGGAATGAGATAAAATTTCAGGCTGTGCTTGTTGAGTCTTGCTACAGGGCTGAAATCCACTGAAGTTATCAGGTTTACCTAAGTTTGACTAGAAGGCAGTCCAACCACCAACTGTACATTTGAACTATCAGTGTGGCTTTGTCCTATATGAGACAGATCTGCTGGTTCAACTAGGCCATGCTCATCAAAGGAGCAGATGTGGCACAAATATGAGTTCTGGGCAGGATACGAGGTCAGACACACAAGATGTAATTTTCAAATTTTCAATGGGTAGTATCAGTTTTAGGTTTACCTGAAATTTCTCAGAACACATGACATGGAGTTTACACCTTCAGTCTTTTTTTTTTTTTTTTTTTTTTTTTTTTTTTTTATTTTAAGAAGGGAGATGAAACCTCATATGCAAATACTTTAGGACTTCAGCATCCAAAATCAAAGATTAACGTTTAACTTCACTCCATCATCACATGGATTTGGTGATATTTCTCCATCTTCAGTGCAGATGAAATCTCATACCCAGACTTGACTCATATCAAGTATTTTTGTCTGTTCTCTGGTTTTGTTCCCACGCCAACCAGAAGAAGAATCTTATTTTTGAGCTTTGCTCTAATATCAATAGAATAAAACTGAAACAGAACATATACTGTTGTCTTAATGATTTATAAAGAATAATTAATGCTTCTTTCATAAACAGAGCAGGTAAACTGGCATATTTAGTGGTCAATTGGAAACAAGGAGTGTTTCAGAAGATTTAGGGGAGGATGACTGATCCCTATCTACTGCTCCTCAGAAGCCACTGTCTCACATGAGGTGATATGGTTAATGCCTCTCTGATTCTTGAACTCCTGCCCAGCTCCTTTGTGAGATCCTATCGCTGTTGCTGATAAATAAGTCCGCCTAAAGCGTTAAGGCCACAACATATTTGCTGCTTTGAACTAGACTAATTTGGCTGCCAGACCAGAGCTCCTAGCCTTTCAGGGTTCAGTTAGCAGTTACATGTATATTGACATTTCTTTTTACCTCAGGCTAGATGAGGGAGAAACAGTTTCTTACTTTATAGAGCACTTTTGTTGCCACTGTTTGACAGCTTTTGATAATGCATTCGGGAAGGAGAGTGAAAGTGATTTCCATAGAGATAAACACATCTTCAAACTTTTCCATTCCCAAAGAGCCACAATTCATTCAACTAAACAGGACCAAAAACATTCTTAAACTTGCCTTTCCAGCAATCTACCATGTTGTTCCTTAGAGAGCTGCTTTCTGAACATAATCAAGGCCCTTCCCAGCCTGTCTGCAGATCCCCTATGCACAAGAACAGCTGTCCTTAATACATTGCTTTGGTATACATAACTCTTTCATATTAGATAATCCAGGAGTAGTTTCTGATAAGCGTTTATCAAAAAAAAAAAAAAAAAAAAAAAAAAAAAAAAAAAAAAGTAAATATCAGTGTCATGGAAGCACAGAAAGAAACTACAGTGTATTTAATCATCTACTATTCAGACTATTTAGCTGTAATACTGGAAACAAACATTCAGCCTGCTCTAGTGAAAGGTGTCCCTGCCCATGGCAACGTGGTTTTAATGAGATGATTTTTAAGGTCCCTTTCAATACAAACCATTCCATGATTCTAAGTATTACAAATTCTTACACTTTGCTATATTTCTCATCAGGTTAAATTCTATTTTATGCAACTTTATTTATGGGGAAAGAAATGTAGTTCAGACTTCTTTCTCAAAAAAGTAAATTTTCCATAACAACCTGAATCTGCTGTCTGCCTAAATAAGCATTTATCTCTTGTAGTAGAGACTAGATACCTATATGCCTCTGAAATCTGGTCTTGGTGACAACGTGTGATATGCTATACTCATTATTCTTCAGCAAAGCCAATTTCAAGTAGATTTATCTTCTGAAAATCCAACCTCTTTCCTCCTTTGCCCCCAGCATAGCAAATACCTTTTTATTGAAAGACTGATGCAATGTGAACAGTGTGATATGTCTTCACCTTTCATTATCTCACCACCACTTTGATAAGTATGGGATCTTATTTTTGTTTTTGTGTGCTTTTACTGAGACATTTCGGAATTAGAAATTTTACCATCAGGAATTTCATGCAGTCTTAGAAAACAAACATAATTCTCAGAAGAGCTACGTGCTGCTTTTATATGACCTCATTCGCAATCACTATGTTAAAGGTGTTAGGTCTGAAATTATTTCAGTGTCTTGAGCTTAATGCCAAAGCAGAGACAAGGTCCATAGTGTGGCTCATTCTATTCTGCATCAAGAAGGGGCTGTGTCAGAGAAGTGTTAATCTCATTTTATTAACTTTACTAATTATAGCATGACAGTAGTTAGAGGTGGAATAGGCCTACCAGGTCTTGCTTCGGGTCTATACCCTTGGACAAACAGAGGGTGTTATACATTTCCTGAGTTTTGTCCCCCTGAATTTGGAATATAGCTTGATTGGCAGATAAGTGTTGCCACTTACCACATTTTTGAGGGTTGTTAGGGGCAACAGTGATTACATAGGGGAACTGCATTTGAGAACCTGGTGGAAATAATTCTATTTTGGGCTCCAGTAGACTTTCTCCCCTATAGGAGGTAGAGGAGGTTTGCAGTATGGAAGAACAGTTGGAAAACTGGAAGAAGGTGTTGAAAGACTCTGATTTGTTCTTGTAAAACCTGCCGGTTTCAAATAATCATAGAATCATTAGCTTGATATTTAATTTCAAGACAATTTCCACAAGACGGTAAGCAGTGTGTCTTTTTAACTGTTTGCTTTTGACAAAAGAAGTGAATCAGGTAACCACAGTGTATAGTTAAAGACATATATGCTCCAACACCATGGCAGGGTTTAGCTTAGACTAAAAGGAGAGACCTCAAAACCGAGTTGATGCATCTAAAAAAGCCACTTTGGTACATGGTATTTTAAAGCTAAATAATGCAGTAGTTTCTCTGAGTGACAATATTTCATGGACAAAAAAGGCACATTCTTAATTCTTTAGACTTTATTTAGATTTATTTTGAAATGATCTATTTTGAAATGCAACCACACAATCACACTTCTATTTACAGTGGTCTGTGTTCTCAGCTCTAAAGGCACAAGCACAAGCATACAGCAGTGACTCTGCAAGGAAAACCCTAATCCAGAGCTGCACACAGGCATTTTAGAAAATTAGACCTTGAATGTTGTGAGTTGTGATTCTCTGTTAGGGACTAAATAGGGCTTATAACCAGGCCGTGTACTCTGTCCTCTCATGTCATATCTCACAGACTCTTGTTTGCTTCTAATGTCTACAAATTTCCTTACAGCAACATTATCAGCACTCATTGTTGATAATGGTTTAGATTCTGGTGTGTACTGTGTTTCTTCTCTCCTAACCATTCAGAAAACACCTGCTGGGGTGTGTGAGATGGTAGGAAGAATGTGGCTGGCTTTCCCCAGTGCATCAAGACCTCATTATAGTGTGTCCAGACATGGGGAGAAAGCTTGGCTGCGGTAATGTAGGTGTAACATCAGTAACTGATTCCTCTGGACTCTCTAAGTACATGCTTGGTTTTAGGGATTAAAGTAGAATTATACTTGTCTTAGAATTAAGCATGTGCTGAAGAGTGCTACTGATGCACAGAGTATTAATCTCTCTATAGCACTGAGACGAAAATCTGAAAGATATTTTAGCACATAAGTCCAAAGGACTTCAAGGGAACCATCCACTTCTTCAAAGGTAGGTACACGTTGAAGTGTTTTGCTGAATAAGAGCATTTTGAAATATTCTTTTATATCTTTTGCACTTGAAAAATCATTAGTATAGCTGAGAAGGACAAGAAATGAAGAGGAAAAAATGGAAGAAATGCGTAGGGACATTTGGGATTCTAGACACAAAATATCTGCTGGACCAATTTTAGGCAGGCATGCCAATTCAAGTGTGTATAAAACAAGATTTTTTATTGTATTTTATGAATTGACTGTAGAGTATGTAATACAAGTGGGACATAATAGAATAATGAAAAGAACAAGATGTGACTAAGTCTTCTAAAAGTTTTTTATGGCTTTTGTCAGAACAAAAACTTCATCCCATGCTTTCTAACTGTCATTACTTTCACACAAAAATGTAATGTTAGAAAAAAAAATGTTTAGAAAATTATTTCAGTCCATCCCCAAAACAACAAAAACATGAAAATTATCCACAGAATGATTACAGTGATGTTGATTACATGGAATGCAAGCTGGTTATTTGTTCCAGTAACTAAAACAGGAAGCTCAAATGGTAAATAATTAATCCTTTTCCATGATGGTTACAGAACTGTAATCCTGTACCCTGTTAATGTTTTGCTATACATTGGATAATCCTGTAATGATGCAAAGGCAAATAGCTAAGGTATGCTGGCTGTGGAATATAGAAAAAGCTGATGCCTTGAGAGGTGGACAACCTGGGGAGAGTTTTTGTGTAATGTCTATTGCCTTATGTGTATAAGTCCATTTGTTAAAAAAAAAAAAAAAAAAAAGCCCACCACAAAGCCATTTCAGGTTTGCTGGATACAAGAGCAGATGAATGATTCATATGATATAGTCAGAATACTCTATGATAAAAATGAGGTATTGATTCAAGGAGATTTTAATTTAGATTAGTTCACTTAAAATGAGTAATAAATTGAAATGAACTCTACAGAGCTCATGTTCAGAATGAATTATCGTACCACTTCATTGAAACCTGAGGTAAGGAATAATTCGAGTTATGGCCCTAACCCAAATCACCAATTCTAAATGAGAATTGTACAAATAATTTGGACAAGAGAATGATAGATATGATATCTCTGAATTGCTGATTTGTAAATGAATTATAGGAAAAGGAAAGACTAATGAAGAAAAAAAAAATGTTTTCTTAAAATAAATCAGGAGAAAAAAACATAAGTAATTTCTGTGCTATATTTGATATTATCTAATCCTTATGTGTCAAGTGATGTGTTAATATTTGATAAAATCTTACATATTGCTGCTAGTATTTCTTTCCAAGAAACCTCTTTCACCCCCCGTCTTTCTAGGTAGGGTTTTCAATGACTTATTCTGATGAGAAGCATTTACAATAGCTGGCAGAACTGGTTGCTAAGATGCCTTGCACTGATTTAACCTGTCTTTGTTTACATATGATTTATCCATGCATGTTTACAACATGCATACTCACCGCCCACGCTGAGACTGTTGATGTATATAAATATATAAACACACACTTCATTATATGATTTCCTCTTGACTCATTTTTAAAGCCTCCATTTCCTTGCTCATTCTATTTACTATATTTCAAAGATTTATATTCTTCACTCTACCCATTTCTCTTTATATCATTTATTTTCAATGTTAAATTGTGCGTAAAAGATCTAAAATAGATAACAAAATTGAGCAAAAAGGGATTATGTTCTGCTTCTACTTTTTCTACAATTACAGCTTGCTGTTTAATGTCCACTTTATTTATTTTCTGGTATTTATTCATTTATTGGCATTTTTAATAATATGTTTTCATGTTAGAACTGGAAGCCTATGTTTAAGACCTATCTTGCTAGACATTCTGGGGATCCTTTTAGGCATCTATACTCAGTGATTTTACACTTTTTTCCAAATGAAAATGAGGTGCCTGGAGAAGATTACTTGCTTGCAAGGAGTAGATGTTCTTGATTGATGACAGAATAAAGTGTCCTTTGAAGGGCAACATTCATACTCAACATTTCAAACAAAGACACATGGATATTTGTCTCTTGAGTGCTCCAGAATATCTCACATAACAGGTAGGGTCTTTGATTGTCTTACAGACAAACTATCATCTGCTTTAAAGCCTAGCATTCCTGCTCAGATATGCAAAATTAGAACAAATATACATATTCTATTGTCCATGTCATGACTACTGAGAACTTTAAGAAATCTTTATTACTTTTCATTCCATTTTTGCTTCTACTGTCTTCATTTTGTTGTGACTCACGTGTGTTCATATGAGCCCAATCACCTCCACACAGCCATCATTTAAGTTAATGTAGTAAAAGAAAACTCTGATCTTGCAAATTTATCAGTGTCCTGAGTCTAGTGGAGCCCTGCTATGTTAATAAATTCACCTACAGTGCTGAACGTTCAGAAGTAAGGGCTGTTTGTCTTGCATTCTTGGAATAATCATCCACTTGTATTCCACTGGAAGAAGCAACTAGAGAAAGAAAGATTTGAAGAAAAATTAATTGCATGAGTAAGTTACAATAGACTGCTAACAAAGGAGGGAGGATATCATGACAAAAAAAAAATAATCTTCTCAGGTAATTTTGTAGCTGGAGCATGAGAAGTTTTATAGAGATTAGGAAAACTTCTATTGCCTTCGGGTCAGATTTGGATAGAGATGGAAATTTCTATAATACTATTAGGTAGGCAGATAAGTACTGAGTCATTATCACGACTGTAATTCTTAACCTTGAAGAATGTATCTATTGGTACATGTGCAATCTCCATCTTCGGGAGATTTCTGGAAGATCCAGCTGGATAAATTCCTCAGAAACCAGGTCTGACCTCAGAGTTGACCCTGCGGTTGAAACTACACTCAGAAACTCACACTCCACTCCTGTGTGAAAGGATCGTGATGAACTGCAAATAAGTTTGTGTCTTTAAAACACTGTCAGACATTTCCATTCATTGACCAC
The DNA here is from genome assembly GCF_009819795.1 of Aythya fuligula. Classification (NCBI taxonomy): domain Eukaryota; kingdom Metazoa; phylum Chordata; class Aves; order Anseriformes; family Anatidae; genus Aythya; species Aythya fuligula. Next base: position 145,362,638 of record NC_045560.1, on the reverse strand, counting down.
TTATACCAATCTTAACATTCCTATTACTTTTCTTTACATGCTCTACACAAGTTTTTTATGCACTGAACACTTCCAGTGGTGATCAGATCTAAAATTGCTTCAGAAAAATAAATCAAATGGTACTAGGAAATTTTAAATACTTTCTTTTAAGAAGAGATACATTTCTAGAAGCAGACATAAGGGGATTTTTTCCATGTTGTAAGATAAATTCAGGCCTAGACTTAGAATTTATTGTATTTGGCAACAGAAAAATACCCATATTTACTATTTCATTAAAAAGGGTATTGGGGAGAAAGAAACAAAGATTCTAGATGGGAAAACAAAACAAAACAAAGCAAAACAAAACAAAACATACAAACAAACAACAACAACAAAAACCACTAGACCCTGTGCTGCATGTCATCAGGCCCCATAGACACATACCTACTCCATTTCATCTTGTGGTCTCTGCTCTTCACTTACATCGGGAGGGACTTTGTGCCCCCAGCCCTCATCTACAGGTTCAGGGAAACAAGAGACCTGGTAATCCTGTAGAAGTGAAAAGAAATCGTTGAGTACCTCAGCCTTCTCCATGTCTGTTGCTACCAATTCTCCTTTCTTGATTATCAGAGGAGGCCTTTCCTTTCTGTCTAATGTACCCATAGCATCCCTTCTTGTTATTCTGTGCTGTGGCTTTCCTGATCTCATCCCTACACACCTGGACAGCATCCCTGTTCTCTTCCCAGGCTACATGTCCCAGCTCCCACTGCCTGTGTATTTTGTTCACACCTCAGTTCAACCAGCAAGTCCTTGCTCAGCCATGCTGGTTTCCTCCCTTTCCTGCTTGATTTCATACCCCTCATGGGGATGGACTATGAGGACTAGGTTGGTTGAAAGAATACAACATATATCTCAATATTTATGGTCAATGAAGCAGAAAGACAAAGCACTGAGTCCAGATGTATTGTGTCTGGATATTTTTTTTCTTCTTCATGTCTGCTTCAATTATATTATTTCCAGAGTGGGTATAACAGCATTTAATTGTCTTTCTAACTTTCTTCCAGGAGATTATGTAGATATTATTCAGAAAATAATTAGATTTTCTGTAATATTAGATAATATCCAATATTAGTAGATATAACTTTGATTTTAATAAGAAAATATTTCTATTTCTTAGAACTAGTAGATTATTAGAGAGGATCTTAAAGTCAATACTTTCAAGTTCCTTCCTCACATTTGATTAAACACTAATTGCAGGAGAGCCATTTTCTCCTGATAGTTAATAGGATATTTAACCTTGCACGTTTCCTAGAACATTAAGATTTTCTTATTTTGTTGCTGCTTCTTTTCCTTCTAGCATGATTCTTAGCTACAGGCAGTTAATCTCCATTCTACTATCGACACCACTTAACAGAGAAACAAGTGGATCTGCGATTTATCAAATATGTATTTGAAAAGAATTCTTTCTCCTGGTGATGACCTGAAAAGGGTTTTGAGAATGATTTGGAGAAAAAGACAATTGTTTACCCAGGACTGGGGAAAGATAATATTTTTTAGTTTCTTTTTATTTATTTTTCCTCTCTTTTGTTTATTTTCTCTTTAAAACCTTCACTCCATTTAAACCACACACTGAAGATGGTACTGGACTTACTCCTTCTCCTGTTACCCAGTGCCATGAACATATCGGTGTGCTTTGTAAAGGAACAAATCCCTGTATTGTGGTAGTTTTCCTCCAAAATTCACAGCATCAGCAACAAGGAATGTGCAAAGTCCTTGTAACTGTGATGTTCCCATCAGTGATGGGAGCAATCATCTCCACGTGTGCAGCAATTAGAACAGCACTAGGAAATGAGATGGGTTATAGAAAAGAAGGTCTGCTCAACCTCTTAACATGCAGGCAGTGTGAGCTGCCAAATATAAAATAACTAATGCAGTTGCCAAGTTACCAGGGTCAGGACACGATTCAGGCAGAAGACAGCCATATTAATAAATATCTTTAAAATAACTAAAATTTGAAGGAGGAAATTGGTCTGCTTGTTATTTACCCTGAATGATTTGCTAAAAACTTCAGCTTTCTGTCAGAACCAAGCAGAATGAATTATAAACTTATATGTACAGTCAGTTCACAAAAGCCATCAGTTAATGAAAGACCAACATCCCATAGAGACACTGGTGTCTGGATAAAACTAGTGGAAATCAGCACCCTGCTATTGATTCTCCAACATACAGTAAGATTCTTTGCATGTGTGTAGATATACAAAATCATAGATGGTGCATTTGCAGACTGAGATTCATTTGTACAAGAGATAAATAGCAAGCCATTCTTACCATCCTAAAATAAATAATAATAATAATCATAATAAAATCCATACCATTGCTCAAGGATTTATTAATAATTTGCCCATTCATTGAGTACTGGGAAGCAGGCCCACAGCTGCAGAGAAGGTCTGATAGCTCTTCTTTTGCTAGCTGTGCATTAAGTAACTCAAGCAGCCACTGTGCCAAGCTCAGTGATTAATGGCTTTTTGGGGTGGCTTCTTGCATCGGTCTGGTGCGGTGGTGGGTCTGGTGACTACCCCACAGGCAATGGTGTGACAGTGCTTGCGGTACCCTTATATTTTGAGCTGTCCTGCCTTTCTAAAAGCAGCTCATCAGCTGAGTGGAAACTGCCTGGTGGGAAACTGCCAGCCATGGACAAGCATCATCACAGCTGATGACATCAGCTACAAATTAAGCATTTAGGCAGCTGTGTTTTTCCCCAAAAAACACGGAAGGCTGAACTTTGTCACATCTCTTGGAGCCCTGATGTCAGAGGGAGGAATGATGCACTGCTCCCAGCATCAGAAGCCACAAACCCACAGGCTACCAGTGTTTGGGGACTACTGTGGGGAAATTTGATCACCTGCTTAAGCTGTTCTGGTTCTTTCCCCTTGGCATCCTATGGTGGCCACTTTTGGAGACACGGCACAGGGCTAGGTGGTCTGCCTGCCTCTCCCTGTTCCTTTATATTCATTTACTTATCAGTTACTGTTGGAATTTCTATCTGTTTTCATTGATTTTATATGGCACTGAAGTGACTAGCTTTGACTACCTTCCTTAATTTTAGAAAAAGTCATAGAAAAACCTTCCTTAAATTAGAGTCATGGGATCATTAAGGTTAGAAAATACCTCCAAGATCATCTGGTCCAACCATCCCCCTACCACCAATGTCATCCACTAAGCCATGTCCCTAAGCACCATGTCCAACATTTCCTTGAACACCCCCAGGGATCGTGACTCCACCACCTCCCTGGGCAACCCGTCCCAATGCTTGACTGCTCTTTCTGAGAAGAAATATCTCTTCATTTCCAACCTGAACATCTCCTGGCACAGCTTGAAGCCATTCCCTGTGGTCCTATCACTGGTTACCTGTGAGAAGAGGCTGATCCCCAGCTCCCCACACCTTCCTTTCAGGTATCTGTAGAGAGCAATGAGGTCTCCCCTGAGACCTCCTCTTCTCCAGACCAAACACCCCCAGTTCCCTCAGCTGCTCCTCACAGGACTTGTGTCCCAGGCCCTTCACCAGTTTCGTAGCTCTGCTCTGGACACACTCCAGGGCCTCAATGTCCTTCTTGTACTGAGGGCCCCAAGGCTGAACACAGCACTTGAGGTGTGGCGTCACCAGAGCAGAATACGGGGGGATGATCACCTCCCTGCTCCTGCTGGCTGCACTATTCCTGATACAGGCCAGGATGCCATTGGCCTTCTTGTCCACCTGGGCACACTGCTGGCTCATGTTCAAATTATTAACATTTCTACCTTGGGAAAAATAAACATAAAAAAGAGGTGGGATTTTTTTGTTTTGTTTTGTTTTTCTATCCTGCAAGTAAATCTATAACATCACTGGGACTCCACAAGCATTTAAAGGTTCATTACTACCACAAGAACTAAAATGGTAACGAACTGTATTGGCAATTATGATAACACAGGTGTGCATGAATAGGATATTTTCTACCACACTATAACAAAAGCTACAATATGCTTGCAGAGTAAACATGCACATACTTACAGCTTAGTCTTTCTTGCCTCTGAAATTTGTAATAAATTAAATTGTGGACTTTTCTATTTACTTGAACTGCCTTTGGCTTAAACATTGGTTAAGATAGAATTATTTGTGGTAGAAATTTGCAAATTCCTAGAAACAGCAAATTTGTGGTAGATGTTCAGAATATTATTTTTCAGTTAATAGTTTTATCCAATTCCTATCTTCCTAGAAAATACTGTATATATGTATATATTAAAAAAAAATAAAAAATTATATCTTTGAATACTGTTTTTCTTTGCCCAGCTCTCTAGCTATACTTCAAGAGAGTGAGAGGATTTGCTTTTAGCTAGGGAAATAATTCCCTCTCTCCTTCCTTTCAAAGACACCTGAAACACTGGTCTTGCAATATAATATCCTTTAAGACAAGATGCCCTGAGAAGGAGCGGGGGGAGGCTCAAGATCTTTTCCAGAAAAAAGGAAACTCCTGCAAACTGATTGTCAGTGATCTCTGGTGCTTCTGTGGTTACCAGAGTGATGTTGCATTATGAAAATAAATGTACTTTTCCATTCAGAAGTAGAAGAAAAAGTTAGAAGCTCAAGTCTAACTCCCAATTTAGTCATCAAAGAGAGTAGGTCAGAAATTCCTTCATATGATTAGTTTAGGCAGGTAGTCTTCATGAATTTATATGCGGTTCTCTTACTTAGGAAAAATTTTCAGACAATGAGGATTAATCCTCAACTATTGTTATTAATTGGACACTTTCATTCTTTGGCTATTTTTTTAAAATCAATTCCCATATGTCTAGGTAATGAAATGTCATTCTGCCAACCAAAGCAGTTGTTATACTGCAATGCGGTGGAGGAAAAATACAGCGTGCTGGTGTAAGGAAAATTTGTCTGGCTTCACCTTCCTCTTCATACAAAGTTTTGAAAAAATTGCACAACAGTTCTATTGAAATTTCAGGTTTAAAATGCAGATACAATACCTCCAGAGGTGTTTTTGTTCTGGGGTTGCAAGCATTAATATATGTGAAATAATTGGAAATGTTGGAAAAAGAAAAAAAAAAAAAAAGAACACAAATGTGAACTTACTTTGCTTCTACTGCATCTCTCCTATATGCAAACTTGTACTTTTTCTTCAAGCCTTTTTCTTGTACACTACAAAAATGCTTCTATTGGATAATTATTTTTTTTTTCCTGGCCTATTTTTTTCAAGGGTCTTGAGAAGATTCTTTCTGATGTTTCTCCTTTTTTAAGAAAAACAGCTTTCTAGTACAACAGAAACATTTGTGGAAAACATCTGCTTCCCCTCAAAGCCTGTTTTTAGTCAGGAAATGAAATCCACACTCAAAAAAAACCTTTAATCCAGAAATCCAAAGTTCATCTGATTTATGCTGGCATATATTTACACAAAGCTCAGACACATAGGTTTAAGACACTGCATAAGTACTCAGTGCTAACATGTTCCATGGAATTACCAGCCTCATTCCTGTTTATTCATGACACATGGGGACGAGGGATCTCCACTTCTGCAGCTTCTGTCATTGTAAACCTCGACTGCTGCTTTCTGCCATATCTTCTTGTTATTTTCTTGCTGTCAACTCTAGTCAACAGTCCATCCATCACCATTGCTTTGATTGTTGCCAGAACCCCTGCATCAAGACCACACTGTCAGCTTGACATCCTGCATGTGGAACAATATGTCAGGGTTCACCTTCCCACTGCAGCAGGGATTTCTAGCAGCTAAGTGCTGTGGGGACAGGCTATTGTTTGGAGCAGGCAGATGAAAAAAGCTCTTCTCTCTCCTGGCTTTATTATTTTTTTAAAAAATGTATTTTGATTGTTCATTTTGATTTTCTCCTCTTGTCATTGCGATTTTCCTCCTTTGCTCATGTTGTTGTTTTGATAGAATCTTCTATCAAGAAATGTTTCTTGAAAGAAATGAACATGATTTTATTTACTCCACTGACCACAATTAGCAGGAGCATATTGCACCGTCTTCATTGGGTCTGATTTCTCAGTAAACACCAGCAAAACGCTTCTGTGAATTCTGACTCCCCTGAGTTTTCATTAGATTGCATCAAAGCAGTTTTAAACAGTATGTGTTAAGCTGGAAAACAGTGTGTTTGCTGTCATTTTTTCCCATGTGTGCAAAAATACACACATGCACTTACCCATGTATATAAAATTATCCAGACATATACATATAGATGGCTAAAGCAGGGCAGATTCAAGATAATGAGCTGACACAGAGGTAACCATGCTATATCCCGTGGCATGGTTTAGCTTTTGAAATGGCTGTGTGTCCTTGCATAGCTGGGAGTCCTCAGTGAAGGAATGTCATGAACATTGTCTCTCTTGTCATGTCTGTAGAGCCTGCAACAAGCAAAGAGGATCAGAGGGTTTCCATTTTGATCAGTCATAGTCAATTAGTACACTTACATCTTTCATTACATTCTTTGATTTGAAAAGAAAAAATAAATTAAGGTTATATTTTGGTATCAAATGTGTCCTTTTTCTTCTCCCCAGTGCATACTCATGCTCTTGAGAGTCTTATCTTGAACAGCTTTTTCTTGTACTCAGAGCCTTGTACTATTAAATTGCCTAATTGGTCCCACAGCGTGAGAATAAAGCATCCCAGAGCACAGGATCCTGCAAAAGATCTGTTTCAAGAGCATCTTCCCTTGTTGCATATTTGTTGTATTTCCCATTGATGTAGTCCAGGACTGTGAAAGCTATGGAAAGTTCCTGTTTGAAGTTCGGGGAATGAAGTTGCCACAACGGATTTTCATATTCCCCACTGTAGTGGTGGTTTTTCTGGTTGCAGTCAGCGTGCCCAGCTAGGAGACTTGCTGATTTGCTTACTTCAGAGGAATTACCTAACACATATAAAATATGAGGAAACTCGGACATCTGCTCAGAGATGATAAAAATAACAGCTATATTTTGATAAGGCTTTGCTTTCTACTTTCTATTATCAAATAAATTTGTATTTATCAATGGAAATCAGGAGGCAGCCACTCTCCTCATAGCTGCAGCTAATGGACATCATCATCGCTAACATTTCAAAAAGTTCAGTTTATATCTTTCCAGGTACAGCTGCAAACAGAAAGGCAAAGTCCTCCAGGTAAGAGAAAGTGTTAAAGAAACTAATGAGCAGCTTCTGTGCAATCTTGAAGACAGCATTTGACACAGCATAAAGACAAAAATGTCTCCAGAATTGGAAAGAAGACTTTTCGGAAGGAGCTTTAATCCAATTGTTGAAAGACATTGAATTATACAAAGTGCTAATGAATATAATTCGATGCAACTATCAGAAAAGAAAATTGCATTTAATATCTCCATGGCAGAAAGTGCACCAGAAAATAAAGGAAAAACTGCAGTTCATTACTGGAAAAAATGACCAGGCATCATTTCCTGAAGGCAATCAATTCCTGAACTACCAGTAAGTGGTCTGCCTGTGTCCGTGGTGTCCGCGCATGTCAGGAATTCATCAGTTTCTCTCAGAAAGTTTATGACTAACTCTGACAGTACTTGGTCGGATAAATTCTAGTTTTGGTAAATATGTGTCATTCGAACATATGAAATGGACAAAAAAAATAGAATAATTTAAATTTAAAGATGAATATAAAAAATTGCAGCTGTCAGCTTTCAGCAAAAATAAATGTCAGACTCTCCCAGTCCTAATGATAAGCTGGTATGTCCAATATTGGAAAAATCATCTGTGGTTTTGTGAGGAAAATTCCCAAAGTAGCTTAGATGTTTTTTTTAGAGGCATCCCACTTACAAAGCAAAGATATTCTCCAGCCCTGGAGCAGAGACCTACACAGATGCAAAGGGTGGAAGCAGGGACAGGAAGAAATGAGATGAGGACAACCTCCTCCACCACAGCAGAACAAGCCATTTATCCCAGTTTGGCTCTGTGTGCAAGCAGAGCTGCATTACAACCAAAAGAAGGAATCTACAAAAAAAGAGGAGAAACAAAATCAGAGGAAGGAAGATGCGTTTCTCTCATGCAATTGCCAGAATTTTTCTGATTCTTGTTAGTATAATTGTGGCATTAAATGTCTCATGGGCCAAGGACAGGCTGCCAACTTGGATGAGAAATTGTCCTCAAGAGAACTGAAAGGACAGAAGGGCATCACCTTCTCTCAAAGAAGAAAAGAAGACTTTATTATTGCCCATCCCCAAATAATCAAGGTCATACTTCAGGTCCAAATAAAATGATACTGACTTGAAACTCCCAAGATTGAACGAAGGGTTAGGTTTATTACATTTGCAGCCTGATTCTTGAGCCTGGTAGTAAGGGGGCATTTGTGTTACATTTTCAAATTTCCCAGTGACCGTTCGGGTTGGACTTTGTGGCTGCCTTTTATTCTTTAGAAAAAAAAAAAAATAGGGAGCTGAAGGAGCTGAGATTGGCACTGCGTCACTTATTTTCAGAGGTATACCATAAACTACTGCAAGAGTCAATGAAATACTGACAGTTGTCAGCACCACATATACTAAAAAGTGTCAGAAATCTGACTTCAGCTTTGCAGAAATGAATAACACAAAGTGCAATTTCAAAGCAAGCAGAACTGGGGGCAAGAAAGGCTTTTGTCAGATTCATGTTCTCATTTCCATATGACTCCTGACCACTGCCCATATGGTTACATTTCCAAATGTCTGCCTGAAACTTTTTACTGGTCCGAGAACTTTGGAGGTAGATTGAAGCAGAATATTCTCCTTTATTAGCAAGTTTTTCTTCCTATATACCTTTTGCTGAAGAATTTTAGCAGTCTGAAAGTTTCTCTGTGTCTACAAAAGCTCTCTTTCACAGGTAGATGTTTTGTTTAATGTAAATGCTAACATAGCCTTATGAGTTTAGACTTAATTTAGTGATTTAATTTAATTTAGTAATCCATTGTTAATAACATTTTACAGTCCCTAGGGCAGCAGAATGCCCTCATAGAGTAATATCTTTTTCCATCCCCATTATTTGCCAGATATGGGCCAATGCCTATTTTCAGTGATAGTGGTTTAACCCCAGACTAGTTTTGCTGAGGTGAAAGTCAGAGATGCACTGGGGTGACAGAAGGTGGTTCAACTCACAATTTCTGTGTTTTATTCTTTTTTGGAGAACTTCTTATTCTTACTGCACTTGTCAGGATGCCTGTCTCCCTCACAGAGCCCTGTCAATGAGCTGCAGTAGGAATTTTGCTGGAAATGCTGCATTTTGGAGCCCAGCAAGATGCTGACAACAGGTCTGGCAGCAGCCTCAGTAGGGCTGAGCTCCCCTCTGCCTAGCCACCACAGATGGGATCAGGCAAAGGGCAGGGCTAAGACGAAAGGTTTATTAAGTGACCCAGCTGCTATGAGGACATATTTTATTTGTGCTGACATATTTGCTGTCAGGAGGAATGACAAAGTGCTCATCATTCACTTGCTTTCTCTAGGACTGAGGGAAATGGAAATTCTGAAGAACTTAGCTGGGGCATCCCATCAAGATGAGCCACAGGGTTTGATGATATTATGGCAACTATTAATGAACAGGCAAGGCAAAGGGTTGTCAAGAGGAAATTTGAAGGACATCAAGACACCTTGCATTTCTATTCATCGCTGATGTCCCCAAGGAGCTCTCCTAAGGAAATCTATGCTGCGTGTCATGAGAGACTGCAAGTACAGAATCCATTTTGGATCTGCTGGGAGAGAAGGAGCAAAGTCCCCAATTCTCACTGAACCCTGCGGCTCTGAGCATCAGTGACTGAATTCCCAGCACTACAAGAACTTGTAAAAGACTGTGACAGTATAAAAGAGACAGTTTTTCCCTTACTTTCTGCACTTCCCCAAATTTGTTTTTACCCTAGTGTTACCTTACTCTTATCCACTTCCTAACCAAGAGGCTTCCTGAAGTTCTCAAACACATTCTGAGGCAGAAATATAAAACTGAGTGTCATCAGGACACCCTTTAGGCCATTTGTCTTTTGGATTAAATTGATCATTTGTAAAACAGAAGTTAATCTGCCTTTCTATGAAGGCTCAGGGGCTGAAGAGCAATTGTCCTGCCTTACCCCCAGGCTTTCTCTCTTCAAGGGTTTGCAAGTCAGTAGGTACCACATCACTTTTAGTCCCAAAGTTTCTGTTAGATCAAGGCAAGGACATCTAAGGACTAGTAGGAGGTTCCTTATCTCTAACAAGAGATGCTGCTCCCTCTCAGTCACATAAAGTAGCTGGAAAAAACACATAGCTTCACCAGCTGGCCATGCAGATGTAGACATCTGAGACTGGGACTTGTAAGGCAGAGATCTTAGTTTTAGGCTGCTTTTTTCTTGTTTCTCATTAAGTCCCAGGAGTGAAACTACAGCCTTAAACTGATTGAATTTTTTCCATCTCACCTTGAGGAGAGTAAAAATTTCACCTGCAGAGTTTGAGGCTTTTCCTCTCTGCTAATGTGTGCAGAAAGTGTACGACTCAACTTCTCAGGGAACCAAAGGGAAGAGAGGCTTTCTACTACTAAAAAAAGAGTTTCATTTTAAAAGCCAAATTTAATCTCCTGTTTGATACCCTGTCCAAGAAAGGGACAAAGCAGAGACTACCATGTGTTTAATGTTTCTAGTTTAGAATAGAAATAACTTTTGTTAGAAGTCAGTGAATTTAGTAAAGGCTTTCTGTAATGACAACAGGGAATATAGTTGTTTTCTGTGATGAACTAGGAGCAGATCAGACAAAATTAGGATAATTTTGGATCTTGACCATATAGATATTTGGTACTGTAGAAGATAAAGACTGCAACACTTTTTTTTTTCTTCTTTTTTTACTTTTTTTTTTTTTTCTTTAGTCTGTTCTTACAATAGCTAATAATTTATATTTCATTTTAGTTACTATATGCGTATTGTAAATGACCTTTTATTTCTCTTCTTTAAGACACTGGTCATATTTGACTGTAACTTATTGAGATCAATAAATGCTTAATGTGTTAACTTCACAGTCTAATTTTATGTGACACCTTGCTGAGCCAGCAAAAGGAATAGAGGACAAATTGGGATGTGCAGTTATATTTGAGAGGTATTTATACACAACAGCCATGGATTTGTCGCATGTTTGCCAGGTTTATTAAACCATTTTCATCACATTCACATCAGAAAGTACTCTAACTACCTGCTCATATAATCAAGAAAGGGTCATCTTGCAGTTCAAATGCAAAATTTGGTTCAATAGATCAGGATTTAGTTCCTATCTATGCAATATATTTTGACTGTGACCTTGGGCAAATCACTTACTCTCCCTGCCTCTCACTTGTTTGTAAGCTGAAGTAGGAATAATAACTTCTTAATGGTGAGAATGAACATGTCAGCATTCATATGGCACTCACACCATTACCCAGCTCAGGGTCCTACCTCTGTCCTGAGCTAAGGTGAAGTTGGTTAGTTTGTATTTCACCAATAATTCATTCACAGAGAATTTCTTGCTCTTTTAATGTTTAGTCACAGTTACAGACTGTGACTGGGCTGAGACTGTTCCAGAAAGGTCAGTCTCTACCCTGATAGATTTGAAGACTTTTGTTCACTCTCTCTTTGGTACAGAGTCCCTTCTCCTCTCCCAAATATTAAGTCAGACTTTACCTTGATTCAACTCATTTCAGAAGCCAAAAGCTTTCTGGACACCCAGCATTGCCACATAGCCAGTAGTAGGACTTCACTTCATCAGAGTATCAAGGCACAGCTGGAAAGGAAAGAAGGCCCTGCATAATGAATGTGTTGCTTTGTCTTCAGTATAAATTGATAACGATCTGCATAATTCAACCCGGTCTATAGCATGCTAAGGGACATAAGTATCTGCCTATCTGCACAGCAGTTGGCTAAAATAGCCAGCAAACACAAACTCAGTTATGTTTTGTTCACAATGAAGATCTTAATAGCCTTTCCAAATGCTCTAGAAGCCCAAAAGTTTGCTGTTGAAAAGATTATCAAAGTGTATTTGCATAATTATGGTGTGTTACACATAATCACTGGGTTTCTTCGGTGTTGTGGTGTGGTTCTTTGCCATTTACAGCTGTTGTGCCTCCGCCCCTCTTATAATAGCTGCCTTCCAGACCTAAAGGGGGCCTAAAAGGCAGTGTCTCTTTGACAGGGAGTGTAGCGATAGGACAGGGAGCAACGGTTTTAAACTAAAAAAGAGTAGATTTAGATTAGATATCTGAAAACAATTCTTCACTCAGAGGGTGGTGAGGCAGTGGAACAGGTTTCCCAGAGAAGCTGAGGGTGCTCCATTCCTGGCAGTGTTTAAGGCCGGGCTGGATGGAGCTTTAGGCAACCTGGTCTGGTGGGAGGTGTCCCTGCCCATGGCAGAGTCTTGGATTTAGATGATCTTTAAGGTCCTTTCCAACCCAAACCATTCTATGATTTTACGATTCTCTCCCTTTCTTCCCCCATAGATGAAATCTGGCACGTACATATTATTTCTTTTTTCCTTCCCTGATGACCATGTTCCAAGAGTCATCTGGGCAGAATCAACAAAGTTAATCCTCGGCGCCAGGGTCCTAAATCACCACCACATGATAGCTTCATGGTACAAGCCACATCAAAACCCTGGATTTGTCATATGCCATTGCCTATCAGTGATGGTTAGATGCAGTGATAAAGCAAACAATATTAAGTTACATGTTCCACGTTTTAAATCCCAGAAGATATCCAAGACAGCAGGACATGCTGCTCTGATCCTGTGAACAAATCAGTTGTCAACTCCTCTTCATTACAAATGCCAAACCACTGTGGCTACCCATCGAGTCAGTCCTCATGCTACATGAGGTGCTAGCAATTCAAATCACCACCTTCTGAACTGAAATGAAGTTACCTTTCTCTTAGTTCCAGGAAAAATAAGAAAAAAAAGGCAAGGCAAGGCAAGGCAGGGTGGGGCAGGGAAGGGCAAAGCAAGGAAGAGAAGGGAAGGGAAGGGAAGGGAAGGGAAGGGAAGGGAAGGGAAGGGAAGGGAAGGGAAGGGAAGGGAAGGGAAGGGAAGGGAAGGGAAGGGAAGGGAAGGGAAGGGAAGGGAAGGGAAGGGAAGGGAAGGGAAGGGAAGGGAAGGGAAGGGAAGGGAAGGGAAGGGAAGGGAAGGGAAGGGAAGGGAAGGGAAGGGAAGGGAAGGGAAGGGAAGGGAAGGGAAGGGAAGGGAAGGGAAGGGAAGGGAAGGGAAGGGAAGGGAAGGGAAGGGAAGGGAAGGGAAGGGAAGGGAAGGGAAGGGAAGGGAAGAGAAGAGAAGAGAAGAGAAGAGAAGAGAAGAGAAGAGAAGAGAAGAGAAGAGAAGAGAAGAGAAGAGAAGAGAAGAGAAGAGAAGAGAAGAAAAGAAAAGAAAAGAAAAGAAAAGAAAAGAAAAGAAAAGAAAAGAAAAGAAAAGAAAAGAAAAGAAAAGAAAAGAAAAGAAAAGAAAAGAAAAGAAAAGAAAAGAAAAGAAAAGAAAAGAAAAGGCAGGACACATGGTGAGTCTTGGAGCCAGTCTTTGAATACAGGTACACAGAAAATTCACAAGAGGCAAGAAAGATCAGTGGAACACTGGAATAACTGAATATAACTGGCAAACTAAATTAAAAAGTAAATAAGAACTGTTTTTCTCTGTTATCTCGGATTAATTTTTATTTATTTATTTTTTAAATTGGAGAAGTGAACTATCTTAATATGAAAACAAAGATTAAAAAAAAAAAGACATTAGGCAACAAATGCGCACCACCTTTTAATTTTGTCAAGCGTACTTCATCCTGGAATGGGAACCATGATAGATAATTTTTTGTTTTGAAATTAAAATCATAATCCACATTTATGGTATTCATGAGAGAAAACTGAGTGCACAGAGATGTTCTGAGGCACTGTTGTAATCTAGAGTGCCTCAGGGGAAGTCTTTAAATTGTCCTTAAAATTAAAGGAAAATATTTTCATGGAGAAGTGTTTTTTTTTTTTTTTTAAGAAATGTTTTTTGTTGTTGTTGTTTTGATTGGTTGGTTGGTTGTTGTTTTACACAGAAGGAGACAAAGAGCATGTTCAAACAGTTAGTATTTACAGAATGCAGTGTAAGAGAAAGGTCTTGAAAACCAAATATTAACCAATAAGCACAGTTTACCAAGGGTGAACTAGATGTTTGGTTAGCTCTAACTTATGGCAGAATTCTCAGAGAGATAATCTTTACCTACATCCTTTTGTGCTGCTGTGGTTGTAAAACATAACAGTGACCTTGCTACATGTAAGATGTACATTGATTAATCTGCTAATTGTATCAGTGAGAAAAGTCAAAACAGCATCTTCAGAACAGGTACCTTCAAAATTAGCCTTTGACTTAGAAAAACAGACACAACAGGTATGCTGCATCAGGTGCCTTCAGCAAAATTTGTGACTGCAAAAAACTCTGCCCTCATCTGTGGATAACTTGCCTCATTTAAGTTTGGAAGAACAGAGATAATGAAGCTCTGTGTGCATGTTGTGTCCCCTGAGTGAGGAAGGCTTATTCACATAAGAGGATTAGAGTAACAACTTCAGTGAATTGATGGGGGTTACATTTATCTTTGTATTAAACTTCATATTAAAGCTCTAATTTCAGCTCCCAATGAGAATTCTTTGGTAAGGTTGTTGTTTCTTGGAAGTCTGTACTTCAAATTGACAAGCATTCATATTAACCTGTTACGATCTTAGTACTAAGACTGATATGTCCTGAAATAAGACCAAAGAAAGTTGTGATAAGGGACCCTAAAGTTCCTGATGAAGTTTCATTATTCTTTAATGGATTATTCCTTTTTCCAATGTCTTGTTTGTGATTATGATTTCAGGCTTCACAAAACAAAAAAGGCTTTGACAGACTGGAGCAATGCAATGGGCAGGCCACCAGGATAGTCAGAGGCTGGAGCAAAAGACACTGAGGGCTGAGTTTGTTCAGCCAGGTGAATAGATGACTCAAAGAGATTTTACTGCTGTCTGAAAGTGCATAATGGAAAGGTACCTTGAAGAGAGAACCAGGCCCTGCCTCAGGTACTCAAAGGTGCCTGGATGCACACCTCTACGTGCACCTGTGTGCATCTGCCCTGGGTGCACAGGAGGAAAGGATACAGATCCAATACAAAATTTGGGGGATTTCTGTGTAATACAAGGAAAACTTATTTTACTGTGACAGTGGTCAAATATTGGAATTAATTGCTTAGAGAGGTTGTGGAACATTCATCCTTGGAGACATCAAAAATTCAACCAGCACTGAGCAGCCAGCTCTAATTGGGCCTCCACTGAGCAGGAGGTTGGAGTGGGTGACCTCCACCAGTGACTTCCAACCTGATTTATTCTGTGAGTCTGTGAGTCCAGACTGATAAGACATTTTGACTGTTTGATTCAATGTCTTTTGGTTTCTACAATGAGATAGCATCTTTCTGAAGTGTCAGCAGAGAGGAAACCAGATGAGGAAGAAGCAAGCCTTGCTTCCAGATTCTGCTACAGCAGGTACCCATGTAAACTCTTTGGGTCTTCAGAGTCCTGAGCATTACCTGGGGAACTACAGTCAGGCAGAAGGAAACAACAGAAGGTCAGCACCATTGAGGATGGCTAAATCCAACATTTGGAGTATAAAAGCTTTTTCTGTGTCATGCTCCTTAACGGGCTTTTTTCAAGTGAAGGAATAAGGTCTTGGAGAAGCCTTGTGACATGCTGTGTGTTTCAGCTGCAGCTGCTGGTTCAGGACCTTAGGAGAAGAAGAGAATCTGATTGTGGTCATTTGGTGAAAACATAATAAAATAAAAACTTACAAAAACTATCCTGTGACCAAGTTTACTTCTTTTGAATTCTGAGGGAAATATATGAGTAAAGTAAATGTGACTAGATAAAGCCTGGGAGCATTTTCCTGGGTTTTCCTCTGAGAACTCAGTGCTACTCAGTTTCTCAGGTTAATCTCCCTGCTTCATCTCATTCCACACTGGCATTGTAGCAGTTGAAGGAAAAACACGCACAGAAGAATAATTCACAATGCTCCTTTCCCTCCTATTTGAACCTACTCCTTATTTTATTCTTTTTCTCCACACTCTCCGTACACATTCACCAACCCCAGTTCTGTTTGTTATATAAGCTGTCAAGTTATCAGTGTAATGTTGTATTAGGGATTTAGCTAGAGAAACAAATTCCCTGGGCGTGTGAGTAAGATTAGAACAGCATGTGAAAGTGATGGGTTTGTGGACTGAAAACTCATTCAGTTTTAGTTTGGTTATGAAGGCAAGGTTAAATGTGAACACTATTAGCAGAAGTATAGGCCTGGCTCATCAAAAATTGTCTAACTTTAAAATCTCAACAAAACTACTTGGTGCAGCAACATCCTTTTAAAATTGGCATGTGCTTCCTTTCCAGGTTCTTTTTTTCTTCCCTTAAGCAACTAAAATTGCTAAATACTTCAGTAATCTGCTCTTGTAACCTCACTTATTTTTATCAAAACCAGATCTTCTAGATGCCTTTACAAGAACAGTGCTCCCAGGTTCATGAGCACTTTTAAAAGATTAGGGGGAGCAAGACAAAATTCTCCCTGATGCCACAACTCAGTCTGGATGATACCATTGCCACAGAGACACACAGAAACACCCCCAGGAACAAAGATGCTCCATACTCTGCAATCTGGACATGGCAAAAACACAGGCTGGTACAAGAGACTGTAGAGTAGCAGTGAGGTAAACTAGTGGTAAACATGGCAAAGAAACTTTAAAAAATAAAGGGAGGGCAAATCTGTGTAGGAAAGTGAGAGATTCTGAGAGTTTTCTGGGGAGAACTGTCAGCCTCCGTGGAAACTACAGATGTGTTAGGCCTCTGCAAACTTGTAAAAACTGGTTGGACAGCCTGTGTCAATGGGTCTTGTTAAACAAACAGAACCCAAAAAAGCTCCCCAGTTTGTAAAGCACCAGTCAATTTCTGTTGGGTCTGATGACAGACACATCAGTGTTTATGGTGAACCCACCCAGAGTATATGGTGAACCCATGCAGTGCAATACAATACTCTGCCATGTCCCCATAGTGAAACCATGGGGAACGCTATTAAAATCCCAAATCTTCTCTGTATGAAGATCACTGAAAATGCCTTTGAGCCTCAGTCTCCTTGCTCTGCCATGGAAAATAAACTAGAGAAAACAGGCATAAAGTCACATTTCAGCCATGAGATTACTACCCAATGAGATCCCTGGACCAAAAGCATCCTGAGCATTGAGAGGGGCACTAGGGCCAGCTGTGAACGAGGGATATAAGATGGGATGAAACACACTTCTGATGCAGAAGCAATTTCTATTAAAGAGATCAGTGTAATCAATGAGGTTGCCATGGTATATTTTATGGTGTTTTCAGACTCAGAAATGAGTCAGCTAGGGTGGTCTTCGCCATGAGTCTGTTGATGAACCAACCACAAATAGCAGAAAGTCTGGATTCATTTCACTGTAAAAGGAAGTAAGTATGGATTTTAAAGAGACCCTTCTGTGGAGCCACCATCTACAAATCTAGCCTGCTGGCTGTTGCTACTTCAGTTACTTTCTGCTAGGTGTTCACCTCTAAATAGAAGTCTCTGTTAGAGAGCAACACTACCACTTCAGTTGATTTCAAACATCTTTCACATATACCACTGCAAGAAAAATAAGTAAATAAACCAGTGCTTATGACCTGACTGTGTCCCATTGTCTTTACTGAGTGTATTCTCATTAACAATCAGCAGAATGATGAAAAAGCAATTAACAAGCAAGCTGAGTCTTGATGACTTGTACCTTCAAGCCTTCTCTCCTAGGTTTCTATGTGAATTAGAATATCCAAGTTGGAAGGGACGCACAAGGATTGTCAAGTCCAACTCCTGCGTACCCAAAGGATACCCTCCTCCCCCCAAAATAAATAAATAAATAAATAAAAGTCAAATTGTGTATCTGAAAGCATTGAAATGCTTCTTGAACTCTGGGAGGTTTGGTGCCATGACCACTTCCTTGCAGAACTTGTTCCAGAGCCCAACCACCCTCTTGGTGATAGATGTACAAACTGCATTGATCTCTTTAGCTGTTGGAGTAAAAGCTAACGTCATTTGCAGTAGAGCTTCTACACACACCAGCCAGAGGAGTCAGGGAATATGTCAAGAATACAGTGAAAGATTAGATCTAATACAACCCTTTTTATCTCCTGGTCTTGTGGTGTAAGAATATGTTTATAAGCTAGAATTGAGCATTGACAGCCCCAAATTTTCTGCCCAGTGTGCTGTTTTGCCTCTTTATCTGTACCCTGTGGTGGAAGAGATTTCTCTCTCTCCTATTTGTCAGAAAGTTCAATCTTCTGCAGAGAGAGAAGAAATGAGGTATACTTCAGTGTGGATTTACTTTATTTCATATCACAAAACATTGTGTTTGTCTGGCCATGAAGGCTGAGGGCAAAGTCACACATGTTACATGTTGCAGATTGTGCTTAGGAAAAGGAGCTTGGCTGAACACACCACTTTAGCAGATTGCATGCAATTTGTGACTACTACAGCCATTCCACCAAGTGGGGCAAATGCTAAGCAACAAGGGAGCAAACCCAACCTTAGCTGCCCTGAAACAACAGCTTGTCCCTCGGAATCAGTGGGTACAAGAAATGCAAGTCCTTTCAAGTCCTATTACAGACCTGGGAGATGCTAAGAGCAAGAGAAAGCTCTGCCTGATATCTCATGTACTGAAAACTGTGAGACAGGCAAAACAAATTTCCCAGGTTGTCTCTGACTGAACACTGAAAGGTGGCTTGATGCGTAACTTGAAGCTTCAGCGTCATCAAAAGTGAAGCTACATAAACATCACTTTGAGCAACATAAGATCTAGAACCCAGCACTTACCATCACTATGACTTCCTTTCCAGGTAAAAAACAGAGCTATTTCCTGTTATGAACTGGTTAATGTTTATGCAATGCTGAAAACTCAACATCTATTCAAGGTTTTAGTTGTATAAATCATAACAATTTTACCATCATGGTCTTAGTCTCTTCTGGTGCACCTTGTATTCTAGGAAGAGTAGGTGTTGCTGGAATGCAGAGGACTTTTCTCATTAACATTTTTTTCAATATAAAAAGCAAAGCCACAGTTCAAGATAAAACTGCAAGTAAAAAATAACTCTCCCTTAGTTAACCAAAGGTGCTTCCTCTAGTATTAGTAGTGTTATAACCCTGTTTGTTCAACGTGAGTTTATTTTGTAGGCTCTT
The DNA here is from genome assembly GCF_009819795.1 of Aythya fuligula. Classification (NCBI taxonomy): domain Eukaryota; kingdom Metazoa; phylum Chordata; class Aves; order Anseriformes; family Anatidae; genus Aythya; species Aythya fuligula. Next base: position 145,343,458 of record NC_045560.1, on the reverse strand, counting down.
TCAGGAAAAATAAAATTAAAACAAACAAACAAACAAACAAAAACCAAGACTTAAATTTCTAATGTAAAAATAAAACCAAGAGAGAAAAATCTACCTGTTTGTTTATTCCCTAAATAAAAAGATACAAATGCAGACATCTCCCCTTTTGCAATTCCTCTTTGAAACAACCCAGTGAATGCAGATGATTTAATGGTTCAAATTTAGAATAAACATGTACCCAGTTACCCTTGTGAATGAACATGTAAAACACAGTTAGAGATAAGGTGAGGTTATGAAGGCACTTTGTACTTACAGAACTTTAGCCTCTCTTACTTCATGGGCTCCTAAGCAGCTTTGACTTTTCATTGACTTTCCTCACCTTTAATTTAAGACTGCATTGACTTTTCCTGTCACCTTAATCCATTTCTAACATTAAATTGCTGCACAGCTAGCTATAATGCTACTCGATATTGATTATATTCTTTCTTCTCAATAATGTTTTGTTACATAAATTGAAAAAAAAATCGAAGAAACTTCCTAGTGTTTTGCTGCTTTTTGGTAGCTAATAATCCCACTGATTCTTTTAAAAATGTTTTATTCAGTGTTTAATTATTCACTTAACTCAAATCAGTGATTTGGAGGAGGGTAAGCTGTAAATGAGATGCTGTGCAATGGCTGTGCAGAATATTTGATCCCTGGGGTTTGATGCAAATGGCAACTGCATGAGGGGGAATCCTTATCAGGTCCCAGAAGTGTCTTTCCAAGGAACCAAAATCTCATCCTCTGGCTGAAGTCCAGGTTGTTTCCAAGCAGGGTCACCACAAAAGGAAGGGGGTAATGAGGAACAATGGCTGCCTTGGTCCTGGGACTTCTCAACTAACACCCCATAGGATTTGGGGTTTGAAATTAAGAGTTTTAAGATCTTAAACAGAAAAAAAAAAAAAGTGACCGTCTGAGCCCCCTCCGCAAATTACCAGCTACGGATGAGCTCCTTGGGGGTGCAGTGATTCTACTGAAGTGTGCCATGGTTAAGGTTTGCACAGACCACATATGGAAAACCAGGACTAATTTCTTCTGTGTGCTTGCCCTAAAATGGTGACAGTGTTTCTTCCTTGTGAAGCTGTCCCTTGTAGGGAACACATTTTTTTACAGCAAAGTGCTCAGCTGGGGGTCATCTCAATTACAATAACCCAAGCCTTATTAAAAAGTGCTTCTATGTTACAAAGGAATTGGAATTACAGAAACGAAAAGGGAAAAAAAATAGGCAAAGACTACATGGAATAATACTGTGTTACCTGAGCTTAAAATACACTGGGGAAATTTAAAAGTTGCTTGAAAAATTACACAAGGAAAGATTTTTTTTGTTTTGTTTTGTTTTCCTCCCACCATCAGGATTTAACCTTGAAATTATTGTTCCATGACAGGGTGTCTCCTCTCACCATTTAGTGAATCATAAAATAAAAAATCCATTTTTCTAGTCAAAAAAGTGATTCATACTTGTAGCCCAGGCTTGGAATACGTGCATGGCTAGGTAGGTCTGCAGCACTTTTACACTTGATAGAGAAGGAAAGACCCGTGATAAATGTAAAAAGTTATATATATTGTTTGCTATATTGTTTGTTTGAAGGCAAATACTGGATTCATTCCTGAGTAACCATCTTGCCTTTATCCAGGGTGTCTCCCTTGCTTGGACATTACACAGGAGATATAATGTAGGGCTCAAGGAAAGCAAATATCTTCTCCCATAATACTGCCTTTTCTCCCAAGGCAATTCCTCTGTTCCAGGAGAGAATATTTTGGGGACCAGAACCGTCTGTTCCCATACAAACCCGAGCTGTGCCTGGTACAAATCCAGGAGAATGTTTGATGAATACAAATTAATAACATTAAACCACTGTTGAAAGGTCCTATTGACTCATGTCTTTTATACAATGTTGAAGCCTGTATGACTCTTAAACTTCTCTGTCACAGCTAATACCAGCTTTCAGTCATATCTTTGCAATGGAAACTCAGCAGGAGACTAATGGATGACCAGCTATTTTCTGCAAATACACAGTAGAAATGAATATGGTGGATCAATTCTAAAAAACACAGTGAAGAAAGTATTCAGAGAAAGTCAAAAATCTATTCTTTGTAAGAGAAATTCTATTTATTTATTTATTTTTATAATCCCAGATTCTGTGTTTAATTCTGTAAGCGTAGTTTAAAGGGCAGAGGGAGTTGTTAAATTTCACTTCACATTCACACTCTCCTCCTGTTGGCACCTCTGTGGAATTGTTCCTGCTGCTCATGCATTTTGAGGGGGAATGGACCCCTTTGTAGGCCAAATACAGCTTCACAGCTTGTTCCCCAGCATTTCCCAGATGATTGGCACTGTGATAGCACTGAAACCCACAGGAATTCCCATTTATGTCCTTATCATTTTTTCTTGCTTCCTACAAAGGATCTGCTTTTGCAAAAAAAAAAGTCTCTGTGGCTGGATGCAACATCCTCGTAAGCTCATCAGCAGTTTCTGCTGCTCCTTCAAAGTGCACCGCATCCTTCAAAGCACAGCACATCCTTCAAAGAGTGTCTAGCTGTTGCCTGTCAGCAAATGAGAAAGCAGGGCAGGAGCCAGAAGTTAAAGATTCAGGTTGCACGCTGCTGCTGGGAAGCGCACCGGTTCCAAGCGTTTTGACATCAGAATTGCTGCTAGTCCAGGAGCTAGCCCTGAGTGCTCGTGGCTCTTTGAGGATGAGCAGGTTGTGCCATGATTAATGAATTCCTGCTCTTTCTTATTCAGGCAGAAGCTACATGAACTGTTCCAGTCAGCTTCAGTCTCTGAGAAGAGTCAGTGGAGAATATAACTGCACAGCAGGAAAAAAATAAAATAAAAATCTGTGCTTCACCAAAGGCTCAATGGTTTATCTGCCCATGTAGTTCAGGAAGAGTCCCTATAGCTGAGAACCTCATAGCTGTAGCATGCAAGGAGTCATCTGGCATCTGCCACAGCAGCATACCTTTCCTGGCATGTCGTGGCACTCATAGCTTGGATGTTTTTTGCCTCAGATCTCTAGGATAGCTGGATTCTCTTTTTCTGTGGTGTTTGGCAAAGAGAGGCAGCACATCAAGGCAGAGCACGAGGCAGTGCAATATGGGAGGCAAAGCTAATGAGCCCTGCTGTAACAGAAGAATGCAAGCCATGGGGTAAAGTGCCTCTGAAGCCACAAGGGATGTTCCATAATACAACCTTTTTAACTTCTGTTCATTTTTTATTATTATTTTTTTTTAATAAAAAGTCAAAGCCCAAGATTTTAGTGAACAGCAGCCACTTTTCCCATCAATGTAACACCTGGGATGGAAAATTGTGAGTGTGCATCAGTATCCATGTAAAAACCCTCTGTTGTGTTTCCATTGCAGCCACCTTTCTCACTGGGCTGCTCTCCAAAGCTTTCCATGCTGCAGCACGTTCTTGCTAGATACTGACTGTCTGACATGAAGTCCAGGCTGTGAGAAATCCCACTGAATAACCTCAGGAAGGTGGTGATGCCTGAGGCGGTTAAGAGACTGTATGTCTCTGATTCCTTTCTTGCTTAAACTGTGTGTACTCAGGTGGGAAAGGTTTTTATTTTTCTTAGCTGAAAGAAGTTATCAGCAGGCTTGAGAATATAAAAGAGTACCTTAAGCTGGAGATACCTCAGGTGATTTTTTTTTGTATGTGAAACTTCTATATAATTTTAATACAAACTAAATATATTGTTGTATTGTTGTGCCTGATGTGGGCCAATGTGCAATGCCTGGAATGGCCATTGTTCTTTGCTTTTATTAAGATCCCATTTTAATTGTACTTACAACAGTCAAATGAAAAAAAAAAAAAAAGAGATTATTCATTATATCAAGTTTTCAACAAACACGGAGCAAAAGGCAGTTAGCTTCTTTCTGGGGCACTTTTGGTCTAACCACACAGGATGAAAAGAAATGTGAGGGGCTGTAAGCAAAAAAAATATGTGATAAATACTATGTTGGAATTGGAATTTGAATAGGCACCCAGTTGAGGCATTGCAGAAAAAAGACAAACGGGGAAAAATAAAGGAGAAGGAACTAGAAGGGGACAATAGCCCAAGGAGGAGAAAAGGGAAGGATGTAGGAAAGCACAAGTACTGTTGCTGAGGGTACAGCACTGAGGAAGGTGTGGTGGAGTGTGCCAGAATTCACAAGAAAGGAGAAAACAGCTCCAGAATTGCTTGATACAACCTCCTGACATTGGTAAGAGAGATATTGCAGTCCTACACGGCCCTCGTTGCTCAGGCTACCATTTGCTGCCATTGTAGCACGGGAAGTCTTGTTTGACCTTCCTTTGGAGATGATGAATTGCTGCTGTGATATCTCACACTCACTAAGTGGGCATTTCATATATCCCGTAGTTCATATCCCATTCTTACACTCACTGCGCATTTCAGACAGGAGAACAGATGGGGATGTATATCATCATAGTTACAGTAAGGGTCTATTCCAGTGATGCTAAGGACAGATTTGTGCCTTATTTTTTCCAATTCAAGTCACTATAAATATTTCTGTCATTGTTTGGTGGGCACCTCGGCATAATATTGGTACCTAGGCCTTTTTTCATTGCTGAATGAGGAAAGTCCAGCCTTGTGGTTGGTGGTTTCATGGTTTTTACTCCAAAAAGTCCTGAGATCCTACAAATCCCTTAACCTTAGGCTCTGCTAGAAGTGTTAGATTCTGGTTGTAGAAAGAGAAATATAGTCTGGAGAATGAAGAACTACATAATTTACAAGCTCCAAAATGGTTACATTAAAATTTAGAGGGAGATGAACATACTTATGGACTTAAAATTTCAGTGCTACCCAGTAAGCCATAAGTTCACGTGAAGGGAACTACACCAAATGACATATAGACATGGAAAACAGACCACATTCATGATAAATACTTCTCTTTTTCACACTAGCTTCATGAATGGATTTAAGGAAGAAATTTCTTATCATTTTCTTACAATTATTCTGCAGATGATTGAAAGAATGTAAAACTAATAAAAGCAGAGAAGTCTAGAAATTGTTTCTGAATTTCCTGGCCCTCTATATTTCCTCTCTATATTACAGTAGCATTTCTGCAGAAATCCCTGCCAGCCAGTCAGACAGTATTCTGAAAACAACCTTTTACCAAGAAAATATCCCTGAGGATCAGACTAGAAGGGGATTAAAAAGAAATATATATTTTGTAGTTCATTTATAATGGGAGCATTAAATAGCTAGTTCCTTATAGCAATATTCATAACTGCAGGTAAATATTTGTTCTAAAAGCATGCTCAGTCTCTCCTGTTTAGGTAAAATTTCCTTAGATTACATATGGTTCTGTGTTACGGCTGCTACACTGCTCTGCTGGAGGAAATTCCACAGCAGAAAGAAGAGACAATTACACCGTCTCTAGTTTTTGCTAGAGAAGTATTGTCAATTTTCTGCCTGAAGTACAAGGTGTGCTGCTCTTAACAAACCCACTCTTGTTGTCTTTCTCCCCATTCCTGCTCTGAACTTTACTATGTACCTACTCCTAATTTTGAGGGGCTTTTGGGGTTAGCAGCATTACTGTAGATAGCAGCTGCCACCTCATTTTTTCTTTAAACTTTTTTTTTTTTTTTTTTTTTTTTTTTTACAACTTTCCCCTACTGCCTTTCATTAAGGATCAATATTTTGAATTAGCTCCTTCTTTACTCACATGTCTATATTTCACCACTTTTTTTTTTTTTTTTTTTCCAAAGTTGTAATGAAAGTCTTCCCTATCCTTTCAATTTATCTGGACAATATCCTCATCAGTCCTTGTTGTGGCTGCTGAATATCTCTTTTGTTGTTGTTGTTGTTGCTGTTGTTTTGTTTTGCTTTGTTTTTGTTTTTAAACTTCTGGTCTTTTTCTCCACCTCAACCCAAATCTCAAAACTGAATCTGTGTCTCACATGGGTGCTTCTTTCATCCACTGATTATCTTTTATGTTGTCCTTGACCACTGTGCCCCTAAATTCCTCATTATGTCCAGGTCCATATCCTTGTCTCACTCAAAACATTTTTCTTTAAAAGCTATACCATTACCTTGTCCTCCCCATCTAATGAAAAGGATGTTTGTGTTATTTAACAAGCACAGCTGTGTTGCCTTTGGTAGGAGGCAACCTTGCTAAATTATAGCAGCAGAGAAACTGGCCAAAATCAAAATTAATTTCTTCATTCCTTTTTTATTTTTTTTTTTTTTTACTCTGCTCTGATTTATCTATGTCTTATCTTCAGGAGTCTCAGTTGATAAGGGCAAGAATTGTCTTTATCACTGTACTGAATACCACTGCTATGTTCTCAGTTCTTATGAGCCAGTAAATAATGAGAGACTCATGAAATTCTTAGCGGGTGCTGTGTTTTAATACCTTATCTGATTTCATTGGGAGGTTTAACTAACAAGATCTTCTGGGATGCCTCCACAAAGCAGAGTAATTTCTTGTTCCCCCTACCAGGTAACAAATGGCAGCTTAATATATCAATCTATCATCACATAGTTACGTATTATCTATAGCCAAAAGCACCTAATAGTAAATTCTTATCTTTTCAGGTTGATAAAGCAGAAAACTAATGTGAACCTATTCCAAATAAAACCTGCATTCCCTAAAAAGCAAGGCTTCTTTAAACTTAATAACACAATACACTTCCCAGCTGCCAGCCTGGAAACTTAGTACCACCTGAGTTTATATATAATAATATTTATATTTATTTATAATATAACATAATTTATGTTATAAATAACCTGTTAATAAAATGAGCCCTGCAACTGCAGGAGTGAGAACTATGGAGTGGAAAAATACCCAGTCTAGTTCTGCATGGAAAGTGAAGCTGCATTGTTACGGTCAAGGGACATGCTGCAGAATATGGTACACATCTGATAATTTGCTAATATTCAGGAGGAGGAGTGTCCACCAGAAAGCAAGGAAAGCACATATCCCCATGCTGTTCTTTCCCAGATCTCTTCATCCCTCATGCTAGCTTAAATTTTCTTCCTTATCCTGAATAACCATGTTAAGCTTTGCTAACACCAAATTTACATTTCATTTCATTTTGTGATAATTAGTCTGTTTGTAACTTGAAGGTTGATTAGTTTTCTGTTACCTGTGATTACAAACAGAGACTCTTTAGTGTTGCTTTAGTATCAGTCTGTCACTACAGTGAAGAATAATTTAGAGCCTTTCTCTTTTAATTGAAGGTAAGCACTGATGGACAGGTAATCTAGCTGGTGGAAGGACCTAATACATGTTCTCTCCTAGTAGATAGTACCAACAAACAAAGGTACATGTGCTGTTTTTAGTCACAGGGCTTTTTAGTTCTCTTAATTACCATTTGTTGTTAATCAATTACATACAACCAGCACATATAGTCTCCATTGACCCGTAAGAGAAGTGATCATTACTTTGCATAGCATACTGCTTCCTTTAATCCCTGGGCTCCTGGCAGAAGACACAGTCTTCTTTCTGATCCTCTCCTGATTCAATCTGAATGGTGATGGAGTGGAAGCTGTAGTGCTCAAACAGGGCTTGGGTGATGTCTTTCAAAATCTTCTGGCTGTCATCTGTGTCTGCTATAAAGAGCAAGCAGAAAATAATCAAATTGCATACCGTGTAATAGTAGTAGTCAAAGAGTAAGTGGTTACCGACAGAAACTATTCGCAAACAGTCTGGCACTTCTACAAAGAAGATGATTTTGAGAAGTGTTCCTTGTCCTTTTTATCCTCATTTCAGGAGCCTGCATGTCAGCAAAGGTTTGTTCATTCAAGTATGGTAAGAGAATGTGATTTTGGCAAGAACTGAGCTATGTTTAATCACTAAAGAAATTCAGGTTGGCAGAAGATAAGTTCTAGAGGAAAGAAAGATTACTTAATAATCATTCAGTCACAGAGCAGCATCAGCGCTGAGTGATTTGGGTTACTGATAGACCTACTCCTTGTGGGAAGGTGGGACTCCATAGGGGATTTTGCCTATGAAACATCTCATGGCCAAACACAGGTGGAGTGTTTGTCTTACATAAACCATAACATGTATAAGTTGCAAAAAGCAAACAAGAGATCTGATTTGGGTTGTGGATAATTTGTCAACAGGGATAAGGATATTAAAAAATATATTTTTAAAGATGAACTGTTGTCCTGAAGTCACCTCTATGTTCCAAGCTATGTTTTAAAGATTATTTTGCAGTAGAAGAGGCATCAGGAACACAGATTTGCCCTATAAGTTTTTGTTATAGCAATCAACAATTTTTACATATGACAAAACAACTCCAAAATCTATTTGATATTGTCAGAAAAATCCAGTCTAATTCTTTTAATTTATTTAAAATATCCTGTAGTTTACTTCCTTGTTCCACAGCCTCTGCAGTTTTCAAATTTTTTGGCTAAGTACAGGTCCTTGTTGTTTTGGCAAGATTTCCGGGAGGAAGGTTTGAAAGCTTTAGTTTTTTTATTTTCTTATTTTTTCCAGCAGAATGATGACATTTATTTTAACAAGCACCAGCTATACCATCAGTTGTATCCCTATCAGAAGTAACTGACCTTTGCCAGGCAGCTGCTGAATACTTACTCCCTGTTTACAGAAATGTACTGACCTGTGGCAACATGAGCAGATAGAATAGTTTGATTCATTGTCAGAGACCAAAGATGAAGACTGTGAACAGACTCCACTTTCTCAACTGCTAAAATTCTTGCTTTTATTTCATCATAAGTAAGTCCTTTTGCTGTTCCTTAGAAGGAGAAATCGGCAGAAAAAACATATTTTGAAGAGAGATGAATTATAATCATTAGAGGAAAATACATTATGTATCTTTACTCAGTTAGATGTACAGTTTTATAAAAATATTTCACACCAGGGGAAACCTGTCTATTTCAGAGTTCAATGTGAAATTTAATCCTATCTCTTGGACTTCTCCATGGACTGAGGTTCATGCATATGTTAGGAGACACTCTGAGGCTCCGATTTGCACAGGGAGGTGAACTGTTTAGCCAGATCATGTCTTTTGTGACTGTATATTTTATGGTATCACCTGAGCACCTGTCAGGGATTCTGTCCTCCATATATGATAGAGAAGCATATGTTTAACAGAGATAGAAAGACAAACAAAGATTAAAATGTCTTGCCACAGAAATCTTAGAATAGATAAGATTAGACTACAGGTCTAGTTAATTAGTAGATCAGTGATTGTTTTCCTACATGAGCTTTTGTACAAAAGGTGATAATGATTATGATTAGCCTTAGTCAGAGTGAGGACACTTGTGATAGGTTTAGTTGGTATATGAAATTCAGAGTTCAATTCAAATTTGCCCAAAGAACTTAATTATGGGTCTTTCCTGGCATGAGACATGGGAATTTGGAAGTGCAGCTCTATGCCTACTTGAACAGCTATGCCTGTCATGATTCACTTGGATCAGCACATTGAAAAAATATTTTGAATACCACCAATTATGAGGTATAATCATGATAAGTACAGTATTGGTTAATTGGGTCTTTCATACCATAACTGATGTTAATGAGCCACTGTCAGTACCAGCTCCAAGTCCTCTTTAGAAAATTCTGGGCAGAAATATGCTTCTTAGGAGGTAGGAGACTGGCTTCATGGACCTCCCCAGAGGACAACATGAAAGGGCCTGTTGCAGAGGGGAGCAGAGCATTGCCAATTTCTTACATGTGAGTGCTGCTTACAGAAGCTGGCAATCACTGCTCTGAGAAGGAGATCCACGTGCATCAGGGGCTGCCAGACCTCCTTGCTAGTTCATTTTTTTCTGTAATCAAGAGACCTTCCGATTTGTCAGCAGCCAAGACACTACTAGCTGTTGCCTCCTATCCAGGTCCACTTCTACACAAACGTATTGCTATCTCTTGATCACTGACAACAGAACCCTAGAATTAGGTTTTACTGTAAAATAATATTGGAAATTTCCTTTCTTGAAGCAGAAATAGGAACAAAATGAAAGAGAAAAGTAAATAGTCATGCAGATAGTCACAGTGAGTAACTCATATCCGTTCAAAAGCTGTGTTGTTACAGCTGCTTTTCCCTTTAAGCCTGTCTTCATAGCTGAGAAAGAGGTTGCATTATATTATTTAGTGTAAGGAAGGCAAAAGTATGCATCTATGACTGCTCAAGTCATTTGGCCTTTCAAATCAAATGTTCAGGCCCATAGCTGGCAGGATTAAATATTACTGAGACTAGTTCTTCTTGCTGCCTTCATGCTGATGTGCTGGGAATTGTCTATTTCCTTGTGCCTGGACGTGACTGGAAAGCTCTGCTGCCTTGCTTTTCTGGACTGGCATAACTAAAAATCTTTTAAACTTCTGTCTCTTGCACTCATCCTATTTCACAGATACAGTTCAAAGCACAGCCTTTTTCTTTTCTTTGGTCTTTTTGGCAAGGAGTTGTATTTCACATGGGTAAAGGAATCACACAATGAACAAAGCGAGTAGACATCTCATATGCTAAAGGGTGTGATAAAAAGTAATGTTATGGCAAAAGAAAGCAACTTAGCTTTAGGAATACAAGATTTTTGGGTGTTCGTCACCTGTGCACAGATTTTTACAAGACTGAAATATTCTGGTGCAATGATAGAAACCAATTTTGATTAAAATTGCAATTAAGATTAAAGTATGATCACAGTTATGAGAATCTTGGAAAATAATACATAAGTGTGCTATTATACTTTTGTCAGCAAATGTGTTATGGAGAGACAGAGAGAAAGAACAAAATATAATTATTGATTCTGGAATCAGGTCCTACCTTCCATTAACACAATCAAAATATCCCTTAAAATGGTGATGGTGGTTGCCAAAACAAAGATGGAAAACACAAATGTGCAGATTGGATCAGCTATTTTGTATTCTGGCTAAAAAAATACAAAGGCATCACTTTGTTAATTTCATTATTAGTTAATCTCAAAGAATATTATATTCCAGTCATCTAGTACAGAATCAATGCCAAACTGCTTTGCCAGTCAGGGAACGTTAGAACAGGGGGTGAAGGTGCTATTGGTGAAGAAAGGGGCAGAAATAAAATTATCCTTCTTGCAGTTTAAAAAACAAAAAGCAAGTGTGACACTCTCAATAGTCTTTTAAATTCCCAAGAATTAGTATAATTGTTCTTGACTAACTTACAAACTATATAATTAAAACAGATAAAATTTTTGCATAATACCTAGTGTCATGATGCTGTGAAAATAACTGTTATTCTTAATTGCAAGGAAAGCATGTGAACTAATAAAACTAACCTTAAAGAAGATGATAAGTGCACTAATTAGCACACTAATACTCTGGAATAGATCCCCAATGGCATGCACGAAGGCTGCCCTCAGGCTGGCATTTCTCAGAGCTGGCTTTTCCGGAGGGGCTGACAAGGTTTCTCTGGTTTGTGCCCCATGGCTGTGCCCATGTCCAGTCTGGTGCAAAATCAGGCTTAGTCTGAAAGAGATGTAAAACTGTGAGGTGATTGTGTCTTTGAAACCAGTGATATCACACACGTCATTGCCCATCTTGCTTCTGAATGCTGAACAGTAAAATCAGACACATTGGATAAAAATAGAGTGGCTAAGCAGATAATTCCTAGGTGTTCCAGTGTTTTGCATACAAACAAGAATGCCTGTGAGAAGGGGAATTAAAGAGGCCTAATTTTCTACAGAGTTCTTGAATTTTCGTATGTCTAATAAAATGTGAGTTGGAGATTAATTTTTTGTAGAGCTTTCGCATTCATAATTACCCCTCCCCATCTGGCAGCCACCAGAAAGGAGAATAGCAACTACAACCTTCTGTGAGAAGCAGTTAACCCACTCCATATTCTCATGAAACTCATAAAGCCTTTATATTTTTTGAGGCCAAGATTTATCCATCATCTTTTAGTGAAATACACCAGCAGATTCAAGGTTAAAAAGTGATTTGGGGAAGGAAATAAGGTAACTTACAGGATGTTGGCAAGCATGGCACAAGCAGAGGTAATGAGCATCACTGTAGCATCGATATCATAATCAGGGTGTATCAGCCTCATGCTAGCCAAATACGTCAACACACCAGTCACCATCCAAATGATTACCATAGATATCAAAGCTCCCAGAATCTCTAGGAATTAAAGAAATCTAAATTTAGCAGGAATCATTACAGAAACACAAGAAATTTTAATGAATTGGTGCTAATGATTCCAAGTTGGCGAGTCTTATAGTCAGAAGCGTTACTCTTTGTGTGTAGGCAGCTTTGGTGCTCACAAAGAATGGGTCAAAAAGTCAAAATCCTTTCTGGTCATTGGCAAATCCAGTGGCTGCCCAGAGCAGCTCTATGCACATGGTGGCCTAACCCTGTTCTATGTTGTCTTTAGAATCATGGAATGGTTTAGGTTGGAAGCGCCTTAAAGATCATCTAAATCCAAGCCCCCTGTGAAGGGTAGGGACATATCCCACCAGACCAGGTTGCCCAAAGCCTCATCCAGCCTGGCCTTGAACACTTCCATGGATGGGGCATCCACAGCTTCGCTGGGAAACATGTTCCACTGCCTCACCACAAAGAATTGCTTCCGAATATCTAATCTAAATCTACAATTTTTTAGTTTAAAACCATTACTCCCCGTCGTATCACTATAGTCCTTGTCAAGGAGACCCTCTCTTGTAGACTCCCTTTAGGTACTGGAAGGCCGTTGTAACATCTCCCCAGAGCCTTCTCTTCTCCAGGCTGAACAACTCCAACTCTCTCAGCCTGTCTACATAGAAGAACTGCTCCAGACCTCTGATCATCTTTGTGGCCCTCCTCTGGACTCATTCTAATAGGTCCACATCCCTCTTGTGCTGTGGTCCCTAAGCTGAACGCAGGGCTCCAGGTGGGGTCTCACAAGAGCAGAGCAGAGGTGGAGAATCACCTCCCTTGACCTGCTCACCGTGTTTCTTTTGTCCCCCTTCCAGTGTTGAGATCATGGAGCATTTGGAGAAATCTGGCATATGTGCCTGCCCCAGGCAATACTGTGTGAGAGCCCCAGGAACCAGCTCACCTCCCCCAGTGAGATTATCTTGGCCACAGGAATAGAGGTGAGAGGGAAGGAGGAAAACAAGGCTCACTCAAACCTACTGGAAGACATAATCAGCCTCCAACATCCACCCTTATTTTTGCCTACCTCTCTTCATTTCACAGTTCAGAAAGTCAGTGAAAGCTCCCGACAAGGCCCTGCCAGCAAAACCTCTCTTTCCTGTCCCCTGGGACCTGTCCTGCCCAATGCCACCAGTACTGATAAGGACAAAAGAAGTTATTTTGTCCCTGGGGCAACAAAATTCAATTTTGTCTCTATTGGCTCTGAGTGGGGCTCAAATAAATCCACTGTCCCCAAGGCTACCTTTTATTGCACTGCCATAGGCAAGGTCTGGGGATGTTTGTGTGTACGTGCAGAACATTTTTAATAGGTTGTGGGACTAGTAGTTGCCATTTGACTTCAATGGGTAAACGTGGCACTTTACAAACACAACAGACGCAGTCGCAAAGAACATGAAAATTCACAGCAGAATGAAAATTCACAGACCTCCACTATCAATTCATGAAAGCAGCTGAAACTCAGTTTATGATTTTGAATGTATTTTCATGGTGGTAACAAATTTTGCAGCAGTCCAGGCTACAGATGCTTATAAAAATAACCATTTTGTCTAAAACTGACAAATAATGAATTAAATGGCACTGACAGGGAAACCTAGTTTTGCTTGAAAATACATAGAGAGAATCTAGAATAAAGTATATCTGGTGTTTATGTTTTCTGCAAGTTACAGAATGAAACCCTGCAAACTTGGCCCAGAGGAAAGTTTTGATAACTGTGAAGGAACCAACAGCTTTTGTGGACACCTGCATGAATGTCTGGGTGCAAATGTGCATGTACTCCACCACTCAAAGTGATAGAAGTCATCTTTACCTATGTAGGTGAAAATACAGATTATTTTTGTATGTAGCATCTTAGCAAAACCTAAGCTAATCTTATGACCAGTTCAGTAGTACAAGGTGTTTTACTTAAAATGTTCTCAGTTAAATTTCTTCTGAACTGTTAACACTACCAGAGCACAGCATACAATGCTGTAAAATAGCTTGAGAAACTTTGGACCATAAGAAAGAGAAAGAAATTGAAACTTCAGAGACCTCTCCTGCCTGGGAGTAGGTCTGGCTCAGACATCAATCTGATTCAATACTGTGTTTCTAACTAAGCTGCTGAAAGCAGCTGCTCACCCTAAGGAATGTGTTGAACCACTGTCTTGACTTATTCTGCTTCCTGGCTTAGAAGACAGGAGGCATTCAGGTGGCTCCTGCTAAATCTGAGCCCTGTCATACACAGTTTTGCATGACAAAGCCAATCTATCAGTCTGAGAGAAGCAGTAAAATACAGCTTCCAGTGTTGCAGAAGGCTGTAAGACTTCAGCGGTCAGCACACTGTGACTCTGCTGCCTATCAGACTTCTCTCAGCTCCCTAAGGCACCCACCTGCATGTTAAACTGGAAATAGAGCTGGGGAAATAAGCAACAGGATAATTATCACAGAATGAATTAAATAGCCACTGACATTTGATGTGGATCTCTCATTGCCACAAGGATAAAAAGACAATAAAGTAAATGATAGGTTTTGAGGTTCCACGTTGCAATGACAGAAACATGAACAATCTCACACAGACTGAGGGTGAAATTCCATGAGATGGCTGAACCCGCCTGCCACCTCCTTGTCATTAAGAGAAAGGTCTCTCACTTTCCTTTCCTCCAAGGCTAAGAGAGTTCAAATGCACACACACACACACACAAAATTATGGATGGTAAGTATTACTTTGCTAAAGCTGCATAATTTAGCTGTGTGTTGGCAACATAATACCAGGTACACTTGGCTCACACTAAAACTCCATCTCATCCAACAGCCTATTTCATAGTGTTGGTAGAATATATTTAGGGAACAATATAAAGACAGGATGAGTATCACAGGATCACAGAATGGCTGAGGTAGGAAGGGACCCCTGGGGTCCATCTGGTCCAACCCCAGCTCAAGCAGGTATGCTCAGAGCAGGGTGCCCAGGACCACATCCAGGTGACTTTTGAGGATCTCCAAGAAGGAGAATTCACAACCTCTCTGGGCAACCTGTGCTAGTGCTTCATCACCTGTACAGTACAGAAGTGCTTCCTGATGTTCACAGGGAACCCCTTGTGTTCTAGTTTTTCCCCTTGCCTCTTGTCCTGGCCCTGGGCATCACTGAAAAGAGCCTGGCTTCATCATTTTTGCACTCTCCCTTCAGGTATTGATAGACACTGATGAGATCCCCCCCAGACCTCCTCTTCTCCAGGCTGAACAGTCCTAGCTCTCAGTTAATCCTTGTAGGAGAGGTGCTCCAGTTCCTTCATCATCTTGGTACCCCTCTGTTGCACTCTTTCCAGCATGTGTGTGTCTCTCTTTTACTGGGGTGCTCATAACTGGACATATGTCTGCATGGTATGTCTTATCTTGTAAGATCTGCAGCTACAAGCAACCTTTCCTTGCAGACATCCTGAGTCCAAAGCTGCTTCTGGAGTGTCATACTGAACATCCTTGAAGCATTCACCATCCTAGTCCTAAGTTCATGCGTGTAGGTGTCCAAAGCCATTTGAGATAGACCAACACCTCCATGTATGGCTTGACACAAAATGTATAGATGACCCATAACCTTCTGGATGGGCATCTGGAGATCTATGGGACACATATAGCATTTCAAACAGCATTAATCACTTCTATGTAAGCAACTAAATTAAGCCACAAGACAGACACATGGGATTCATTTAAAGACTGAGGCATCCAAATTAATATATCTACATGTAGTTGTGAGCTACCTGTCTAAGACACCCACATGGGACTGTCAGGTATGACAAAGGCCCTGTGGAGATCCACATCCTTTTGGAATAACAGCTGAAAGATACAAAGACTTCTCACATGACACCAGATGTCTATGTTCGAATAACTGTATTGAGGTCTAGATATTTAATTTATGTAAAATGAATGGTAATTCACCAAGATCCCTGCTCCACTGACTGATGGACAACATATTCCCATTTCCTAACTGTGAGTGTTTGGTGGCATTTGAGATGCCTTGGTCTTGTTTTTGGCATCCTGTGCAGTCTCTTATTGGTCCCATGTCACAGTTGCTATTACCATGCAAAAGCCTCAGACAGCCTAGGACTGTTCAGGTACCACTAGACCTCTATGTTTAAGCAGCTGAATTGAACCTAGATCTCTTCTGAAGATATGAAACTTGATCACTGTGCTTGCACGTGCTCACCTATTTGTATTTATATTTATGTGTCCAAATTTTGAATAGAATCATAACCCCAGATTTTTTTTAATTTCTTTTTCTCATAGTTAATATTTTGCTGGTATCTTGTATTTTGTAAAACTGCACTTGCGTTTGATTTTCAGGCATCTGATATTAGGTGTCATCCATAAATATGTCAATTTTAGCTTCGGACAGAGAATGTTCAAAACCTACCCATGTTTCCAACTGATTAAAAACAATGGAGATAAAGAGATGATTTAGAAAACAGTAAATATTACTGTCTCTTTTATATAAATGTAACATTGTCTTTTCTAAGTAAGTTAGTGCTTTTTGTTACCTTTTAATAAATTAAGTAAATACTCACTTTAATGGCTATTTCTGCTATTATAGAAGCGAGCTCTATAGTAGGTTGAGTATTCAGTCCTGCTCACTCTCAAGTCACTAAGGGAAGCCATTGTTATCTCAGACAAAGCTAGCACCAGCCCAAAACTATACGAAATAATGAACTGGAAGACATGTTTGTAGGGAAGCATAAATGGGCTCTTTACTTCTTTGAAGCTCATTGGCTTGCTACTTTTGTGATGTGTTCTGGAGGCTTTGAGAATTTTAGCACACTATCTTTCAATTTCTGCAGACCTTGTAGGACATTAGCACATTTTCCAGTGCCTTTCTATGATGACTTCCCTTTCCCGTTTCACATGTTCACACTCTGACACATTTCCTACCTGCTCGGTGCCATCCGAAAGTTAACTGCTTGGTGGGAGGTTTTGAGGCAAGCCAGAGTGAGACGAGGCTGATAAGGAAGCTTGTCAAGTCCACCAGGATGTGTGCTGCATCGGTGATCACCGCCAGGCTCCCAGCAATCTGCCCACCTGTGTGAAATGTGTGTCCGTATCATGGCCCCGGTCAGAAGTTTGAGTCAACTAGATCAAACTTGAGACCTGAGTTGTTACACATCAGAAGGAACATTTAGTATTCAGCGATCACACATGACTCAAAACTCTTCATAGATTGCTTCATTTTGTACCACATTCACACAGTGAAAGACATGAATTAATAAAAAGAAATGTGATGGTTTTCTTTGTCCTAGATACGTAATTGAGAATGTCCTAAGGATAAGAGCTGTGATTCATAAGTGCTGTGTTTATATTACTATTGGGCTATTTTACTATGACAACTTTAATATGTTTCTTGGTGAAAACCAGTTTTGGGCATCACATTTCCTGTATCCTCCCACTATGTCTTCACATTGGTGATATTTTATGTACGTACAAAAACTCGGAGCCTTAGCCTATGGAATTAATTCACAATTTGTAAGAGGAAAAGGTGCACATTTTTCCTGAGTTTTAGATGGCTGGATGCCAGACTGTTTGTCATAGGCAACATTAAAATAGGAGTAAAATGAAAGGTTCCAATAGAAGAGCTGTGATAAACAACTGGGCATCTTGGTGAGGGCATAGAAAAAAATGTTCTGTTTGCAGGACTAATCTATCATTTTGCATCTGTAATGCATGATTTAATTTTGCTGCTAGAGCTCAAAAATGTGGCTGTATGTCATTTTACTTTGGGGGTTTTGGTCTTACGTTAATTCTGGGGGAAAAAAATAGGCTGTCTGAAACCACATTTCTTTTACCCAGTAAGCCAAATACTATTTTGCCAAGTTCTTCTAACCATGTCTCAGGGCTACAGGCAAATCCAAAGAAACTGAGGATTGCTTTAAACCAACCCCAGCTGCTGGTGGCTGCAAGGGAAGACAAGGATCACAAGCAGAAAGCTGTCCTGCCAACTTGTTACAGCAGGGGAGTGTGTTCATTGCAGTGGAAATGTAGGAAAATGGAAATGTGAAATAATAGACCCAAAGAATCTAGTTTCTGATTTGGCAGTATCCTTCCATCCTTCCTCAGTCATTTAATTAATTTCAGCTCACCTGTTTCTCCTGACCACAACCCATATGAGAATCAATGAATCTTGAAAAATATCATAAAATCAAAAATGCCTCATTCAAAACCTTTGGCAATATACCACTGCCAAGGGGACATGTAGACACAACTCTTGTTTCATCACAGATGGAAAGTCTTCATGCCAGCAGGATGCACTCACTACCTGTCTGATTTCTTCCTATATTCAAATTTTAGGTTAGAATATCTAATATTGTGTGGTTTGTCACCACACAGGAATGCATATCACTCATATAAGGAGTATATTTTTTGTTACCTCCCTGTACATCCCATTTACAGCTGCCCGAAATTCACTTCCCAAAAGGGAGCAGACAAGACTGCAGAATTCTGGAGCATCTCATTCCTCGCAGTAAAATGCAAAATTCAACAGAATGGGGATTTCTCAAGACATGAGCAGGTGTAAAATCACATTTGCTTTTTGATCATGACACAGCTCCTAGACTTCCACTGTTTGCAGGGCAACTCTTTCCTAAGTAGAAAACAATTTTACATAGCAGAGGGAAGGACTGTCTGTCAGTGCACAGATGTTAACAGCCAAGGCATCAGCTATCTTTCAGCAAACAAATATGTAGAGCACAAGCTGTCTGCAAAGCCCAATTGCATTTTTGATACTGTATTTCCATGTTCTTTGGGACAACATTACAAAAGCTTGCTTCCAGCCTGCTGTCTTTGACTAATGTTGGCAAATGATTACTTTATTTATTGTGACATAGCTGGTGCTTTGGGTGAATTTCTGAGATCTCAGTCTGTTTATCTTAGCAACCTGGTCAAGTCTTTGTGTTTCTTTTCATTATGATGAATCATGCTAGGTTTGTCTCTCTTTCCAAATGGAAATAAACTACTTTGAAATCCACGTTTGGTCCTTAGCCACTGAAAATCCTTTGTAAACACTTATATCAGGACTGTACATAGGGTGTCATTGGCTTGACTGATATCTCCAGATCTCTGGAGATTGTGGTGGGTCTGCATTAGAAGAAGAGAAAATTGTC
The DNA here is from genome assembly GCF_009819795.1 of Aythya fuligula. Lineage (NCBI taxonomy): Eukaryota > Metazoa > Chordata > Aves > Anseriformes > Anatidae > Aythya > Aythya fuligula. The sequence goes on along the minus strand of NC_045560.1, from coordinate 145,324,247 downwards.
TTTCAGAGACAGTTGGTGTATCAGGCTCAGCAAACAGTGCCCCTTTTGGGAGAGCAGTGAGGGCCAGCACAGATGGTTAGAGAAAAAAGAAAAAAATCACAGAAATGATCTAGGGATTCAGTGAAACACAACTTTTCAATATATTTGAGATTGATGTAGCTCTGTATCTTCTGTTTACCATAATAATGCCTACAGAATCTGTTTGTCCTTAAGAGTGGTAGGAGGGGTCACACGTTCTTTACTTTCAAGAATAAAGCTTGTGTACTAGTTGCAGGCTTTTACCACTTTGTATCAATACACACAACAAGTGGCCTTTATGATTACTATTACTCACGATGGCTGTTTATAGCTTTGTATACCACAAAGCAGTAGAAAATGTCAGTCACTCACTGGTCAATCATCAGGCACATGCTGTCTAGCCTGATGATTAAAAAAATTAAATGTGTGGTTCATAATTACAAAAATCTCCATAGACTGCTGTCTGTAACTGCTGTTAATAACTGGTTTGTCAAAGTTTAATGGTCTGAAGCAAAATGGTCTTCAAGGCTGTTACTTAAGCTGTCACTGCAAAAAAAGCTGTATGATTCATTAAGCAAAATGAAACATTTAGTTAACATATCATCTGTCCTTCCAATTATCCTCTAGCATTGCTGCATTCACCAAACTTAGGCCTACTGATTATACGGCTTAGATAATAATGCTTTACTTCTGGCACTGGAAATTACTGCATGGGGATTAGTGGCGTGCACCAATTTGCATGGGAGAAATGCACGTGACCTACAAACAAGTGGGCTTTATGCAGATGAAACCTGTAGGAGGGAAGAGTTGGAGAAAATCCGGCTGGGTTTGGCAGCCAGGAATGAAGGCAGAAATTCAGTGACTCCTTCAGTGCCTCCAATTCTTACCTGTGGGGAAAAAAAAAAGCCTTTCTATTGCATCTTCACAGGGCTCCAGAGACTCTGAGTCTAGGAAACCATGGGTTTTAGAAACCTTCCTCTCTGATTTTTCCTACATCCCCTTGGGTGCACGTGGCTAAAGCCTGTGGGATTCCTCATTTCTTACCTCACCTCATCAGAGAAGGGGAAATTAAAGAGCCAGGAATTATCAGGTAGGTATAAATATCAGAGAAGCCATACAGAGAGCAGATCAGTGAGACAAAATGAAAGCTAATGTTCTAGGAGGGAGCCAAAAACCTATGTTGGATGTTGCAGGATAGGTCCAGAATCAGAAGCTAATTAGGCAAGGGAATAATCTTCCATTGATCCAGAGACATACCAGCAGGCCAATTTAAAAGATAAACGTGCCCTGGTATAAATACATTGACTTAACTGAAGAAAAGCAGATGGTGAATCTGGCCCTGGATTTCCCTGGATTTTGTAAAGACTTTTGAGTTTAATATCAGATCCTGCTGCTAGCTGCCTTCACCAGCACTGAAGGCTCATTGGCCTGGATAAGCATGAAAAGTCCTTTAATCTTTTCCAAAAAAAACTAACTCAAGTTATTAAAAACCCATTTGTGACATGATGCTAAGACACGGTAGCCACTTTTAGCTGAGCTTAAATACCTGGGAGAACAGCTTAGACCATTAACTGATCCTCCTATTCCTACCCAGATGCAATCCTTAAGTTAATATATGAAAATATGTTAGTTTCACTAGGGAAAAAAATAAATAAATAAATAAAAGGATAAAAGGGTAAAAGGGAACTATTTTATCCCAGGTGGGTTCATCTGTATGCAGTGGGGGTCACTGCAGGCAGAGTGGGTGCAGAAGGGCAGGAACACAGCTGTGCTGGGCACAAAAATGAGCTCCCTTTGAGCAAACATACTCCCCTGTAATCTCAGCAACCATGAAGAAGATGCAAATTACTGATGCAGCACAGAGCTTCCTCCGGGCTTGATGCTGCTCCCTTTTCCTGTTCTCATAGGCCTGAGAGTAGCCGTGACAGTGATACGCTGGATTAGCTTCAGCATCTCCTGCTTCCTGCTGCTGCCTCTCTTCATTTAAATTCTTCTGATGCCAGCTCATCCTTTGGGATTGAAAGGAACAGAAGGTTAAAAAAAGAAACACCCTGGTTATTTGAGCATCTAGCCCTGCAGCCCCAGAAAGTTTGTAATTAATGCTTCTGTAGGATAAAAACAGGATTGGGAACAGCAGTTCATAGGAGAGGCTTGCTCATGCAAGCAGGACTCTGTGGGAGGGAGCTGCACACGAAATGACTTCTCTGGCTGTGTTTCCCAGCTCTTCAGGCACTCCTACATCATTTACCAGTTTATGGAGCACAGGGTGACTTTCTTAGGCTGTGCATGTTGTGCACATAATGATAAAGGTTACAGAAAGGAAAGGACTTGGATTGCACAGCATGAGGTTTTCAAAAAGTCATACCTCAGGCAAATACTAGCCAAGCTTGGCGTAGCTTGGAGATAATTCTGTGGGAATTTTCAGTTTTCTATTCCCAATGGCTTTGTTGGAAGACAATTTAAAAATAAAATTAAAAAAATATATATATATTTTACAACTATAATTGTCTAAAGATATTTCTCTTCTCTCCCTGCATGCAGAACTGTTTCATCTCAAAGTCCCACTTAAGTACAAAAACTATCACTGTTTCTGCAGAGACTGAGCATGGAAAAAGTTAGCCCAAAAGTTTCAAAGGCATTTAAAAAATAATAATAAAAAAATCAGTTCTCCAAAGGATGATGACATCTTTGTTCCACTGATTTCTTAAAAAAAGAGAAGTCCAGCAGAAGTGGGTCTTGGAGCATCACTCAAGATGGTTTCCCAGCCAAATTGGATTTGTCACAAAATTTCAGTGCTGTCCTCCTTATCATTTTTGCCTGGGAAACATGGAATGGGAGAAGAGGAACCTGGAGATACATTGCATTGCAACTGCAGGAGCTCCTGGATGACCATTGCACATAGTGCTTTCACTAGAGCAGCCCAGAATCTGCCCAGCTTATTCTGTGAGGTTCCAAGGTGGTTTGGTTAGCAAGGACGGTCCCTCCTCCATATCTCCCAACCAAGAAGAGCCCAAAGAGGAAAAAAAGAAAAAAAAAAAAAAAAAAAGAAAAAGAAAATAAAATATAAAAAAAAGCTCATCTGAAAACCAGTATGCCACTCCAGCTACACCATTTGTTGCTGCAGCTGCTCCTCATGTAATACCCCCATGGCAAAATACATCCTGCCATGTACCAAGGCTCGTGGGAGCGCACTGTGGTATGCAAAGGGGAATTCTGCCCAGATGCACATTTGTAACGTTCATATAATCATGTTACAGCTATTCATGGTTCATGTGCGCAAGGTCATGGTCTGTAAGCCTGTCCAGGAGTGCACTAAACTCCCCAGATCTGCTATTTCAGTCTGAAATCAGTCTGGGGGCATGACATGAAGCTAGGTTTCACTGCACCTTGTAATGACTTTTCCCCGTTCAGGGTGGTGAGGACTTTCCTTTGGGGACAAGAAGAGTTCTTTAATCTAAGCATGAAAGAAAGCTGTGCTCTGGGGAAGTGCAAGCATCTTAGTGGCTTTCTGTGGTGTTTCTGCACTGTTTAGAGAAGTGTCAGGATGCCTAAAATCTAGGATGATTTTCTGGAAAGAAATCATGCTGCCAATCAACTCTGTTCAATGTCGAGGGAAAAAAAAAAAAGCTGCCCCAAAGTCACAAGCTTTTCCAGCTGCCTTTTTGGGCTGCAGCTGCTCAGTGGGTCTGAGTCCCACCAGGGCACCCCATAGCCCTCACCCACCCATGGGTGAGAGCCATTGGGTTCATCACCTCCTCGGAGGTCCTGGTGGAAGAAGAGCTGCCCCACCTGGTCACCACCATTTTCTCCACTTCCTTGGCAGCTGAGACCCACGACTGTAGATAATCAACATGGATTTGGGTTGGTAAATATTTTTGAGATGTTCCAAGGGTTCAGTGTGTTCCCCTGAGTCAGCTTGTTCCCAGCCAGGTCACCATGTGGTCTCTGTTTGCTCAGTGGAGGCAACCGATTCCCCCTATGTGCCTCCATGGAGCTTGTGAGAAAGAGCAGTGACCGATGCCTGGAGACGCTGAGTTCTCCTAGTCCCTTTGTGTTTTTCTTTATTTTCCTCACAACAACAAATAAACGGGAGCTGAGATGCCTGGGGAATGGGCTGCCCATCTGGCAGGCTGGGTGCCTGCAGCTAGTCCTTCTCCACTGCTCGAGTTTTACATCCATCAGACTCCTCGTGTGCACCATGTCACTTGCACACAATGTTTTGCTGATGAATTAGACTCAGAAGGTACCACAAACTGATTCCTTCCAGATGGCTGAATAAAATACTGTAGTTTTCTCACTTTCCCCTGGAGGTTGGGGCATGCGAGTTTTTCTTTCTCATGATCCCTCTCTGGAGTTAACTTCCAATGCTCTGCAGTTTGCATGTAAAATTAATTTCCCTTTAACTCAATTTTCATCAGCTGGCACTGAATGTTAAAATCATCTTAACGACATGAGTCATGATCCGCTCAACAGCCTGTCAGGGCAGGGATGCCAAAATTACCCCTGCTGATTTCTGAGCCACCAAATCCTTTCCTTGTTGCTAACAAAATGGGTCATTTTCTGACCTCCCTCCCTTTTTTAATCTTCAAGTCTCTTCATCAGCAAACAAAACCTTAGAGCACTGTCAAGGGGTAGGAAAGCACTGTCCACAGATCTCATTGAACAGATGCAAAAGCAAACAGAGACAGCATAAACCCACAAATGTCACACTTTTCTGTCTAAGGGGTGCCTGAATAAAAGCAGCCTGGTTGTCAGAGGTGGCGAGCATTTGCTGCTCTCTTTGAACTCAGAGAGCAGCATCCAGCCCCATGAGTCAGGAAGGCTCCTGTGTGCTACCTTTTTTTTATTATTATTCCAAAGGCAGCCTGCCACTAATTAAAAGAATCCAAGATACGGTTTTATAAATGTGTGAATCAAAAGCTTAAGGTGCAAAGATCAGCTCTGTCAAACTATAAACCCCTCCTGAGTGTGTTAGAGCAAGATGTAGCCTTTGAGCATCAGATCTCTTCACCAGCACACCACAAGAAGAGTCCCAGATTAAAAAATAATCTTTTCTCCATTTCAAATTCTCTTTCCTTTAAAAAAGACAGTCAGGGGAAACATCAGAGAAAGGCACTTACTGAGTCATGCCTGGAAGGATGGAAGGAGAAAATACATATTGCAGATTCCACACAGATCATTAGTAAGAGTTTTTGATTGCAACTTCCTTTTGTTTGTTTTCACTTGATCTGTTGGGTGCCTTGATCTACGGGCTGATGGGAATAATTGCCGTCCTCCTAGACCATTATGAGACCCCAGTGAAAAGAGCAAAATGTGGAATCAATGCACTTCCCGCAGGAAAGCATCTCCTTCCCAAGGGAAAGGAGTAATTTTTGGTGCCTGAAAGGATATGAAAGTGCCTTTGGAGAAAAAATTACCTAAGCCAAAGTCACATCTCTTATGCCACTCTGATTTCAACTGATGTACCAAACTTGAGCATTTCCAAGTCACTTAATACCTTTTTACAGCCTGGCCATCCAGATACTTATTTTTCTTACATGGCATTTTGGACACAAAACAAAGGCAAATGCGCATTTGCATACATTTAGATATCTACTAGATGGTAATTGTTCTGATGGTTATTTTATTTAGTCTCATTTTGAGGGTTTGGCCATGTATGCATGAATCTATTTTGAATAAATTTCCTTCTGCATAACAGCATAGCAACACTTGTACTCAGAGCAAAGGTGCTTGTAGCATCCAGCCTCTCTTGTGAGCATGAGGCAATACACAAGGACAAAGTACAAGGAAAGAACATGTCCAGAGGGGTGCCTCCCTGGTCCCTTCTTCCAGGCTGCACAAACATGGCAGTATGGCATTCTGGGGCAGTACTGCGAGCTGGATGAACCACAGCTTATGTTTAATAGCCCTTTATTTACTTATTTTTTTCTGTACAAAACTCAAAAACTCCAGCCACCAGTATATCCTGGGGGCCACCAAGCTGGAAGGCAGCATGACAGAAAAGGAGCTAGAGTCCTGGTAGACGCCCAGTTGAACATGAGTCAGTTGAACATCAGTGTGCCCTTGCTGCTAAGAAGGCTAATGGTTTACTTGGCTGCATTAAGCAAAGTGTTACCAGCAGGTCAAGAGAGGTAATCATTCACCTCTGCTCAGAACTGGAGTACTGTGTCCAGTTCTGGGGTCTGAGTACAAAAGAGACATGGATGTACTGGAAAGAGCCCAGCAGAGAGGCATCAGGATGATAAAGGGACTGGAACACCTCTCCTACAAGGATTGACTGAGAGCTGGGACTGTTCAGCCTGGAGAAGAGGAGGCTCAGAGGATCTCATCAGTGTCTATCAATACCTGAAGGGAGAGTGCAAAGAGGACAGAAGCAGGCTCTTTTCTGTGGTGCCCAGGTCCAGGACAAGTGGCAATAGGCACAAACTAGAACACAGGGGGTTCCCTGTGAACATCAGGAAGCACTTCCGTACTGTGCAGGTGACCAAGCACTGGCACAGGCTGCCCAGAGAGGCTGTGAAATCTCCTCCCTGGAGATCTTCAAAAGCCACCTGGACGTGGTCCTGGGCAACCTGCTCTGGGTGTCCCTGCTTGAGCTGGGGTTGGACCATATGGCCTCTAGAGGTGCCTTCCAACCTCAACCATTTTGCAGTTCGGGGATTCTATGAACATGGCTGTTTAAAAATTTGTGAGTTCCACAGTTTAATTATGATTTGTGTAAAAATAATGCAAATAAAGCTGTCTGCCTTATATTATAATTAGTTCTTGTGCTGTTAGAAATAATGAATGACCAATCACTGTTTACCTTCATCGCATCAATCATGCTTTTATGTATCATTATTATAAACCTTCCACCATCAATTTTCTGAGACTGAGTTAATTAATTTCTGTTTCATAGCTCTTACTATCTTGGCTATAATTTTCTTTCTGACATGAAGTGGGCATCACTGTTCTATGAAGATGGTGTATGGCAGTATTGGGCAGACACAGTCCTTACTACAAGGTCCTCATATCACCTAACATGAGTCCAAAAGCAATTGGACGGGTTGTGTTGAGTTCCCTAAGATACTGCTTGGTCTTGGTGTCAGTTGGCAAGCCATTATGAAGGAGACATAACCACAGAGCCCACAACAAAAACCTTTCAGAAGTCACAAGAAGCACTTAAAGTTTTCCTCATCATTGGCTTTCACAAGGTACCAGGAGTAGTGGAAAGCCATTATTTGATGAGGGCTCTTTGGTCCTGTAAGTGTTTTCATATCATCTACATGAACACAGAAAAAGAAGAAAATATTTCCTACACATCTCTAATAGAAAATCAATCTCCACCTGAAGAAATCATCTCCCAAGTACTCTTCAAACTTTTTGCCTCGTGATATGAACTGAACAGATAAGAATCAAGTACAAGCCTAAGGCTTCACTGATAGAATAGCTACCAGTTAATTTAATGTTATAAACTTATGCATGAAGACATGCTCTAAGGTAGTTACACATCTTTCCTGCCTTCAGCATTGCCCTTTTTCTTGTCTCTTGTCTCAAAAGCTTATTGTTATACAGCTGGGCTGGAGTTGGTAACAGTAAGTTCTTCTGTAAGTCATAGGCCCTTAGTAGTAATGTGGGATAGATGTCAGGGTGATTTAGCAGAGAGCAGCAAAACTTTATTTCCATCATGTACCTTCAACAGAAGAAGTAAATGTAGGGGCAGTTTTGCCACTTTAACTCTATGCTTTAGACTAAAGGTGACTAAAACTTTGAATTCATTTACCTCTATATATGCTGGTCTTTTCATTTCAGTTACAGTAAAATAAAAATATAAACCTTGAGACAGGAAACCTTGGGTTTCACTTGTACTCAAAATCCCACTGTAATGATATATAAAGAACATAATCATAAATCTGTGCTACATCAAGCCAATATATAGCTCACAGTGTAGCTGGTACAATCTGATGCAAATCCTCTGGTTTATGAGGTGGCATATTGAATATTTCTGGTCAATATTACATTGATCTATTGCCAGCAAGAAATAAGCTGGCCCGTTCCAGAAACTGAATTCATGGAAACTTCAGGAATTTGGTCAAGATATTTCCCTAGGTCTTTATAAGTGATTATCTAGATCACTTGATAGATAACCAACATACCAAATGATAAACTCTCTGAAGAATTTATCCTCCCACATCACCACCACTGACTGTTAAAAAACAATAGAAAACTGTTGTGGGCCTAATTTAAAGAGAGGTGATGTAAGTCTAATCTGATTTGACTTACAGACATTTTTTGAATAATGCAGGAAGTTCTGAGTGCTCGGCTTCAGACACTTGTAAAAAACTATGGTTCATATCCTTCTTGGAGACTGGTGAAAAGTAGAGCCTCTCGCCTATCCTGGGACCAGTCCTGTTTAATATCTTTATCCATGACCTGGAGGAGGAGGTGGAGTGCACCATGATCAAGTTGGCAAATGACTCCAACCCAGGGCTGCAGCTGGGATGACAGAAATACTGTGAAATTCAGCAAGGATAAATACACTTGAAACAGACTTTTGAGACCACCTCTGGAATATTGTGCACAGTTTGGAGCCCCCAGTGCAGGAAAGAAGCATGGGATCCGCAGGGGGCCACCAGGATAGCTGAGGGCTGGAGCACTTGCCCTGAGGGAACAAGACTTGTCAAACCTAGAGAAGAGTTAGCTTCAGAGGAACCTAGCAACAGCTTACCAATGTTTTTAGGAAGTTATTGAGAAGATGAAGCTTTATTAATGTGCATGTAGGAAGGATGAGGACAATGATCATAAAGTGAAAAAAGAGGGGTACAGACTGAATATAAGGAAAGGAAAGAAAAAGAAGAAGGAAAAAAAAAAAAAAAAAGAAGAAGACTGTGAGGATAATTCAGTATCAGAGCAGATTCTCCAGAGAGGTTGTGCAGTCTATATCCTGGGAGATAGTTTCAAGACTAGACTGGATAAAGCCCTGAGCAACCCTGTGTGATCTCTGGGCTGACCCTGCTTTGAGCAGGGAGTTGGACCTACTGAGGTTCCTTCCAACCTGAATTATTCCATAAGCCTATGGCTGACCTGATTTTCAGGGAGCTCAGCTAAATCCAGGCCCCTTTTAAGAATCTGAAGTTTGGCAGGGGAAGCCTCAACACATCCAAACCCGCTAGTGACTACTGACAGGCTTGGCATGTGCAAAACACTCTCCCCCACAGCCTGTGTGCAGGGAATGGGGCCTGTATTCAGACTTCCTACTCATATGATTGAGATAAAAACAGTTTTGTTCCCTGTGTATTGTAATAATGGCATTTATTAAAAAGAAAGAGGCTGGGGGCTGGCAAAGAAAGAGGCAATCTGTGTGCAAAATAAATTCTGTTGAAAGCATTGGAGCTGCTCATTAAGCCTACACACAGGGAATGGAAAAATGTGGTAATTTATACCAAAGGCTAAAATGAGCTTATTGCTACTGATCGGCTTAAGACACCTGAAGCTGTGCCCGCAGCTGGTCTGTGCAAGCCCGAGCACAGCAGGCTGCCTCCCCACCACCATGCCGGGTCCCTGGGGTAGACTGGATGTGTCCTCCGTGCCACTGGGCTGTGAGGGCTTCCCCTGAGCAACCAAATCTTCCCAGGAGGAGGGAGACGGGAGGCTGTGGCTCTCCCTTCTCATTTCTGGAATAAAAATGAGGGAGGGAAATTGTAACCATCAGCCCTGTGAAGGAGCAATGAACAGAGTTGCTGAACAGAGGCATGGGGTGACACAATAGGGAGGGACGACAAAATCAACAAAATGAGGGTTAAATATGGTCATCAGCACTTGCATGTAGGTAAGGAAGTTCATACAAGGCATCATTATGGAGAAATCCCCCAAAAACCTAACATGCTGGGGTGTGTCTATTAAGTGCTTGCACACAAAAACGTGCAGTATGGGGAATAAACAAGATGAGTTAAAGACATAGGTACAGTTGCAAGGCTATGACCTTGCTGGGATCACAGAGACATAGTGGGATGTCTCCTGTGACTGGAGGGCTGCAATGGAAGGTTACAGGCCCTTTAGGAAGGACAGGTAGGGGAGATGAGGAGGGGGGGTTGCTCTCTATGTCTATGACTAGATGGAGTCCCCAGGGATGGATGAGAGGCTGATGAACGTTTATGGACCGGGATTAAAGGGAGGGCAGGGACAGGTGACATTATAGTGGAGGTCTGTTGCAGGCCACCTGGCCATGAAGACCAAACAGAAGAGGCCCTCTACAGACAGATAGGACAGCCTCATGTTCACAGCCCCTGGTCCTCAAGTGGGATTTCAACTGCCCTGGTATCTTCTGGAGGAACAGCACAGCAGGGCATAAGCAACCCAAGAGGATCCTGGAATGTGTTGATGATAATGTCTGTGAATGACTAATTAGTTCTTTTCATTAATAAAACTTCACTTGACAAAAATAATAATAATAATAAATAAATAAATAAATAAATAAAAAGGCCAGGAATAGGTGCAACACAAATATCAGGTACTTGTATGACATCCCTGTCCTAACAACAAGCCCTGTCTTAGGGCACCCTTCCCTGCACCATATAAAGGCTTTGTCCAGAGATGTCCATGTGTCCAGAGGGAGAAAGGGGTCAAAGGACTTCAACCACTGGAGCTGTGCCCACACCATTGCAAATTATCAAAAAGGCTCTGAGATTCTTCAGTAACAAAAATGAATTGCAGAATCATGTGACATTTTTTAAAAATATAAATATTACCACAAAAGTCCTCTTGGACAGTGCCATGTATATTTATGGAGCCATGTAATAATATTTAAATAATAATCCAGACACTGAAAAGACTAAAATACGATGGCAGTGACCCCAGTATAGGAACATGGGGAGACAGATTTCCATTAGAACTGACAGTGTTTATGCCAAGTTTCTGTCCTACGCTTTTTAAGGGAGCCAAGCAATAAATAACCTGAAAACCAATGAGATAATGGAAATGTCAAGAGGTGCTAAGCTGTAACTGAGCAGCTATTTTCTTTTAAAAATACTTGCTGGTCTGAGTCAAGAGGAAGAATGAAAATAAGTTCAGCTGTAAAACTATTTTGTGATAGACATTTATACTCATTTTGAAGTCAAACTACAACACATCATATGTTTTCAGAAGGTCTTTCTTCACTCAAGCAAACATTTACTTATTGGACCTCTGGCACATCAGCTTCAAGCCTAATAGACTATTCACATAAGTAAAGCTTTGAAAGATCAAGTCCTTTGCAGTATCACTTTTCTTTCACATCAGATAGATTATTTAGACATCCAGGCATGAAGGAGCCTTGAATCAAACATGGTGTCAATAGCACTATTATAATTCAGCCTAAAATTGCAGCATAATCCATAAGGTTTTGCATCCTACAATAAATCTACTAAGCTTATAAAATGGGTATCAGGAGACACTTGCTACAGCAGCAGATTAGTTCAATCCATCACAGATGCAGATAGATCAGGCTGCTGTCTAGTAAATGTATCAAACATCTACTAAGAAAGTTTGAAAAGGAAAAAAAATAAAAAGCAAACGAAACATTTGGAAAGTAGTGAAAGATGTTCCCTGTAGACACTGTGAAACTCCCCATACTTCAGCTTTGGCAGCTCATCTGCAGGTCAGTGCTTTCATGTTGTTGGCAGAGACAAAGCAATGGCAGAGAGGGAAGCACAGAGCTGTGTTACCTGTCTAGGGCTAAGGAGTACTTCTTGGTGTCTCTCTCACTCACAAGGCACGCTCGTTCAAGTCCCTTTTTGGCAGCCATGAGGACAATCGTTGGAGTTTTGTTTGTTTCCCCCTCCAATGCTCCTTGCTCCGTTGGCAGTGGATGCGGGCAAAAACCTCGACTTATTCAGAAGTCTCTGCCAAATGTTTCTCAATGAAAAGGTTTTAATAATCTTCTCAATAAACCCACGGCAAGAGAAAGCGGCTTTCCTATTGCTGGTGGCGTCACTAACAAGCCAAACAGTAACTCGCTGAGCCTGCAAGATTGGAGGGTTTGGGCCTCCTTCTCTCTCTCTCTCTCTTTCTCTTTTTTTTTTTTTTTTTTTTTTTTTTTTTTTTTTTTTCCCATCAATTTTTTATGCTGTGATATGATTTTTGTCATGTGGTGAGCGAGTGCTCTCGCACTTGCTAACTCAGGGTCAAGCACAGCTGTGTGCACACTGACTTGCACACACTAAAAGGGGCTGAAGCAGACCCATTTGCCTGGAAACAGTCAAAACACCATTTGCCTTTCTGCTTCCGCAGCTCAGAAGAAACACACACCTCCCTTACCCAGCTCGGCACAAGCCTCTTTCATCTAAATGATTGCTCTGAAGACTTATTCCTATCCCTGGCACGTTTACTCCTAACATTTCAAACCAAAAGGGACTGCTTATTATTGCTGTTTGTGACACAGGTTATTGAAATCTTCATTTCACCAGAAAGGAACGTGGGTTGTTATTGCTGCTTTATTCAGTTTGCCAGTCCTGTCTACAGCTACCTGCAAACACCATCCTGGGGGATGGGGAGGACCTCAGCCTCACCTCACTCATAGCCTGGCCTCAGATGTGCCCTCCAGAGCTAACGGGAAATCTTGCACCGGCACTGCTGGCATCATACACCATTAAAAATTAACAGATTTGAGATTAGAAATAGGCAATGAGAAAATGATGGGTGCTGCATTTAAAAACTGGCTTTTATTGTCATGGGAAGTGTAATATGGATACAACAAGCTGGGATCTCCCCTCCCTTCCCTCAGCTTGCAGGACATATAGATATGTACCCAGCCTGAGATTCACATGTTGAAGAGGTATTTCTACATCACATAAATGAAAAAACTTGTTTTTTTTTGACATCCATCCACATGTTACCTCCCACATGTCAGCTGTGCTAACACTTCCCTGGAGTCTGCAAGCCAAGGAGCTGACGGTATCTCAAACATGTTTGTGAGCAGCCACTGACAAAAGGTAGAAATAATTTTTTTCACAATGCATCCATCCTCACTGCCCCTCTAATGTCCTTTCCTCAAGAATATTTTCCCAGGTGCTTATATGAACCCTTAAAGCCCCTTTGGTGGAAGAGATTTATTTTCTGACCCGTTTCTGGGACTTCTTGGCTTCTTGTGGACATTTGAAAGTTGCTTTTTATTTTATTTTATTTTATTTTATTTTATTTTATTTTATTTTATTTTATTTTATTTTATTTTATTTTATTTTATTATTTTATTTTATTTTATTTTATTTTATTTTATTTTATTTTATTTTATTTTATTTTATTTTATTTTATTTTATTTTATTTTATTTTATTTTATTTTATTTTATTTTATTTTATTTTTTTCCAGTGGCAGTCACTTACTGGGGCCTGACACCTAATATGGCTGTCTGGCAAGACTGGCTTTGAGAAGAATATCAGCTCCCAGGATGAACAGTTTGGACCCAGGGCATCTGTAGAAATGTTACAAAACAAAAGTGCCGCATTACTTACCACCCCAGAAATGCTATTAAATAACAATTTCATTCTGCAGCCAAGAGGGAAGAAGGAAGGAAAAGGAAAGCAGCCTTTCCAGCTGTCTGCCCTGGAACCTGACACAGGCTCATAATTCATACCCAACAAGAGCTTCTGCTGGCTTCCAATCCCATAAATGCCACCATTACTGCAGTGTCACTCTGTGCTTCTCAACTCATCTTTCCTGTAGAAATTACCAGACACCACCGTCATGTCACTGATTAGGGATGTCTGAAAAATAAACCTGGGCTGGTATCTGATTTACACTGAATCTCGATATTTCGAAGGTGCTAAGCCAAAGTATTAGGTCTAAGCATCCTCAGTTTAAGGAAAATTTAAAGTCCACCTCAGAAGATTGCAGATAAAGCCTGTTTCTGTTTCAAATCACTGGAAGCATGTAACTTTTGTTAGTGAGATAGATGGCCTTCCACCATTTTGCAAAAGGGTCTTGAGCCTCAGGTGCATTCCAACAAAACAAAGCCATAGATCATCCCCAGCATTTAATCCAGACCTTTGTTTTGTGTTTATTGTTGTCAGTGCTGAAGGTTGTGCTTCTCAGGAGACCGGCTGTGAGGCAGGATAGGAAGAAATCTCTTCAGAATTTTCCACAAAGACTTGGGTTTCCTCTTTATGCAGACTCTGAAACTCATTAAGACAGAGACAGCAGCTGTCTGTGGAATTTCTGCTTCAGAGAAATTATTCAGACCATCTTAATAAATTCATCTTCTGCTTTCAGTAATAATGCAGTTTGTTTCCGAGTCTACATTAAAAATGTCACATAACCAATCACACTGGTTCTAATGACCCTAGTCAAGGACATTTCTCCAAATTTGCATCCAATGCAGACATGTGAGGCATCACACTGGCTTTTGCAAATACAAGTCCCTTATCACTGTTATCCAAAATCTCCATCAGTTTAAAAAAATAAATAAATAAAAAGAAAGCATATCCTTGATCCCATTTCAACCCTAATCAGCTACACTTTAGAAATGAAAAAATAAAAACTCTCATCCTGTCATTATGGCAGTAGATACTGACAGCTTAAATGTAAAGAGGGAAATTCAGTACATCTATTAATTGAAAATGCTAGTGAAGTCAGTCAATTTTACCAGGCATGAGACATCTTAGAGAACATTGCAAAGTTTTTCTTCACCTTTCTCTGGGGGTAATTCAAGTAGCTCTGCACTTCATTGCCTGCAACCTGGGGATCCAGGCATTTGTGATTTTGGGGCTTCATTATTAGAATTTTTGTATTGATAGTGAGAACACACTTTTTCACCCACATGGAGCTCTACTGTCTTTGGCTGGAACCTCTCCAGGCATATGTCATTTTGGGATCCAAGGCTAGAGGCCTTCTCTCAAGACAAACTGAGAGAAAAAGCACTTTCTTCTTGTGAAACTAGTAACGCAATAACCTTTTATAAGTGACTGTCAAAAGGAAAATATCTACCCTGATTTAGGGCCAATTTAAAAATCATTAAAAGGAAGTTAATGTTCAATATTTTAAAATAATGAATTTTTAAACATCAATATTTTTATCTTGGGTTTGATTGCAATATTTCAAAAGAATAGAGACTTTTGATAGTCACTGACTATGTCACTACTGAGGGGTAGATGTCCTCTGCAGTGTCTTAGGTGGGTGTTTCCAATTGCACAAAGTTGCTGGAGAGAAAAAGACTTTACTTTTCAAGCCCTTGTCAAAGAGATTAGAGTTTGCACTGGGAGCGGGGATCTAGAAGAGCAAAGCCTGGTACCATTTTGTGGTGTACACCATTACCTTCACAAGTAAAAGTCCATGCTGATACTAAACCAAACAGGAGTTCTTCCACAGGCTGGAGCCTCAGGTCAGGAGCATCAGACAGCTTCTTCCCACACAAGGAGTTGTCTAAGCTCTTAGGCTCCTTGTGAACCTAATGGTGTGAGACAGTCCCTCCAGAGCTTAGACAGGCATCCCTGGAGAAGCTCAAGACCTTGCTATGGATACCAGGAGTCCTCAGGGTACCCAGGCTCAGCAGGGAGCACAAAGTAAATATGTGAGGAGATGTGGTATGTACAAGGTAGAAATCTTGAAAGACACCACAGATATAAAACTTGCACAAATGTCATATGGCCAATGCCAGGCCTCTTGAAGTGTTTATTTATTTATTTATTTATTTATTTCCTTCCCAGGTGTCATATGAATATGGGTTTAATCCAAGCAGTCACAGAAAAAAATAAGGCTTAGCACTTTTTGTCCTTTTTATCTTATTTATTTGAGCTTTCTATTTTATCTTATTTTCCTAGGGCCAACATTTCAGAAGTGCTCTGGATAAGCTTCCCAGCATATCAGCTCTCATGGTTGAATCCACATTGTCCAAATAACCCAGCTTTCATTAAGTTCCTTGGGCAGACCAGACCTTGAGAAGTAAGCAATGCCAAAAAATGTTATTTTGATATGGCTGCTTTGCTTTTCTGAGACTCTGGCAAGCTACATCGGTGTTGGAGTGTCCCAAAAGTCCTGTTCAGTAGTAGCAAATAGGCTACCCTTAGAAAAGGTTTTTCATTCTAGTCCATAGCTTAAAAGAAAAGGACAGTACGGTTGAAAAACAAATGCTAATGACTCCTCAAATGTTATTGTCAAGGCGTGCGTCAGCCTTTGTTATAAAAATATATTATTATCTTTCTCTGAACACTAAGTGTTTTTCTCTCTCTCTCTTTTCCATTGCTATTGCAAAAGGCTTCTGCTTGTTTTTGTTTTTATGATGTCTGAAGTTGGTTGGGGAATTAAGCCTGTAATTGCATTGCTAACAAGTATTTCTTAGATACATTTATTTTTCCTTGGGGAAAGAGACTGTTAGGAAGAGAGTACAGATATTTTGGCAGCAAAAGAGACAGCTATGACATTTGGTTCCTAAGTTACTACCTGGATATCATTTTAATTGTTTTCTTCTCATAATAAAATATAAGAACTTCACTGCATTAGTTCCTTTATTATACTTGCAACATACATTTTGTTGTCATGCTCTTCCTAAGTGATTTGGGTCATGAAGGTACATTACAATATATATTGAGAGTCAGTTTGTTAAAGACACAATGAGATCTACATTATTTCTCACCGGTGCAAAACTAATTGGTTTTTCCCAGCTATTCCATATATATATATATTTATTTCCAATTTTATCATCCTTGTAATTGCAGCTTGAATTATGAAAAGGACAGAGCAACCTGGTGAAAGCATTTCCAGGGACATCCTACATAAAGGCATCCCAGCAACCATGATGTCTCAAACCTGCCAAACAACATTGTTGTTCAGACAGTGCCCATGTCCTACTCGCTTGTGCCATGCAGGCACTTACCATTGCTCCAGCACTTTTTCATTCCTGGAGGACTTCTAAAATTTTATTTGCAAAAATATGTAACTTGAGATCCACAGGCTGCTTTGATCCACACCCAGCATGAATTGAAGGCTACTATTACCACCACAATCAATGGGTTTTATGGAGATTTAGCTACATAGCTGACATGCAGTCTGGTGAGGAGTGACAGCCAGACTGGCTGTAGGCCAGGTCAAAAGGAGTCTGCCACACTTGCCTCAAGAAGCAGCAGGCAGCTGTGTCTACAGACCAAAGGACGATGTCCAAGGTAGTCATGTAAGCTTTGAACTCGATTCTGGCACTTTGGAGAGCAAATGGAAGATCTAAACATGTTGTTCCTCCTGTTCCTGGTGGAGGATGAAAGGCCAAGAGCAGTGCCCAAGCTGGGAGGTCAGGAAACCAGGGCTGGCAATTCAAATGTTCAAGAACTGTGAGACTTTGAAAAAGTGAGTTGTTTTTGTTTACTCCCTTTCCAATTTCTGAGCATGTTCAATGTGCGCAGAGCCGGCAACACCCCAGCTGGAGAGTGAGGGCTCCCCAGCTACAGGAGCGCGTCTGCATCATTTCCCTGGGACGTCATGGTTAAAGCCTGTTGGTGAATTACAGCCCACATAGCTCTGTCTCCTGTAAATTGTTGCCTGGCTAAGATTTTCTCCACAGCCACAGATTTTTCTCTTTACCTTTCTGCTAAAGAAAAAGTGGAAAGTCCAGTGTGAGTCCAGGGTCGGGACTCCAAATACTGTCACTCTTGCACTGCGTTGCAAGATGTACCCCATGCAGTGATGCACCCACACAGGGGTCCCAGTGGGGCCCCAGCTCGATTTTGAGGCTGACAGCACCACAGGATCTAGGGTCCAGCACTTCAGAGGTGCAGCACATACATGATCCCCAGGGCAGCCCATGTCTGGACACTTGGGAGAGACAAAGAGATGTCAACCTTAGAGCCTGAAGCCCTCAGCCTGTGGAAATAGTTGAAAGACTTCTAGTTTAGGGAAGCAGAGCACACTAGACAAGCTATAATTTTAATGGTATTTTCCACACATGCTTACCTCTGAGCTGCCTACCATAAGCCTGTTTCCTGCCTGGGTTCTCTGGATGCCTTTTATATGGTGCATATACAGCATCTGGAAATTAAATGAAGAGTTAAATAATGGCTCTCTTGTGTATGGAGCACAGTAAAAATTACACAGCGAGTTTTTATAACTTTTTTTAATATAATAAAGTTAAAGAGACTGAATGCTGGTTTTATGATATGAGATTTCCAGATTGCTCCCAAGCCAGCAACAACCTATTCATAATCTTTTATTATAGCATTGTCATGATGACTATAATCAAGTCCCTGAGCTACCTGATGATACCAGGGATAGCGTGAAGCTGGTAAATACTGATAAGTTTGCATTTAATATGACATTTATAGACTCTGGTGCTTGCCTCTTCTAATAGTAAAATCCTGTTGATAAATTTGGATCTGTTTTCCTCTTTTCAAAGGATCCAGGTTCTATAGATATCTTTAGGATACCAACATATGAACTGATTTGGTAAAATTCATGTTGGTGTCCCCACTTAAAAAAAAAAAAATAAACAAAAACTTTTTCACCAGCCTCTTTCCTCACTTCCCCACTGCCAGAATTTTCAAACACTAATTAAAAAAATGTTTTAAGCAAAATCTGGCAGGACAATATCATGGTTGCTATTACAAAGGTAAGATCAGGTAAGATCATGCTTGTTATTACAAAGATTGGTTGTATTTGCTTGCTTGATCAAAGATTTTTCCTGCATACCAGTACACTGCAGCTTCAGCTGGGTCCAGACTCCTGCATTGCCTCTGGGCTAACTTCATACGTAGGGGTGAATGTTTGATGTGATGCCCTGTCCCCTGACTTCCTAGTATGCTGAGGTGTCATCTGTCAAAATAGGCCTTCTACTAGGAATTGCACACATCAATGATTGAAGTACTTGCTCCAGGTCAACTGTGTTCTAGTGTTACACAGATAACAGCTTCTCACAGCCATGAGGTCTGCACATAGAAAATGTCAATCCTCTCCATTCACTAGCGACAAAATCAGAACTGCTCTTTCTCCCTTTCAGCCCTATGTCAGCCTATGTCAGCCTTACGTGTGTTCATTTCTGTATGGCTTACTTGTACTTTTCTAGCCTCTTTTTAAAACCCTCCAAGGTGGATATTCTTCATGCAGTCTATTTCTGTGCTTAATTACTCTTACTATTAGAAAGCTTTTCCTAGTTCCTAATGTAAAGCTAGCTGTAATTTAAGCTATTATTTTATAATGGAGAATTAATTCTTTCACCCTCCGCAGCTACCTTTAAAGCTCTGGAAGTGGTAATTGCGTCTCTGTGCTCCTTCCCTTTTGAAGGGAGCAAGCAGCTCCGATTCCTCCAGGCTGTGGTTTTGGACTGTTCTCACTGCTCTCCCCTGGATGCTCACCAGCAACTGCATTGCACCGGAGCTGCCACGACCGGGAAAGTGCTCCAGATGGGGCCATGCCAATGCTGGAAGAAAGAAGGTTTCCACCATGTGTGTCATAGACAAAATCCTGCTTATATATCTCATGACAGGAGATACCTCTCTGGAAACAGGATAATGTTATTGACTTTGGTTCACCTTCTGATTTACTACGTGTTCTCTCACCAAGCCAAATCTTCTCCTGTTGTTCTGGTGCTTACCTGATGTTGACTGTTACATATTTGAGTAGGTGATTTCCTCTACTTGTCTACAAAAACCTTTCACTTGCTCAGATTGAATTGCATCTTTTTGTTTGTTTGTTTGTTTGTTTTAATCATTTATCCAATTTCTCAAAAGTATTCTGAATTCTAATCCCATTTTCCAGTCCTCCAGGTAACACTTTCCAGATGGAGGTCATCTAAAAAATTAATAAACATATTCTGTATGCCACTGTCCATAGCAATAATGCAAATGCTGAATAATGCTGGTACAGGACAGACCACAATGAAACACTGACTTAATGAACTAAAGTGATTTAAGGTACACAATTTGCAACTGATGTTGAACAATTAACCTAGAACTCACAGATATGGTTATCTACCTAGGGCTATGGCTATGCAGTAATGTGATAATATACAGCACTACAGTGCAGCATCCAAAAAGCTAAGATGCTGCAATTCTGGCAGAAGCAGTGGTAGCAGAGTGAAAAACTCTGGAAATGACAAATTAGTCCTTATTTTCTGTCAGATGTATAACTGCTTTCTTGAACCACGCTATGACCATGATAATAGATGGTACCCTGGAAAATATCCTCAGGATTTTCTTTAACACCTGTACTCAGGAACATGGGGAAATCTCTGGTCTACATCTGAAGCTTTTCTGAAAGTTGGCCTTTCACATTTGCCATGTGATGAGGATTTAGGACAAGGCTTCATTTTTGTTTCAGTGGCTGCATCTCCCCACCAGTACCTGGTCGCTAGCACACATTCCTGCTCATGTTGCTCTGCAGATGCCCAATTTACATCAGACTTCCTTCCACCTTGAAACACAACATCCTTCAGCTTTTCTACAAGGCCCGCAGTAGTTTATTTTTTTTTTTTTTCAAAAAAATTGTACCTTAAGCAGACATTAAAAATCCATTGTTTATTTCTATATATTGTGAATTAGGCAAAGCAAGGGGGAAAAAGTATTCCCTACACACTTAAGAATCTTTTCTGTTGAAAAGAATGTAAGGGAAAAAAAAAAAAAAAAAAAAAAAAAAAAAAAAAAAGAAGAAGAAAATTTGTTCTGAAATCCACTTTGTTTTGTTTGCAAGGTTATTTCTCTTTAGAAAATAAAAGATGTTTCAGATGAAATTTTTGAGTGGTTTTATACAATGTCATATCATCTGCCTCTGAAATCCCTGTAATGACCTTTGCTGTGGCAGTTCTTGATCAGCCGACAGCATATAATGGCTTAATACATGAACTGAAGCAGGATGAAAATCAAAGAGCAATCATCTTTGGAAGGCAAAATGTCACATGAAAGGCATCAATCAACTGGAGTGAGTTCAGCTGAGGGCCACCAAGATGCTCAGGGCAGGAGCAATTGCTCTGCAAGAAGGGGCTGAGGGAGCTGGGTTGGTTCAGTTGGAGAAGGGACAGCCCTGAGGGGACCTAAGTGCAGCTCCCATCCCTAGAAGAAGGTCCACCTACAAATGGAGCCAGGCTCTTCACAGCTGTGCCTGGTGGGCAGATGACTATACAAATAAAATGAAAAAAATAATAATAAAGAGAGAGAAATTGAAGCTGGATATAAAGAGAAGCTTTTTCCCCACGAGCACAGCTGGGCATTGGAACAGATTACCCAGGACTATTCCAGTACTATTTCCATACTGGAAAGGTTTAAATCCCAATCTACCTCATTTAGGGTAGCAGACCCTATTTTGAGCAGGAGTTTGGGCTAGAGACCTCTGGAGGCCCTGTCCACCATGAATTTTCCCATGGTCCTGTGATTCTTGCACTAACCAGGAAAGGCCATGGCAGTGATTTTAACTTCCATTTTGAATGTTCCCATACCTTTAGCTCTGGATCGCATGTGATCACATAGATTATTTAGTGTTTCTAACGATGTGAATAAGCTGAAGAGCATATATATCAACCAGTGAGGAGATACTGATTGTAAAGTTACAGTAAACTGTCTGCTTTGAGAGAGGAATATGCAATGCAGTCTGAGGAAACATCTACCATTAAAATAATTGCTGTGCTAGAACATGGCACTTAATCAGGAAGATCAGTAGATAGATAGAAATAGTCATAACGTATCATTTTCCTAGCACCAAATCTACAGTAGTTTTATACTGCAGATTTGCAGTTTTATTACTTTTGAGTGCAGTGAAAGATGATTTATCTGGTCTATATGATACAGTTCAAATGCTCTGTTATAAAAATGAGCTATTGATCTCAGGAGATTCTAATTTAGATCAGTTCACTTAAAAAGAGTAATAAACTGAAACAGTCTGAGAAGCTTATGTTTCGAATGACTTATCAAGGAGTTAAAAAATTTAGTAACTTGAGCCAACAGTAACTTTAACAGTAGCCAGAGTCCCAGATTTTACAGAGCCAAACTTTTCTGAACTATTCCCACAAGTATGTGCATAACATCTATTTCTATTACACTGATGCCCAGAGATGCTCATTTGTAGTAGATCTTATAAATATAAATAAAGAGTGAAAGACATTCTGGAGAGCTCAAAATATAACCGTAGCAGTGATTCTGAGTAATAGCTGTTTGGGCACAAATACTAGTAAGTAAAGTATGAGAAGGTCAGTCTTATTTTCTCTTACATTACCCATCACTAAAACTTGAGATTTTGGCAAAGATTTGAGGAGATTTCTAGAAAAAGCTTGATTATTGCTTTATTGCTGAAAATCTGACTAAATGGGTAATTTGGCAGTCCAGTTTCTCACAACCATAGTTTGGGTTTAACTGCCTGGCCCCTATGTTTTAATGAGGTCTATGAAATAAGCATTAATTGAATGTATTAAAAGGTGAATGTGCAAATTGTTGTAAGATTGCACTCCATTATCAATAACTGTCTGTGTCCAGCAGAATTAGGTGTTCTGTTCGATATCCCTGTTAATGACCTGGATAATGGAACAGAATGGACGTCCTCAAACGTGAAAATAATGAGCAAAGGGGGACCGAAAGTATTTGAGAGGGTTAGAATCTAAAACAATAAATTGGAGAAATGATTTAGAGTCAGGAAGATGAAACACATCGCAGATGAGTGGGAGAAGTGCTTCACTTGGAAGAAGGAACAAATCAAAAAAAGGAAAAAGAACCAGGCAGCAGCATGGCATAAGAGCTGGTTATAGTGAATCATAATCTAAATAGGCTATAACTGATGTCATGCTGTTGCCAGAATGGCAGCTTTTATTCTGGAAAACAGTCAGTAGTTCCCCCTTCATCAGCAGTTCTGAAGAGGTACCATACACTGGTTTAGATGACTCATATCCGCAGAGATGAAGACCCTTTGCTTGGTGTTAAGAAAAGTGGCACTTAGAAAATATTTTCTGTAGGGGATGACTAAATAATGTGGGTTTGACTCAGTTTAGCAGACTGGTGGGAAAGCTGAAGGAAGGTGATATCACAGAGGTTGTACAGAGGGATGGAGGACATGGACAAGAAGTGGATGAGGATAACTTGTAGCAAAGCAGAAAGCTGGGCAAGTAACCTGTCTAGTTAGAAGAACAGATAATCATTTCTTTGAACATATAACCTAAGGTAAAAAAATCTCTGTCACCAAAGGTTTTGGAAACTGCTTACTATAGATATGAATTTCTCCTTCAAAATGCTCCCTTTGGAGGGAGTCATGAGCTACTAATAGCTCTTAGGAAAACTCCCAGAAGTAGGTGAGGGGAGTCCCAAGCAAGAAGACCAAGGAGGTCGCAGGGGGTCTTACTCAAAACTGAGTAGTTACAATAGACACCTAGGATGTGGGTGACCAGTGTTTAACCATCCGTAAAGAAAATTGATTCAATTTTTCCTGTCAGGAGTCTGTCTAATCACCAGATACCTATAAGGTGACGGAAGATCCTCGTTAAAGACACCCCACTTTAAGTAAAATAATAAAATGCACACTAACACAAGAGCTGAAGTCCAAATGAGGAGTTTTAAGAGTAAGAAACAGGATGTTTGCTTTCTTCACCAAAGGACGACTGTTCCACTGTTTTCTGTGTGTTGCATGCATTGGTGGCTGCTAAGCACATCTTGTCAGTTCCCCAGGAGCTCTGCACCAATACCACATTTGTTGCAGACACTCATAGACAAAGCATTTAATAGAAAACAATTGATCTCTGAGGGTTCTTTGCATAAGGGTCCTGCAGCAGCATCTTCAGCTGGACCTGGTGAGACTCCCCGAACCACTGCTCTGTTGTTAGGATCCAGCTGGGCCATGGTCCTGCATGACCACACCAGCAAGTGCATGATCTGTTCCTATTGATTATATTTTATTATGTACAACATGCCTCCTAACTATCATGACTGGGTAGAGGACATGCCCAGGGTATGCCTATGCTTGTCTGACACTTTACCTGGAGATCACCTGCAGCAGCTCTCCAACAGCTCAGCTGTGCAGGGGCTGGGAGCTCAGGCAATCACCTCACAGCAAGGCAGCCTCCTGTCTAGGGTTAATCTCTTGTTTTTTTTTTGTATGCAGAGACCAGCTGGGAGCTCTGGGACTACCTGGGAATTAGGGACTAAACAAGGTGGATGCACACACAGGCACAGCCCTGATCCCCAGCCACACCACAGCTACAGCTGTAGGACAACCTGAATTTCAACTGTTGGTCTCACAGCTGAGATTGTACAGCTTTTGCTAAGCTCCAGAGTGGGTACCTGCCTTAGCCAAGCATCTTCCATACCAGCTATTGCCCTATTAGTTTCCATGGCAGTGCTTTTACTCTCTCCCAAAAGATTCCTTCCTCTGTACTTTCACTACTTGTCATCGTGCAACAGAAGCTCTTTGTTAAAAGCTTCTCTTGCTGGGCAAATTTAGAAGCACATAAGCCTGATGAGATAGCAAATTAATAATGGCCTGCCTGCATCAGGAACTAATACAGATGTAGTTTAAATTACTGTGTCAGAGTTGGTAGATAAGATTATTTATCTCTGATACGTAAAATAAACTTCCTGACCGAGCAGTAAGGGCTGCCTCCAAAGCCTTGCTTGTATTTAATTCTCATACACTTTTCCCAGACTGGGGAATTGTACATTTCACTACACCTCTTTAGGCTTTTTCTCCATGAATTTTCCTACATATTTAGTGTAGAGAATACAATAATAGTACAAAATCCTCTTCAATACATTGCAGCTTCTGCTTTGCAACTCCACTAACCCTCACAAAATCTTTGATAGTTCTCTTAACATTACCTGTGAAATTAAATGAAATGCATTTATTCACATATGTATGAAACAGTTGCACATTGTGACTTTGGTAGTTTCAGAATAAATGGTTCCAAATTGTTTTCGAAGTTCTGATGAGGAAAGAATAAGGTGGCAGATATTCCAATGTGGAAGAGAAAAGGAACATGCCTATTTTATAAACAAATATAGAAATGTCTATTCCAAAGATTCTCACTCTGGATGCAGTGATAAATTTTTGGGTTTCTGATCACCCTCTGCTTCCAGTTCCTGGCTAGACACAGAGTGGAATCTGAATGGATGAAAGAGATTCATGCTGAGAAAAAATCAAAAAATCAAAGATCAAGTAAGGCTTTTTGGACATAAAATAAACCATAACTAATTTCTTCATCATTTTTCCCTAGTTAGACAGCAAGCTAAATAGTCACTATGAATTTCCTGGAATTCATTTTTCACTTACCAACAAGATACAACTCCCTTCTGCTATGTGGTGAACAGATTAAGAGCATGAGGCCAAATATCACAACTAGGACATCAGCTGCAGCTCATCTGAAGACACACAAAGGAATTTATTTCATATACATCCACCGGGAAGTGCCACGAGACAAAACTAGGAACTTTCCAAACTGAAATACTGATAGCCCACAAAGATGAAGTCCTGCGGATTTCAGTTTCTCTAGCTATTAAAGCAGAATAATGACACTGGTCTTCCCTGAAATACATTTTGAGATAAAAGGAACTTGAGGTCATTGTAGGAGAACAAACAATTGGGAATCATGAGGCTGCAATACTCAAGTGGATAATCTGTCAATATAAATATCCATTGGCTGCTGAAAAGATGTTTTAAAATAAATTGAAATAATGCCTTTTAATATATTTTTTTTCAGTATTTTTAGGGGGAAAATGCCCTTTTCACCAAACAGCCTGACTCTTTATAGAAGCCTAGGGGATTTATACAGCTTTCAGCATCACAGCATCTGAATGAAGGATTATGCTTACAGCCACAAACACAGAGAGCCCCACAAGCACTACTTCGCTGCCCACTCAGAACTTCACAGACACAACCAGAGGAGAGCTCCAGAGCCCTCTGGCCGTGACTGTGCTCATTCCAGCTACTTCCATGGCTTCCAAATCAGACCAAAGGAACACAGACTGTTTGAAATGAAACAGATGCCTCTTTTGCTATACTCTTATTTGACCCTCACATTTTGGCAAACAATCGATCTCCACTGCTTTAGGCCTCACATGATCCTATGAATAATAAAAAAAAAAAAAAAAAAAAAAAAAAAAAAAAACCTGTATACAGGATTTTTTTTGATGCTATAGCCACAGTGCATGGTTTATAGAGACTTATGGTTCCAATAAGGATGGGCAGAGTATCTGGTTAATGGCCTGCATGAAAGCATTTGAAGGTAATAATGTGTCTCCAGCCACACAGGCATCTGCCTTTCAGCCCACCAGGCATCTGTCTTTTCAGCCCAGCAGAAGTACTCACCACTAAATGGCCACAGATACTGAAGTGTTGGAATATTTGAGCTGCATTCATCAGCTGTCACTTTTGAGGACTTTCAGAGTATTTAGGACTCCAGGTTTAGAAGTACAGCTTTTTCTGCACATATGAAACTGCTAGATTTTTATAAGAAAAAGGTGCAAAATAACAGTGATGCTATTTGCATAGCAGAAATAGTCATGTTGTTTTCCCCTGCTACCAGATTTTCAGAGGGGATTTAACTCCCTCCTGGACAACAACCACATTTCCAGACCTAAGGAGGATTTCAGCCACTTAATGCATGAAGGATATGTGCAGGAGGATACATGCACTTATGTCTGAGTGTCCAAATTAGTCTTAATTATTGCACATGATTCCTTGTATGAGGAGACCCAAATTCAGTATAGAGATTATGTGAACCACACTATGCTGGAACAGATAGCCTGTCCCACTCCCCTGCAGTTCCTACCTGCTTGCATCTGTGAGCTGTAGCAAAACCGCTCTGTTAGTTGCTCTGCCATATTTTGTCAAAAAACATTTCCTCTATGCCTTGCTTTCTCATTACAGACCACATTTACTCTTCCTAACAAAATTCCACTCGCCTGACATCAGGGCAGTAACACAGGTGCAGGAGGAAACTGGCTGTATTTACACTCTGCTGCTGTTTAGACCAAGTAAAGGAACTTGGAAAAGATTAGGCAGTATATCAGCTATTAACTTATGGACTATTTCACACTTCATATGCCTTTTTTCTACTTTCAGAACTGTGCTGCTCAGAAAGGCTTGTCAAAGTTTTAGTGAATTTTACAGCTTGTGATCATGCTGCCTGCATTAGTTCACCAAGTATAGATTTCCAATATCTTTCACATTCCTTCAGTTTCTACAATTATTCTTGTCTGCTATCACAATCTGAAATAGCAAGATGTCAGTTTTATTTTGTTCTAATTGCTGTTAATGACTTATTGATGTGAGCAATTGCTTTCTGACTCATTGTCTTGGAGGTGTTTATGCATGGGTCTTTAGTGAAGTATCAGGAGAAATATTTCATGGTGACAAATAGACTCTGATATTGTTTTCTTGATTTTACTTCAGTACAGATCTAGTGAATACCTCCAGAGGTAGTGGAGGCCAGAATACTTCGAACCACTATAGGCAAGCTTGTAAAGATACAGAAGCACCTGAAAATGTGCATAGCTTACTAATGACAGTAAAAAATGCCTAGGCATCTAAGCTCAACTGAAATCAGTAAGAATGATCTGTGAATTAAATAGCATACATATATATATATATAAAAGTGGCAGACCACAGACAAGGTCATACTTCCTGTAAGCTTTTAATTCCAATGCTTACATGTACAAATAAAAAATACGAATTACTATCCCAAGAGATACAAGAAAAGGACAATTTTAAAATAAAAGATTTTTGAACAATAGCAGTCATATTTGTGCAGGCAATGTTTTTCCCATCCTGCAAAGCTAAGACTTTGCACATTTTTTCTATTCTGTGAAACAATAATAGAAAGACTCTGAAGCATTTTTCCTGAATAACCAGACAGGTACATTCACTTAGTGTGTTTGTGTTGATAATGGCTAAACATGTCAACACTGAATGTGCTATAAGCATGTTATACTAGTAATATATGTGACTCTGTCAATATTTATGACATTCACTGTTGGAGTTCAATATTAATAACAACATTACAAATGAGAGAAATGTATAATGAGACCCAGTTTCATGACCACACATGGATCCTATCCGACTGCACAGCTCCATTGACATTACAGAATTCTCCATCTGATCAGATAAGACAAGAATTGGGTCTGTGATAACTAAAGCCATTTCTATTTAGGTCACTAGTGATTTGTAGAAGGTTGTTATCTTTCACAGAAATGAGTTCCTCAGTATCAGCTCTAAAGAGATTTCCAGAACTTCTCACTACTTGTTCACAGCCTCTCTGCTGGTGCAATTAGCTGAGTGGGAGGTCTTGATTGCAGGATGATGCTTCAGAAAGCTATGATCAGTCTTCTGGAGGACCCGGCACATTACTACAGAAAATCTCATTTAGGCTGTCATAGGAGGAATGAATGCAGAAAGGAAGAATCTGAGGGACTCAGAATAACACCTTGGCTGGCCATATGTACCCAGGAACATTTGGGGTTCTTGTTCTAGAATGAAGAACAATCTGAAATAATTATCTTGATGAACACAAAGATGACAAGTTGGATAGGGCACAATTTTCTGCTCTTAGAAGGAAGAGTGTCTCTTCTATTTCAGGGATTGTAGTTCTTAGGAAGGAGTTATTTAGTGACATTTCAAGTTATTTGTATGGCACTGGCTTAGAAAGCTGCTTCTAAAAGCAGTTCTTCTAAAGAGCAGTGTTAAAAGCAGTCATTAAATAAGTTAAACTCTGTGAGTTGTTAGGAGAGAAAGTAGGGTTTTGGCATGCAGAGTTATCATGCCTAAGGAAGTTAACTTCCTTAGCTTATTTTGTAAACTCTTCATTTTTACACTTATTTGGATTAGTGTCTGGAATTCTGTATCCCATACTAAAAACCTTTAATGCAGAATTTGTATTTCAGTCAATTTGAGCTTAATTTTTAGTTTCTGGATGATATTTTCTTCACTATCGTATTTCATTAAATACAAATCTAGGTAACAGCTGTTTTTTCATGTTATGTTTAAGGTTTTAATGCTGGTTTAAACAAGGACAGTTGTGACATCTGTCAAAGAGATGCTGCCAATAAAATTCTGTTTATTTTGTGCAGCAGACACTATAAAGAACATCTCTTAACGTAATGTCATTCAGAAACATGGTTGTAAGAGAGGCTTATATCCCTGTTTGCTCTCACCTTGGGATTTATCATAATGGAAGTTAGTGTCATAAGACAATTCAAGGTTATTTTCTTCTAAGCACCTCATGCAAATTGTATTGAGCAGCAGGAGAGAGTTGTTTTTAATAGTATAAGAAGCTGCAAGGTGAATTTTGGAAGCATATCAACTATTCTGCTATTCAATATTGTCCCTTCCTGTCAAGCATATGGAAGATATTCCTGATTGAAGCAGAAGGGCACAATAATGTTCATATTATTTTTAATGCAGTGATGGGTGCTTAAGCCAATTGTGTTAATAAAAGATCAGGACAGCTCTGGAAAAAAAAAAATAATAATAATTTCTGGTCTACAGCTGCTCACTGATATAAGTCTGGGAATTTCTGTAGGAGTGGCACTGTTTAATTTCAGACAGACAAAAGTAAAAAGAGAAAATTGCCTTTTCATAGTCACCTTTGCTGTAGACATAGCATCCATTGAAACATTTAAACAGGGAGAGATGAGGAGTGCTGGATAGTATTTGTATCAGTTGTTCGGAGTATGTGTATCAGAGTTCCTGACAAAGACATACACAAGGAGGATTCTTTCTGTTTTCACATGTTATGCCTTCCATTTCTGAATTCATCCTTTGTTATAGCAAAGGATCTGTGGGTCAGCCTCAGTTTGGGAAAAAAATGTTTAAAATTAGCTGTCTGCAAATACATTTTTGTATGTAAGCTTGGTGCCGACAGTGCTGTTACACTCTCAGTGGAGCATTGGGTGATCCAGCTGACAACCTGGTGAGTACTGAATCTCCCTCTTGGCTGTAAGACCAGGCTTCCCTCTATCTAATAGCAATTAGTGTTCTATTTGATTAGCAAACATAGGTGTACACTGTCGTTTGAGATAACTTAAGATATCTACAAATCACTGACAGATACAGCACAAGATGTACAGGAGAGCCTTACTTTTATGGACTAGCAGCGGAAGACCAAATGAGCACCTCAAGGATCACAAGGGCATCTCAAAAAAACCTTAGCCACCTATGTTTAGGGACCTGAATCCATCCTTATATTTAGATGCCTTGATTTAGATCTCACAACCTTGAGCTGAATGCCTGTATTTTATACAAAGGATGTTTGAATCTGAGTTATCTTTAACCACTGATGAAGTCTGCAGGCATCACATGTTCCTCAGGGGGAGGTAGGGTCTCCCCCTGCAGCACCAGATTATGGAGAGGACCTTTATGGATAGTTAATCTTTTCATGTGGAAAGCATTGCCGTTAAGCTTAAGTGCCTAAAGATATTCAGTTACAGAACTGGGGAATTAAAGTGGCAGTATACAGCATCATCTGCTCATGCAAGGAGAGGATATTGACCATTTCTGTTAAACCTAGGACTAGATAAAATATCAATGTCACAGTTATTTTAAACAGCCTTAATAAAAATAAAATAATAATAATTTGATGAGTCAATAAGTGGGAAAGCAAGTTTCCAGACCACCTTTAGCAGAATACGGTTAGCATAATAATTAATGGTTAACAACCCATGTATTCTCAGTGAATAAATTTTACTGGACCAAGACAAATAAAATAGGAAATTTCTATTCAAATTCCAAACAACCATGGGCGCCCTTTTCCCATAGAAACTGAGAGATAATTAAGAGCATCTCTGAAAATTAGTTCATTGATTTTGATGGGCTACATATGGATTTAGGTACTTTACTTCATCATAGATTTAATATTTTGTTACCTTTAGTAGTTTCCATTAAATTTGCTACTATGGAAACAGGGATTCCTGGAAGTGGCAAGGTAGAAAATTGCTCTGATTAATAAACATTTTGGCAGTACAACTCAGTACTTAGCCTCTACAGGGTCATGGCTCAGATGGGCAAATAAATGCACTGGATTTGTTGAATTATTATACTATTCTTACTGTTTTAATATTATCTACTTGTCATCTTTAGATTAATTTCTGGTTTTGAGCATTGTTGTAAATCTTGCTAAGTCTGCAAAGACAGTGGAGTTCCAAGTCTTAGCCTGCCTGTGGTTACAGACCTCACCCGAGCTCTTTTCTCCACCAGAGCTGAGAAATTGCAGAGAACTAAGCTCTCCATTGGCATGGGTTGTTGAGGTTGTCCTGTCCCATGTTAGAAGTCTGTAAAAGTACTTCTACTTCTGTAAGTCTTCTTTAAAAAAAAAAAAGAAAAAAGAAAAAAAAAAAGAAACTTCTTCCCTTGACTGTCAATTTGCTGCTTGATTTTTATTTTTTTTATTTTTTATTTTTTTTATTTT
Source organism: Aythya fuligula (assembly GCF_009819795.1). Classification (NCBI taxonomy): domain Eukaryota; kingdom Metazoa; phylum Chordata; class Aves; order Anseriformes; family Anatidae; genus Aythya; species Aythya fuligula. The sequence goes on along the minus strand of NC_045560.1, from coordinate 145,292,937 downwards.
GCCAAGAGCAGCCACAGCCTAAAGGAGGAGGACACTATGGCCACTTGTCCCATACCTACTGCAGGAAGAAAGGCTGGAGAAAAAGTTTCCCTACCCTTTTTTCTTATTGTGGTTATTGTGGTAGGAGCATTGAAGCCAGCATCTCAGCAGCCATCTGACACAGTGTACAAATGAATTTCCAGAGGAAATAGCCTCTCTCCTCTGAGCCTTCTACACAGGTACATTTGTCCTTAAGGTAGTGTTGAGACAATGTGTGTATTTATTGTGTAAGGGGGAAACCTTAGAGCAGTCTGTAACAAATCTCCGGTGGAGGACATGGTGGCTTCATGAAACAAGAAAAGGTCATGCAAACCTCTCTGTCTTCTCTTCCATCTCCAGAAGATAGAAAGTAGGCAAAGAGATGAAAAACATGTCATGTAGGAGTGTGCAGTGCATTTCTAGGAGGTGTTCACAGGTCTCTTGACAGTGGCATGACTGACGTGAACTCCACACTCCCACATCACAGAATTATTTTGCTGTCTGAGAAACACTTCAGGAATTCATGGGGAGCTGTTGAACCTGCCTTGTGCACCTGCCTAGCCCTGATCCTCTCAATAGCGAGGATTTGAAACTTCAGTCATTTTCATAGGCCCGAGAAAACAGCCCATAAAAATTTTTGGAAGTTAAAAAGAAATTCAGAGGGAAACTGTAGGAAGGATTTGTGACCTAGAGCGAAGAAACCAAAGGAGATAAACCTATTTAGTGCTTAAAAGTCAAAGAATATTGCAGAATGTTTAAAAATATCTACAAGAGAATGATATCAGATAATAACAAGCTTTCTAAAGAAGTAGCAGGTAATTCTGTAACAATAATATCAAACAGCTGGAGGCTAAAGTTTGAAAATAAATTGAAGAATTAATTAAATTGCCAGTTAAAATAATTGAAAATAGAGTAATTCCATTTGTTTTCTAAATAAATTACTTTTTTGGGGGGGGAAAAAAAGGAAAAAAAGAAAAAAAAATGTTCTCAGTGGAAACTTTAATGTTTTCTACCAAAAGCATCTAATACTCCAAACCTAAGAGGTCCTTGATTTTCAGCCAAATTCTAATAATTCTCATCTCAAATATGCTGTTCACTGCCTATGTGATTCTACTTAGTACTGTTGCCCTGCTACCATGAAGATTACTTCTTCCATTATGGTCCTTTGCATAAAGGTCTCATGATGTGTACGGATTCTCAATAAAAAGGGAGAGACTAGTGCAACAAGAAAGACTTAAATTAAGCAGATTTGATTATGGTGGTGAATTCAAGCAAGCCACAAACCCTGTGTTGGGTTCAGTTACTTTCAGAAGCATTCTGAGAAGAGATTATACTGATTTCAGGATTGAAAATAATTAAAGGGGAGGGAAATATTTTCTAAACAGTCCTAGTTGTACATGCTATGATTAAGTACTTGTTGCTCAAATCCTTCTCAATCAAGACCAGTTATCTTTTTAAAATATGCATTTCAATTAAGAAATAAGCTGGTGTTTCTTTCGTTTATATGAAATTGTTGTTGAAACTATAAATATACACTTGAAAATTAAGTGAGTAGTCCATCTGGCCTTCCTTTAATTAAATCATAAAAATATTGGAAAGTTGTAGAGTCTGAGAAGTAGAAAACTGTTGCAGATTTCAGTGGATTTTTTTTTAATCTACTTATCCATGCTAACTTTTCTGTCAAACATGCTTCAGTGGATATAATTAAAGAAGATTATATGTTTGATGACATTTCACAAAGGAAAAAACAAAAAGAATGTGATGATAGGTCACTTGAATTTCATGGAGTGCACAGCAATTTGCAATTTTATATTTATTTTTTTAAGAGACAGAGACAAAAAAAAAAAAAAAGAAAATAATAAAGAAAAGAAAAAGGAAAGTGGCAAAGAGAGAAGATATCAGTTATATCAAAACCTGGTTAGATCTCATTTTGTGAGATCATTTCATCTCTGCTGAAATTCCATTCCTTGCACTATTTAGGTGCCTTCTTTGACTTAATTCCTAGTAATGCTCTAGGGGAAAGTTACACAGATGGCAGAAATTTGCTACAAGAAGAATTTACTGTCATTCCTCCCATTAATAGATGGAAATGTAATATTCATTAAAAAGATTCCAAACTTCAGTCATCCCCTAATGATCATGCAAATTCCCTCATCAATGCATAATAGAACAAAAGAGATCTGTGCATTAAGAATTACTTCTACCACGTTCTATGGCATTTCATTAAAATATCTTATTTCAAACAACCCTTTGCAGAAGCTACTTATCAGATTTGCTTATATGATGCATCAGAATATAAGGAAAATGGCAGATGCTTCCCTGCAGTTCTGTTTGATTTAGTTTGGTTTTGCCAGACTTGGATGTGCCACAGGTAAAATTCAACATAAAAGCTTTGTGCTTGGTATTGATTTTTATTGCTGCAATACAAATGAAACACCGCGACCATATCTCCTTCCATGATGTGGAGGATTTTGTGAAAATATTTGCAGAATCACAAAGAAGAAAAAGCAATAAGAAACACTATGCTGCTCATGTCCTTTCTCTGGCTTGAATAGTGAGGAGAAACTGTCTTTGACTCTGGTGTTGGTTGACAGTGTTTTCTCTGTCTTTTGGTTGCTTTATATGTATCTTAACCCACAACTGTGGTATCTAAAAATATCAGGAATTATTTGCATCACAAACCCTGTCATCTGCCAAGAGTTATGGACAATAGTGAGAAAAAATTGCAGTGACTGACCCTCAAGAAGTAAATGTTGACAGGGAGATTTTCTAGTCAGAGTTAAGCTTTCAATTTTGAGTGCTTTCAACTGAGAAACTGGGTTCCCAGTAGGAGGGAAGAGTAAGAAGGATGGACATCCTAAATTTCATCCAATTTAGGTTCCTACTCTGAATTGCTCTCAGAATGCTCTTTCCCTTGATTACCTGGGGAGTCCACAAGTAAACCTTGTAACTTAAGTGAGGTGTCTGAAAACTCTTCACATTAAACGAGACCTCTTCTTTCAAGCACATTTCAGCTATTACATGCCTAGAATAGCTGCTGGAATATCATATATGATTGCCGCTTCCCTTTTGCTAGAAAAGGCTAAAACTTAATTCACCATGAAATAAGACCATGTGCTTAAATGATAGCTAGAATGACTGTGAAGCTGTTCAGGCTTTGTGAGCTCTGAAAAACCATAAAATGCCTGAGGAGATTAGCAAAACATCAGGCCCTTGATGGTGCATCCTTATGGTCAGTGTACCGTGGTTAGGAGAGCATCACTTGGGTCACATCATATTGTGAATGACCCACCTCTTAGACAGGGTTCATCTGGTCACTGTAAGATGGTGTCTAGAGCAATTCAGTGAACAGCAATATTTTTAGGTGAGAAATTCAAGTTAAACCCCTTGACCTTACCGTGCTTATTCACCTTTGAGGACATGAATTTCATTTCCTCTTTGTCTGTGACAGCATGCTGGAGAATAACAAGGCAAGGCTCTGGATTCATCTCAGGTGAGATTCATTTATCAGGTCTTGAGTTGTTCTAAAAGCAATTCAACTTCTATATAACAGAAAGTCAGTAAGCATTAGATTTTCTGTTACTTTTCTGCCAAAGTCTGTGAGTACAAGAACATTTCAATATCAAGATTTTTCTTTATCTGATGATGACATTATCCAAAAAGAGCTGTGGTAGAAGGGAGGAATACAAAGTCAAGCCTGAGTAACTTTCATTATTAATAACTTGCTTATTTATAATTTGCTAAAAAACCTCCCAAGTTTCAATTGCTAGTTCAGTGGATTAACAGCATAAGGACACTGACCTGTCATCTTATTGCAGGAGGAATTTGCTGAGTGGAGAAATGAGGAGCAATGAGTTCATTATGCATCCAGAGCAGGGGAGGATCAATCCTCCTTCAGAGAAGGAAGACAGAGAGCAATGGATGCAGCAGAATTAATGGAAAAGCTTTTTGGGGAGAGGGAAGAGTGCTATGTCAGGCTCTGTGTTTTGGAGGTTTGGAGACAGGTCTAGGTGTAAAAAAAAAAAAAAAAAAAAAAAAAAAAAAAAAAACAGCTTGTACCATTTTAAGGAAAAAAAAAAACACTCTTGAAAGTTTTTCTTCAGCTTGTCAGAAATGTTAGGCAAAAAAGAGGTCACAACTGAACAAGCAATGGATTTAAGTCATATCAGATTTGGGGAAAGCAAAAGTCACTTCAAGAGCTCTCCAAGAAAGGATATACTTTGCTCAATAAAATATTTATTTCCTTTCCTGGTTTCACCAACTAATGTGAGAAAAATTACTTCAACCATCTTCCTGCTGCAGCTTAAATCAGAAACAGATTGTGGCAAGGTGGTCCTGTGGGGCACCAGCAGACCTCTTGCGGACCAGCACACTCCTGTTCTCAGGACCACAAGCTAACATTAAGCAAATAAATCAGACTCATCCTGGCATTACCACTGCAGGGCTCAAGGAAGTCAGGCTGTCATATTTCCATGTCCTTCTTGGAATATTAGTAACCCTACAAAAATTTAAGCCAGAGAAAGTTTGACCAAATCTCTGCAACTCTAACCCAGATAGGTTGAGGTCAATGGTTACTGCTCCTATTGGCAGGATCAGGCTCCCAAAGTTAGAACCAGCTGATGGATCAGTTCTTCAATAGGAAAATGCAGTTGTGTTTAAATTTTGGAAGAACAGTTTGATAGCATTTTTCAAAGCAGAAAAGTCCAGCTGGCTTATTCTGACAGTGTCAAAATGCTCTTTGTATTTATGCACCAATTTTATTCAATAAATGAGAGACTGTGCACTCTAGGCAACATTTTTTTTAATGCATGACATTATCACAGTGAAAAGATTTTGTTGTTTTGAAACAAAATATCTGGACTTCTATTGAATGTGAAGTTTCACTATGTTTGCTCTAAGGTTTTGCTTAGAATTGAGAATAATGACAGGAAAGTTACAATTTCCTAGTGAACAACAACACAAATGTATTCTTCAGTCCAGGTCTAATACTGACAATGGTTGGAGAAAAATTGAGAGAAAATGGAAAAGACTTGGAAAAACTAGGCAATATTCTCAAAGCAACAATATTTATGACATGTTTCTATTAGTATGATAGCTCATTCTGCTCTTTCAGATGTTAGGCTGATAATTTACTGGAAACTTGCTGCCTAGTAATGAATAAATTTGCTTATCTAGTATATACAGATGTTTCCATCCCCTTTGCCTATTTGAGGGTTTATACCTGGATACTCTCTTATCTGAGCAATAACCACAGAAATCAAACCTCAATGTGAATTCCCTCCTGGAACTGAATTTTGGTACTCTGCCTATCAGGCTCTCTGTGTAAAGAGTTTGGTTTTGTTCTGCCCTGGCTTTGGCATTCAAAAGTTATACAGCCAAAAGCAGCCTAGTTAGCCTAAGAATTATTGTCAGTGGAGATAAACAGGCTCAAAGGGTCTACCAGAAGTAGACATTTAATGCTCACTTCCATTTCATCAGGAAGATTAAAGTAAGTAAATGGAAATCTACAACTTAAATTTAAAAATAAAAGTAAAATAAGAACCAATGAAATGTTCCGTTTTCTTGAGGAAAGTACCAACAGCTTCAGTTTAAAAAAAAATACAAATCTCTTTTCAGGATGATACGTTTCTGATGGCTCTCAAACAGTGCCACTGATTGTCACTCTAAAGATAGTTTTTACCAAGGTACAAGTACACAATGAAGTTCCTGCTCTAAGGAAGGAAACTGTGTGCACTTCCAAAAGACAGGAATTTTGTGCAACAAATACTACAATGCCATCACTTCCAGGTTGTTGCTATAAAGAGCTGTAGATTTATTATTCAATATGTAAAAAACACTATCTGCTGGACTCAGCTTTCCTGAGCCTATAAACCAGATCCCCAGACCACAGTTTCAAAGCTCTAGGTTCAACACTTGCATCTTTTTCACTGGATAAAACCCTGTTACAGAGCTCAGGCCTTCTGCTGAGTCAAAGACTTTCCTGAAGACAGACTTACATGGGGACAGATTGCTTGCACACAACAACCACATACAGATTTGTTCTGCTTTTTCTACAGCTGTCACTCATAGCACACCTTCCATGGGCTGAAGGCTGTGAGGCTGCTGGCAATGGTCAGGATTGCTGGTGATTTTCTACAGCACAAGAGGGACCCATACCACCTCTGTGGGCAACAGCTAAGAGAGGCTGAATGGCAGACAACAAACCTCCTCTCAAACACATTCACCATGTTAGCAAATGTGATAACGTTACCTCATTACCCTGCCCCGAGTACATTTCTTGCAGCTGTATTTCTAGATGTCATTTGGAGCCAGTCCATTCTGTGCTTGTGTAGGATCAGCAGGATGAGCCACATTTCCGAGTGTGTCACATCAAAAAGGAACAAGTGTGTATTTATATTTATCTCACTTTGTATTTATGGATAAAAGCCCTAGAGACTGTTCTTCATGAAGGACAGCTGAAAGTGTACATGGGAAGCTGGCAGAGGAGATAATGCCTTCCTAACTTTGAAGGTGTGCTCTAGCAGCATCTGGCCCATTGCAGGGAAGGGATGCTGTGGCAGAGGGTGTCTCACTGGTATGTGGTGAAAGACATGTCTTACAGGGCTCAGGAGAAGGAGCAGCAACATCCAAATGGCACAAAGGGACTTCACTGATAGGACACTGCTGATCAGGAGATATCTCACAGAAAGACAGAAGCCCATATAACCAAGAGGCTTCCCAGGAAAAATGACTTTTGAGTCATCAGAAGTGCTTACCTGCCCGTCCTGCCCTGAGGGCTGCCTGCCTCTGCTCCTTATGCAGCATAATTACAAGATTTTTCTGGCTTCTTGAGCAGTCCCACACTAGGGCTTCATTACCCATGTCCCTGATTTGTGCAAATTCCCTGCTCTGAGTAGTCCCATGCAAACACACACTGCACATGCGCAATTGCACCAGACCTCCCTTTACACCTGAGCCAACACACATCCTGTAAAGCAGGCAGACATAAATACGGCACACACAATGTCTAGCTATAAGGGGGAAGTTGTGAAATTGATGTAGTATGAAGGGAAAGGAGAGGAGTTGATTTTATGTGTACATTAGCAGGGAGAAACACCAAAGGAGGAACCCTTCGCAGCAGTGACATTTGGAGCCTAAATCAAGATGACATGCACAAAGAGACAGCAGAGAGAGCTTGCTGTTCCCGTGATTGCTGCTGCTGCTATTAGGACTCCTGCCATTCAGCAAAGCAACTGCTGTTGTCTTTGGGGGCACCAGCTCAGGATCTGCTCCAGTGGCTGTAATTTAATAGTAAAAGGCATCAGAGGTTGAAACTGGGAACTTGGCAGGCATGCCTGGGAGAAGAGGGCTTTTTGTGTGTGAAGCACTAAACCTTCAGATTCCTGCTGCAGTTCTGCTTTTCTCAGTCTTTTTTTTTTTTTTTTTTTTAAATCTTCCAGGAAACATACAGCCCCAGGGAGTCAAAACCAAGCAGCATGGCTAACCATCCAGTGATAAAATCAAGAAGGTTTATGCTGATCCAGCTTGAGAAAAGCAGGGAGCAGAGGGAAGGAGGAGCAGAGCCCAGGGGGCTGCAAGCAGGATGGGATGGGGCTGGATGCTCTACAGGTCCCCAGGCAGCAGCCTCCTCTTCATCACCCTGTTCATTTCTGATCTGTGGCGGGGATATTTTCAGTTTAGCCATTTTCATGGGTTTGGTGCCCATCGTAGATTTAAGCACCAAGAGGGATGTAGGCTGTGACTGTGGATGGTGGTGCTGAGCTTGCACAGGGGGGCCAAATTCTCCATTCCTGCAGGCAACCATGTGAATAAACAGTAATAAGGATGAGAACTTTTGCTGTGATGTCATTAAACCCTTGCAGTAAAAAGGGAGCATGACAGAGCTTTGAGTGTCTGTCCACATCTCTGCCATACATCCTCTTACTGTTTTTATCATTCACCTTGCATAGTTCTGTTTAAAAGTCTTTTTTTTTTTTTTTGAAAACTCATATTTTCTGAAAAAAAAAAAAAGAAAAAAGAAAAAAAAAAGAAGATAAGAAAACAGCAAAACAGGAAAATTAGCTCTCTGACTGATGCTGTGATTTACAGAAGCAGCACAAACCCAGCTCCCTTCTTCCCAGTACTGCCTGTGCAATCCGCAGAGAGGAGGCATCGTCCTGCAGACAGTTGCTATTCAGTTTATACAAGCTTTAAAAGAAAAACAAAGCACCTTCTGGAGGGGCATTACAATGTGATGGTGCCTTCGGCTGATGCGGCACCACACTCTGCTGAGCTTTAGGGAAAAGAAAAGAAAACATGAGTGACTTTGAGCACCACTGCAACTGTAACTGATATTCTATTTGAATTAAACATTTCATTTACCCTGTCGCTGTGATTGTGACCTTTTCAACTGCAGTTTAGCTCTAAATTACTGATGTTCTTCACGTTACACACACGACATGCAGCAGACTTGTTCTGTCAAAGAATGGAAATAGCTCTGCAGGTATTTTGTCTCCCTGTTTTGCAGAGATATAACAGTGAATGCAATAAAAAGTAATGGTGTGGAAACAGCATGCTGCTGCTTTCCAAGGGTCACGTCTGTATGGCTGCTGAGGAGCCCTGGTGTTTCCACCCTTTGCTGAATTAAAAAACACCGGTGGGCAACAGCAGCCACTGTGCAGGCTGAGAATGAGACTTCATGACCTCTGCAGTGCCTCAGAAAACTCAGCTTGTCCTTCTTGGGGAGAACTCAGTGCCAGAATAAAGGTGCCATGGGTTGGGCAGGCTGCGGGCTTCATACCCTCAAGCTTTCTTCATCATCCAGGGACTGTTACTTACAGGTGGCTCAAAATCACGTCATGGGGAAAACATTATAAATGTGGTGATTTTAGGCTAAAAATCAATTCTGTGTTTAGAAAGGTTTTTATTCAGCTAGGGAGGCTCTGTGCATCTGGACTTGCCAGCTCCACGTGGAAGATGGAGACCAGCACTGGCCCATCTCCTGGCACAGCCCCAGCAGAGGGGTGCATCGCCAGAGCCTCAAGGGAGCTTCAGGGTGTTTGCCCACACTTTGCTCAGCTTATGTTAATGGTTTTATTTCTCTCCTCTCAGAGAACTAAGGCTCCTTCCTCCAGAAAAAAAAAAAAAAAAAAAAGTATCTCTGCCTAGTGAGTCCCAGGGGTTATTAGATTGGTTAGGACAGTGATAAAACTCATTTTCTTATTGCACTTTTCTTATTTTCCAGATTATCTTTTTTCCAAAGCATGTTAATGAGAAAAGCAAGGCATCTCCGGATGCTGAATGTCCCTGTTGGACAGGGGGAGGTGGTACCAGGTGCCTCAGCAGGACACATGAGCCTGGAGCACAGGGAGGAGAGAGCACAGAAGCTGCCACTGGATGCTTCCTCCAGGATGCCACAGCCTGTGGGCATGAGGGAGGCACATCTGTGATCACCACCAGCAAAAAGCAGTGAAAAGCAGCCTGCAGAAAGCCAGAACTGGGCATACCTCTGTGGCTTGGAGTCACTCCAAAGCCTTGTACAGCCCTATCCCTGCCCTTTCCCCCTTTTCCCCTTGGCATCTCTTTCCTACCACTGCAACCCTTTCTCTTTTGTACTGGCAAATATCACCTCTGTGGCCACACAGTGGAAGCCGGTAGGGAAGCTGAGCTGGCCGAAAAACCTTCCCCTCTTATTTTTCCCCTTGTTACTTGAAAACTGGCCTGGTTCACCAAAGGTCTGCATCAATGTTTGTGTCATCGCAGGGGAGAAGACACTGTGGAGGCAGAAATGGCCGAGTAGGGGTGAGAAGGGATCATACGAGCTCTTTTAGTGCCTCTGCTGGCTTTAAGTGTTTGCTGAACTATAGCCTGATATTAACTCACAGAGATACACCAGGGATCGATCTGCTGGCCAGGAACGAATGACCTGAGAGTGTGCACAGCCCAGTGCAAGGTGAGCATGGAGTCATGTAATCGGCAATAGAAAGATACTTTACGGTGCTTTGCAACCTTGTGAAATCCCAGACGGATTTTCCCCAAGAGAAAAAAATTGTTTTTAACAGGAGGCCGTTTGCTTTTTTCCAGGGCTGCAGCAGTTTCTGTAAAATGAACCAAATGGAGAATGCTAGCTGAAAAAACAGGGTCAGGAACCAGAAATCATTGGGGTTGTTACATTTGATATGACATCCCCAGCCAGTTCAGCCTCAGTGCAGATGGTATCATCCCAAGGATGTTTACAGAGCATCAACAGACTTGGCTGTAAGAGTCATGAGGCTTGAAACTTGCAGGGATAAGCTGGAGAGATGAGAAACTGAGGGGGTGGGAGGGCCAGTTCACTGAGACCCCGCAGAGGAACATGAGCCAGACACTGGAGCAGCCAAGAAGAGGATGAGGAGGCTAAAGGCAGCCTTTCACTCCAGGAGTGATGCAGAAAACCAGAGGTCCCTGAACAGAGGTAAGAGTCCAGCCATCAAACAGCCACGGTAAAAATAACCATAATGATATATATTGGCTGTATAACATTGTACACTGGAAAGTAGGAGAAAGAAAACTGAGGAAACCAGGACCAGAGAACTCACTCAGTGACATAGCAGGTTGGTAATGTAGGATCCATCCAGTCCAACATGGGCCCCAGCTTGTTCTTTGAGAGCCTAGCCTTTCTGAATGCTTAATGGCCTTGTCCTTTGAAACAAGCACCCAAATTCCTCACCACATGCACAGGGAAAAGCACTCCACAGATTTAAAAGTGAGATGCAATCTGTCTCAGACATGTACCTAAACTCCTTACTGGCTTGGCCATTTACCCATAACTGACACAAATTCCAAGATATGTTGGCTCCAGGAGGGCCATGAGGGCTTGTGCCAAGAGCAACAGCGATCTGGGGCTGGAGGGCAGTGTCCCATCCCTCAGGGGTGGTGACTGACGGGGTTGGCAAGCTACATCAATGGAAGGTTTTCAGCGACCACCCTTCTCACATTTATTTGTGTCAGTGCTGTGAGCAGAGGATGCCCACACACAGTTAATTTACCTGTATGCTCTGACTGGAAAAGCTGCAGGTGAGTAATGGTTGATATTAAAGCACAGAGGGCGAGGTGAGAGCCAGGCTTACCTCCCACGTACACATCTGATAGCTGATATGTGACTTCGGCTGCTCCCAGAAGAAACCAAGAGATATAGCATACAAAACCTATCCAGGGCCATTTTCCTCTTTAGAAAAAAAAAAAAAATGTGTATTTGTACATATATGTATATGTGTATATATATGTATATGTATATATATATATATGTGTATATATATATATACATATATATATGTCCCATTTCTCCTTTCCATTGGTTGTTTTTGTTTGTTTTTATTTGTTTATTTATTCTTTTTTTTTTGGTGTGTGTGGTGGTAGTGGTAGTGGTTTGTTTTTTAATCAGGTTTTACATCAAAATAATGCTTTCTGCCTAAAGCTTTGCACACACTCCTGAATACCATACAGGCATGTAGATTTGATGTGTATTTAGTCTTTGTGCTTTCCTGTCCATTTCCTCTCTGTATTTGCAGGACCATTTTTCTGTTAGGGAAGACAGGAATAGTTAACCATGTCCTCAGCCCTCCTGTGCTTTGTGAGACTCACCATCCTTCTTCTTGTCCCTTTACAGCTTATTCCCCTGCACCAGAAATCGCAGGCAAGAACAGTCTGTACCCTTTTTTTGTAGCTCTCTCTGATCTCCTGCTGTTTTCCAATACCATGGGTGTTGTTTTGCTTCCCAGGAAAGAAAAAAAGAAAAAAAGGCTTTTCTTCCTTTATCGCCATTATTGTAAAAACTGCCAAGAAGTCCTTTGCGGACTGTAAAAGCTACAGCTTGTAGATGTCGAGTCTGGGCTTGCCATGGATAGTTATGAAGCACTTGTGAGTTTGTTTCAGAGTCCAGTTATTAGGCAAGCACACTGTTTATTTTGTGCATATTTGTTAGGCTTTGCCAGTAGATAATTGCTGCTGATTAGGGCTCTGTTATCTTGTCTAAGGAAAGATTGAACAGGCCACTTGCCACAGATACACTCATTGCCATTAAAAACTCAGCACAGGTTTCAGTTATTTATCACTGGGAGATAGTTTTTGACAAATGGGGGCTATCTTACTGCTAAAAGATAATCCAGTATTTTTTAAACAGCTATATGTTAGTTAGCCCTATTGCACATGCCAATTATGCCCTGAAATTTTAGACTTTGTCATCACAGACATTTGCAGACCTGCAGGGGACCTGCTCCAACGAACCTCCCAGCCCAAGAGCTAGCTGGCAGCAACAAAGCAGAGAGCTGCTGGTGGACAGGAGAGGGTTACCGGGTCACCCTCCTGCTGTGAGGTGAGATTGCAGGTGGTGAAGGGTCCTGGAAGCTCGGCATTTGGGCTGATGGTGCAAGAGGATGTACACAAGAAAGACTGCATGATGCTCTGGGCAGGGGATGCTCAGGACTGCAAGCTCTCGGAGCAGACCTGTGCTGGCACTGCTAGCTCCAAGGGGAAGTGTCCTGAAGGGGAGAGGGCACAGGATAAGGTGACACCTGGAAGTGGTGCTGGGCTGGTCCCCACTGCTGCAGCACACACCTCTGGGGAGCACAACCAGCTGGCAAAATGCACAGCCTCCCCCTTAGCCCAAAAGCAGCTAGATAGATGGGTGAAGCGTTTTAACTCGGTGAGATTTGGCACCTGAGGGATGGCCATGGTTAAGGAAAGGTTGGACGTGGTGCTTAGGGACACGGTTTAGTGGGTGGTAGTGGTGGACCAGATGATCTCGGAGGTCCCTTCCACCCTTAACGGTGCTCTGATAAACCACAAATCACAGCCGCTCCCTGAAAGTCTCATTTCCGAAGCGGGGAGGGAACACAGTGGCAATTAACGGCCCCGCACTGCTCCTTCAGCCCCTGCCCACCGTGCTGCCGGCTCTCCGGCACATCTCCCGGTCCCGGTGCCTGTCCCCGCGTCGCCGTCCCGGGGACACCAGGTGGCAGCAGCGGCTCGCGGCTGGAAGGCAGCGGGCTCGCTTTGGCGCAGCGCGGCTCGCACGGCTGGCGCTTGGCCTTTAAAGGTGTTCTCCACTTCGTTTTCCAGCCATTTTGTGAAAAACAGGGAAGAAAAAGGTCTTTTCTAAATTTTATGTATTTATTTATTTTTTTAACTCGCCCTCTGTATTTGAGTGTTTTGTTCGCTGGGGACAGACTGAGCATCATTTCCAGTCTCAGAGTCACTAATCCCACTTAGAGCAACATAGTTAGCTATCAAATTAAAATCCCACTTGGGAAAGCTGCTCAGCCTCAAAACACAGCTATCAGGGGGATTTGCTGCTTGTCAGATACTATATGCAAAGTAAATGTGACTAAAATTCAAGGATGTGTTTCCAACGTGGAAGCAGAGGAACCATCGCCTCCCCAGCCGGTGCCATACTTCTGCCTGCTGGGCACGTGCCTCTGATTTAATCTTCTGATTTCAATTAGGCTTTTCTGATATTTCCGGCTCAATTGCTGTACCTGAGAAGAGCCACATCCCCAGACTTCAGTCCATGTTTTCATACTCCTGCTTTCATACAATATTGCATTTCATCGAGGAACATTTTTCTAATTGGAAGGGCACGTGAAAATGTATTGTATCACACAGCTATTTCCAGCACAAACAACGGAACTGTCTTGTAAAGTCTGAATAAATCTTTAGATCAAGTTCACCTCCTGAGTGACCCATAGATCAGTGCTGAGCTCTGCTGTGGTATTCAATTATTTATTCATGATGTTTTCCCCACTCTCATGACAAAAGAAAGATTTAAAGAGCCATTATGGTGTTTATGGAAGTGTTAACCAATTAAAAGCTCAAGGTTGCATGCTATTTCTTCTGAGCAACAAAATAAAAAAAAAATCTGGAGAATGATTGATACAGTTAATATATTTATTGGCATTAGTACATTCTCTTTTATTGCTGGGATCAGGGTGACATCATTCATCACGAAGACAGCATAATTGTCTTTGAATGTTATAAAAGGTGAAATTCATTCTCCTGGAAATTAAAGAGAACATTGCAAAGCTTCAGTAAAAAAAGGGGACTGAAAGATACAGATGATAAAATGTACTGGCTTTAAATTTCTGTCCATAAACCTGGAATAAAGCTACCGAGAATTAGGCTGAGATGAAGATTGTAATGCAATAACCTGAAATTAGTTTAGGCGTTCCTCTAATCTCGTTTTTCACGGTGTAGGACTATTCATCATAAGATCCGTTTTCCTTCATTGGCAGTATTTCAGCTGTCTACTCTCTGAATGAAAACAGTAAAGAAGGAGTGAAGACACCAAATGAAATATACATTATTTGTTCTGGCAGAATTAGCTCACTGTCAGCAAAGCAAAGCAGGCAGAGCAGCATCTTCTACCTGGTCTTTGCTCCCCTCACTCTGAACCACTCTGGTCCCTTTGGTCCCTTCTTCTTAAGCAAGCCTGGGTTTAGGAAAGAGCCTTGACTCCCTGATGAAATGCTACTCTTATGGGATTTTAACTTTGCATAGATTTTGCTTTTTTCTCCCTGGGTAATTTCTTATCTACAAAGAGACTTTGAAGACCTCTGTGCCATTCCTTTGAAGATCAGCCCTGCCACTCTTGCCAGCATCTAGTAAACCTCGCTCTGTGAGTCCGGACCAGGACCTCTGACAGTCCCTAAGAAATGAGATGCAAAAGGAAAGGGAAGAAGTATATAACTAAAAAAAAAAAAAAAAAAAAGTTTCTTCTTTTTCTCTTCTTTTCTTGGACAAACCTGTCCATCCCTGTCTCCTGCTTTTACCTGGTGTGCTGTGGGAGTGTCATTTAACCAAGTCTCCCATGAGGAGGTGAGTTCCCATTGCTAGATGCTCAGCACCCTTTCCCGTGTTATAGATCAAGGTGGACATTCCCCACTACTTAGATCTAGTCTTTTGAATTATGCAATGGCTGTGTATGACTGGCTTAATCCAAGTGTGTTTAAAATTAGCCTTTAATCTTATGCAAGCCCCAGTGTCCCCAAAAATGAACTTGTCAGTGCAAAGCAGACCACACTAAGCAGTATTAATTAACACCAGAAGAAAAAACACAAAGGATTCTCTTTGATCATTGCTTGAAGACTTTTTGTGCTTACCTCTAATTTCCTCTCCTGATTTGAAATAGCAAGTTTAGGTTATAGCTCTTTGTTAGAATAATAATTAAAACAATCTAGTCTGTGCATATACATTGTTTAGCTAAAGAACACTAATTATGTGCATATGTTAAGGGACTAATTGAGGTTGAACCTGCAAGAGAGCAGCCCTGATATTCTTCATGAGGCAAAAATTCCTATTAAACATGACAGTGTTAAACCAAATCTGTACTTTCCATTGTTACTCTCTTTTTCAAGGTCATTAAGAGATTCTTTAAGCCTGCTTCTGAGTTCTTCTGTCAAAGGATACAGCTTTTTCAAATATTTCTGTCAGGTTTTCTCTGCCCTGTGGGTGTTTAGAGAGACCAAAGGAGCTTCTTGATGGATACTCACTGCTGGGAGCCCTGATGGGACAGGGACACTGCCTCACCACATCACCAACACCCCAGCTAGAAATTGCAAGGGGTGCCACTGCCATTTCCCTTGGGAAATTCCCTTCAGCGATCCTCTGGGCTGGAACTGGGGCCAGGCAGGCCAGCTGGACAGTGTGGGCCCTTGCCACCGAGCAGATAAGGTGTCACAGCTGTGCCCAAAGGCTGTTCCCAGGTTTTTCTTTACATGTAAGTGAGATGTGTAAGAGGAGTATCACTGTGGGTGCACAGGAGAGGGCCATGGCATTTTACTTTCTTATGTAAAAAGCAAACTAGGGAGAGAGCAAATCCTCAAAGCTAGAGGCAGCTCACCTGGAGCAATCCAAATAGAAATTGTCTGTGTCTATCCTGCATTAAATCCCAAATTTCAAGATGATGAGAAGGATCACATTGAATTCTCAAAAAAATGAGTCTTTTTTTTTTTTTTTTTCCCCCATTTTTTGAAAATCCATAGTAATTCCATTGCCCAGTGCAGGTATTCCAGGGTTTAACACACCCAGTTCCTGACTGAACAGGGACTCTGCAGCTGTCCTACACAGGATAATGTTTGCAAGAGATAATCTTCATGTCTCGAGAAGCATTGCTGACAGAAGCCAGGGAGAAATGCTTTCTCCTTCTCCCACAGTAGCTGGAGTATTTCATAACCATCCAGATGCATTACGAGAACTTTATGTCTTTCTCTAAAACAAATGGTAGAAAGCATTGTCAGAGAAAGCCCAGGCAGATTGTATTTCTCCCCACCATATATCACTACGGTTAGCTGGAGATTAAATTTCTCTTTTGTATTTAGGCAATCTTCCTTTTATTTTCCTACTAATAACAGCCAGAGGGAAAACACCATAAATCCTTTTATTACGTATGCACTGCACGAATACTTTGTACTTCTTCCACGCAGCACTATTTCTGCTGTCATTTAAATCAAAGGTTGGCCCCAGTGTTAGTTAACAGAGACAGTATCTGCACGATGGCCCTCCCCACGCTTGGTTGGTGATCACATCGCAGAAGAGAGGGCAGGAGGAGACAGGGTTACAAATACTGGCACTGCTTCATATTGACTATTTTACTGCCTCGGTGTTTGTGCTCAGTGCTTTGCGAGCTCCTGAAGATTTACATCCCAATCCATCCGAATCACTGTGCAAGGCTAAGTTAACCTTGACAAAGCCGTATCCCTCGGTCCTGAATTTAAAGTTAGAAAAATGGAGCTTGCTCTCACACAGCTTAGAGATTTCTCTTCCATATCTGCCACATTTAATGGCCAATAGAGAGCCATGTTTCTTTCTGTAGAAATCACCAAGAGGAAGATGGACAAAATTAAACTAAATGCAGACATTGTAAGTGCTTTGGCTTCACTCAGAAAAGAACTGATTGGGATGTTTGAGTTGCAAACGCAAGAGCTCAGGTTTGGGTACAGTCTCTGACAGAGAATCGCTCATGTCCTATCAAACACAAAGTAGTCAGTCGGCTTTCTCTGCTTGCCTTCTGGCAGAAAAATATATACCCACAGTTGATTTCATTATGAATTATTAATTATTCTCCAGTTCAGGCCACATACCGGCTGCTGCTTATATTAATTCTGTAATTGTTTCAGTTCCCTAACACTTACTAGAAATGAATCTCAAATAACAATAACCATTTAATAACTGTTTATTACCAACAAAGTAGATTAATAACAAATTGGAGAGAAAGGAAACTTTATCTTCAGGGAGGTCCTAAGAAAGACCATCTCGTGGGACGCAAGTGTTTATAAAATTTAGGTCCTAGTGACAGTGGCCATTAAGTTATATTTATGTGCACACGTTTGCAGACAATGCTCGGTGCTACAGCACGGCGACATCTCTGTCAGGAGCCTCTAGGTGCTGCCACAGCACAAATAAACAAGACTGAGTGGTGCTTTCATTCCCTTGTTTGGATGTCAGCAATCTTTGTTTTCAACCAACCTGGTGTTCTAGCAGGGTTTTAAACAAGAGAGGCAGTATTTTTCCTTTGCAATTCTTTGATCAACAGTTTAATTGCAATCATTTGTCAATTTAAAAAAAAGTAATAAAATAAAAAAAAGAAATCAATGCATTGATATCCATTCTGAAATGAGAAGCTACTTAAATACAGGTTTTATGGAAGTATCAGAGTATTTTTAAAAGTTACTGAAACTCTAAATCCCCTCTCCAGTCCTGTATATACACAGATTTAGTCTCCTCTAATCCTGACAGGGGTCTCCCTCTCTCTCCCTTGATTTCAAATGTTGATCAGCTACAAGGACTGGAAGCTGACAGAAATCTTTTATGTCTAGAATTTGGAGGCAGATTTAATGCAGCTTTAAAAAAAATCTTCCAGACGTGTTCCATTTTTCATTTTCAGACCTAAAACTTCACAGAAAAGGAAATCTTGCCCTACCAGCAGTTCCTAAGGATTTTGTTTCCCATCCCACAGCCAGGATAAAGCAGCACATCTTCACCAATAGTGTCTTGATGTACATGGCTGAGGATCTGGTCCAAAAGCACTGTTCAGTATTCGGATGCAGATGTGCACCAGATCAAGAAGCTCCACACCCATCCTGGCCATCTTTGCTGAGGCTGGTCCCCACAATCTCATACATATGCACACTAAAATCTGTAGGAATTATTATACATATATATATATATTTAAATCCTCATTTACATATACACCAGTCATAAGTAAAACTCTAGCAGCAAAGTCTCAGAGATGCTAAGGCCAGGTGACTCACAGCATGAGATTTTCCAGCCTGACCCCTTGGGTGTCATTTCACAGTGCCTTTCTCTGAGCCCGGTAGGCTAACTTTCAGAAGGTGTCCCACAACGAGCTGGAAGATTCACGTGGGAAAGGCCCGTCGCTTCCTCCAGCCTTGCAGCAACAGCTACGCCCCATCTCTGATATTATTTATGCTCTGGCAGGAGGATGAGGGGCGCCTTGTTTCTAATTTGAATTCGTCTGCCTCCTGGTGAAACCCCTCTCTGTGAGATTTAAGAGTCCTTTAGAGCCTGCTGTGGGAATGGGTGTAAATTATGCCTTGAATAGAAATTAACTTCGGCAGCTACTGAAGTGCTGAAATTGCTCCCCTTCCCATTGGAGCTGCTGTGTCTGAGGGGAGAAGGGGTTTGGTTGGCAGCTGAGCCCACAAACTGCCCATGCAAAGGCTGGCAGGAGAGAAAACTCATTTTATAATATAAGGCTACTCAATTCTCATGTTTACTAATACTAGGAATATTATTAGTAGATGAAATTAGTCTTATGACTATACAATTTTAAAAAATAAATAAATAAATTCTTCTCCCACCCTTCACTGCCAAACCTAGAGAAACCTGTTGCAACTCCTCACTTATCTTTATCAGCCTAACCACAATGTGTCCATGCAGAAGATAAATGCTGTTATTATTTAAAATTCCCAGTGCCAGCTCCCAAATTGCTGACAAGTCACTAATCCCAAGAAAATGTATGGTAGGTAAATACAAGTGAAGCATGCTGAAGCCATCCAGTAGATTGCAATCAACAAGATTCACCGAATGAACACCTTGTTCCTCGCTGCTAAGGAGACAGGTTGCTCTCCGACCCTTTCTCCTCCCCTCATTGGAAGCTGGCATGACAGCCAGCACAAAATAAAACAAATGAATAAATGAGACTTTAGCCCCAGAGGTAAATAAATACATCATCTTTCAGAGGTGAGAACTCAGAGACATGCATTTCCACTTGTTTCAGAGCTGTCCCACTGACCAGGAAGGGTTTTTTGCTCATTTAACTATGCTTGAACTGAATATTAAACAAACCAAACTGGCAGCAGAGAATGTGGGGAGAAAGAAAAAGGACCAGAAATGAACCCAACATCTCTGCTTTGTCTCCCCAAAACCATTCCAAGAAAGTGCACAGCTACAATGGGCAGTCAGCCCTGAGGAAAACAGTGGTCCTAATGGAGTTCATTGATTGACAAAGAGGCTGACTTCAGTGGGTTTTGGTAAATACCTCATTTCTTAAGAATGATGCCTGGAGGCAACAGATGGATCCCAGCCTTTTCTGCTCCCATTTATCAGGTTTGCAGGCCTGCAGAGCTCTCCCATTGCTGCCTGAGACCAGTGCATGGGGCAGGCAGCATAGCTCAACTTGCTGGGAGACTGTGTGGCTTCAGAGGACAGGAGCCATCACTGGGAGCCTGAGAGGAAAAACCTTATCTCCAGCATTTGCAAGATGTCCCTGGAGTGTGGGCTGACATGCCACAGCCCCCATAGCTCACCTTGGAGAGAGAGGTGGGGGGACGATGCCGTTCCTCTTTGTTTGATGTCCAGTATCTCCTTGTTGTGGTGAGATGATCTCAGAGAAACAGAACGGAGCAGATCCCACAGCTCCATGTGGGACCATGGGAAGGAAACAAATAGGGCATCAGGGTTGTCATCATGCCAGTGGGGTGCTCTTTGTTATTTTGAGCTATTTAGTGACACACAGTCATGGTTAGGAAGGGGGGAAAAAGGGCTATGGATAGCCTAACAGTGCACCCCAAAACTCCGATTCTTGAATTTCCCTTCTGGGGGTAATATCTAAGCTGGTGGTGACACCTAGGCATGATGTTTGGTTTGGCGGATTGCAGAGGAAGAGAGATCTAAGGTCATTTAACCAAGAGTGCAAGGAGCAGAAGCTTGTTGTGGCTTTGTGTCAGCCCAGACCCATGGAAACAGAAGCAGTGCCACGGTGTGCAGAGCAGCCCTGCGCCTTGGCTGCCTCCTTCCACTGCTGAGGTCTTCTGTACATGACAACAGGTCTATCACGGAAAACATCTTTTTTTTTTTTTTGAGGCTGGTTTCATTTGTTTAAACAAGGCCATTAGAAGCAGCAGATGGGTGTTGATCACACCTGACGTGCTTTGGGGAAGTAAATTTCACTGCACTGTTTGCATGAAGTGAAGACAGCATTTATTAACTCAGCTGAACCACTTAACCCAGGGGGAGCTGCACTGCCAGAGATGCTATAAATCGCAGGGAATGGGAGCAAAAACACTGGAGTTACTGTGTTCCCATTGTATACTGCAAATGAAACAGAGCTGCATAATCCTCCTAACCATAACCAACCATTTCCCCAGCAAAGTGTGGTCTTGCTGGATTTCTAATTGCAAAGGGAAGAAGGCAGGGATTCAAACATATTTATATCTAGCACTCTTTCTCTTAGGAAAATCAATATGATTTCCAGGCACATTCACAATTTAGACTTAAATGATTTTCAGTAAAATATTTCACACAGATTGTTATAGAGAGATATAGCTGCAAAGGATTTCATTCCAAATTAGTTCATGGGTGCTCTGTAAAGAAAAATATTCAGGTTTTGCTCTTCAGCCTCAGATAGGTTTTCCTGCTTATCCAAAACTAACAACTGATGCATGTGGAACAAAAAGCATCCTTTGGGTGGAGCAAAGGCTTTTTCAGGTATTGCTATTTTGTTTCTACACACTTCTATTATTATCCCACTTTTTATTAGTTCTCTTTCCTACCCCAATGACACTCTCTGCTCTGTATCATACAAGCTGTTTCATCCTCAAATGGTTTATATCCAAATAAATATAAAATGCACTGAAAAAAAAAATCATAAAAATGAAGCTTTACTTGTGAGAAGCTTTTGGGGTGAGAAAGATTTGTTCTATTTTTGTTCTATTTAGATGCAGACATATCTCTGAGCATAGACATAAAAACATTTCCCCTGACATTTATATATATATATATATTTTTTTTTTTTTTTTCCTTTAACGTTATGGAACACTAAATAAGGCAAACCAACAACTTTGTGACCTGGAGTTCTGAGGTCTTTCTCCATCAAAATGGACAAAAAGGAGTGATGGCAGCTAGGGAATTGAAGAGCAAGACCAGCATGTCATTACTGACAAAGAATATCTGTAGAATAGGAGGGAAAAGACAGGGAAAAACTGTGCTGCCCCGATGAAAGGAAAAGAAGTGGAATATAACAGAGTGTGCAGAGGAAGTTAATATCCATGGAGATGAGTGATATGTTTAGACTGACAGCCGAGAAAGACAGTTTTGACAGACACACATTAGATGAATTAGTGTAGGATGATGCAAGTATATATGAGATTTTTTTAACCTTCTCTTTTCACTTCCACTATTTTTCAGCTAAACATAATATTCCTTTACACAACATTTACAGTCCTAACTTAGCTGAACAAGGCTCTGGAGGCTGGGGCAGGTGGGGAGTTAGAAGCTATTTTCTTAGCTTGGCAGTAAACAGATTTGCATTGCTGATTCTAAAGACAGGATGGATTTGTTTTCAAACCCATGACATATGAGAGCAGTAGCAAACATCTTAGTGTTTTTTGGAGGATTTTCGTGTAAGCTTGATGACTTGCAGGATTTCCAGCCTCTTCTGGGCTTAGTAAAGTGTCCTTAGCATGCTGCATGAATGATCTCTTTTGAAGTTCAAAAAAATTGGCAGTTCAGCTACAAATTTGCGAATAATTTAGGGAAATTTTCCAAGAGAAGGTTGCCTGCTGAGTCCTTGGAGACTCTGCAATGATCGTACTGAGCAACACGGGCACCAGATAGGCATGAGACCTTTCATGAGGCCTTGTGAACACCCCTACGTTTATCTTCAAGACTTCAAAAATGGATGAATTTCTCAAATTTCTTAAAATCTGATGGTCTCAATACAGTAGTTATCCTTACAAAGAGTCATACTAGCATCACCAGAAAAGTTTGGTACTGCTCAGTGTAGTATAGACTGCTGAACTGAATTCTGAAACCTAGAGAAATCTTCACAAATAATTTTTCCGAAGACAGAAGTACTTAAATTCATATAGTGTGAAGTCAAAAATCATGCCCTTTTTCTTGGGCTGAGTGCTGGAATTTTGTCTAATAGAAGATAGATTTATCATGGTGAAATGGTAAAATTTACCTTGTGTTGGTGAGGAGAAAGATCCAGAATGAATTCTACAAAATGTCTTCATTTTTAAGTAGGGCCCCTGAGACTCAGGAAGCATCTCTGGTGGAGATGTATTTACTGTGACAGGTGATTGTTGCACTTGTCACCTTCCTTGTGTCCCTAGACATCCGCAGGCCTCCTGTGCCAGCACTCTTGTTGGATTCCTGCATGTGTTCATACATCAACCAAACTGGATGACACAGAAAGCCTTCCCGAAGCAAGGGCTTCTGTATGGCTCCAGAGAAAGGCAAGGGTGTAATAGCTGGAAATCATTACAATTATGCCTTCTAGAGGTTCTTAAAGTCAAAACCTTCCCTGAAACGTAATGACATGTTTTACTTGGACCGAGAACAGAAACAGAAATAGAGCTATACATCAATTTGTACAACATTACGCCCATTTAATTGAATTAATTTAGAGGTAGAAATATGACAGGATGCTGCACATCCAGCTATAGAGGGCACAGCTGCTGCGTGCAGAGCAGAGCATGCTGCAGCGCTGCTCAGCCCACCCCATGGGCTGCTCCAGGATCACAGACCCCACTGTCTTCACTCTGCCCTGGGCTGGAATTGCCTCCCAGTGAAGGTAGAGATGTGCAGTTATCCCCACCAGCACCACCATGACTGCAGCCTGTAGCTTTCCTCTACATCTCAGGCAGTCCCTTGGCACCATCCTCAGCCCTACTTCTCGATGTCTACATCCAAGCTGTCTGAAACTAGGCTTCAGTCTTTGTGTTTTCCTGAAGGCACGTCTCTTAACTGCTCCAGATGTTTACAGACCAACACGGCTGAGGAGATGGCTGCTCCCCTCAGGAGACAGCTTGCTGTCTAGAGCTGGGAAGCACCCACCAGAGCCCCCCAGGTGCAGCCTGCTCCATCTTCCTCCGCTGTGCCATACAAGCTGCTCGATGCTCACAGTGTCTTTCCCGTCCCCAGGCACGGCCAACTCACAAATATGCAGCACGAGGAAAATTAAATTGAATTTAATAGCTAACCAAGTATCACCATGGGCATTTTCTGATTGTGTT
The DNA here is from genome assembly GCF_009819795.1 of Aythya fuligula. Classification (NCBI taxonomy): domain Eukaryota; kingdom Metazoa; phylum Chordata; class Aves; order Anseriformes; family Anatidae; genus Aythya; species Aythya fuligula. The sequence continues at coordinate 145,269,427 of NC_045560.1, read as the reverse complement.
GTGCCGGGAGGGGGACAGCTGCTGCCTTGTGCCATGTAATTTCCTGTGTTGAATACAGCTCCAGTCCCTTGAACAATCAATGGCAGACCTGAAGCTTGGCTTTCCAAAGCCTGTTGTCATATACTTCTTCTATTTAGCTGATGTAAGAATGAATAGACTCCTGCACTTTTGGCTCAGTGATCCCGAGTACCTCTCTTTGCATGCAGTAAAAGAGTGGGTAGATATTTTTTTAAAGTCCTTCAAGATTTTAAGAAGTGTCAAAATTTGACTTCTGCTTTTAAATGCCTGTGGTATATTTAATTTTTTCCCTCCTGGTAAGTGAAAGATTTTTTTAATGTTAGACTTGTTCTTCCTGCAGTTTTAATGTCGATACAGTTCTTTATATTTCTCTTTCTGTTGCAGATACAGATAAAGCCTGCAAATAAAACATTATCTGTAACAGTTTTATACATTTGGTAGTGGAGCTCTAGGAGGAAGCAGATAAAGAATTTAAAATAAGGAGCATACTGTAAAAATTAATGCTTTTCGCTTGAGTACAATAAATTACAGATTAGATTAACCTAAAAACTCCCATTCCCATCCAATAAAGTCATAAACCCAGAGAGCAATTGGCCCATTACAGTTTGGTCTCAGGACCATGACGTTTTGAAAGTTCAAAGTCAGACAAAAACCCCAGTCCAGTACATTTCCTATACTTCTGTATTTCAGAAACAAGATAAAGGACCTTAAAAGCTGGATGTTACAGTCCTGATGGATCTCTTTCCTGTGGGCACACAAAACACAAAGATTATGATGTTCTCCTAAGACAGTAAGCACCAGCTGCAGGCTTGGAGCTTTCCCATGTAGATCCTGTTGGTCTGCTGCCTTCTGCAGGGGAAGGAAGGGAAAGCCTGAAGTATTTGCCACACAACCACTACCTCAAAATACCCCACTACTTTGACTCCACTACCCAAAGCTTTCATCTGCCTTTAAAACCCTCGTGCAAAACCGTACCATGGCATCTTCACCTGTCTTGAGCATTTGTGGGATTTTTCCTTTGGAAGTCGCTTTTCATTAGCTCAGCTATCTTCTGTTCATGTCACCTCTTCTCAGATCTTTTCCAGCTTTCCTTTACCTTGCTTAGATTGAACCGCATCTGTTCTCTCATTCTTCCAAATTCTAGGCATGTAAGAGAAAGTTTTTGCACCATGTTTCTTCATTCCTTCTTTTCTGCTAGTATTTTTTCATAGTTTTAATGTTATCTCAAGCAAGCAAACTTTTGAGACCTGCTGTGTGTTTTTTTTGAGACCTGCTGTTTTCCTCTGCTGCATCTCTCCCACAGTTCTACAGTGCTTGCACTTGAATCACAGATTATTCAGGTTAAAGTTCTCTGTTTTTTACGTCAGTCTTTCCAAGCTAAATCTGGAGATATAGGCTCTGTTAGGAAACTGCTGATTCCACGTTCACTGAGCCCACACATCTCAGCTTGTAGGGTTTTCTCTTAGTCAAGGGCATTGGAAGCTGTGGTTCCCAGCTAACATTGGTGTGCTAGCAAACAAAATCTGCTTGCAAAATTAGATTTTATAGCAAAACCCTGCTTGCAGTTTCCTTTCTTTTGGGGAGGCAACTTTACTGGTGGCCACACCCTGAAGGCTCTGTTATTATATTAAAGTCCAATAGTAATAAGGTGCTTTTAGTAAAAAACAGTGTTATGGTATTTGTAGGTACAAAACTTCCATAAACTCACCAGACCTCATAAATTCATCACACCCAGATTTTCCAAAGTGTCACACTGGGCATTCAGGACCATCTATGATCCTGTGGTGTCTTTTTGCCCAACAAGCACAAATATTCTGCTTGCTGAATAGGACCCTAACGTGCAAGCTGAAGCTTAATGACTACACTGCAGCGGAGCAGCACAAGTGGCTGCATTTTAATTGCCTCCTATTCAGGCAATGGCACAAAGTAATGAAGTGCCTGGATTCTGGCCATAACTCCGGTCTTCTGTGCAGTTCTGTCCTCAAAACTACATAGCAGATCACAGAAAATGATCCTCACTTTCCATCTTTTAAAAAGACTTGCAGTTACTGTTTTAGGACAGCTTTACTTTCCGGGGAAAATATTCAGATTTCTGGGGGTGCTCAAGGCACAATAAATTGATGAAATATCACCTGCACCTGCAGACACTGCTTCTGTGCACACATTTCATGAACCTGGTGATTACCTACCCGTACATGAAAAAGATGCTTTCACCTTTATTCTTTCTTTTCCACACTTTACATCTCACTCTTTGACACATTCTATACACCTGTGTCTTTCTGTATACCTGTACCTTTCAGTGATATTTTGCAATATCCTTTGCAAAGGTTTCACAGGGTGAAAAGCATCCATCTCCACATACCTGCTCTGACAGGGTGCTCAGCTACCAGGACAGCTGTCAGGCAGTGTTTCCTCTTTTCTGGCTTTCAGCAAAAGATACCTTTCTCTGCAGAAGGTCAAATTCTCTGGTCCTGGCCCTGTTTGACCTGGAGAGCAGTCCCAGTGTTCCTGTGCCTGCAGGCACTGGGGAGATTTCTCTGGTGCTGTAACCTGACTTCTCAGGCAACAAATTATGTGAGTCGAGAACTTGAGTCTACAGCACAAAAAAAAAAAAAAAAAAAGGAAGTACAGATCTAACATAAATCTGAGTTATTAATTAAACCTCATACTGGCCATGGGAAGCAAGTGGTTATTAACTTAATGGAGGGATGGGGAAATTGAGGGAGTCTCCTAAGGTCATACTGTGGAAGAGATTAATGAATAATCTCACAGCTCAGGACTGAGCTCTCATTTCCAGACTATTCTTGCCTCTTATGATAGGTAATAGAGCAGCACCAGAATTACAGTGCAGAGTTCTATTAATAATTACTAGTCAAAAGTATGGCACATCTAGCAATAACAGCTGCAGGAAAATTTAATATTTCCTTTTTAATGTATTTCCTTCTGTACTGTAGTGTTTGATATTAATTAAAAGAGACCCCTGAGCAGTTCAGAATAATAAAAACCTCAGTCAGTCATAGCTGAGAATATGCTAAAACTTTGTGTGTTAAACTTTCAGGCATGGCTTTTGGTTTAGATTGAGGGTGTGCTCTGTTTCTTGTTGGCCTGGTTTTAAAATTCACATTTCCTGGAAAATCAGCTAAATCACCTGAGGGGTCTCAAATCCAACCAAAAAGTGTATAAATTCTCCAAGCTTTGCTGTCTTATTATTTTTGAATTCCCTATCAAGTAATGTATATGGAGCTTTACCTTTATTATAGTTCACTGATGCAAGTAATTTCAAAGCTTTTTAGCAAAATAAACCTCTAGTGAAAAATATTATTGGTTAATAACTAAAGTAAAAAAAAAAAAAAAAAAAAAAAAGACAGAAGTATTTTAGCATCATTATAAATTGTGAGTAAATTTTATAGTTCTGCTGAAGTGAAAATGATATTACAGCCCTCTGGTCCCAGGCCTGTCAACAGCCACAGCTGTCAAGTGACAGGGAAGGTTGTCTGCTATGAGACCTCATGAATCTTGGTAGGACTGGTCAGTCAGAAAGATGCAGTGCCTTCTTTATCATAATCAACTTTGAACTTGATGCAAAGTCAATGCAGAGCTCTGGTCTGTGCTGGGGGCCTCTAGGATGAGCAAACATCCTGATGACCATCATCTCAGAGACAGATTGACTTTCCTCATTTGTGATCCAGTCTGAACCAAAAGGTTCTCTAACTCAGATAAGCTTTCCCATCTGCCCTTCTCCCAGTCCCATCCCTCTTGTTGCCCAGCGTGGTCTCATTTCACAGATTCAGTGTGTCCAGAAAATCTCCTAAATGTGTGGTGCTCATTACAGTGCAATCGCTTTGGGAGATCTGTCAGTCAGCTCTGGCCCATCAACACAACCTCTTGTGATGCTCAAGAGATTGACTCCTGTTCCTTCTCCTCCTCACTGGCTTCCAATAACCTCCAGCCTCAAGGCAAGAACATTCATGCAGTTACAACTGCATTGCCCACAGAGGTACACTCAGGTTGGCCTGCACTAGGAGGCTAACATCAGCTCAACATCACTGATTGCATCAACAGCTTATATATCTCCTTATATCAGCTTATGCTGATCATTTACAATAGGGAAGATACCACAGCTCTTTAAGAGGGGTATTTCTTTGAGGAAGTTTAAAAGAGATCAGCAGAGTTTAAAAATTGTACCACTATGCCAAATGTACGGTGATATAGAGATAACAGCTAAAGCGATGATTGAATTCCAAACTCCGCCTGATTTCAAATGAGATTCAGTCACATTTTTCACACAAATGTGCTGCTCTGACAGAATGGAGCAGAACTTCCAAAATTTAGGATGATTTTTCATTGTAGATACTAAGACTACACAAAGTAATTCTATGTACTCATTCAGTCAGCTCTACTCATTACTGTCAAAGACTTTGAGACAGTGTATATGACACTGACCCAATAAATGAGTTCCTCTGACACCACTGAAATAAATTCTCTTATCTGGAAATTCACTTGGATCAAGTATTGTTGAGATAGCTTTGTGCTGGCATCCACAATCCAAAGCAAGAGCCCAGTGACAGGGTGGCAGCAAACTCACAGGGTAACACAGCCAACACTCTTCCAGCTCTGAGGGGAATTGCCCTGTCCACCTGTTTTCAGGAGCTCTCTTTCATGAGTTCCTTCCTTGTTAGGCCACGTACAGAAGCAATTCAGTGCCATGAGATATACAGTCATCCATATATATATATATATGTATACACACCTACACGCATATATATGTGTATAAAATCAATAGCACATCAGTTATAGTGCTGCACATCTCAAATCAGCAATCTCACTCCATTGCATAACATTCTCACTCCAAACCATAAAGCTGTCAAAATCCTAAAAATCACCATTTTTAACTTTCTTCTATTTTTAGACATGCAATGACAGGCATAATTCACACAGGCACAGCCTAAAAGAAGAAATACAATACCACATTTTCCATAGCCAGCCAATACATCAGAGAATTTACTCTGGAGATCAATATATATTTCCATGGGACACTGACATCCATCCCCAAATATACATGATGGAACAAAAAAAAAAAAAAAAAAAAAAAAAAAAAGAATTATTGCAATTTACACAAGCAGCAGGTGTTCAGAATAATGGTATTTGTATTTCTTACTAGGTGATACTTAGTTCCTGGCAAAAGGTGCTTCTCTGTAGGTTGTACCCATTTTGATTTACATTTTCAGAACACTTTCAATACATTAAATAATCTAAGTTAATTAAAGAAGACTAGGACCATGACATTATTAAGTACCATTTACACTCCCATCAGCAGAAGTGAATGACCCTCTGGTCTTCTGGGGGACTTCCAGCACTGCTCCCAGGAAAGTATGAGAGTGGATCACACCTGGGGTCAGAATGGCTCCTGTTCTCCCTTCTGACTCTGCTCCCTAGCAGAGGCATACCTCGTAGCTCCTGAGGTACAGAAATTAGTTTTTAAGAACATAATCCCAACACAGTAAGATCCTGATCCAAATTCAGATGAAATTATACTTCTGGAAATACAATTTTTTTTAAATCTTGCCATATTCTCCAAAACTGATTTTTTATATTTTGTTTTGTTTTGTTTTGTTTTGTTTGTTTGTTTTTAATGACCATGTTTAGGTCCTGTCAAAGGAAATGAAAATGCTTGTCTATAAACCAGCTTTAATGGCCATTTACTGTTCAGTTGCTATGCTGAAATCACTTCTCTCTAGCTAAAACATTGTCCTGGCAATGTGACTGAGAAGCCTTTTTCCACTGTTGGGCTCCCAATACTAACATTGACATTGTGGTGTGGATTTTGTCCTCTAGTAGGTCAGAGGAAGACCCCTAATTATTACATATGAGTCACTGAATCTAACCATTTCCAGTTTGTGCATAATTCTTTAGACGTAAGTTATACTTGAGAGAAAACAGGAAGATTTCCAATTCCCATCTCAGTTCCACCAGAAACACAATTCCCCAAATGTATTAGACCTCTGAGAGGAAGATTAGCTTAAAACAGAGATTAATAGTTTCTGGAGACATAAAGCCCCCCTTTTTTCAGGATGATTTCATCAGTAAATCGTTCCAATACTTAAGTCTTTTTCCCAAGCAGACCAGCTGCACCAATCCATTTCCAAGATAGATCCTACCCACAAACATGTGATGAACTAAAAAATTGAAGTGTTTTTTGCTAGTGATTTGAATTTTCACTTACTATTGTTCATGAAACTTAAAGTGAACTCCAGAGACTTCAATTAAATAAATCTAAAAACACAGAAGTTGTAGATATAAATAAAAGTGAGAGGTAACTACACGGCAATGCCAAACTTAGCTGTTTATGGACCTGAAATAGTCTGCACTATAGCAGAGAACCACTCCTTGAACTAAGTTTTATTCATATATGCATCCATTTCTGAGACGGTACATGAGGCCAGGAGAAGAGACAGAAGACCCATGGGAGAGGTACTTCACCTCAGAGTGGCAACTGAAGAGGAGGTAGGATACCCAAGTAAGCCCTGTTTAAGCAATGTATGGACATCCTTCATCTTTTAGTGGATGAACATGAGTTATTTTTCCATGCTCCCTCCAACCCATGTTTCCACTGCTGAAGACAAAATCCCATTAGTTTTTAATCTCTACATCACTTTGCACCCTCTGCCATTAGCATAATTGAGAAAAGAAATGATTGAAGAGATAGGATGCATAGCCAAAAATTTCTCATCTTTGAGGTCTACTGTGAATGATTCATTCCTGTATCTCATTTGAGCCCTAGGACTCTGTCAGCATTCAAACATGCACGGCAGTTGAAAAATCAATAGTCTTCTACCCAGGAGTAAGTCTCTTCTCATATCCTGTGCTGATGTGTTCTGTAACCTCTGACAAGACCACTTTCCTCTTTGGCTCCTGCTCTGTCTACCGGCAAAAATGTATGCAATAGCAGCCTAAAGAGTGCAATATCAATCCCCAAATGCAGGGGAGCTGAAACTCCTCTCCACTGAGCACTTTCCTGTACTTCCTCCACCCTCTGGGGCTTCCAGCAGCAGCAGATGAGATGTACTCGCCTCCTTTGGCCATCCTACCCTTGCCCATCTTGGCCAACACTTTCTCTGGAGAGCCTCATGATCTCCCCAGGGCATCACAAGTCAGCTGAGGAGCAAGTTGTGGCAGCTGTCTTCCTGTCTTGATCCCCTTTCCCTACAAAGCCCCATCCAAGCCGTACAAGCCGTGCAGGCATTTGCCAGCACAAAACCCGTTAACCAGGGCCTGTGCTCATATTAGCACAACAATTTAGAGCCCCAGTTTGTATGTAAGTATATGGGTAACTTACTGGCTTCTTAGTCATGGTATTTCTGATAACTGTGACAATTGCATAAAAAAATGGGAACATTTACATGGATCCCTATGCAATATCATAAACCAGGCTTCTACCAGACAGTACTGTTTCTTAATCTCTAACAGTTAGCACCCATACTGTTTGGGATGCAAGAGATCTAATTTGTCACCCTTATGGTTTCCAGCAGCAGCAGGGTAAGAGCAGCCATTTTAATTAAAAGTTTATATGCAAACATATCTCACCATTTCTGCACGTCAAATGGTTCTCCTCACCCTGTGGATTTCCCTGCTGCTGGTCAGAGCAAAATGCTTGCCTTTGCAAAATTGTACATTTTGTCAAAACATTGCAGGAAAACAGCAGTGATTTTCACAGTTTCATCCTGGGCTTCTGTGGAAGCAAATTTCTTCATTCCATGGATGATTCTGTCTGGGGTTGAGGCTTCTATATCTTCACATTTTGCAATTGCTTAGAAACAAAGACTGTTTTCTTCTGCATCCATGCCTAGTACATTCAGGCCTAGTACAACAGATACCTCAATATTAACATACTGAAAAAAAATTATGAATAATCTTGGAAATATTTTCTTTTTGAATCATTTTACGGTATTATGGCATATAGTGAAAGAAAATATACAAAGCCATAATTGCACAAGCTATGCTAGTTATCAAATAATGTGAGAAATAATACAAATAAATAAATGCCTGTTTTAAATGCTGTGGGTATATCTGTTGAGTTTCTTTTATATTTCTTCTTTTTTCTATTATTTTTTTTCCCTCATACTAATTTCCATTTCTGGTTCTTCCCTTCCCCTTGCAGCTCTCTAAGACGGACTATTGTCTCTTCTTACTGTGTGGCTACCTAAACCACATTCTCAGCAGGCAGCTGCTATAATTGCTGATGTAAATTCGTTCCATAAACTAAAAGAAGAAAAAACAAAACAAAACAGTTTAGAATGTTTTTCTTCATAGCAGCGCATTGCAGTAGATGAGACTGATACTGTCTATCCCTTGTATCATTCTGTTCAATGCAAATTCATTACTGTGTTTTGGCTTAGCACAGATTAAGCCCATTGAGTATAGTTTTCTGCAAGCATATTTAAGAAAACCTCAACATCTCTATAAAACCCTCTGATTTTGTGCTGATGTGGGAACTGATGATACTAGCTCAGTGGGAATCTTTATTGTAAGAAGTACTTTTGAGAAGCTTTTTAGTTGCAGGGTAGGGTATTGTGTTTCACTGAGTTTCAAACATTAAATCACAAAATCACGGAATCATTAAGATCGGAAAAGAACTCCAAGATCATCTGGTCCAACCATCCCCCTACCACCAATGTCACCCACTGAACCATGTCCCTAAGCACCATGTCCAACCTTTCATTGAGCATCCTCAGGGACGGTGACTCCACCACCTCCCTGGGCAACCCGTCCCAGTGCCTGACTGATCTTTCTGAGAAGAAATGTCTTCTCATTTCCAACCTGAACCTCCCCTGGTACAGCTTGAGGCCATTCCCTCTAGTCCTATCACCAGTTACATGTGAGAAGAGGCTGACCCCCAGCTCCCCACACCTTCCTTAAATTGCTAACAGCTAAGAGAATTGGAAAGATACCTGTTTACAAAGCTTGTACAGAGTTGAAAGAATGTCTTTGAAAATCAGTGTATATAACTCTAGATTCCATAAGGATGAAGAAGCAGACAACAGGGAGGAGAAAAATTGGGAGAATCTAGCAGCAGCCTTCCTTCCAGCGCTTGAGAGAAAGTAACTGAGCAGGCAGAGCCAGGCTTTACAGAGGTGCCAGGCAGGAATACAAGAGATGATGGTCATAAATTGAAATAGGGGAGGTTTTGACTGGTCATAAGGGAAAACCTTTTCATCATAAGGACAGTCAGCATTGGAATATTACCCAGGAAGTTGTGCTATCTCCTTCCTTGGAGGTCTTCACGTATAAGTAGACTAAGTCCAGAGCAACATTGCCTGTATTCATTGCTGGCTTTACTTCAAGCAGGAGACAGGGCTACAGACTTCCTGAGGTCCTTTCCAGCCTCAGTGATTTAATGATTTGTGCTTGACAAAATGATGCCTAAAATACTCATTTATGGTTTGCTTTGACTTGCAGTTTTGCACTAAGAAAATATAGGCATAGGATATACAGGCTACAATATCTACTGATGGGGGGAACAGAGTTAGTAAGAAAAAGTGTTTATTCACTGCTGAAAAAAAAAAAAAAAGTCAATGCCAAGCATTTTCATCAAAAACAGAACACTGAAATTCCAGCCCTTACTCCAGTGACTTTTTATAGAATCTGGAGTAAGCCCAATAGAGAATAAGAAAAGAACTAATTGAAAATATTTTTGTGAAATATGGATGTTTTCTAACCCCAGACTCCACACCAAACTGCCCTCCTCTGTCACCAGGTACGTTCTGCCTCTGCAGTGGTGAAAGGTAAAAGACAAAGGTGGAGATACTTGCCTTCCGCTGGCCTGGTTTTTCTCCTCCATTCTTCTGAAGGCACCCAGCTGGGGTGCAGAGGCTGGAGTTCATGTTCTCCTGGTCTCTCCTGTCCCCTGTGAGTGCTGATCTATTGAATAAAAGGTCACCACTTCTTTTCTTCTAGTGCTTCCTGCATATTTTGAATCTAGACCAAAGAATTATTTTTCTTTTTACTTTTTTTTTTTTTTTTTTTTCCTGTGGAAATTTAATACATCTCTTCAGATTTCTTTCTTTTTACAAATAACGTGTTGAAAGCAATTCCCCTCCTCATAAACACTTATCAGAGAGGATTGGATGGGCAGGCTCCTCAGCCAACACAAACATCTGGGCCCCATTGCTTATTATAGAACTGTACCCCAGTAGAAGGCCTCGGCCGAAACACAAATCTGGCAACTGGTCTGATGGTCCTCCAGCTCATGCCAAGACTGCCAACACCTGACCTCTCTGTAGTGATAAAGTTCACAGAAAAAAAATCACATGCACAGCCCCACTGCTTAATGTACCCAGACGTCTGGAGCCAAACAGTGGGACATCTGTTTTAATCAAGCAACCTTTCATACTTAGTGGATATATTTGGCTGCCTTGTGTTGCATTCAGGTGTGGTGCTCCAAATACACGCAGACGCTAATGTATTTATTTCAATGCACAATTATTTAACTGCAGGCAGCTGTGACATCCAAAAACTGGCTTGCACAATTCCCTGGAGTGCCACATCTGCATTTATTGAAAGATTCCACATCGATATACACAAGCTGGTGTTTGTGTATGTTTAGAGCTCTGCACCACCTGTATGTATACTGAAATATCAAAAAAAAAAAAAAAATGTTAGGTTTGTTGTATATCTCACTGTTAAATGACTGAAAGGTAAACACATATGGACAAATGCAGTCCTTTTCCATTTCTTTTAGAAAGAGAAAGAAATAATACATTTACCCTTCTTGGCACATCATCAAAATCAATAAAAAAAAAAAAAAAAAAAAAAAAAAAAGATTTATGTTCAGTAGAATGTTTGTCTGATCTTAGTTCCCAGCACACATTCAGAGCTCAGAGCTTCAACAGTTCTTGGTGCAGCAAAAAAACTCTCTATAGTCTCTCTTGATAGTTGTTAAGGCCACCCCATTACTCTTCCAAACTATGCTAAATTTTCCATTATCTTATTTTCCAATTAGTCTGTTGTTCACCTCTAACAACCTTGTTGCATAAGTTGTTTTTGTTTGAATAACAATGATGAACAAGATTGTCATTCTGTTGGGAGATGTTTCCTAAACAGCTTGTTTTATCATCCCTCTCAGTATTTTTTCCTAAACTGTCTATCTTTTATCATTGCCTTTGTCTTCATTTGTACTTGTTTGTGAACAAATGACTTCAGTATTTAGCAAGTTCCTCATCCTCTTAATTTCTGTGTTTTATATCTGAACATAGGAAACCTCAAATGATCCTCTGGACAGCCCATTTGTCTTCCACAAGTGTTATTCTTGTTGCAGTGTGTAGCTGCCTGCCATTCTTGAATGAACAGCAATCCATTAATCCTCACTATGAAGCTCTGCATCCATATCTTTCTCCTCAAAAGCTCATGAAACCATGTTGTTTGCCCAATAGTCAGCAGTGACCTTCGAGCTTGCCACTTGATTGATGAAAACAATGATTTTTCTGCTCTTTCCAATGCTAATTTATTAGTACGGGAAAAAGAAGGAAAGGAAGGAAGGAAGGAAGGAAGGAAGGAAGGAAGGAAGGAAGGAAGGAAGGAAGGAAGAGAGAGAGAGAGAGAAAGAGAGAAAGAGAAAAAGAGAAAGAGAGAAAGAGAAACAGAGAAAGAGAGAAAGAAAGAAAGAGAGAAAGAGAGAGAGAGAGAGAGAAAGAGAGGAGAGACAGAAAGAAAGAAAGAAAGAAAGAAAGAAAGAAAGAAAGAAAGAAAGAAAGAAAGAAAGAAAGAAAGAAAGAAAGAAAGAAACACAGACTTAATAAAATACATTTTTTTATTTTAATGGGTTAAAAATGCATGTTTACAGTTCATGAAATCTGTGGAGCCCACTAATCAATTTAAGGCTAAGAGCAAAGCAGCTGGACCTGTTATCAGATTAATGATAGAAAGAACATTGACACCAAATTGACACCACTCTGCATTTCAGGAACATTGTCACCAATTAGCACCAGAATGTTGACACCAATTAATACAACAGCAAAACAAAGTGAAAAGACAAAGACTCAGACAATGTCCCCAACCGCCAAATGTGAATAGGTCGTTAATCCTAAAATACTCGTGTGGTATTTACAAAATATTTAGACAAAAGGCCAGCTATTGTGTTCCCAGTCTGCTTTTATTATTCTTGGGAGGATGCACCATTATGTCAGCAATAAGGAAAAAGACATAGTCTGGGGATTTTGTCCATGGAAAGAGAAAAGCAGCGAGCTGTTACAAAAGAACCACCACAGGCTGCAGCTGTTTAAGGACCCAGCTCCAGCAACACCAGCCAGGAATAAAAGCCGCAAACAAAAGGAGTTTTGCCAGTAAGAAAGTCAACAGGTTTTAACTTACAGGAGCAAAATGCCCTCGAAAAGATACTTTCCCTTGTGGTTTGATGCAACCGCAGTGCTATATATGTAGTGAAGTGATGTCATAACGTTAGTGTTCGTGTTTTTTTTTGGTGAAAGCACTTTTGTTTTAGGAGTGGAATATACGTAAAAGTTGGCATAAATACATGGAAGAGGCACAACTTTGCTGTGAGGGTTGATAAAGGGCTGCAGTCCAGAGGAGCACATGGCTGGTGCAGAGCCCAGTGCTGATGGAGATCGTGCGTGCCCTCGAATAACCTGTCTTAGAAAGTCCAGACAAATAGCTAGGTCATTCCAAGGCACTTGCTGAAATCTGTTTTAATAACCGAGGGCCTCAAGGTGTTGCCAACACTTGGTTCTTATTTATTCTGGTTTGCAACCTTTCTTTGGTCTTGCTTCAATTCATTTTTTCTGCTGGATCCCTATCGATTTGCAGGATGGTGCAAAACAGATAAATATGAGATGAGAGCTGTAAGTACTGAGCACTTTCTGCTGCTCTCTGGACCATGACTCACACGGGTGCCTAGTTTCAGGATTGTTGCTGAATTCTCAGTAGTTCCTCTTCACTGTGCCAAAATGTCCTTTATACCAATGGTCTGACAATACAATGGTGCTCCCTCTCCACATAACTCAAACCAGTAGATTTGCAGCACTTTGGAATTGCCATATCTCAAGATGCTGTCACATCCTTCCTTCCAGCAATGAAGATCCCATTAAACCAGAAAGTCAGCTCTTCCACTATTAGAGCTAAATGGAAGGGGAAGAGTTCAAAACGGATGTAGCTGAAAGATCGCATTGTGCATTGGATATCATGTAAATGTGGATTTGTGTCAGGAGTTATTCTTTTTAAACTGAGCACGGAGGGCAAAAAGCCATTATTGACACTATGCATCATACATCACAGTATGAAAACTTGTCTAGCAGACTGGCAGATGGAGCAGGAATTGCATTCTGTATTTCCATATGTTCGTGTTTAATGGAAGAAGACCAGAGGTCCAGCCCTGTGGCACCAGTGCAGGCACATAAACCCTGTCACAGGCAGATTTGTCTCTGATGGGCTCCATCCTTTCCAGAAGCAGCTGAAGTGCTCCACTGCAGAGTCTTCCCCCTGAGGGAGTGCTCTGTGGTTTAACTGCATACAGCTCTGCTCACAGATTGTCAGACTAAATGGGATCAGTGCTTTGTACACCCCACAAGGAAAACAGCTACCGAATCTCACAATGTACATAGAATGAGTGGTTTTATAATATGAAGATTTGATATTTCTGCTCTAACGGAGAAACTTAGATTTACATGTAATTCGAAACCTCCTTCAAAGAAGAGAGAAAGAACCAGGCATATTCTTTGACTGAAGAACCTAAATATTTAGTTTTGTTCTTGCACCTCAAGGTGTTGCCATAGCTCAAACTTACAAATATATGTAATAATGAAGCTTTTAAGCTTTTATGTAGCTCTTTTTTTTTTTTTTTTTTTTTTTTTTTTTTTTTTTTTTTTTCCCATTTAACTCAACATTAGACACGGACAAATACACTGTTTGCCACAAGGAGGACATCCTACCACCCCTGCCTGGCTGTCCATCACCACTCACCCTCCCAGGGGATATAGCCCCTCAGATCTGCTGGAATAGCTGCTTGCATGATCAATCCCTGCAGATTTAATCATTTAATCAAAACTCCAACTAAAATTCACAAGACTGCATTTTTCTAATGCAGTTCTGGTTAGAACCTAGAAGTGGGTGGCAGAGTTTTTGCATGCTGAATTTCATATTGACAGAACTGGAAGGTCAGTAACTTCCAAGATGGGATGGTACCAGGCTGCTCTGTGCAGGGGTTCAGACTTAGGGGTCTGTGTTGGCCAGGACCAGAGAGGAACACAGCCCTTCCTCTGCAAGCAGGAGCCTGGACACAGCCAAGCTGCTTGGCTGTGTCATCCACTGGAGCATGGGGCAGAGATCATCTAATTTCTGCTAAGCAAGCTAACTTGAGAAGAAGATGTCAAAAATCTGCATCATTTGGTCTCAGTTACCAAGTGTGGTTCTGAGCTGGGACAAATAGATGCAGCAACTGCCTTGGAGATTGCTCTATTGTCTGTTATGTAGAGTTATTCTGCAGATTGTTTCAGAGCCTGCACATCTCCTGAAGGCCTTGTCTGTTTTTAACTCAGTAGGCCTATAACATATTTACTTCTTGCAGATGATTAGCACGTCTTGAAAGTATTTTTCTAAAGCTGTCTCTTGCACATGCCTCAAAGCCTAATAAAGCTCTCTGTTTTTGTTAAGCACATGTTGCTGCTTGCTTAACTGTGAAAAACATGGCAGAAAAACAGAAAGGCTGCTGTGACTTTGCCAAAAGGTTTACATATAAGTTTTAAAAAACCAGTGAGCCACCAAGATGTCATCACATTCCCAGTCAGAAAGGAGAGAGAGTTGCACGTAAGTTGCTATTTAATACAGTGAATAAATGAATCCTCCCAGTATATGTCATCAAGTTAACGAGGTTCAATACACCTATTGTCAGTTACCTGTCCCCTCACATTAGGACTTTAAAAACTGAGCAAAACTAGCACTGAAAACATTGGGACGTACCATTGTGAAGATGCCCATCTTCACTTTCCATGGACAGAAGGTTTTAGCAGCTGATCTTTATAACACAGCTGAGATGATGTGAGCCCCACTATTTCCTTGGTCTGCTTTCATCCCAGGCCTGGATTTCCTTCATGGATATCTTGTACTTGTGTAAGTCAGTTTTCTTTTTGTGGTGTTTGCTTTGTGTAGAAGCCCTGCAGTGTAGCTTTAGAGGATTTCAGCAGAGTGCACCGAACCATGATGTCTATATGACACTTTTTAAACCTGAATTCAAAAAAAAAAAAGAGATTTTTCAAGCGATAACCAATTTCTACAAGTTCTGGAAGTGCCAGTGATTTATATGTGCACCTCTCAGATGATGGGTAAATTTGACATCTTAATGTGTGGTAAGATGTCCTGTTCAAATGAATGAGGGACTGCTAAGAGAAGTACCACTGGAATTTGGCTGGGAAAATTGTAGTCAGTCATCCCTACCTAATATTTTCATGCAGAATTTCTGAAGCTACTGCTGTTTAGC
Source organism: Aythya fuligula (assembly GCF_009819795.1). Taxonomy (NCBI): domain Eukaryota; kingdom Metazoa; phylum Chordata; class Aves; order Anseriformes; family Anatidae; genus Aythya; species Aythya fuligula. The sequence continues at coordinate 145,253,925 of NC_045560.1, read as the reverse complement.
TCATCTCTGCTGAAGGACTTGACCTCACCGTCTCACACCAGAACTCTACTAGAAATGTCCATGTGAAGCACGAAAATAAAGTATTAACTGCAGTACCCATTCTTTTTCATATCTTTCTCTGTTTTCTTCTGATGCCAGTCCAACACCCATACACATCTCTGCCATGCTCTGATGGCACTGTCACTTTTTCTCTCTATAAAAGTGGCAACATATGAAAACACCAAATGGTGTTAAGAAAATGTCATCCAATGTATTTAAGTACTTTATCACCTTAACACATGGACAAAATTAAGCATCGCCAAATCTTATGCTAACTTGCCACCAGCTAAGGAAATGCCAACAAAAGATCAGGGAGTCATAACTTCAGCATGGGTTCTACATAGAGGGCTTGGAAATGTGATATTCATTGCCAGCAAACCCCGCACTTCACACATGTACAAGTAAGCCCTGTGGACACAGGCAACCAAAGCTTTCAACATGTCTGGAGAAGTGTGTGCACGGAATTCGATTTGCCTTTCCAAAAGTACAAGATGGATGTCAGCATCCAGCAGTGAGGACATATGTGTCGTGGTAATATTTCAAGCAGGATATGAAGTGGTGACTAGAGAGATAAGCCAATTCCACAGGAGCAACTTTTTTGTCACTGAAAGAACAAGGTCTGGGCTATTAATTGGGAAGAGTATAGCTGCCTTGGCTCCAACAAAGTTAAAGGGCTTACTTTGCCAAGGCTGTGAGCGAAGATTTGAAGGATTCTGGCCAGGTCTCTACTACAAAGTTTTACAAGCATATCTGGAGTGCTACAAGCATGGAAAAATCACACCTATCAATGCCAGGAACAACCCTGATCTGGGAACAACTGAGAATACTTCTGTTTGTTGAACTCGTGTCGTTGGGAGGTTTTGAGCTAGGCTGGAAGCAAGCCCTGCTAGGTGACTCTGCTGAGGGCTGTGGTGGGGACACTGCCAGCAGAGGCCAGGTGGACCTGGGACCCCCAACCAGTGTTAAAGCCTCCTGCAGTGGGATGATGCAGCCTTTGCTGCCAGAGGCTGCTCAAGGGCTTGTTCAGACTGAAACTAGCTTTCTTCCAGGGGCTGGAAAATTCTGGTTTGCCAGCCAGGACAGACTAGGTGGTTTAAATCCTTATCTCAGGCTGAAGAGGACTCCTGCAGTTATGTATTAATAGTGTTGAGAAGCAGGCGGGCATGTCAGCAGCCACAGTCTCTGCAAGGCAGAACTGCCTGGACTGAAAAATCTGCAATTATCTAGTTATTAAACTCTGACGGTTCAAACACTTGTTAATGACTTCTCTACTATTTCGACGCTGCATGTGTAAGACTGATCATCCTGAAACCATGGCATTATTACTCATGTGGAGGGCAAGACTAGCAATGAAAACAAACAAACAAAAATGAATTCAATGAATTCATATTCATTTTGCAGACCAGTTAGATTGCTTTCAAAAAATGCATGAGTCCCTTTAAAGTTGATGGTAGCAAAAATTGCTGATCATTAAATGAAACCATTTACTGTGTGTACAAAGCTGATGATCAGACTCCCTGCTTGCTTAGAACACACATTTTTTTATTTTGCAATGGAAAATCTTATTTACATAGCATCCTTTATGCTATGTAAATGTTTATGTTATGTGAATATGCTATTTAGGATGTAGAATTATTAAAGATATGTAAACACTACATTATTTAGCAGAGTATGTACACTGTAGTTTCAAAAATATCCAATTAAGTATTTTTCTTATCTACAGAAAATATATCTGTGCAGCAAAGGACAATACCACCTCACCCAAATGCTGTAATGCTAAATGTATCCAGCCACACTGCCACGAGGCCTTAGTCTACAGTGTTGACATTAATATGTTGCAAGACTTGTCCACTAAGGATGGAGACCTACATGAATACACCATTTGAAAGTGCCTGGTGAAATTCAGAAGTCTGGCATATTAAAATTCTTAATCAAGAATGGATCTTGCACTGGTGCCATTCTCACTGAAGATGTTGGATTTCAACCATACAGACTATAACAATGGGTTTTCTTTATCCTATTAGTTTTGCCATCCAATCATCACCATCTTTATTGCTGTGAAGTTTGCATTTCTAAACAGCCTGTCACTCTAAGTGTTCAACCATCTGGATTATAAAAGGTATTGAAAGCATTTTTTTTAAGTTTCTCCTATACAATGAAACACATTTTCCCTACTCTCCTTTTTTGATGCCAATTTTTGTATGAAGTAAGAATCAACAGTCATTTTATGGAAGAGACTCTGATATGCTTTCAACCTTATATGAAGACAAAACCTTTTACAAAGACAAAATCTGCATTACCCACTGTAGCAATTACAGAGATCTGTGCAATACTCCTACTACTTTAATTGCAGAATGTAGGAGATGCAATATTATTGCCACTGTGTAATATTCATCCAGCTTTCTTTGAAGCCAGTGGTAGAATAGTGTTGCCATCAGTCAGAAACAAATTGGGTCTCGAATACTTGTCAATTTAAGTAAATTGCTTGTTAGCTTCTCCCATCAAAGCTGCCATTGCCAGGCTGAAATAAAACCCACAGTCACTTAGAAAGAAAATGTAGAAGGGTTGAAGAATATGATTTTTTTTTTTTTTTTTTATTGTCTGCTTCCTCCAGCCACCCCACAGAGAGGAGAAGGAGAAAAGGCAAAACCAGCAGGCACACAGCTCCCATTGATGGGAAGTAATGAGTAAGAGCCCCAGAGCAGGGTCTGCTGTACCACAAACAGAGCATCTCCAGTGCTACCAATGTGCAACAGGGCTTGCAGCCAGTTTGCAGGGCTCAGGACAGAGACTTTATAGGGTGCCCCACCATGCCTGGAGCTTTGCTTTTACTTCAATTTCTTGGTTTTGCTTTTCTTTCTTCTGATAGGATGGCTATGGATAATTTGTTTTACTTGTATGGCAGATTTATACAGATAGTTGTAACAAGCCAGGTAGAATGAGATATTTATGGCTAACATCATGATGTAGTTCAGAGAAATACAGTTCTGGTATGACAGCAGAGGTCCTGAGAAATGGGTAAACAGGGTGCTGTGAAGGGGAGAGAGGCAGGGGATGAGAAGAGATGGGGCACAGGCTGGTGCCGGAGACTCGGCAGCTATAAACAACTCACCCCTGGCCAGTTAAATAAATGCAGACCTTGATCTGAACAAAAACAGCTTTAGGAACAAGAAGAACAAAGAAAAAATATCAAACATACATAAAATACATCACATTTGGAGTAAATTTGGTTGCATTAGGGACTCAGAGCATTTAATTAAACTAAAGAAGAGCAAGGTGTAGATGTGTTAGCAAACACTAAAATTACCCCTACACAGATCCTAGAACAAGGAAGAAGAAACCATTGGAGCCATGCTCCTCCCAGCAGGGACTTGTGTTGCCAGACCTCATCCCCACCAGCCTGAAACCCAATGGGGAGGGTGAGAATAACAAAAGGAAAAGGGGTAGAAATTCAGAAAGGTGTTTGTAAAAAATAATAATAAATAAATAAATAAAATTTAACATAACTTAGACTTCTTCTGCATTAAAGTATTAATTTCTTTATTTTATTTCTTTTTCTGTGGGGAGTAGATGTGATCTGGGATCTGACTGGTAGGATTTCAATCACTCTAACACTAAATGGCTGGCTTTTAATCTGCTTCCCTTTTGCCCATAACAATGTTTTAAGCATACCACCCTCCACCTTCCATCTTTTCCCAAAGCCAGAGTAGAAACAGGATTCACTGAGAGATCAAGGACAAGTTGGGATGAACGTCCTCCAAACACATCACAGCCTGTTCTATCCATGGGAAGTTTAGCTGGGTGTCCTGCTCCATGCACTGGGACCTGCCCTGTTTCAGGAATGGTTATTCCCAGTAAGATGAAGGCACGTTATCAGAGATAGCACACAACGTAAGTACTGGATCACAAGGTGCAGTTTTTCTTGTACCTCTACAAAAACCCAGATATCTGCAAGAGGAGCCCAGGAGTTTGGGAGCATGGAAATATCCCAAGAGCCTGACCATTCTTATTGCCCCCTCTGAGAAAATTACTGAGCAGAGAATACAGAGCTTATAATAGATTTTATTCCTGCAGAATGCCATATGGCCTGTCCTTGGCACATTTACCAAAATTATTATAAAATTTGTCTATTCCACAAACCTCTTTAAAATTCCTGAATGTAATAAGAGGGTTAATAAGTGAGTTTCTCCTCTGCCTGTAGATATTAGTTTTTATGGCTAAAAGTTAAATTTTATAGTTACATACATTTTATATGCACTGATTTTATTACCTACACTTTTCCGTGTTTATGAATCATCCTCAGGTCCTTTAGCTGCTTGAATCTAGGAATGAAAGTTAAAACACTGCATGCTACTAATTTATTTATTTGTTTATTTAAAAAGGCAATTTAGGAAGCATTAAATCCAAGGCACTGTTAAAAATTCTCATTTTTCAGGAAAGAATATTTAAATGAATTAATACCTGAAGGGATGGGTATCCCAGTGAAATGGGTAGAGAAATTTAAATGCAACATTAAGAACTAAAAATTGTACAAAATTAAATATTTTAAGAATAACTTGAGAATGAAAAAAAAAAAAAAAAGACTGTTTCCTATACATACATACTTTGTAGATACTTTCCTTTAAAAAAGGCAAATTCTTCTCCCCAAAAGACAAGTTAAACTGTAATACAAACACCATTTTCCCCTACAACCTCTCTAAAACATTTCTATAATTTTCAAACAATGCCATGTATTCTGCTACCAAATTGGATCAAGAAGTTTGTGCAGCTTATTTATAATGCTGTTGTCAGAACCATTTCTGGAATATATATTTCATCTTCAGGATCTATGCCTTGAAACACAGTTTATTATTCTGGGCTCATGGCAACGTTCAGTGCTTTGGATTCAAAAGCTGCTGACAGATCATTTTCATTTCTCAGTCTCTGCACTTCTGTGTTTAAATCCAGGAGGGGTCTGGCAAGATGAGGACTCTGGGAGTGCACCTCCAGCTAAAGACACAATGAAAAAGACTTTTATTAGCAAAAGACAACCATCAGCCTAAATTACAACATGAGTCTTTTAGGACAGATAGATAAATTTGAGTGGGAACATAAAGGTAATTGCCATAGAACTCATCAGAAAAAAAGGGCACTTCTCATACAGTTTTCAAGTGATATAACCTTCTTGTGAGCTACAGGGCAGCCAAAACAATCCTTCACTGAAGAGAAAACTACTGGATATGTATTTATTAGCTACTTAAAGAATTTGAAAAGGAAGCAAAAATAATTAGGATCAAAAAGTGAGCAATACACAAGCTGAAATATACCATCAAATACAAGTGTATGAATTAATCCAGCCTTAATCTTATAAAGTGTTGATCTCTCTGAACCAAGCCCAACAAATCACTTCAGCACACTTTCTAACTATGAATATGTCCCACAACTGTTGGTGTATGCCTTGAGGCAGTTGTGGGAGTGTGGTGTTGAATAAAGACACAGCACCTAGCATCTTGCTGGACTGCATCCTGTACATTCATTTTATATGCCCTGCAGTGTAAGATTTAATGGCATATGCCTTCCAAATATACAGCATCTACAGGCACAGTGAGAGGCATAAACATGCAGACCCAGAAGACTGCTTCTCTACTTACAAAATGGCTATTCTAATTTAAATGTTTGTAAGACCACCATTTAGAAAAAGAATTTAAGTTTAAATTATATTGTTTTTGTTAAAATCACCTCCAGCCATCCTTACAAATCCTAAATCCTTTTAAAATTATTCAACCTCTGTGAAACTTTTGTCCCTAAACACATACTTCTATCATTGTCTATTTTCTTTAATGTTTCCTTATTAGCAATAGCTATTATATTTTGCCTATTACGCAAAGCTGTAAAAAGATAATTAAATGTCAAAGAAAATGCTGGACATTTCCTAGGGATTATTACATGCCTTTAATTTCCTAGCAAATTCAGGTTGGTTTAGATGTAGGCAGGGATTCAGTATCCCACTCCTATATAAAGCTTGGCAAGTATTTTTCTTCCCATGTGTTCTTTCCCTGTGTGAGACTTTCTACCATTTCTGTTGCAAAGATGAAATTGCTGACTACTGAGAGTCTCAGAGACTTCGGGGATGAGGTAAAAAAGTTAAGAAGCATAACACATGAGTAAATTCCATCATTCCTAGATCTTTCCTATAAATGCAAAATAAAACCATATTGACATATCAACACCAACTTGATTATAGTCAATACCAATTTCCATTTTAACCCTATTAAATGAAGAAATGGACCATGATAGGTAATCCTAACAATTCAAGCTGTCTGATGTTTTCACACAAATTCTTTGTTTTCAGTAGCTTATATTTTGCCAAATAAAACCATTTAGACTACATTTTCATTCTTTACCCTAGATAGTTATGTTTTTGTTTTGATTTTTAGGTTTTGGTATGGCCAGTTCAACTGTTTCTGAGAATTATTGAGGAAAAAGTTATTAACTTTGCAGGAGCTTGAGCTAGTATTTTAGAAGCTTTTTTTTTAGCATACTCCTTCTGTTTACATATAGAAGTGAGGAAATACAACTTTGTACTGTGCCCATTTAAAAAATTCACTTTGAGTAAATGACAAGACTCTAAATTTATATGTATTATCCATAAAATGTATGTGTCTGTTTTATATTATCTATAAAATATACACATAATTTGTACACACAGTGGCTTCAGCCTTCCCTACCTCCTTACATCCCCCCACCCTCACCAGCTTCTCAATATCAAACATAGCATGCGTACTGTCAGGAAGAGTTATAGCTCTGTGTGGATTTTCACTGCAGAAATCAACCTTTGTCCAGGGAAAATAAAAGTTAAACTAAAAATCAACCTTAGCTCTAAGTGAATCTGCACCTTTGATTTTCGGCTGTTCCAGTGCAAAAAAAAAATTACCTGAGCCTCCCAACCCTGATACTCCTCCTTTGGTCCTCACCTGCTGGTTTGGGGCCAGCCCACACTATTACTGGTCAGTCTACATAAGGCCAATGCAGAATTGCTGAAGAAAACCCTATTATTCCTCTGTTGGAAAGAGTTTTCCTGAACAGCTCAGCAACAGAAATTATTCCACATTGATAAATTGCTAAATTAACACTCCAAACACACTCGTGCCTATCTATAAAACTCATGATAAGATTCATTTCAAGAAGCAAGACATGAACTCACAGTTCATGACTGACATTACAGCCCTATGGTTAGCACACACTGACCTCGGCACCCGCCATGACTGAAAACCTATGCAGTGACAGAAACCTGAACAATGCAACACAGACTGAGGGTGAAATTCCATGAGATGGCTGAACCTGTCTGTTATCTCCTTGTCATCAAGAGAGAAGTCACTCACTTTCCTTTCCTCCAAGGCTAATATAGTAAAAACACAAAAAGTTTGTTGTTGTTGTTATTATTATTATTGTACAGAATCATAGAATCACAGAGTGGTTTGGGTGAGAAGGGACCTTAAAGATCATCCAGTTCCAACCCTCTGCCATGGGCAGAGACACCTCCCAGCAGACCAGGTTGCCCAGCCTGGCCTTGAGCACCTCCAGGGACGAGGCGTACACAGCTCCTCTGGGCATTTGTTCCACTGCTTCACCACTCTCAGAGTAAATACTTTATTCCAAATATCTAATATAAACCTTCCCTCTTTTAGTTTAAAGTCATTACCCTTGTCTTATCCCTACACTCCTGACAAAGAGTCCCTCCCCAGCTTTCCTGCAGCCCCCTTTAGGCACTGGCAGGCCGCTGTAAGGTCTCCCTGAAGTTTTCTCTTCTCCAGGCTGAACAACCCCAACTCCCTCAGCCTGTCTTCAGCAGAGGTGCTCCAGCTCTCTGGTCATCCTTATGGTCCTCCTCACAGAATCACTACTCTGCCCATTGTTTCAACAATATTTTTTTTTAAATGGTAGGGAAATCTGTATGTTTGGGAGAAAACAGACACTAATAAGACATACTGTTCAGTAATGAAGCACCTTCTTGCTACACATAAAAACTCCTAAATTGTGATTAAATTTAGCTTGTTGTCCTAATTTGAGCAGTTATTTCATCCCACTGCATTAAGGTATTCCGTCTCACTTCCCTTACTCCATGCTGTTTATATGACCACAGCTCAGGTTAGGTGCATGGTCTAAGCTTGAGTTAGGCAAGTTCCCAAGATATTTGGTCTGAATGGTTGAAATCTGTAAACCAGGGCTAGCCCAGGAGCTCCATCACCAGTTGCTTCCACTCTAATCCAGCCCCTTTTCTGTGCCTAGGCAGTAGCTTTTTACTCTACCTGCCCTCTGCCTAGCTCACAAGTACTAACATAAGCTCATCAATTAGCATAAATGAGTAAGCTGATTATCAAAATGATTAGATTTAGTGTTGGTGGCTTGATGTAGTCTCTCATTTCTCTGTATCTGCTGGCTGGGGTTGAGCTCTCCTTAATAGATACCTTGAATTCAAAACATCTCCTGGCAATTTTTGCTAGTAGGAGGCTGTGCATAGACAAAATTTAAATTAGAGATTGAACTAACTACACAATCACTCAGGATGCCATAGCTCAAGAAATGCAGTGACTCCCTTACATTAAATGAAACAGCCTGCATAGACTTCACATGGATTCAAAGCATTCTTCAGTGCTGCTTGCTGCAGTGACAGACAGACACCTGAAATACTTTTAAATAAAAAAAACATGGGTAAGAGAAGCCATATAGCTACATTATAGTAGAGCTCCACATGGATTAATTTTACTCAAGATTGCTAATGTAAAATGTAGCACTACTGCAACCAGTTTGTTTCCTGCACTCAGCCCTGCTCATTAACAGCTTGCCCTGGACAGATTTTGTACCACACCAGAATATGGCTCTGGAAACATCTGCAAACAAGCATTTCCAGAGTACAGTCCCTCCAGTCTCATCTTGCCTCTGCATAATACACATGATAGATTTAAGAGAAATATTAATAGATTTGAGCCCTGGGTCTTTGGGGACAGGGATGGGGCTGCTTGGTAGCTTGGGATGGACCTTGCACAACCTTCCTCCCCCTGCTCAAACCAGACCCAACATTGTCTAGCCCTTCAAGGAGCAAATCGGGGTGGTCCACCAATCCAGAACCAAAACTATGTGCTTCTGAACTTCTGAAATCTTGTGTGGTTCTTGCTTTCTGGTGTGTTTCTGTTTGTTTGTTTGTTTGTTTTGTACTTGTTGTTTTTGTTTCTGTTTGTTTGTTTTGATTTTGGTTTTTAAATCACAGAAAGCTATTGGTATTGCAATAGGTCCCATCAATCAGCAAACCATGCAGCATCTATATTAACTGTCCAACCATGTCACATTGGGAGCATGAAACTCCCAAAGAAGACAAGAAAGTATTCATTAGGTTTTGTTAAACATTTGGTATGTTAAGGGACTGAAAGGTCAGCAAGTGGAAATTTCATTGCATCTTCTTTGCATCTTTCTTGCTTGATGAGTAGGTAAAAAACATTACAAATTCAGACGTGTGAAGAATATGACTAATGATTGACAGAGATGGGAAAACAGAGGATTTGCTATGCTCTTCATTTTAGTCCCTATACAGTCCACACTTTTTTTGGTCCCCATGCAATGGATTCAGAGAGCAGTTGTGTATTGCTGGAGAATGGAATAATTGCTTTTCATTCTATTCTGCATATTTTTGTTCTTTTAGACTATTGTATCTGCAAAGCTAGCATAAAATTCCTAGTAAAGTACCTTTTTGATCAGTTCTTGGCCATCTACAATGCAAAAGTGCATGGAGAGCTGCTAGTTTGTCCTTCAGTTGGCAACATTAGGCAAGTGCAAATTAGTTACATTTCCATCTTATTGACCCCCCAGGGATTTTATCTTATCTTTGAACAATGTAGGGTTATATAGTAGCTCAGTACACCTTGTAAGAATGGCTGTATAATTAGTGATGAAAAATCCGTAGTTCACATTTCCTATTTCATGGGGTAGAGCTATGCTTTTGTGGAAAAATAATTCATCAAAGGGAAGGAGAAAGGCCAAATCCATACCTTCTGTGGAGAGGCTGTGCCTTGCCTCAGTAGAACCGAGTCAGAAGTTTTTTGTAATGAAGCTTCTGTTATGTTGAGTTTAAGAATAGTTGTCATTTCAGCAAAAATAAATGAAAAAGAATAAAGATTTTTTTTAATGGTTAGGGCAGGCAACTGGTCACGAGGCATTTCTGGGCTTTTTGCCCAGATCTGTCATTGACTTCTTGATTATTTAACTGTCTTGTGGGTCTGTCTGTTTTACTTTTCAAGGAATAAAAAATGCAATAATCAGAACATTAAGAAAACCAGAAGGTTTGATTCAGTGCAGCATGATCGGCAGGGTCATGTTCCAGGCCAGGTTAGGAGACCTTCAGTGCATGTTGGCCTTTCTCTATATCCATTTTACTATTTGTCTTTACTATTCATTGGCTACCATTCTGCATTCCCCAGGGCAGATGCTTTATCTGATTGTATACCTTGCAGGTGCAGGATAGAGGTGTCTGTGCTGGCTATGAATGATACCTCATTAACCATTCATACAGGCCAAGTCACCAGGCTTCTCTGAGAGACACCAGGGTCTGTGTTGACCTCAAGAAGATGCTTCTGATGATTGAGATAGCACCAACAAGTGCTGGACTACACAGCATGGACTTATGCATGGAATTACCAGCAAACAGCAAGGGGAAAAGCCAGCACTCCCAAAATTGATAAGCTCTGGAGACTTGTGGTCTTGTTGAATACTGATAAACTGATAAACTCCAAACACTGAGAGTCTGCTGCATATGGCCAAGACCATCAGCATGCATTAGCATTAACACACATTTTTACAATTCCAACCATAGCCAAGAAGGTGGTTGTTGCTATATGCCAACAAAGACCACGCACTGCGGGATTTTATATATACTGTATGAAGGAAGGGTCTTCCAAACACCTTCGTAGAAACCCCTGGTGCATCAGTATGACCCTCTACTTCTGAATAATGGCCAGGGATGTTTTCCCAGCTGTGTAAAATGAACCAGAGGCTCACTGAGGTCACTCAGGACATCCAGGTACTGCTGCAAATACAAACACAATAGAGATAATAACAATAACAGCACATTAAATTACCAAGATCCTTAGATGGACGGTGCTGTTCCACCCCTTTCATTCTATGAGTAAAACAGATATAAGTGGATAGTCATATAAGATTATGGAGTATTCTTGCCCACTGATCACTTTTTGCAGAACGTAACTCATTTTAAATGCATTTTAATTTCTGGAAACAGAACACCTCAGGAACAGACCTCTGGAAGCAGACCACAGAATATTCTCTCATTAATGGTGTTAATCTACTCGTGAACAGACAATTAAATGTTGGCCTTTCTTTTCTCCAGCCCGGTTGCTAAGAGCTATATACAGTAACAAACTGTTCACATAAATTTTCACATTTTTCTTAGCTAAAACCCCAACAGGAAGGAAAAAAAATCTGCTGACATTGATAAAGAATTTGAAAAAGCTCCTATGGTTTTTGCCATTCCAGACGGCCAGTTTATAGTCTGGGAACATTATCACAGCTTCATTTCTACAACAAAGAAGCCCCATTCTTCTCTTAAAGGTCCGACTGTTCATCCCGTACTTGGTGTTTTGCATCAGAAATGCACTTATGCTGTCAGCCTTTCTATTAGCACTCACTTATCTCGGGTGCCAAAGAAAAGTCTAAACTAAGGACAAGTGTCTAACAGGTTACTATAGTTTCCTTTGTGCTCTGAAAATTTGCAGACTTCAGGCGTTTAAAACTGTAATTAACATTTGTGCGTATGATAAATTTAAAAATCGGGTGAACTTTTCACACTCGCATGTTAACAATTTCCATTGTCTGCTCTCCAGTAAATTTCAATTGCTATTTTTTTTTTTTTTTTTACTGTAAGTGTTTTTGCTAGGCTGTAATCCTGCTGGGTTGTACTAGGCACAGAACAGGAAACAGACATTTAAAATTTCAGTGTAAATCCAGCAAAATAGAAGGTATTTTCCCACCAAAGGTGAGAGAAAAGTATTTCATTTATTGCAGGGGTGGGAGGCCTTTTGCTAATATTGCACTATTGAGTTCTGGTTTCCTTTCACTGTGATTGTATATAGTAATTTAGCCAAAAGTTATGAAAATGTGTGAATAATCCATTTATGATATGTCATCTTGCTGTGTAAAGCACAGTCCTGTATGCACATTAAATAAGATCCTGGAAACATCTAAAGGTATAGCAAAATTGCTGCAACAAGGGTGGACAAAACACGCAACTAAAGATCTCACGTACTGGTGTTCTTCCACTTTAGTTCCCCAATTAAAATCCAGAACAGACTAATCGTTATTGGAAATTATCACCCCTTGGTTACTTGTCCTACAAGAAGTGAGGCTGATGGTTTTAGTGTTGTATGGTTTAATGTGTACTTTGTGTCTAGTCCACAAAACGTAATACTACAAATTAGTCCGGTCGGCAAACAGCAGCTAATCCAGGAACTGTTGCATTATCCTCTGGTGGCAGTATTGGCAATTTGGAGAGTGGTAAAACAATACCAGGTAGTCTGCAAGGTGCATTTTCTGGGGTAATAACCTGAACTTCATGCTCTGAGGCTGCCAGAAGGATGCTTACCAAAGATGCTCGTTCACAGCCCTTAAAAATGCAGCAGAGACTTTGTCTGCAGGAGGATATTGCACCAACCTGAGCAATTAGAATTAGAAAGTGACAGAATTAAGCCAGTACCACCGAATTTTGTTGATGCGTCTCTTTAAAGATTGGTGCCCAAGAGAAACAAAATGCTGCAACAAAGAATTTGAGAGTAAACACCTCAGCATTTTAATAACTGCAAAAGCCATTTTTGTTCAAGTGCTATGAACATTATTGCTGTAAGATAAAGTGAAGGACAGTCCTATAAAACAGTACATAAAAAGACAAAGACAACACTTGCCACATTGCTTATTTCAGGGCTAAAATGCTGGCTATGTGTTCCCGTTGCACTATTTTAATGTTCCCAGCTGGCTTCTGCAGGGAAGTGCTTACTTTTTCTCATAACAGAATGAGACTGTTCCTTCATCTAACTTGATCCATATAGGAAAGAGAGAAAAGCTCTGCCCCTTTCACCTTTTTGCTCTCCATCTCATTGGGCTCATGAGACAAAAGGTTACTACCAACCACAGATTACTATCACTGATATGAAATTTCTGGAGAACAATGTCAATAAATCAGTACTGAATGAAAGAGACGTAAGTTCAGTTCAGAAGCCTCACCCCATTGCGTATATCTGTAGTTTCTCCAGTATGCATGTACTGGTGTTAGGTGCGAGCATCACAACAGCAATAAAGTCATCAATCCTCTTGCTAATGTCAGAAATAGGATGAAGAAAGAGAACGATGAATATGTCCTTCTCCCAAAATAGCAAGAAGCTTGGAGAGAAAAGAATATGAAATGAAGACCCTGCGATGAAAAAAATGGGGAGCTGGAGATAAATTCAAAGAGGTTCTGAGAGGGGCAGGTTACCCAAGGTGTTCAAAAGGATTATGTAGTAAGACTCAGGAAGCAGGTGAAATGAGTCAGAATGGAGGGAGACGTGGTTAAAAAACAGAGCATGAAGATGACCTTAGCTAATTTGTTTTAGAAAACAGCAAAAGGATGCTTGGAGATGAGGACAAAGGTGGACAAGTATCGAAGCAATGAAGATAAATTGCCATGGATAGACTTGCTAATATCATATGGAATAAAATTATTTGATTTAATAAGTGTGCAGATGGAGAAGCAAGGGGAGAATGAGAAATCAGAGTTGACCTTAAGGCTGCAAGACAAGGAGAACAGTACAATTCTGAATAAACAAAAATGCAAGAAAAGACCATACCTGGGACAGCTAAGAAAGTCCCATCTGAATAGAGTTTGAAATAGCAAGGTAGCATCAAAAAGGTATTTCAGTGGAAAAAAAAATCACAATAGGAGGAATAATGTTGTAAGAAACAGAAGCTGTTTGGGAGGATGAGTTAGTCAAAATAGATACTATAAAGAGGAAAGGAGGAGGACTGAGGATGAAAACCTGAAGGGTGCCAACAGATAGTGAAGAGGCAGTGGGAGGATCTGCCAGAAGAGGTGCTGAAGAAAGCAGTGTTTGATGTAAAAGTAGAAAGCCAGGAACGTAGGCTCACCAAATGATAAGGTGGAACAGAAGATATGAAATGCTAGTGGTCCTGAAGGCAGTGTGTAGGAGGATCTGAACTGAAAGAAGCCCTCTGGCTTGTCTAGGACAGAACATTAGTAAAGGGGGGCTCATGGATACCAACCAATAGATAATAGAAAAATAAATGCTAGCAGGGAACAAGTGTTCTAATGTTAATATGGGTGTTGGAAAAGCTCAGGGAGGAATGTACAACCGTGTTTTAAGGCTGACTGAAAGAATCCAGATAATTGAGGTGGAGCAGCAGAGAAACAGCTGAGGAACAAGAGAAACAAGGAGCAGCAGGACTGTGTGAGCACTGAGTACAGAAAGAGAACACCAAAGAAATTTTACCTCCAAGGCACAAAAACCAATGAGAGATTGGATTTAACTGAGAGACTACAATGAGAGACTAACTGAGGAGGTACAAAAATCATAATAACTTTAATTGCCTTTAAGGCAATTTTGCTATTTAATAATAGCAAAGGATTGCACACCTTGAAACTGTCCCCTGCAACTGCAAGATTCATAAGTCTCTATAGATGCAGTGGTATATATTAAACTGATGCTAAACTTGACCTTGTTTCCTGAAGGAGAGACAGGAGATTAACTTATATGGAAGCTTTCCAGCCACTAAAAGTGCAATAGATGTAGGCAAAATATCATAAAATCTGTCTCAGTTATGGGGCTATCTAGCCATTAGCATTGAAGTGAATATATTTTGGAGAATCATTAGGGTTGATTAATAGATTTACAATCCCTGTAAACTACAGAATAAAACTCTATGGGGACCCCTATTTTCAGTCTTCCTTCTGAGGAGACTATGATCACTACTGAGGCCACATTAGCCTTGAGGCTGAAGTATCAAGGTAGGATGCTTTTGATTTCTTTCAGTTATTAAAAGATCACCTTAACCTGGCATGATCCAGGAGGATAATTTGCACCTAGATTATTAGTTTAGGAAGTCAACAGCTTGTGAAGAAAATACTGATCTTTCATAGTTTTTCAGTCATTAAATAATCATGGTAAAAGAGGCCAGCAGTTTCCAAGCTACTTGTGTCTTACCAAAGCGTTTATGTTGCTCAGAAAGGCTGGTAGGAGACAGGCTCTATTTGCACCTTGGCACCAAGTGTTTATGCCTTGGTTCCAAGGTGAGGGGTGACGATGCAGTATGCTGTGCTGGTACTCTGGGGCTACACTAATATTATCATGAAGGCTATGTTCCCCTATAAATTCAATAAATTTACCTCATCTATCAAAATATCTGCCACTGGTGCCAACACCATAAGCAGCTGCTGTATGTCACATCCTCATTGTACACAGCAGAGCATTAGTAGTGCTAACATTCTTGAATTAGTTGAATACAGATGTTAACCTATAGAAAACTATTGACAAAGGTTGTCAGAGTGGCTCATGTCTTAATCTGAAATACAAAAGTGACTTTATGTATCCAACACTGAAAATGTTTGGGCACTCTCCCCATAACCAACAAAAAAATATATCCTTATGTATGACATCTAGTTTTCTACAACTGAACAACATTAAAAAAATATTTTAAAAGAGCTTTCTAAATATATTGTTCTCTTGCTTGTGCAGAGAAGTACCAAAAAATAAATGATAACGAGAATAAAATGGCCACCCACTTTAGCATAATGAAGTTCATTTAGTAGAGCAATGACTTACTTTGTTTACAGATCAACTTGCAGGTCAATCTTCTTAAAGATACTAAACAAGTAACACATTTTCAAAAAGAGTTTCACCATTCAAATTACTCAAACCCCAAAACTGAATTTTATCTGCTTTATTTTTTTTTTTTTTCCAACACAAAGTCAGGCACACAGTAGTCAGCTTTCTATAAAAAAAGTCATAGTAGGAGGATGCTTTCAGTTTTTTTTTTTTTTTTTTTTTTTTTTTCCCAAAGATTATACATTCTTTATATTTTAAATACAGAGACAGCCTAGCCTCTTTAGGAAGCTCAGTTGATAAAAATTTTAGAGACTATTCTATACACAGGTATATCTGATGATTAATGATGTGATTTTCTCACAACTCAGATCCACTTGTATCTTATAAAAGGCAAGAACTTCGCTGAAACTTCAGGCCAGAAAGGGACAGAAAATCCTTTTCCAGAAAAAGTTTGTTTTATTTCATTTATACTAGTCTGTCCTAGAGAGAAATACAGAGATGTAATTTCCCTACTTTTGTCTTTCGTGTAGATGTTGACAGAAATTCTAACTTGCTTATGAGATCTGCACTCTGAGAAGACTGAAGTATAAGAGGATGCTAAAATCTGACATCATGATGAGTTTTGGCACAAAATACATGAAAAGCAAAAGCATGTACCTCTGCGAAAGATGAAAAGACATGGCATCCTTAGATGCATCAGAAATGTACAGAAAAGACCATTCATTACATACAGCAATTCATGCAACTTCACTTTTTCCCATGACTCAGAAACCAGTCATTTGAGCTGGAAAATATCCCAGGCACCAGAAATCCAGGACGTACCCACACTGATGTTAATGACTGGAATGCATTAATAATGGTTGGGTGTTTGGCAGAAAATCAGTTCTGATCCAATTACAAGTCCTTCTGAATTAATTCTTGCATGCCAAATGCAGCACGTTTGGCCAAGTCAACAGTGTGTGGTAGTGGTTCTTCAGCTGCTCAGAACCAAAAGAACCATTTATTTACTCAAAGTACTACCCAGACACCTCTGCTGAAGGTACACGGTACTTGCATTTTTGAAACTTTCATTGCATTTCTTCTGTGAATCATCGTGGGATTTCATTCTTTAACTTTCTTATTCTGACACCTTTAACTAGCAGTGAAATGACAAAACCATGTACATGATCATTTTATAAATGAGGAGAAATAAACCCAGATCAAACAAATGGAACTCAGGGCTTTGGGATTTACATTTCATTTATTTTAAAACTGCTAGATTTCCATTTATGTCTAAGTGCATACTTTTGAAAAATCTACTAGGATATACCTATTCTTAACAACATAACTTTGTCAGTTGTACAAATACAATTCTCTGCCTTTGGCTGCCAGAAATCTACTGATAGGAGAGGGAAAAGGTAAAAAAAAAGAAAGGGAAAAGGGAAAAAAAAGGGTGAAAGGAGAGAGGGGAGGAGCTCCCAGCCTTGCAAGCCTGCCACTTCCACCCCTGTTGCGCAGGTAGCCCAGGAGCCCACAGACAGAGGCAGTACAACACCCTTAACAGCCCTGGGGACAGGAGGAAGAACTTGGCAAAGCAGTGTAAAGCTGGGCAAAAGAGCAGGAGTGTGGATATTGTACAGATATGGGCATCAAATTATTTTGATGCCTTTGATTATTGGATAAATTTAGAATCACTTGTCCTGCAGTACATCGTTTTGCTGCCCGTCACCACTGTAAAGCCTGTGTCAGCTTAGATATGCTAACAGAGGCCTCTAGCGGGAGGACAGCAAATGCCAAAAAATTGCTTTCTTCCAGTGTAGTTAAAATGACATGGCACAAAGCTGTCTCCATCAGTTGTGCCTACAGTGACAGTTCCGTGTGCTAGTGCTGTCACTTTTCTTTGTCCCATCTCTAGCAGATACTTGATGCCACACATGGAAAACCTGTGCAATAGACCCTGAGGTTCACATATCTGAGGTTCATCACAGAGGATGGATGCACTTGGCAGTGCAGAGCTACAATAAGGTCACTCATTCACACAATCACAGAATGGCTGTGGTTGGAAGGGACGTCTGGAGGCCATCTGGTCCAACCCCTGCTCAAGCAGGGCCACCAAGTCCAGGTGGCTTTTAAATATCTCCAAGGAGGGACAGATTTATTCCCAGGATGAGAGAGAAGAGAACTAGATGTGTGCAATGTGTGCACCGTGGATGCATGCCCAGGATACTATGACAGGAGATGGGTGAGATTTGCTGAGCTTTCAGCAGCAGGGCAGGGTGTGAAGATACTGGGTGGGTAATAACAGTCTCACTGGAATGCTCTACAGCTAACCACTGACAAAATAAAATTTTAAAATATCCTTGTCCTAGTGTGTAAAGGATTTGAAGCATAAGCTCTGACATTAATCTCTAACATTATCATAATCTTCAGCATTAAACAGTTGCTGTTTTATTTCAGCTCTACAGGGATTCCTTAGAACTCCTTTCATCAGAAATGTCCTGGCTTTAGGCAGGCGCTAGACAGGCACATAGAGCATATATTCAGCCTGCTTCTTTACTCCACTGTATCAGTTATTCCAGTGCAAAACCGATATAATAGAGAAACAAGCCTCCAACCACTGTATCTGAATTGCCAGGCCTTCTTCTGTTTTAGTACAGAAGAAAATAAATCACTGTTTCTGTTACTTAATTCTTATCTCCAGTGGCAAAGCCATTTTGGACAGGGAGCAGAAAAGGCAGTGTATTTTCAGCTTTTGTGATATTTGTTGCTTCTTGGATCAGAAGATTACACAGTAATCTCAACAATAAAATGAACTCCAAATAATAATAATCCTCTGATGTTGTAGCTGTCCAAGATCCAGGGAAGATAAACCTCCTCAGTGAAGACTTAGAAAAGAAATAGGAGGTGATAGATGGGTTAATTTGGATGTAATTTTATTCTTAAAAGGATATGCAGGCATAGCCTTGGATATGAACTTGTTTAAATAATGGTCTTTCCCAGGGCTAAGTCCAGTGAAAAACAAGCAGATACTTGGTGAAAAACATTATTTCTCTTCATTCTTGTTCATACTGCAAGATAATAGCCTATTTTATACACACACAACTATAAGGGCCACTCTCTCCCTCTGAACAAACATATGCTGATACTTGAATGGTTGTGGTTAAACTGATGAGAGAGCTGGAAGTACAAACTGTTGGCATAAAGAGGGTTTCTGAGCTGGGTATGTGCTTCTCACAGCTGTTATGTTTTCCATAGCAGGCATGAAATTTACCCTTTGAAAATACACTTCCTTTTTGAAATTGTTGTTGGCTTTGAGAAAAAAATAACATGTTTAAAGCTTTCTTTGTGCATGGTAAGGAAACAAACAGGATACAAACACATCTAAAAAAATTCTCTGCAGGTCACCTTTAAAAGCCTGCAATTTTCTGTAGGAGGACTGCTGTATTTTCTTCTATTACATTCCCTCTGTCTCATGTCTTCTCAGCACTGTTATCTGCTATATGTGAGAAGGTATCTCAGCAATATCACATCATATGGGGGGCAAGATTTTTCCACACAGTGGCACACTGTCACAGTACTAACAATTTTAGGAATTGCCTGAGCTGGAGTCAGACTTTACTTTAGTTTTGATGATCATAGAATCACAGAACTGTTTGGGTTGGAAGGGACCTTGCAATGGGCAGGGACACCTTCCACCAGACCAGGTTGCCCAAAGCCCCATCCAGCTTGTCCTTGAACACCTCCAGGGATGGGGTATCCACAGCTTCTCTGGGCAGCTTGTGCCAATGCCTCACCACCCTTAGTGTAAATAATTTATTTCTAATATTTAATCTAAATCTCCCCTCTTTTAGTTGAAAGCCATTATTCCTTGTCCTATCCTTACACCACCTGACAAAGAGTTCCTCCACAGATTTCCTGCAGGCCCCCTTTGGTACTGGAAGTCTACTATAATGAGACAGGGAACAAGATAAAGGATGTTGATTCTGTAGGTCTTGGCTAGCACAATTGTATGTTAACGACTCAAAGATAAGAGAATAAAAGACTGTATGCATAGATAATGGAACCAACAAGAACTGGCTTGACTGCTGATGTCTGTCAAAGACAGGAAAGGTCAGAAGTTTAGCAGCGAGGAAGACTTCTGGCCTTCATCAAGAGACCACCAGAGTATGCTGGATGACCACCCAAGGACCCCAGTACACATGTGAATAGGGGCAGGAACCTATGTTAATGATTCTTCTTCGGAGACCTGATGAATATGCAAAAGACTTACGGGAAATGAAATTAATATGTATTTATCCCACTAATATAAACACACTGCCAGTAAACCCTGGTGCACAAGCTAGGTGGACTTATCCCCCTTGCACCCAGAGTGTGTGCGCAGCACCAAATACACATACCTGCTCTGTAACCATCCCAAGGTTATAGAGTCTATTTTCTGCAAATCATAAGGTCTTCCTGGAGCCTTCTCTTCTCTAGGCTGAACAACCTGTCTTCAGCCTCCCTCAGCTTGTCTTCATAGGACAGGTGCTCCAGGCCTTTGATCATCTTCAGGGGCTTCAAGTGGTCCATGTCCTTCTTGTGCTGGGGGCCCCAGAGCTGAATGCGGGGCTCTAGGTGGGGTCTCAAGAGAGACATCTGTCCTTAGTGAAGCCATGTTGGCCATCTGCAATCACCGTCTTATTTTTCTTATTTTCCATGATGATCCTAAGTAGTGTTTTACACTGTCTAGGAGGACAAGTTAAGAAAAAAACAAAACAAAACAAAACAAAACAAAACAAAAACAAAAACAAAAAAATTAAGATGCTTAAGACCTAAAAATGCCACAGGGAACAAACTGTGGAGATACACATTTGCATACAGGTGTGCTTTAAAAATATGTTAGTAAATAGCTATAAAAATATATCTGACCATTCCTTTTTTGTACCCATATTTCTTCTCTGGTAGAAGTTCAAAGCAAGATCTAACTGCAGAAACAAAATGGCTGATAGGAGAGTTCTTTCTTGCTTTTCTGCACAGGACAATCTTCCTCAGCTCCAACATTTTGGCTGTCTTGTCATGCAGATCTCTTCCTAAAATGCAAGTCTGCAGCCAGAGCTATCAATGGTAATGTCTCAGTAAACATTCCAAAGGGACATTTACCTGTGCTTTTACCTTTACATTTGTTTTCTAAGAGTTGGCTATCTAGTTTAAATCAGTTCTCCAGGGAACCTCTCCAATCAGTGGAGGTAGTCAAGCATCTTCGAAGAACAAAGATGCACATCTTAAGATGTGTGTTTAGCACAAATAACATGAACTGCTGTGTAGATGTGCCCTGGCAGCCCTCTAAAGGTGAGGTCAGCTTGCTTAGATGATCTCAAGATCTCAACTTTCACATGACTGCAGTTCCTGAGATAAAGCCCATAAATGCATTGTGGCACTGGGGCTTCCTGCAAAATGTAACGCCCAGATTCACTCCTCCTTTGTGTGCAAAATACCTACAGGGAAGAGCCACTTGCCTGGGGGACTTTCTACAGGGACTGGAGAATGGCAGACACATCCAGGGAGTGAGACATACCCCAGGGCTGTGGATGTGACAAAGGCTGTCCAGACCACCCAAGATCTGCTGAGACACTACAGCTGGAGCCACGAGTGGGCCTTTTCCATTTCAAGCAACCTGGACAAGCAGTTAGCACTGCATGGGATGCACCCTACCTGAAACCCCCATGAACTGTGGGTTTCCACGTGTGCTGTACAGCAATGTCATTGCTGCAAGATAAACAATACCTGATCATCACCTCACACAGCAAATCTGTAATTGTCTGAAATAGTAGCTCCTGGAGAGTTTTTGTAGAAGAGCAAACCAGATGTTGGCTTTATGGGTGTGATAAACTTTTAAAAAATCATAGCACAATAGGATTTCAGCTGTTAGCACAGACTCTGCTAAGTCATCCACATATGTCCACGGAGAGAATTTGTCCTTAATGACTACACTTCTGCTTATTTTTAAGTGGCATCTTAAAAACATTAGATGAGAAAGAAGAGCCAACTGCTCCCTTACTATGTTTATTAATTTCAGTGCGGAGACATTTTAGTGTTATTTATTTATTTATTTATTTATTTATTTTCAGAAGCCTGTGCACCATATTGCCCAATATTTCTGTTTGCAGTACTGTGGTATAGGGAGATAAGCACAGAGCAGTTTGTGTGTCAAACAAAAGCAGCTGGAGTGTTTCTGGTCCACTGCTTGTCCTGGAAAGCATCAAAGTATCCAAGCTGAGTATCTGACCAGCAAACCAAGGGTTTGACTAACCCTGTAACTTTAATTTGTTTTTCCTACCCACCCTACAACCTCTGCTCACCTGTAATGCCACCCTCAGGAATAAGCAGGCTCAGCTGAATGAAGAAATACCCTTCCTTCACCAGTCTCCTTTAGTCCAAGTCCTAGGACTAGTCCAAGCCCTGCTCTGAAGTGCAGTTCCTTGGTTATTTCTGCTATTTCTAATTTAGCTGCTGGTATCTCAGTCCTGTTAACTCATTGCACATAAAGGTCAATCAATACTGTTGCTAAACTTGACTGGCCTCACTGTGCAAGGATGCAAGGCCAGATTAGCCCAGTGTCTCAGCTTCACTCTGTAAAAAGCTCCTAAATTAAAATCAGATCCCCTTCTTCCCCTTCTCCCCCTCCTTCCCCCAAGTCTGCATCTCCTTATCAGGCTGTCCATAAAGTCCTGCAGGAGATGCTCACCACAAGGCACCTCCTGTTCATTCATTCCCTTTCATCCCTAAGGTAAAAGAGTATTCTACTAAAACCTAAGGAAAACATAGGCATAAAGAGAAATTATGACTAAGAAGAAATGTAATTCATATAAATGAATCATACCAAAATCTAGTTTTCTCTCAGACAGAACAGAGATTTCTATGCTTCTAAATAATATCCTTACAACATTTACATGCCATTTCATATAGATTGACTTCTGGGCTCTCCTTTGGGTCACTGTGGACATTTTCCAGTCACCAGTGATTTTTCATATGCTTGCCTACACTCTGATTTTTTTTAGTGCTAAGGTAACAATATGAAGGTAAACTTGTTTCAAAGGAACATTAAAACCAAATTTATAACAGCATGTGATGTTTAACTGCTGGGAGGTGAAGATCTTATATATGTTAAGTTTACTGGAAATCTCAGAGCTAAGCGATTTCTACCTATTAGTTATGACAGCTCTGGGAATATTTAGATTTTGAATCAGAGCTTAGGCGGGTTCAGTGACATGAATTTTATCCTGAAAGGAATATTATTGTACTACTGGCAAAGAGTGCTGGCTGGTTTCTACACAAGAAAAACTTCATTTTAATAAAAAATGTACAATAATGTGCTGACTAGGCGAACTTCTCTGTTGTGCTGAAAGATTGCATAAGGTTTATGCAAAACCTTATTTTGAGGATGTATAAAGACCTCAGAATAGGATGTGAGGGGGTGTGTATACATATATGGATTTCATCCTCAAAACACTATCCTGATAAAGGCAATAAAAAACTGGGAGCGTTGTGCCCCAGTTAGACTGTTAAATTTTCGCAGTAATACATATAGTTACCAACTAAAAACACATCTCTTGTTGTTGAGATTGCCATATATTGGAGTTAGAGATAAGGAGGTTTTGTCAGAGTGAAACTAGAATGTATAGGTAGGTAATTATAAGCTAGTGTGGCTTCCACATTTTAACCAAAGGCAATTCATCTATTTCTTGGAATAGAGGGAGACACAGTATGGTAAAAATAGTTATTTACTCCATGTTAAGCAATTTAGGTGAATTAGGAGCTTTAGTTTCCAATGGCTTGAAGCAGAACTAACAGTCTGGCACAGCATAAGCGTGGTCCTACTGATCTGTCTTTGGCTTTCTCTGTGAAATGCTGCCCACAGCAGAACAAGCTGTTAGCCTGAATTTGAAAGGAAATGAGGGTTATTCAATTAAGGTATCCGTCAATCCTTTCTTAATAACTTTTGAACCAGATGGCCAGTAAAAAAAAAAAAAAAAAAAAAAAATGAAAAAAAAAGAAAAGTCAAGGGGACAGAAGTCTCAGCACTCTGAAATTCCTAAAAGCTTTCAGAAAAGAAACAAATATGAAAAGAAGGGAGAAGTAAGTATTGGGTACCCATAGGAGAGGGCAAGTACCTTCATTTGGCCTGCAGGCAGCCCATCAGCAGAGGCACACTCAGCCAGCTAGCATCCCAGCAGCTCATGACCAGCCAGAGTGCATTCCTTCTCTTGCCTTGCCCACAGGAGGAAGGTGAGGACAAAAAAGACTTAAGGGGGAATATTTCCAGAAAATATGAAGTGATAGGGACTGTGAGGGAGGCCAGTGCTCTTGCAGGTGAGGGTGGATGGAATATGTAGTAATACAAACACAATTTGATAGGAAATGACATTAATTAGTTCTTCTGCTAGTGTGGCTTCCTGCTTATTAAACATAATTATCCCGGTATCACGCATAAGACTTTTCACTGAACTGACATTTGGCAAGAAGTTCACAAAAGACTGGGATATGTAAATACATATACACATGCATACACACACGTATGCATTTAGCTCTGATTAACCCTACTTTATCTGAGCCTTAGGTATATGAAGATATTTCTGGTGGCAATAAGAGCAGTACTTTAAGCAAAGGGAAGACTGAAAATAAGAAGTAAAAATTATCTTTTTCTTTTCTCTTTTTCTTTCCTAAGTGTCAGAAGAAACTTTGGCTTGCAGTATTTAGATTCAAAATATTACTTGTAGTTTTCTCTATATATCGCTGTGCCCATAAAAGGCTTCCAGCAAATTTAAGTTGATTCTAAAATACCTACAATATTATCAGAGCCAAGAATTCCTTCATATTTTGCATCACCTTGTGAGAAACACTCCGTAGCCAATAACTTAGGCTCAGGCGAGGATCTCAGTGAAGTAGTAATTTATTCGCGATTGCAATGGCAGGCGCCCCACAAGCAGGAGAGAGCGCATCTACTAGTTCCAAAACACAGTTTATATACCTTTTGATGGCAGGACCCTCCCCTGTTTCCCCACTGAGTGGGTAATCCAGATTCACAATCTATCTGATGCTTCACAAACAATGCATGGCCTTCAGTCGCCGGCCTGTTAAATTTCAAATTTCTTTTGACATTTTTACTGCTTGAAGTGGTAATGTTTCTTCACTTATCTGACTTGACTTGACACCATGATTTTCACCTAATTGTCCTAAGGAGTCTGATTGTCTGCATTTTACAAGGTCGCCTGCTAAACTTTCTTATCACTGTAAGCATATCTCAGTACCACATTCCCTCCTTCTAAACAATGTAACTCTGAAAAAACATTTCTATTCCCACAACCTCAATGGAAGGTGAACCTGAAAAATGTTCAGTAATGTAACGGATGAGTTTGCAGACCTACGAAGAAGGGAAAGCAGTACAGCAATGCCAATTTATTTTACTGCATCCTTTATCACTGAGCATACATACCTGAATTTCTCCTACTGCTTTCATATTGGTGCTATTTCTATTAGACAAAGCAATGTATATTCTATATCAAAATGTCTTACTGTTTTATCACAGAATAAAACACTGACCGGTAATAGAAGTCCACAGAAGATGCTAGAATTCAAGCAGTAAGTAATTACAGGATAAACTATTTGGAGATAAGATAACCTGCATATAGGAGAAAATTTCCCCTCATTTTCATAACACAGTTGTTGTACATTGTACAATGACATATAGGGTTTGTATCACTGGAGAAAATTCTGAGTGTGGGAACATTATCTATATAAGCATCAAGTTTGTTATGTACCTTATTTAGCCCTTGACCTGAGTCTGCCCATGAGTGCCGTGGGTCCTGTACAACCTGCTTTAGGTGACCCTGCTTGAGTAGGTTGGATTAGATGATCTCCAGAGGTCCCTTCCTACCTTAACCATTCTGTGATTCTGTGGGGCAGTCTTGCATTAGATGCTTCCTGTTTTCTTTTAATAAATTTATAAATATTGCCTTCTAATTGTATTGTGGGTTCCACTGCAATCTTTCGCTAGTGGCCACACCTCGCAGCATGTTACAAACAAGGGGCAGGCTATGATCCCATGGCCTCATTGTTCTCATCCATTTTTTGACCTTCCCTAAGGTTAAAAGGCCTAATCAACTAACTTAGACTAAACATATTAAACATAAACTTCTGTACAACTTAAACAAGATAAATTCCACTGGAAAGTTCAAATCCAAAGATGTAAATAAGACCTTTTCCATTGATCTTTCTGGGCAGTGGTTGGAGGCATTAAATACTTTAGTGTTTCCTGGCACCCCGGGTCTCTGGTAGGCTAATGGTTTGTATTTTCTTCTTTTATCACTTGCCTTAGAGTATGCCTTGCCTAACTCCCACTCCAACCCAACCACTCCTTTCTTTTGATCTCAGTTTGATTGCTTTGCTCCTTTGCTGACTGGGTTCTCACGGCTTATGGGGAGCTGTGATTGAGCAAGCAGTACAGAAGTAGGCACATCACACTGTAATTTAGGAACAAATGTAATCATCCCCACCATGGTATGAGAGTTTAGAAAAGGTCTAAGGCAAATTACCATAACATTTTATTATTATTTTTGCACAGAAAAGATAACAACAAAGCCTAAATGCATTTTAGTTATCTATATTTGAAATAGAAATGCTCTTCTTGAATAGAGTTTATCTGTAAACGTTTAGGAAATAAAACCATAGGTTTTAGGAATGTAGAACAGGAAACAATCTGCCAGTCATGTTATAATAGCTCCTTCCCAAAGAACTGAGATTTATATTAAAAACAGGGAGTAAAATAAGCATAAATAAGTTTTGTAAATAAGTTTCCTGTTCTCCTGACTGTCTCAGTACTTCCACCTTCCAGTACTGCAGTTCAAGTCCATGTCTCTAGGAATGAAAAACTGTAAAGATGATACTCATACCAATAAAAAAAAACTGTGTAGCACCACAGTGTCAGGGCATGGCCTTGTGCACAAGTATAGATAGGATCATCCACGTTTTCAGAATGCTAGACTATTTATTCCCTGGCACAATGTTAGCCCTTGCCATCCAGCATTCCTCCATACAAAACACAGTTTGGGGGACAAGTCATGGTAATTCCCAGTAGATGCTCTGAGATGAAACTGGGACTTCTTTTTCTGGGAGTGATGTGATGGGAGGAATGCAATTTAAGCTTAGGAGCCCAGTTACTAATATAGATATATGTTAGCCACAGCATTCCACACATTAATGAGACTTCATTTATATGCTGTCAGTGCCTCCATTGGAAATACTTTGATAGAGTTAATGATTGCATTTTCTGTTTTCAGGGACACAATACATGGATTACATCACAACAAGGCCCCTAAAAGCTGCCACTGTTTACAGTGCTTCTTAATTACAGCTGAACTAGTTTCTGATCATTCATTTGAAAGTAATTTTCCATGACTATGTTTTCAGTAATGTCACATCACAAAACAAAACAACTCTAATATAGTACCATTTCTGATTAGTTTAGCTAGGTGCATGTTCTTGTCAGATGCCAAGCTCAGAACTATCTAAATTTTAGCATTTGTTCTCCAATGTACACCAGAATGACAAACTAATACTCAACTGAATATCATCTATGTCTAAATTGAAACCTAAGTGGAGATCTCTGACAAATTTCTACCACTCCCATCAGGCAAAATTCTTTTTTTATCCAAAATGTCAGCAAGGTAAGAGTAATATTTATTTTATTCTTCTTAGTAAAACCCCTTCTAATCCTATTATAGTCTCTAAAATCGAGTAATCCATTAAATTCTCAGGTACCTTGTAGAAGCCTCTTGGCATGTACCTCACTCCAAAATTGGGCAATTTTTTCTAGTACCTAGCATGAAGGGGTCTGCGGACCAAATGCACAAGTCACTCTCTCTCGGGGAGAGGCCAAAACCTTCACAAAGTATGCCTGGGAGGAGGAACGGGTAGCTACTGGGCATGCACAGAATTCCCAATTCGGTCAAAAATCAGTTAGCCAAATTACAAGGTGTAACAGACATAAAATTTGGCACAGGGATTTCCACACCTGTATGCCAAGGAACTTCTTCACAGTGAGAGTGATGTAGCACTGGAACAGGCTGCCCAGGGAGGTTGTGCAGTCTCCTTGTCTGGAGACATTCAAGAGCCTTCTAGATGCCTACCTGTGCAATCTGTTCTAGGGAACCTTCCTTGTAGTGGGTTGGACCCGCTGATCTCTGGAGCTCCCTTTCAACCCCTACTATTCTGTGATTCTATAAGCAGCTGATGGAAGTTGCAGAATCGCCAGCACTTCTGGTGGGTGACGTCAACTTTCCAGACGTGTGCTGGAAATTTGGTGCAGCCCCGAGGAAGCAGTCTAGGAGGTTCCTGGAGTGTGTGGAAGACAGCTTCCTGACTCTGCTGGTTTGTGAGCCTACTGGGGGCATGCCTCACCAGACCTGCTGTTCATGAACCAGAAAGAGATGTTGTGGGAGATGTGGTGTTTGAGACCCTGTTGTAGCCGAGGCTGTACACCCCAGCTCGTTACATTCCTTGTGGAGTTTTGGTTTGAACTCTGGGTTGGGCTCCGTGGTGTGGAGCTGGAAAACCCGCTGGGGAGGCTTGGGTGGTTTCCCAGTGGTCGATTCCCAGCCAGCCCATAGAAGACCCCTAATTCCCTAGATCTTGCACAAACTCTCTTGAGTTGCTTAGAGGGACCTGCTTGTGTGAGTTGATTAGAGGGACCTGCTTGTGTGGAAGCCGTGTGGCATCCAGGGCAGCGTTCATAGCACAGGCAGTTTGGATGTGGTCTTGGACACTAGCTACATGTGTCTTTATGCTGTCTGGGAAGCCACAGATAAGGGGGAGTTAACGTTGCCAGATCCACCAGGGCTAGCTCTGGGGATCTCCGTAACAGATCCTTCTCCTGCATCGCTTGTATGCAGGCTGGTTTTTGAACAGATGCAGCCAAACTGGAGAACCCCGAGGTCTTAATGACAAGGGGTTCCCTTCTTTCTTGTGGGTCTATGCCACTGACCCAACAGGCAGCTAAAATGAAGCTATGCCACTCACCCTCTAGGCAGTTAATACGTTTATAAACATAGAAATGCTATCGCAGGTATTCCTCACCAAAGTGAAGGTGAAGGTGCAGAGCTTACCACGGAGGTGTCCCCGTCTGGGTGTAGAAGGAGCACAGAACATCGACTGCCTCTTCTAGGTTTTCAATTTGTTCTTCTCCCCTCTTCTCTCCTCAGCCAACCCTGCTCCCCCCCACCTCGGCACTCCCATTTTTCCTCACTCAAAGTTTTTTCCTAACATCAAATTTTTACCACTACCTCCTAACACTTTTATATCCTAAGCTTATCTGTCCCACCCTGGGATGACAATTAGCATGATTTGGGCAAAAAGTTGTGTATCGTAGTCTTGTATGGTTAGCATGTACTTCCTGAATCTCATTAAGAGTAAACTTTAATATTAATTTTTAAATAATGAAGAAACAGGTTTCACTTTGGGCACTGCAGACTTCAAGATTCTGTTCTGATGCCCAAACAGGGTTTGGCACACTCTGGGTATGCTGCTTTTGTCCAGAAGTAATGCATGTAGGCCAGACTTTTCCAGGCAGCTGGCAGGACACTCTGTGGCAGGACAGCCCAGGCGTGAGCTCCAGAGAGCTGGGCCATGGACCTCATGAGGGGCACAGGTGTGGTGGAACCGAAAGGCAGTGTTCAGCTCCAGGGGAAAGAGCGAGAAGTCCGCCCTGTGGCACTTGGGGACTCATGGACTCGCACGTCCCCACGTCGCTCAGGACCAAGGCTGGGGACCCATCTCCTTGGGAAGCCAAGGACAGGGACTGTGACCACATGGCAGCCCTGTGCTATCAGGGGCAGTGCCTCTTGTGACCCACAGTGTTGCCAGGCAACCGCCATATGTCACTGCAGGGCTGACAGCCACAGCCTCAGTCACCCTCAAGCCAGAGCTGGCCCCAGCCCAGACCTGCAGCTCCCACCAGGGTGCTGGGGCACCACTGCAGGTGGGCTCGAGCTGGATGGTCTTTAAGGTCCCTTCCAACACCAGCTCTTCTCTGATTCTATGAGGGAGGCACTGCACAAGGAAAATGAGGTGCTGTGCTGATGGCTGAGAACAGCAAACAACAAAACTAAGAGGAGGATTCAAACTAACACAACTGCTAGGATTGAAGGAAAGACCAAAGAAAGAAAAGGTCATCATGAAAAGAAACAGCCAAACAAAACAAAATCAAGCAAAACCTGTCTTTTCCATTGTTGCAGGGTTGGGAACCTACACCGATGGACACAAATGTACTAGAGCAACAGCCTTGGAGAATTATGAGGCTGCAAACCAAGGTTTCAGCTCTCTTCAGAGAATGCCAAAAGGAAAGCCTCTGGGAGATACATGGCAGAAGCCTACAGGGCAAACAGAACCAGACTTCAACAGATGGAGAAAAAGCTGGGGATCCTGAGAGAAATTTCAACTACGCTATGAGAGCTACAGGACATGCAGATGAAGACAGGTAACAAATAAAAACAGGAATGCAACTGATGCCAGAACTAATGCAAGTAGGCAAAACTATTCCTAAGTCCAATCTGCCAGAGGCCAAAGAAGATACCGGGCAGGTAGCAACCTGCAAAGTACCCAGAATTCTCCTTGACCTAGCTTAGAGTTTTCCGACTATAGGATCCACAGAGAAACAGTCTCTCTTATAGGAAGCCTAAGCTTTTCTTGAAGCATGCCGAGGTGAGAAGGAAAGGGTAGCTACCAGGCATACACTTACCAGTAAACATGGCCAGACTTGTGGGGTCCCTCCGCGAAGGTCTTTGCAGCTGCTACCCAGAGCTAAATCTCTCTTAGAGAGAAGCACAAACCTTTGCAGAAGCTTCCCTGGAGGAAGCAATGGTAGCTAGCAGGCATGCAGCTACCTGCAAAGGAGAGAAAAAATTCAGATATAGTGAATACGGAGCGGTAATCAGCTGGTCTTGAGAAGCAATTCTGCATCTGGAGCTAGTCCAGAAGTGTAGGAAATCATGATCAGCGAAGCTAGACGAAGGTACCCAGGCAGGTACCTCGCTCCAAAATTGCCTAATATTCTCGGGTACCTAGCCTGAAGGGATCTGCGGACCAATTGCACAAGTCACTCTCTCTCGGGGAGAGGCCAAAACCTTCACAAAGTATGCCTGGGAGGAGGAACGGGTAGCTACTGGGCATGCACAGAATTCCCAATTCGGACAAAAGTCAGGTAGCTACCCCAGATGGCTACGCTGCTTTTGTGCAGAACTAAGGCCGGTACGGAAACCTTCTCCTAAGTGCAATCTGCCAGAGGACAAAGCAGATACCGGGCACGTAGCAACCTGCAAAGTAGCCAAAATTCTCCTTGACCTAGCTTAGAGTTTTCCAACTATAGGATCCACAGAGGAAGAGTCTCTCTTATAGGAAGCCTAAGCTTTTCTTGAAGCATGCCGAGGTGAGAAGGAAAGGGTAGCTACCAGGCATACACTTACCAGTAAACTTGGCCAGACTTGTGGGGTCCCTCCCCGAAGGTCTTTGCAGCTGCTACCCAGAGCTAAATCTCTCCTAGAGAGAAGCCCAAACCTTTGCAGAAGCTTCCCTGGAGGAAGCAATGGTAGCTAGCAGGCATGCAGCTACCTGCAAAGGAGAGCCAAAACTGGGAGATAGTGAACGCGGAGCGGTAATCAGCTGGTCTTGAGAGGCAATTCTGCATCTGGAGCTAGTCCAGAAGTGTAGGAAATCATGATCAGCGAAGCTAGACGAAGGTACCCAGGCAGGTACCTCGCTCCAAAATTGCCTAATGTTCTCGGGTAGCTAGCCTGAAGGGATCTGCGGACCAAATGCACAAGTCACTCTCTCTCGGGGAGAGGCCAAAACTTTCACAAAGTATGCCTGGGAGGAGGAACGGGTAGCTACTGGGCATGCACAGAATTCCCAATTCGGACAAAATTCAGGTAGCTACCCCAGATGGCTACGCTGCTTTTGTGCAGAACTAAGGCCGGTACGGAAACCTTCTCCTAAGTCCAATCTGCCGGAGGCCAAAGCAGATACCTAGCAGTTAGCAACCTGCAAAGTAGCCAAAATTCTCCTTGACCTAGCTTAGAGTTTTCCGACTATAGGATCCACAGAGGAACAGTCTCTCTTATAGGAAGCCTAAGCTTTTCTTGAAGCATGCCGAGGTGAGAAGGAAAGGGTAGCTACCAGGCATACACTTACCAGTAAACTTGGCCAGACTTGTGGGGTCCCTCCCCGAAGGTTTTGCAGCTGCTACCCAGAGCTAAATCTCTCCTAGAGAGAAGCCCAAACCTTTGCAGAAGCTTCCCTGGAGGAAGCAATGGTAGCTAGCAGGCATGCAGCTACCTGCAAAGGAGAGATAAATCTCAGATATAGTGAACGCGGAGCGGTAATCAGCTGGTCTTGAGAAGCAATTCTGCATCTGGAGCTAGTCCAGAAGTGTAGGAAATCATGATCAGCGAAGCTAGACGAAGGTACCCAGGCAGGTACCTCGCTCCAAAATTGGCTAATGTTCTTGGGTAGCTAGCCTGAAGGGATCTGCGGACCAAATGCACAAGTCACTCTCTCTCGGGGAGAGGCCAAAACCTTCACAAAGTATGCCTGGGAGGAGGAACGGGTAGCTACTGGGCATGCACAGAATTCCCAATTCGGACAAAATTCAGGTAGCTACCCCAGATGGCTACGCTGCTTTTGTGCAGAACTAAGGCCGGTACGGAAACCTTCTCCTAAGTCCAATCTGCCAGAGGCCAAAGCAGATACCGGGCAGGTAGCAACCTGCAAAGTAGCCAAAATTCTCCTTGACCTAGCTTAGAGTTTTCCGACTATAGGAACCACAGAGGAACAGTCTCTCTTATAGGAAGCCTAAGCTTTTCTTGAAGCATGCCGAGGTGAGAAGGAAAGGGTAGCTACCAGGCATACACTTACCAGTAAACTTGGCCAGACTTGTGGGGTCCCTCCCCGAAGGTCTTTGCAGCTGCTACCCAGAGCTAAATCTCTCCTAGAGAGAAGCCCAAACCTTTGCAGAAGCTTCCCTGGAGGAAGCAATGGTAGCTAGCAGGCATGCAGCTACCTGCAAAGGAGAGAAAAAATTCAGATATAGTGAATACGGAGCGGTAATCAGCTGGTCTTGAGAAGCAATTCTGCATCTGGAGCTAGTCCAGAAGTGTAGGAAATCATGATCAGCGAAGCTAGACGAAGGTACCCAGGCAGGTACCTCGCTCCAAAATTGCCTAATGTTCTCGGGTAGCTAGCCTGAAGGGATCTGCGGACCAAATGCACAAGTCACTCTCTCTCGGGGAGAGGCCAAAACCTTCACAAAGTATGCCTGGGAGGAGGAACGCGTAGCTACTGGGCATGCACAGAATTCCCAATTCAGACAAAATTCAGGTAGCTACCCCAGATGGCTACGCTGCTTTTGTGCAGAACTAAGGCCGGTACGGAAACCTTCTCCTAAGTCCAATCTGCCAGAGGCCAAAGAAGATACCGGGCAGGTAGCAACCTGCAAAGTAGCCAAAATTCTCCTTGACCTAGCTTAGAGTTTTCCGACTATAGGATCCACAGAGGAACAGTCTCTCTTATAGGAAGCCTAAGCTTTTCTTGAAGCATGCTGAGGTGAGAAGGAAAGGGTAGCTACCAGGCATACACTTACCAGTAAACTTGGCCAGACTTGTGGGGTCCCTCCCCAAAGGTTTTGCAGCTGCTACCCAGAGCTAAATCTCTCCTAGAGAGAAGCCCAAACCTTTGCAGAAGCTTCCCTGGAGGAAGCAATGGTAGCTAGCAGGCATGCAGCTACCTGCAAAGGAGAGCCAAAACTGGGAGATAGTGAACGCGGAGCGGTAATCAGCTGGTCTTGAGAGGCAATTCTGCATCTGGAGCTAGTCCAGAAGTGTAGGAAATCATGATCAGCGAAGCTAGACGAAGGTACCCCGGCAGGTACCTCGCTCCAAAATTGCCTAATGTTCTCGGGTAGCTAGCCTGAAGGGATCTGCGGACCAAATGCACAAGTCACTCTCTCTCGGGGAGAGGCCAAAACCTTCACAAAGTATGCCTGGGAGGAGGAACGGGTAGCTACTGGGCATGCACAGAATTCCCAATTCGGACAAAAGTCAGGTAGCTACCCCAGATGGCTACGCTGCTTTTGTGCAGAACTAAGGCCGGTACGGAAACCTTCTCCTAAGTCCAATCTGCCAGAGGCCAAAGGAGATACCGGGCAGGTAACAATGTGCAAAGTAGCCAAAATTCTCCATGACCTAGTTTAATATTTTCCGACTATAGGATCCACAGAGGAACAGTCTCTCTTATAGGAAGCCTAAGCTTTTCTTGAAGCATGCCGAGGTGAGAAGGAAAGGGTAGCTACCAGGCATACACTTACCAGTAAACTTGGCCAGACTTGTGGGGTCCCTCCCCGAAGGTCTTTGCAGCTGCTACCCAGAGCTAAATCTCTCCTAGAGAGAAGCCCAAACCTTTGCAGAAGCTTCCCTGGAGGAAGCAATGGTAGCTAGCAGGCATGCAGCTACCTGCAAAGGAGAGCCAAAACTGGGAGATAGTGAACGCGGAGCGGTAATCAGCTGGTCTTGAGAGGCAATTCTGCATCTGGAGCTAGTCCAGAAGTGTAGGAAATCATGATCAGCGAAGCTAGACGAAGGTACCCAGGCAGGTACCTCGCTCCAAAATTGGCTAATGTTCTTGGGTAGCTAGCCTGAAGGGATCTGCGGACCAAATGCACAAGTCACTCTCTCTCGGGGAGAGGCCAAAACTTTCACAAAGTATGCCTGGGAGGAGGAACGGGTAGCTACTGGGCATGCACAGAATTCCCAATTCGGACAAAATTCAGGTAGCTACCCCAGATGGCTACGCTGCTTTTGTGCAGAACTAAGGCCGGTACGGAAACCTTCTCCTAAGTCCAATCTGCCGGAGGCCAAAGCAGATACCTAGCAGTTAGCAACCTGCAAAGTAGCCAAAATTCTCCTTGACCTAGCTTAGAGTTTTCCGACTATAGGATCCACAGAGGAACAGTCTCTCTTATAGGAAGCCTAAGCTTTTCTTGAAGCATGCCGAGGTGAGAAGGAAAGGGTAGCTACCAGGCATACACTTACCAGTAAACTTGGCCAGACTTGTGGGGTCCCTCCCCAAAGGTTTTGCAGCTGCTACCCAGAGCTAAATCTCTCCTAGAGAGAAGCCCAAACCTTTGCAGAAGCTTCCCTGGAGGAAGCAATGGTAGCTAGCAGGCATGCAGCTACCTGCAAAGGAGAGATAAATCTCAGATATAGTGAACGCGGAGCGGTAATCAGCTGGTCTTGAGAAGCAATTCTGCATCTGGAGCTAGTCCAGAAGTGTAGGAAATCATGATCAGCGAAGCTAGACGAAGGTACCCAGGCAGGTACCTCGCTCCAAAATTGGCTAATGTTCTTGGGTAGCTAGCCTGAAGGGATCTGCGGACCAAATGCACAAGTCACTCTCTCTCGGGGAGAGGCCAAAACCTTCACAAAGTATGCCTGGGAGGAGGAACGGGTAGCTACTGGGCATGCACAGAATTCCCAATTCGGACAAAATTCAGGTAGCTACCCCAGATGGCTACGCTGCTTTTGTGCAGAACTAAGGCCGGTACGGAAACCTTCTCCTAAGTCCAATCTGCCAGAGGCCAAAGCAGATACCGGGCAGGTAGCAACCTGCAAAGTAGCCAAAATTCTCCTTGACCTAGCTTAGAGTTTTCCGACTATAGGAACCACAGAGGAACAGTCTCTCTTATAGGAAGCCTAAGCTTTTCTTGAAGCATGCCGAGGTGAGAAGGAAAGGGTAGCTACCAGGCATACACTTACCAGTAAACTTGGCCAGACTTGTGGGGTCCCTCCCCGAAGGTCTTTGCAGCTGCTACCCAGAGCTAAATCTCTCCTAGAGAGAAGCCCAAACCTTTGCAGAAGCTTCCCTGGAGGAAGCAATGGTAGCTAGCAGGCATGCAGCTACCTGCAAAGGAGAGAAAAAATTCAGATATAGTGAATACGGAGCGGTAATCAGCTGGTCTTGAGAAGCAATTCTGCATCTGGAGCTAGTCCAGAAGTGTAGGAAATCATGATCAGCGAAGCTAGACGAAGGTACCCAGGCAGGTACCTCGCTCCAAAATTGCCTAATGTTCTCGGGTAGCTAGCCTGAAGGGATCTGC
Source organism: Aythya fuligula (assembly GCF_009819795.1). Classification (NCBI taxonomy): domain Eukaryota; kingdom Metazoa; phylum Chordata; class Aves; order Anseriformes; family Anatidae; genus Aythya; species Aythya fuligula. Next base: position 145,217,877 of record NC_045560.1, on the reverse strand, counting down.
GGACCAAATGCACAAGTCACTCTCTCTCGGGGAGAGGCCAAAACCTTCACAAAGTATGCCTGGGAGGAGGAACGCGTAGCTACTGGGCATGCACAGAATTCCCAATTCAGACAAAATTCAGGTAGCTACCCCAGATGGCTACGCTGCTTTTGTGCAGAACTAAGGCCGGTACGGAAACCTTCTCCTAAGTCCAATCTGCCAGAGGCCAAAGAAGATACCGGGCAGGTAGCAACCTGCAAAGTAGCCAAAATTCTCCTTGACCTAGCTTAGAGTTTTCCGACTATAGGAACCACAGAGGAACAGTCTCTCTTATAGGAAGCCTAAGCTTTTCTTGAAGCATGCTGAGGTGAGAAGGAAAGGGTAGCTACCAGGCATACACTTACCAGTAAACTTGGCCAGACTTGTGGGGTCCCTCCCCAAAGCTCTTTGCAGCTACTACCCAGAGCTAAATCTCTCTTAGAGAGAAGCCCAAACCTTTGCAGAAGCTTCCCTGGAGGAAGCAATGGTAGCTAGCAGGCATGCAGCTACCTTCAAAGGAGAGCTAAATTTCAGATATAGTGAACATGGACCGGTAATCAACTGGTCTTGAGAAGCAATTCTGCATCTGGAGCTAGTCCAGAAGTGTAGGAAATCATGATCAGCGAAGCTAGACGAAGGTACCCAGGCAGGTACCTCGCTCCAAAATTGCCTAATGTTCTCAGGTAGCTAGCCTGAAGGGATCTGCGGACCAAATGCACAAGTCACTCTCTCTCGGGGAGAGGCCAAAACCTTCACAAAGTATGCCTGGGAGGAGGAACGGGTAGCTACTGGGCATGCACAGAATTCCCAATTCGGCCAAAAGTCAGGTAGCTACCGCAGATGGCTACGCTGCTTTTGTGCAACACTAAGGCTGGTACGGAAACCTTCTCCTAAGTCCAATCTGCCGGAGGCCAAAGCAGATACCGGGCACGTAGCAACCTGCAAAGTAGCCAAAATTCTCCTTGACCTAGCTTAGAGCTTTCCGACTATAGGATCCACAGAGGAACAGTCTCTCTTATAGGAAGCCTAAGCTTTTCTTGAAGCATGCCGAGGTGAGAAGGAAAGGGTAGCTACCAGGCATACACTTACCAGTAAACTTGGCCAGACTTGTGGGGTCTCTCCGCAAAGCTCTTTAGAGCTGCTACCAAGAACTAAATCTCTCTTAGAGAGAAGCCCAAACCTTTGCAGAAGCTTCCCTGGAGGAAGCAATGGTAGCTAGCAGGCATGCAGCTACCTGCAAAGGAGAGAAAAAATTCAGATATAGTGAATACGGAGCGGTAATCAGCTGGTCTTGAGAAGCAATTCTGCATCTGGAGCTAGTCCAGAAGTGTAGGAAATCATGATCAGCGAAGCTAGACGAAGGTACCCAGGCAGGTACCTCGCTCCAAAATTGCCTAATGTTCTCGGGTAGCTAGCCTGAAGGGATCTGCGGACCAAATGCACAAGTCACTCTCTCTCGGGGAGAGGCCAAAACCTTCACAAAGTATGCCTGGGAGGAGGAACGCGTAGCTACTGGGCATGCACAGAATTCCCAATTCAGACAAAATTCAGGTAGCTACCCCAGATGGCTACGCTGCTTTTGTGCAGAACTAAGGCCGGTACGGAAACCTTCTCCTAAGTCCAATCTGCCGGAGGCCAAAGAAGATACCGGGCAGGTAGCAACCTGCAAAGTAGCCAAAATTCTCCTTGACCTAGCTTAGAGTTTTCCGACTATAGGATCCACAGAGGAACAGTCTCTCTTATAGGAAGCCTAAGCTTTTCTTGAAGCATGCTGAGGTGAGAAGGAAAGGGTAGCTACCAGGCATACACTTACCAGTAAACTTGGCCAGACTTGTGGGGTCCCTCCCCAAAGCTCTTTGCAGCTACTACCCAGAGCTAAATCTCTCTTAGAGAGAAGCCCAAACCTTTGCAGAAGCTTCCCTGGAGGAAGCAATGGTAGCTAGCAGGCATGCAGCTACCTTCAAAGGAGAGCTAAATTTCAGATATAGTGAACATGGACCGGTAATCAACTGGTCTTGAGAAGCAATTCTGCATCTGGAGCTAGTCCAGAAGTGTAGGAAATCATGATCAGCGAAGCTAGATGAAGGTACCCAGGCAGGTACCTCGCTCCAAAATTGGCTAATGTTCTCGGGTAGCTAGCCTGAAGGGATCTGCGGACCAAATGCACAAGTCACTCTCTCTCGGGGAGAGGCCAAAACCTTCACAAAGTATGCCTGGGAGGAGGAACGGGTAGCTACTGGGCATGCACAGAATTCCCAATTCGGCCAAAAGTCAGGTAGCTACCGCAGATGGCTACGCTGCTTTTGTGCAACACTAAGGCTGGTACGGAAACCTTCTCCTAAGTCCAATCTGCCGGAGGCCAAAGCAGATACCGGGCACGTAGCAACCTGCAAAGTAGCCAAAATTCTCCTTGACCTAGCTTAGAGCTTTCCGACTATAGGATCCACAGAGGAACAGTCTCTCTTATAGGAAGCCTAAGCTTTTCTTGAAGCATGCCGAGGTGAGAAGGAAAGGGTAGCTACCAGGCATACACTTACCAGTAAACTTGGCCAGACTTGTGGGGTCTCTCCGCAAAGCTCTTTAGAGCTGCTACCAAGAACTAAATCTCTCTTAGAGAGAAGCCCAAACCTTTGCAGAAGCTTCCCTGGAGGAAGCAATGGTAGCTAGCAGGCATGCAGCTACCTGCAAAGGAGAGAAAAAATTCAGATATAGTGAATACGGAGCCGTAATCAGCTGGTCTTGAGAAGCAATTCTGCATCTGGAGCTAGTCCAGAAGTGTAGGAAATCATGATCAGCGAAGCTAGACGAAGGTACCCAGGCAGGTACCTCGCTCCAAAATTGCCTAATGTTCTCGGGTAGCTAGCCTGAAGGGATCTGCGGACCAAATGCACAAGTCACTCTCTCTCGGGGAGAGGCCAAAACCTTCACAAAGTATGCCTGGGAGGAGGAACGGGTAGCTACTGGGCATGCACAGAATTCCCAATTCAGACAAAATTCAGGTAGCTACCCCAGATGGCTACGCTGCTTTTGTGCAGAACTAAGGCCGGTACGGAAACCTTCTCCTAAGTCCAATCTGCCGGAGGCCAAAGAAGATACCGGGCAGGTAGCAACCTGCAAAGTAGCCAAAATTCTCCTTGACCTAGCTTAGAGTTTTCCGACTATAGGATCCACAGAGGAACAGTCTCTCTTATAGGAAGCCTAAGCTTTTCTTGAAGCATGCTGAGGTGAGAAGGAAAGGGTAGCTACCAGGCATACACTTACCAGTAAACTTGGCCAGACTTGTGGGGTCCCTCCCCAAAGCTCTTTGCAGCTACTACCCAGAGCTAAATCTCTCTTAGAGAGAAGCCCAAACCTTTGCAGAAGCTTCCCTGGAGGAAGCAATGGTAGCTAGCAGGCATGCAGCTACCTTCAAAGGAGAGCTAAATTTCAGATATAGTGAACATGGACCGGTAATCAACTGGTCTTGAGAAGCAATTCTGCATCTGGAGCTAGTCCAGAAGTGTAGGAAATCATGATCAGCGAAGCTAGATGAAGGTACCCAGGCAGGTACCTCGCTCCAAAATTGGCTAATGTTCTCGGGTAGCTAGCCTGAAGGGATCTGCGGACCAAATGCACAAGTCACTCTCTCTCGGGGAGAGGCCAAAACCTTCACAAAGTATGTCTGGGAGGAGGAACGGGTAGCTACTGGGCATGCACAGAATTCCCAATTCGGCCAAAAGTCAGGTAGCTACCCCAGATGGCTACGCTGCTTTTGTGCAACACTAAGGCTGGTACGGAAACCTTCTCCTAAGTCCAATATGCCGGAGGCCAAAGCAGATACCGGGCACGTAGCAACCTGCAAAGTAGCCAAAATTCTCCTTGACCTAGCTTAGAGTTTTCCGACTATAGGATCCACAGAGGAACAGTCTCTCTTATAGGAAGCCTAAGCTTTTCTTGAAGCATGCCGAGGTGAGAAGGAAAGGGTAGCTACCAGGCATACACTTACCAGTAAACTTGGCCAGACTTGTGGGGTCTCTCCGCAAAGCTCTTTAGAGCTGCTACCAAGAACTAAATCTCTCTTAGAGAGAAGCCCAAACCTTTGCAGAAGCTTCCCTGGAGGAAGCAATGGTAGCTAGCAGGCATGCAGCTACCTGCAAAGGAGAGAAAAAATTCAGATATAGTGAATACGGAGCCGTAATCAGCTGGTCTTGAGAAGCAATTCTGCATCTGGAGCTAGTCCAGAAGTGTAGGAAATCATGATCAGCGAAGCTAGACGAAGGTACCCAGGCAGGTACCTCGCTCCAAAATTGCCTAATGTTCTCGGGTAGCTAGCCTGAAGGGATCTGCGGACCAAATGCACAAGTCACTCTCTCTCGGGGAGAGGCCAAAACCTTCACAAAGTATGCCTGGGAGGAGGAACGGGTAGCTACTGGGCATGCACAGAATTCCCAATTCGGACAAAAGTCAGGTAGCTACCCCAGATGGCTACGCTGCTTTTGTGCAACACTAAGGCTGGTACGGAAACCTTCTCCTAAGTCCAATCTGCCGGAGGCCAAAGCAGATACCGGGCAGGTAGCAACCTGCAAAGTAGCCAAAATTCTCCTTGACCTAGCTTAGAGCTTTCCGACTATAGGATCCACAGAGGAACAGTCTCTCTTATAGGAAGCCTAAGCTTTTCTTGAAGCATGCCGAGGTGAGAAGGAAAGGGTAGCTACCAGGCATACACTTACCAGTAAACTTGGCCAGACTTGTGGGGTCTCTCCGCAAAGCTCTTTAGAGCTGCTACCAAGAACTAAATCTCTCTTAGAGAGAAGCCCAAACCTTTGCAGAAGCTTCCCTGGAGGAAGCAATGGTAGCTAGCAGGCATGCAGCTACCTTCAAAGGAGAGAAAAAATTCAGATATAGTGAATACGGAGCCGTAATCAGCTGGTCTTGAGAAGCAATTCTGCATCTGGAGCTAGTCCAGAAGTGTAGGAAATCATGATCAGCGAAGCTAGACGAAGGTACCCAGGCAGGTACCTCGCTCCAAAATTGCCTAATGTTCTCGGGTAGCTAGCCTGAAGGGATCTGCGGACCAAATGCACAAGTCACTCTCTCTCGGGGAGAGGCCAAAACCTTCACAAAGTATGCCTGGGAGGAGGAACGGGTAGCTACTGGGCATGCACAGAATTCCCAATTCGGACAAAAGTCAGGTAGCTACCCCACATGGCTACGCTGCATTTGTGCAACACTAAGGCTGGTACGGAAACCTTCTCCTAAGTCCAATCTGCCGGAGGCCAAAGCAGATACCGGGCAGGTAGCAACCTGCAAAGTAGCCAAAATTCTCCTTGACCTAGCTTAGAGCTTTCCGACTATAGGATCCACAGAGGAACAGTCTCTCTTATAGGAAGCCTAAGCTTTTCTTGAAGCATGCCGAGGTGAGAAGGAAAGGGTAGCTACCAGGCATACACTTACCAGTAAACTTGGCCAGACTTGTGGGGTCTCTCCGCAAAGCTCTTTAGAGCTGCTACCAAGAACTAAATCTCTCTTAGAGAGAAGCCCAAACCTTTGCAGAAGCTTCCCTGGAGGAAGCAATGGTAGCTAGCAGGCATGCAGCTACCTGCAAAGGAGAGCTAAATTTCAGATATAGTGAACATGGACCGGTAATCAACTGGTCTTGAGAAGCAATTCTGCATCTGGAGCTAGTCCAGAAGTGTAGGAAATCATGATCAGCGAAGCTAGACGAAGGTACCCAGGCAGGTACCTCGCTCCAAAATTGCCTAATGTTCTTGGGTAGCTAGCCTGAAGGGATCTGCGGACCAAATGCACAAGTCACTCTCTCTCGGGGAGAGGCCAAAACCTTCACAAAGTATGCCTGGGAGGAGGAACGGGTAGCTACTGGGCATGCACAGAATTCCCAATTCGGACAAAAGTCAGGTAGCTACCGCAGATGGCTACGCTGCTTTTGTGCAACACTAAGGCTGGTACGGAAACCTTCTCCTAAGTCCAATCTGCCGGAGGCCAAAGCAGATACCGGGCACGTAGCAACCTGCAAAGTAGCCAAAATTCTCCTTGACCTAGCTTAGAGCTTTCCGACTATAGGATCCACAGAGGAACAGTCTCTCTTATAGGAAGCCTAAGCTTTTCTTGAAGCATGCCGAGGTGAGAAGGAAAGGGTAGCTACCAGGCATACACTTACCAGTAAACTTGGCCAGACTTGTGGGGTCTCTCCGCAAAGCTCTTTAGAGCTGCTACCAAGAACTAAATCTCTCTTAGAGAGAAGCCCAAACCTTTGCAGAAGCTTCCCTGGAGGAAGCAATGGTAGCTAGCAGGCATGCAGCTACCTGCAAAGGAGAGAAAAAATTCAGATATAGTGAATACGGAGCCGTAATCAGCTGGTCTTGAGAAGCAATTCTGCATCTGGAGCTAGTCCAGAAGTGTAGGAAATCATGATCAGCGAAGCTAGACGAAGGTACCCAGGCAGGTACCTCGCTCCAAAATTGCCTAATGTTCTCGGGTAGCTAGCCTGAAGGGATCTGCGGACCAAATGCACAAGTCACTCTCTCTCGGGGAGAGGCCAAAACCTTCACAAAGTATGCCTGGGAGGAGGAACGGGTAGCTACTGGGCATGCACAGAATTCCCAATTCGGACAAAAGTCAGGTAGCTACCCCAGATGGCTACGCTGCTTTTGTGCAGAACTAAGGCCGGTACGGAAACCTTCTCCTAAGTCCAATATGCCAGAGGCCAAAGCAGATACCGGGCACGTAGCAACCTGCAAAGTAGCCAAAATTCTCCTTGACCTAGCTTAGAGTTTTCCGACTATAGGATCCACAGAGGAACAGTCTCTCTTATAGGAAGCCTAAGCTTTTCTTGAAGCATGCCGAGGTGAGAAGGAAAGGGTAGCTACCAGGCATACACTTACCAGTAAACTTGGCCAGACTTGTGGGGTCTCTCCGCAAAGCTCTTTAGAGCTGCTACCAAGAACTAAATCTCTCTTAGAGAGAAGCCCAAACCTTTGCAGAAGCTTCCCTGGAGGAAGCAATGGTAGCTAGCAGGCATGCAGCTACCTGCAAAGGAGAGAAAAAATTCAGATATAGTGAATACGGAGCCGTAATCAGCTGGTCTTGAGAAGCAATTCTGCATCTGGAGCTAGTCCAGAAGTGTAGGAAATCATGATCAGCGAAGCTAGACGAAGGTACCCAGGCAGGTACCTCGCTCCAAAATTGCCTAATGTTCTCGGGTAGCTAGCCTGAAGGGATCTGCGGACCAAATGCACAAGTCACTCTCTCTCGGGGAGAGGCCAAAACCTTCACAAAGTATGCCTGGGAGGAGGAACGGGTAGCTACTGGGCATGCACAGAATTCCCAATTCGGACAAAAGTCAGGTAGCTACCCCAGATGGCTACGCTGCTTTTGTGCAGAACTAAGGCCGGTACGGAAACCTTCTCCTAAGTCCAATATGCCAGAGGCCAAAGCAGATACCGGGCAGGTAGCAACCTGCAAAGTAGCCAAAATTCTCCTTGACCTAGCTTAGAGTTTTCCGACTATAGGATCCACAGAGGAAGAGTCTCTCTTATAGGAAGCCTAAGCTTTTCTTGAAGCATGCCGAGGTGAGAAGGAAAGGGTAGCTACCAGGCATACACTTACCAGTAAACTTGGCCAGACTTGTGGGGTCCCTCCCCGAAGGTCTTTGCAGCTACTACCCAGAGCTAAATCTCTCTTAGAGAGAAGCCCAAACCTTTGCAGAAGCTTCCCTGGAGGAAGCAATGGTAGCTAGCAGGCATGCAGCTACCTGCAAAGGAGAGAAAAAGTTCAGATATACTGAACATGGACCGGTAATCAGCTGGTCTTGAGAAGCAATTCTGCATCTGGAGCTAGTCCAGAAGTGTAGGAAATCATGATCAGCGAAGCTAGACGAAGGTACCCAGGCAGGTACCTCGCTCCAAAATTGGCTAATGTTCTCGGGTAGCTAGCCTGAAGGGATCTGCGGACCAAATGCACAAGTCACTCTCTCTCGGGGAGAGGCCAAAACCTTCACAAAGTATGCCTGGGAGGAGGAACGGGTAGCTACTGGGCATGCACAGAATTCCCAATTCGGACAAAAGTCAGGTAGCTACCGCAGACGGCTACGCTGCATTTGTGCAACACTAAGGCTGGTATGGAAACCTTCTCCTAAGTCCAATATGCCGGAGGCCAAAGCAGATACCGGGCAGGTAGCAACCTGCAAAGTAGCCAAAATTCTCCTTGACCTAGCTTAGAGCTTTCCGACTATAGGATCCACAGAGGAACAGTCTCTCTTATAGGAAGCCTAAGCTTTTCTTGAAGCATGCCGAGGTGAGAAGGAAAGGGTAGCTACCAGGCATACACTTACCAGTAAACTTGGCCAGACTTGTGGGGTCTCTCCGCAAAGCTCTTTAGAGCTGCTACCAAGAACTAAATCTCTCTTAGAGAGAAGCCCAAACCTTTGCAGAAGCTTCCCTGGAGGAAGCAATGGTAGCTAGCAGGCATGCAGCTACCTTCAAAGGAGAGCTAAATTTCAGATATAGTGAATACGGAGCCGTAATCAACTGGTCTTGAGAAGCAATTCTGCATCTGGAGCTAGTCCAGAAGTGTAGGAAATCATGATCAGCGAAGCTAGACGAAGGTACCCAGGCAGGTACCTCGCTCCAAAATTGCCTAATGTTCTCGGGTAGCTAGCCTGAAGGGATCTGCGGACCAAATGCACAAGTCACTCTCTCTCGGGGAGAGGCCAAAACCTTCACAAAGTATGCCTGGGAGGAGGAACGGGTAGCTACTGGGCATGCACAGAATTCCCAATTCGGACAAAAGTCAGGTAGCTACCCCAGATGGCTACGCTGCTTTTGTGCAGAACTAAGGCCGGTACGGAAACCTTCTCCTAAGTCCAATCTGCCGGAGGCCAAAGCAGATACCGGGCAGGTAGCAACCTGCAAAGTAGCCAAAATTCTCCTTGACCTAGCTTAGAGCTTTCCGACTATAGGATCCACAGAGGAACAGTCTCTCTTATAGGAAGCCTAAGCTTTTCTTGAAGCATGCCGAGGTGAGAAGGAAAGGGTAGCTACCAGGCATACACTTACCAGTAAACTTGGCCAGACTTGTGGGGTCTCTCCGCAAAGCTCTTTAGAGCTGCTACCAAGAACTAAATCTCTCTTAGAGAGAAGCCCAAACCTTTGCAGAAGCTTCCCTGGAGGAAGCAATGGTAGCTAGCAGGCATGCAGCTACCTGCAAAGGAGAGAAAAAATTCAGATATAGTGAATACGGAGCCGGTAATCAGCTGGTCTTGAGAAGCAATTCTGCATCTGGAGCTAGTCCAGAAGTGTAGGAAATCATGATCAGCGAAGCTAGACGAAGGTACCCAGGCAGGTACCTCGCTCCAAAATTGCCTAATGTTCTCGGGTAGCTAGCCTAAAGGGATCTGCGGACCAAATGCACAAGTCACTCTCTCTCGGGGAGAGGCCAAAACCTTCACAAAGTATGCCTGGGAGGAGGAACGGGTAGCTACTGGGCATGCACAGAATTCCCAATTCGGACAAAAGTCAGGTAGCTACCCCAGATGGCTACGCTGCTTTTGTGCAGAACTAAGGCCGGTACGGAAACCTTCTCCTAAGTCCAATCTGCCAGAGGCCAAAGCAGATACCGGGCAGGTAGCAAGCTGCAAAGTAGCCAAAATTCTCCTTGACCTAGCTTAGAGCTTTCCGACTATAGGATCCACAGAGGAACAGTCTCTCTTATAGGAAGCCTAAGCTTTTCTTGAAGCATGCCGAGGTGAGAAGGAAAGGGTAGCTACCAGGCATACACTTACCAGTAAACTTGGCCAGACTTGTGGGGTCTCTCCGCAAAGCTCTTTAGAGCTGCTACCAAGAACTAAATCTCTCTTAGAGAGAAGCCCAAACCTTTGCAGAAGCTTCCCTGGAGGAAGCAATGGTAGCTAGCAGGCATGCAGCTACCTGCAAAGGAGAGAAAAAATTCAGATATAGTGAATACGGAGCCGTAATCAGCTGGTCTTGAGAAGCAATTCTGCATCTGGAGCTAGTCCAGAAGTGTAGGAAATCATGATCAGCGAAGCTAGACGAAGGTACCCAGGCAGGTACCTCGCTCCAAAATTGCCTAATGTTCTCGGGTAGCTAGCCTGAAGGGATCTGCGGACCAAATGCACAAGTCACTCTCTCTCGGGGAGAGGCCAAAACCTTCACAAAGTATGCCTGGGAGGAGGAACGGGTAGCTACTGGGCATGCACAGAATTCCCAATTCGGACAAAAGTCAGGTAGCTACCCCAGATGGCTACGCTGCATTTGTGCAACACTAAGGCTGGTATGGAAACCTTCTCCTAAGTCCAATATGCCGGAGGCCAAAGCAGATACCGGGCAGGTAGCAACCTGCAAAGTAGCCAAAATTCTCCTTGACCTAGCTTAGAGCTTTCCGACTATAGGATCCACAGAGGAACAGTCTCTCTTATAGGAAGCCTAAGCTTTTCTTGAAGCATGCCGAGGTGAGAAGGAAAGGGTAGCTACCAGGCATACACTTACCAGTAAACTTGGCCAGACTTGTGGGGTCTCTCCGCAAAGCTCTTTAGAGCTGCTACCAAGAACTAAATCTCTCTTAGAGAGAAGCCCAAACCTTTGCAGAAGCTTCCCTGGAGGAAGCAATGGTAGCTAGCAGGCATGCAGCTACCTGCAAAGGAGAGAAAAAATTCAGATATAGTGAATACGGAGCCGTAATCAGCTGGTCTTGAGAAGCAATTCTGCATCTGGAGCTAGTCCAGAAGTGTAGGAAATCATGATCAGCGAAGCTAGACGAAGGTACCCAGGCAGGTACCTCGCTCCAAAATTGCCTAATGTTCTCGGGTAGCTAGCCTGAAGGGATCTGCGGACCAAATGCACAAGTCACTCTCTCTCGGGGAGAGGCCAAAACCTTCACAAAGTATGCCTGGGAGGAGGAACGGGTAGCTACTGGGCATGCACAGAATTCCCAATTCGGACAAAAGTCAGGTAGCTACCCCAGATGGCTACGCTGCTTTTGTGCAGAACTAAGGCCGGTACGGAAACCTTCTCCTAAGTCCAATCTGCCAGAGGCCAAAGCAGATACCGGGCACGTAGCAACCTGCAAAGTAGCCAAAATTCTCCTTGACCTAGCTTAGAGTTTTCCGACTATAGGATCCACAGAGGAACAGTCTCTCTTATAGGAAGCCTAAGCTTTTCTTGAAGCATGCCGAGGTGAGAAGGAAAGGGTAGCTACCAGGCATACACTTACCAGTAAACTTGGCCAGACTTGTGGGGTCTCTCCGCAAAGCTCTTTAGAGCTGCTACCAAGAACTAAATCTCTCTTAGAGAGAAGCCCAAACCTTTGCAGAAGCTTCCCTGGAGGAAGCAATGGTAGCTAGCAGGCATGCAGCTACCTGCAAAGGAGAGAAAAAATTCAGATATAGTGAATACGGAGCCGTAATCAGCTGGTCTTGAGAAGCAATTCTGCATCTGGAGCTAGTCCAGAAGTGTAGGAAATCATGATCAGCGAAGCTAGACGAAGGTACCCAGGCAGGTACCTCGCTCCAAAATTGCCTAATGTTCTCGGGTAGCTAGCCTGAAGGGATCTGCGGACCAAATGCACAAGTCACTCTCTCTCGGGGAGAGGCCAAAACCTTCACAAAGTATGCCTGGGAGGAGGAACGGGTAGCTACTGGGCATGCACAGAATTCCCAATTCGGACAAAAGTCAGGTAGCTACCCCAGATGGCTACGCTGCTTTTGTGCAGAACTAAGGCCGGTACGGAAACCTTCTCCTAAGTCCAATATGCCAGAGGCCAAAGCAGATACCGGGCAGGTAGCAACCTGCAAAGTAGCCAAAATTCTCCTTGACCTAGCTTAGAGTTTTCCGACTATAGGATCCACAGAGGAACAGTCTCTCTTATAGGAAGCCTAAGCTTTTCTTGAAGCATGCCGAGGTGAGAAGGAAAGGGTAGCTACCAGGCATACACTTACCAGTAAACTTGGCCAGACTTGTGGGGTCCCTCCCCGAAGGTCTTTGCAGCTACTACCCAGAGCTAAATCTCTCTTAGAGAGAAGCCCAAACCTTTGCAGAAGCTTCCCTGGAGGAAGCAATGGTAGCTAGCAGGCATGCAGCTACCTGCAAAGGAGAGAAAAAGTTCAGATATACTGAACATGGACCGGTAATCAGCTGGTCTTGAGAAGCAATTCTGCATCTGGAGCTAGTCCAGAAGTGTAGGAAATCATGATCAGCGAAGCTAGACGAAGGTACCCAGGCAGGTACCTCGCTCCAAAATTGCCTAATGTTCTCGGGTAGCTAGCCTGAAGGGATCTGCGGACCAAATGCACAAGTCACTCTCTCTCGGGGAGAGGCCAAAACCTTCACAAAGTATGCCTGGGAGGAGGAACGGGTAGCTACTGGGCATGCACAGAATTCCCAATTCGGACAAAAGTCAGGTAGCTACCCCAGATGGCTACGCTGCTTTTGTGCAGAACTAAGGCCGGTACGGAAACCTTCTCCTAAGTCCAATCTGCCAGAGGCCAAAGCAGATACCGGGCAGGTAGCAACCTGCAAAGTAGCCAAAATTCTCCTTGACCTAGCTTAGAGCTTTCCGACTATAGGATCCACAGAGGAACAGTCTCTCTTATAGGAAGCCTAAGCTTTTCTTGAAGCATGCCGAGGTGAGAAGGAAAGGGTAGCTACCAGGCATACACTTACCAGTAAACTTGGCCAGACTTGTGGGGTCTCTCCGCAAAGCTCTTTAGAGCTGCTACCAAGAACTAAATCTCTCTTAGAGAGAAGCCCAAACCTTTGCAGAAGCTTCCCTGGAGGAAGCAATGGTAGCTAGCAGGCATGCAGCTACCTGCAAAGGAGAGAAAAAATTCAGATATAGTGAATACGGAGCCGTAATCAGCTGGTCTTGAGAAGCAATTCTGCATCTGGAGCTAGTCCAGAAGTGTAGGAAATCATGATCAGCGAAGCTAGACGAAGGTACCCAGGCAGGTACCTCGCTCCAAAATTGCCTAATGTTCTCGGGTAGCTAGCCTAAAGGGATCTGCGGACCAAATGCACAAGTCACTCTCTCTCGGGGAGAGGCCAAAACCTTCACAAAGTATGCCTGGGAGGAGGAACGGGTAGCTACTGGGCATGCACAGAATTCCCAATTCGGACAAAAGTCAGGTAGCTACCCCAGATGGCTACGCTGCTTTTGTGCAGAACTAAGGCCGGTACGGAAACCTTCTCCTAAGTCCAATCTGCCAGAGGCCAAAGCAGATACCGGGCAGGTAGCAAGCTGCAAAGTAGCCAAAATTCTCCTTGACCTAGCTTAGAGCTTTCCGACTATAGGATCCACAGAGGAACAGTCTCTCTTATAGGAAGCCTAAGCTTTTCTTGAAGCATGCCGAGGTGAGAAGGAAAGGGTAGCTACCAGGCATACACTTACCAGTAAACTTGGCCAGACTTGTGGGGTCCCTCCAAGAAGGTCTTTGCAGCTACTACCCAGAGCTAAATCTCTCTTAGAGAGAAGCCCAAACCTTTGCAGAAGCTTCCCTGGAGGAAGCAATGGTAGCTAGCAGGCATGCAGCTACCTGCAAAGGAGAGAAAAAGTTCAGATATAGTGAACATGGACCGGTAATCAGCTGGTCTTGAGAAGCAATTCTGCATCTGGAGCTAGTCCAGAAGTGTAGGAAATCATGATCAGCGAAGCTAGACGAAGGTACCCAGGCAGGTACCTCGCTCCAAAATTGCCTAATGTTCTCGGGTAGCTAGCCTGAAGGGATCTGCGGACCAAATGCACAAGTCACTCTCTCTCGGGGAGAGGCCAAAACCTTCACAAAGTATGCCTGGGAGGAGGAACGGGTAGCTACTGGGCATGCACAGAATTCCCAATTCGGCCAAAAGTCAGGTAGCTACCGCAGATGGCTACGCTGCATTTGTGCAACACTAAGGCTGGTACGGAAACCTTCTCCTAAGTCCAATCTGCCGGAGGCCAAAGCAGATACCGGGCAGGTAGCAACCTGCAAAGTAGCCAAAATTCTCCTTGACCTAGCTTAGAGCTTTCCGACTATAGGATCCACAGAGGAACAGTCTCTCTTATAGGAAGCCTAAGCTTTTCTTGAAGCATGCCGAGGTGAGAAGGAAAGGGTAGCTACCAGGCATACACTTACCAGTAAACTTGGCCAGACTTGTGGGGTCTCTCCGCAAAGCTCTTTAGAGCTGCTACCAAGAACTAAATCTCTCTTAGAGAGAAGCCCAAACCTTTGCAGAAGCTTCCCTGGAGGAAGCAATGGTAGCTAGCAGGCATGCAGCTACCTGCAAAGGAGAGCAAAAATTCAGATATAGTGAATACGGAGCCGTAATCAGCTGGTCTTGAGAAGCAATTCTGCATCTGGAGCTAGTCCAGAAGTGTAGGAAATCATGATCAGCGAAGCTAGACGAAGGTACCCAGGCAGGTACCTCGCTCCAAAATTGCCTAATGTTCTCGGGTAGCTAGCCTAAAGGGATCTGCGGACCAAATGCACAAGTCACTCTCTCTCGGGGAGAGGCCAAAACCTTCACAAAGTATGCCTGGGAGGAGGAACGGGTAGCTACTGGGCATGCACAGAATTCCCAATTCGGACAAAAGTCAGGTAGCTACCCCACATGGCTACGCTGCTTTTGTGCAGAACTAAGGCCGGTACGGAAACCTTCTCCTAAGTCCAATATGCCGGAGGCCAAAGCAGATACCGGGCACGTAGCAACCTGCAAAGTAGCCAAAATTCTCCTTGACCTAGCTTAGAGTTTTCCGACTATAGGATCCACAGAGGAAGAGTCTCTCTTATAGGAAGCCTAAGCTTTTCTTGAAGCATGCCGAGGTGAGAAGGAAAGGGTAGCTACCAGGCATACACTTACCAGTAAACTTGGCCAGACTTGTGGGGTCCCTCCCCGAAGGTCTTTGCAGCTACTACCCAGAGCTAAATCTCTCTTAGAGAGAAGCCCAAACCTTTGCAGAAGCTTCCCTGGAGGAAGCAATGGTAGCTAGCAGGCATGCAGCTACCTGCAAAGGAGAGAAAAAGTTCAGATATAGTGAACATGGACCGGTAATCAACTGGTCTTGAGAAGCAATTCTGCATCTGGAGCTAGTCCAGAAGTGTAGGAAATCATGATCAGCGAAGCTAGACGAAGGTACCCAGGCAGGTACCTCGCTCCAAAATTGCCTAATGTTCTCGGGTAGCTAGCCTGAAGGGATCTGCGGACCAAATGCACAAGTCACTCTCTCTCGGGGAGAGGCCAAAACCTTCACAAAGTATGCCTGGGAGGAGGAACGGGTAGCTACTGGGCATGCACAGAATTCCCAATTCGGCCAAAAGTCAGGTAGCTACCGCAGATGGCTACGCTGCATTTGGTGCAACACTAAGGCTGGTACTGGAAACCTTCTCCTAAGTCCAATCT
Source organism: Aythya fuligula (assembly GCF_009819795.1). NCBI lineage: Eukaryota > Metazoa > Chordata > Aves > Anseriformes > Anatidae > Aythya > Aythya fuligula. The sequence goes on along the minus strand of NC_045560.1, from coordinate 145,202,473 downwards.
GCCGGAGGCCAAAGCAGATACCGGGCAGGTAGCAACCTGCAAAGTAGCCAAAATTCTCCTTGACCTAGCTTAGAGCTTTCCGACTATAGGATCCACAGAGGAACAGTCTCTCTTATAGGAAGCCTAAGCTTTTCTTGAAGCATGCCGAGGTGAGAAGGAAAGGGTAGCTACCAGGCATACACTTACCAGTAAACTTGGCCAGACTTGTGGGGTCTCCTCCGCAAAGCTCTTTAGCAGCTGCTACCAAGAACTAAATCTCTCTTAGAGAGAAGCCCAAACCTTTGCAGAAGCTTCCCTGGAGGAAGCAATGGTAGCTAGCAGGCATGCAGCTACCTGCAAAGGAGAGAAAAAATTCAGATATAGTGAACATGGACCGGTAATCAACTGGTCTTGAGAAGCAATTCTGCATCTGGAGCTAGTCCAGAAGTGTAGGAAATCATGATCAGCGAAGCTAGACGAAGGTACCCAGGCAGGTACCTCGCTCCAAAATTGCCTAATGTTCTCGGGTAGCTAGCCTGAAGGGATCTGCGGACCAAATGCACAAGTCACTCTCTCTCGGGGAGAGGCCAAAACCTTCACAAAGTATGCCTGGGAGGAGGAACGGGTAGCTACTGGGCATGCACAGAATTCCCAATTCGGACAAAAGTCAGGTAGCTACCCCAGATGGCTACGCTGCTTTTGTGCAGACACTAAGGCTGGTACGGAAACCTTCTCCTAAGTCCAATCTGCCGGAGGCCAAAGCAGATACCGGGCAGGTAGCAACCTGCAAAGTAGCCAAAATTCTCCTTGACCTAGCTTAGAGTTTTCCGACTATAGGATCCACAGAGGAACAGTCTCTCTTATAGGAAGCCTAAGCTTTTCTTGAAGCATGCCGAGGTGAGAAGGAAAGGGTAGCTACCAGGCATACACTTACCAGTAAACTTGGCCAGACTTGTGGGGTCCCTCCCAGAAGGTCTTTGCAGCTACTACCCAGAGCTAAATCTCTCTTAGAGAGAAGCCCAAACCTTTGCAGAAGCTTCCCTGGAGGAAGCAATGGTAGCTAGCAGGCATGCAGCTACCTGCAAAGGAGAGAAAAAGTTCAGATATAGTGAACATGGACCGGTAATCAGCTGGTCTTGAGAAGCAATTCTGCATCTGGAGCTAGTCCAGAAGTGTAGGAAATCATGATCAGCGAAGCTAGACGAAGGTACCCAGGCAGGTACCTCGCTCCAAAATTGCCTAATGTTCTCGGGTAGCTAGCCTGAAGGGATCTGCGGACCAAATGCATAAGTCACTCTCTCTCGGGGAGAGGCCAAAACCTTCACAAAGTATGCCTGGGAGGAGGAACGGGTAGCTACTGGGCATGCACAGAATTCCCAATTCGGACAAAAGTCAGGTAGCTACCCCAGATGGCTACGCTGCTTTTGTGCAACACTAAGGCTGGTACGGAAACCTTCTCCTAAGTCCAATCTGCCGGAGGCCAAAGCAGATACCGGGCAGGTAGCAACCTGCAAAGTAGCCAAAATTCTCCTTGACCTAGCTTAGAGCTTTTCCGACTATAGGATCCACAGAGGAACAGTCTCTCTTATAGGAAGCCTAAGCTTTTCTTGAAGCATGCCGAGGTGAGAAGGAAAGGGTAGCTACCAGGCATACACTTACCAGTAAACTTGGCCAGACTTGTGGGGTCCTCTCCGCAAAGCTCTTTAGCAGCTGCTACCCAGAGCTAAATCTCTCTTAGAGAGAAGCCCAAACCTTTGCAGAAGCTTCCCTGGAGGAAGCAATGGTAGCTAGCAGGCATGCAGCTACCTGCAAAGGAGAGAAAAAATTCAGATATAGTGAATACGGAGCCGGTAATCAACTGGTCTTGAGAAGCAATTCTGCATCTGGAGCTAGTCCAGAAGTGTAGGAAATCATGATCAGCGAAGCTAGACGAAGGTACCCAGGCAGGTACCTCGCTCCAAAATTGCCTAATGTTCTCGGGTAGCTAGCCTAAAGGGATCTGCGGACCAAATGCACAAGTCACTCTCTCTCGGGGAGAGGCCAAAACCTTCACAAAGTATGCCTGGGAGGAGGAACGGGTAGCTACTGGGCATGCACAGAATTCCCAATTCGGACAAAAGTCAGGTAGCTACCCCACATGGCTACGCTGCTTTTGTGCAGAACTAAGGCCGGTACGGAAACCTTCTCCTAAGTCCAATCTGCCAGAGGCCAAAGCAGATACCGGGCAGGTAGCAACCTGCAAAGTAGCCAAAATTCTCCTTGACCTAGCTTAGAGTTTTCCGACTATAGGATCCACAGAGGAACAGTCTCTCTTATAGGAAGCCTAAGCTTTTCTTGAAGCATGCCGAGGTGAGAAGGAAAGGGTAGCTACCAGGCATACACTTACCAGTAAACTTGGCCAGACTTGTGGGGTCCCTCCCCGAAGGTCTTTGCAGCTACTACCCAGAGCTAAATCTCTCTTAGAGAGAAGCCCAAACCTTTGCAGAAGCTTCCCTGGAGGAAGCAATGGTAGCTAGCAGGCATGCAGCTACCTTCAAAGGAGAGCTAAATTTCAGATATAGTGAACATGGAGCCGGTAATCAGCTGGTCTTGAGAAGCAATTCTGCATCTGGAGCTAGTCCAGAAGTGTAGGAAATCATGATCAGCGAAGCTAGACGAAGGTACCCAGGCAGGTACCTCGCTCCAAAATTGCCTAATGTTCTCGGGTAGCTAGCCTGAAGGGATCTGCGGACCAAATGCACAAGTCACTCTCTCTCGGGGAGAGGCCAAAACCTTCACAAAGTATGCCTGGGAGGAGGAACGGGTAGCTACTGGGCATGCACAGAATTCCCAATTCGGACAAAAGTCAGGTAGCTACCGCAGATGGCTACGCTGCTTTTGTGCAACACTAAGGCTGGTACGGAAACCTTCTCCTAAGTCCAATCTGCCGGAGGCCAAAGCAGATACCGGGCAGGTAGCAACCTGCAAAGTAGCCAAAATTCTCCTTGACCTAGCTTAGAGCTTTCCGACTATAGGATCCACAGAGGAACAGTCTCTCTTATAGGAAGCCTAAGCTTTTCTTGAAGCATGCCGAGGTGAGAAGGAAAGGGTAGCTACCAGGCATACACTTACCAGTAAACTTGGCCAGACTTGTGGGGTCCCTCCCGCAAAGCTCTTTAGCAGCTACTACCCAGAGCTAAATCTCTCTTAGAGAGAAGCCCAAACCTTTGCAGAAGCTTCCCTGGAGGAAGCAATGGTAGCTAGCAGGCATGCAGCTACCTTCAAAGGAGAGCTAAATTTCAGATATAGTGAACATCGGAGCCGGTAATCAACTGGTCTTGAGAAGCAATTCTGCATCTGGAGCTAGTCCAGAAGTGTAGGAAATCATGATCAGCGAAGCTAGACGAAGGTACCCAGGCAGGTACCTCGCTCCAAAATTGCCTAATGTTCTCGGGTAGCTAGCCTGAAGGGATCTGCGGACCAAATGCACAAGTCACTCTCTCTCGGGGAGAGGCCAAAACCTTCACAAAGTATGCCTGGGAGGAGGAACGGGTAGCTACTGGGCATGCACAGAATTCCCAATTCGGACAAAAGTCAGGTAGCTACCCCACATGGCTACGCTGCTTTTGTGCAGAACTAAGGCCGGTACGGAAACCTTCTCCTAAGTCCAATATGCCGGAGGCCAAAGCAGATACCGGGCAGGTAGCAACCTGCAAAGTAGCCAAAATTCTCCTTGACCTAGCTTAGAGCTTTTCCGACTATAGGATCCACAGAGGAACAGTCTCTCTTATAGGAAGCCTAAGCTTTTCTTGAAGCATGCCGAGGTGAGAAGGAAAGGGTAGCTACCAGGCATACACTTACCAGTAAACTTGGCCAGACTTGTGGGGTCTCTCCGCAAAGCTCTTTAGAGCTGCTACCAAGAACTAAATCTCTCTTAGAGAGAAGCCCAAACCTTTGCAGAAGCTTCCCTGGAGGAAGCAATGGTAGCTAGCAGGCATGCAGCTACCTGCAAAGGAGAGAAAAAATTCAGATATAGTGAACATGGACCGGTAATCAACTGGTCTTGAGAAGCAATTCTGCATCTGGAGCTAGTCCAGAAGTGTAGGAAATCATGATCAGCGAAGCTAGACGAAGGTACCCAGGCAGGTACCTCGCTCCAAAATTGCCTAATGTTCTCGGGTAGCTAGCCTGAAGGGATCTGCGGACCAAATGCACAAGTCACTCTCTCTCGGGGAGAGGCCAAAACCTTCACAAAGTATGCCTGGGAGGAGGAACGGGTAGCTACTGGGCATGCACAGAATTCCCAATTCGGACAAAAGTCAGGTAGCTACCGCAGATGGCTACGCTGCTTTTGTGCAACACTAAGGCTGGTACGGAAACCTTCTCCTAAGTCCAATCTGCCGGAGGCCAAAGCAGATACCGGGCAGGTAGCAACCTGCAAAGTAGCCAAAATTCTCCTTGACCTAGCTTAGAGTTTTCCGACTATAGGATCCACAGAGGAACAGTCTCTCTTATAGGAAGCCTAAGCTTTTCTTGAAGCATGCCGAGGTGAGAAGGAAAGGGTAGCTACCAGGCATACACTTACCAGTAAACTTGGCCAGACTTGTGGGGTCCCTCCCGAAGGTCTTTGCAGCTACTACCCAGAGCTAAATCTCTCTTAGAGAGAAGCCCAAACCTTTGCAGAAGCTTCCCTGGAGGAAGCAATGGTAGCTAGCAGGCATGCAGCTACCTGCAAAGGAGAGAAAAAATTCAGATATAGTGAATACGGAGCCGGTAATCAGCTGGTCTTGAGAAGCAATTCTGCATCTGGAGCTAGTCCAGAAGTGTAGGAAATCATGATCAGCGAAGCTAGACGAAGGTACCCAGGCAGGTACCTCGCTCCAAAATTGCCTAATGTTCTCGGGTAGCTAGCCTGAAGGGATCTGCGGACCAAATGCACAAGTCACTCTCTCTCGGGGAGAGGCCAAAACCTTCACAAAGTATGCCTGGGAGGAGGAACGGGTAGCTACTGGGCATGCACAGAATTCCCAATTCGGACAAAAGTCAGGTAGCTACCCCAGATGGCTACGCTGCTTTTGTGCAACACTAAGGCTGGTACGGAAACCTTCTCCTAAGTCCAATCTGCCGGAGGCCAAAGCAGATACCGGGCAGGTAGCAACCTGCAAAGTAGCCAAAATTCTCCTTGACCTAGCTTAGAGTTTTCCGACTATAGGATCCACAGAGGAACAGTCTCTCTTATAGGAAGCCTAAGCTTTTCTTGAAGCATGCCGAGGTGAGAAGGAAAGGGTAGCTACCAGGCATACACTTACCAGTAAACTTGGCCAGACTTGTGGGGTCCTCTCCGCAAAGCTCTTTAGAGCTGCTACCAAGAACTAAATCTCTCTTAGAGAGAAGCCCAAACCTTTGCAGAAGCTTCCCTGGAGGAAGCAATGGTAGCTAGCAGGCATGCAGCTACCTGCAAAGGAGAGAAAAAATTCAGATATAGTGAATACGGAGCCGTAATCAGCTGGTCTTGAGAAGCAATTCTGCATCTGGAGCTAGTCCAGAAGTGTAGGAAATCATGATCAGCGAAGCTAGACGAAGGTACCCAGGCAGGTACCTCGCTCCAAAATTGCCTAATGTTCTCGGGTAGCTAGCCTGAAGGGATCTGCGGACCAAATGCACAAGTCACTCTCTCTCGGGGAGAGGCCAAAACCTTCACAAAGTATGCCTGGGAGGAGGAACGGGTAGCTACTGGGCATGCACAGAATTCCCAATTCGGACAAAAGTCAGGTAGCTACCCCACATGGCTACGCTGCTTTTGTGCAGAACTAAGGCCGGTACGGAAACCTTCTCCTAAGTCCAATCTGCCAGAGGCCAAAGCAGATACCGGGCAGGTAGCAACCTGCAAAGTAGCCAAATTCTCCTTGACCTAGCTTAGAGTTTTCCGACTATAGGATCCACAGAGGAACAGTCTCTCTTATAGGAAGCCTAAGCTTTTCTTGAAGCATGCCGAGGTGAGAAGGAAAGGGTAGCTACCAGGCATACACTTACCAGTAAACTTGGCCAGACTTGTGGGGTCCCTCCCAAAGGTCTTTGCAGCTACTACCCAGAGCTAAATCTCTCTTAGAGAGAAGCCCAAACCTTTGCAGAAGCTTCCCTGGAGGAAGCAATGGTAGCTAGCAGGCATGCAGCTACCTGCAAAGGAGAGAAAAAATTCAGATATAGTGAACATGGAGCGGTAATCAAGCTGGTCTTGAGAAGCAATTCTGCATCTGGAGCTAGTCCAGAAGTGTAGGAAATCATGATCAGCGAAGCTAGACAAAGGTACCCAGGCAGGTACCTCGCTCCAAAATTGGCCTAATGTTCTCGGGTAGCTAGCCTGAAGGGATCTGCGGACCAAATGCACAAGTCACTCTCTCTCGGGGAGAGGCCAAAACCTTCACAAAGTATGCCTGGGAGGAGGAACGGGTAGCTACTGGGCATGCACAGAATTCCCAATTCGGACAAAAGTCAGGTAGCTACCGCAGATGGCTACGCTGCTTTTGTGCAACACTAAGGCTGGTACGGAAACCTTCTCCTAAGTCCAATATGCCGGAGGCCAAAGCAGATACCGGGCAGGTAGCAACCTGCAAAGTAGCCAAAATTCTCCTTGACCTAGCTTAGAGCTTTTCCGACTATAGGATCCACAGAGGAACAGTCTCTCTTATAGGAAGCCTAAGCTTTTCTTGAAGCATGCCGAGGTGAGAAGGAAAGGGTAGCTACCAGGCATACACTTACCAGTAAACTTGGCCAGACTTGTGGGGTCCCTCCCCAAAGCTCTTTGCAGCTGCTACCCAGAGCTAAATCTCTCTTAGAGAGAAGCCCAAACCTTTGCAGAAGCTTCCCTGGAGGAAGCAATGGTAGCTAGCAGGCATGCAGCTACCTGCAAAGGAGAGCTAAATTTCAGATATAGTGAACATCGGAGCGGTAATCAGCTGGTCTTGAGAAGCAATTCTGCATCTGGAGCTAGTCCAGAAGTGTAGGAAATCATGATCAGCGAAGCTAGACGAAGGTACCCAGGCAGGTACCTCGCTCCAAAATTGCCTAATGTTCTCGGGTAGCTAGCCTGAAGGGATCTGCGGACCAAATGCACAAGTCACTCTCTCTCGGGGAGAGGCCAAAACCTTCACAAAGTATGCCTGGGAGGAGGAACGGGTAGCTACTGGGCATGCACAGAATTCCCAATTCGGACAAAAGTCAGGTAGCTACCCCAGATGGCTACGCTGCTTTTGTGCAACACTAAGGCTGGTACGGAAACCTTCTCCTAAGTCCAATCTGCCGGAGGCCAAAGCAGATACCGGGCAGGTAGCAACCTGCAAAGTAGCCAGAATTCTCCTTGACCTAGCTTAGAGCTTTTCCGACTATAGGATCCACAGAGGAACAGTCTCTCTTATAGGAAGCCTAAGCTTTTCTTGAAGCATGCCGAGGTGAGAAGGAAAGGGTAGCTACCAGGCATACACTTACCAGTAAACTTGGCCAGACTTGTGGGGTCCCTCCGCGAAGGTCTTTGCAGCTGCTACCCAGAGCTAAATCTCTCTTAGAGAGAAGCCCAAACCTTTGCAGAAGCTTCCCTGGAGGAAGCAATGGTAGCTAGCAGGCATGCAGCTACCTGCAAAGGAGAGCAAAACTTCAGATATAGTGAACGCGGAGCCGGTAATCAGCTGCTCTTGAGAAGCAATTCTGCATCTGGAGCTAGTCCAGAAGTGTAGGAAATCATGATCAGCGAAGCTAGACGAAGGTACCCAGGCAGGTACCTCGCTCCAAAATTGCCTAATGTTCTCGGGTAGCTAGCCTAAAGGGATCTGCGGACCAAATGCACAAGTCACTCTCTCTCGGGGAGAGGCCAAAACCTTCACAAAGTATGCCTGGGAGGAGGAACGGGTAGCTACTGGGCATGCACAGAATTCCCAATTCGGACAAAAGTCAGGTAGCTACCCCAGATGGCTACGCTGCTTTTGTGCAGAACTAAGGCCGGTACGGAAACCTTCTCCTAAGTCCAATCTGCCGGAGGCCAAAGGAGATACCGGGCAGGTAGCAAGCTGCAAAGTAGCCAGAATTCTCCTTGACCTAGCTTAAGCTTTTCCGACTATAGGATCCACAGAGGAACAGTCTCTCTTATAGGAAGCCTAAGCTTTTCTTGAAGCATGCCGAGGTGAGAAGGAAAGGGTAGCTACCAGGCATACACTTACCAGTAAACTTGGCCAGACTTGTGGGGTCCCTCCCCAAAGCTCTTTGCAGCTGCTACCCAGAGCTAAATCTCTCTTAGAGAGAAGCCCAAACCTTTGCAGAAGCTTCCCTGGAGGAAGCAATGGTAGCTAGCAGGCATGCAGCTACCTGCAAAGGAGAGCCAAAACTGGGAGATAGTGAACGCGGAGCGGTAATCAGCTGGTCTTGAGAAGCAATTCTGCATCTGGAGCTAGTCCAGAAGTGTAGGAAATCATGATCAGCGAAGCTAGACGAAGGTACCCAGGCAGGTACCTCGCTCCAAAATTGCCTAATGTTCTCGGGTAGCTAGCCTGAAGGGATCTGCGGACCAAATGCACAAGTCACTCTTTCTCGGGGAGAGGCCAAAACCTTCACAAAGTATGCCTGGGAGGAGGAACGGGTAGCTACTGGGCATGCACAGAATTCCCAATTCGGACAAAAGTCAGGTAGCTACCCCAGATGGCTACGCTGCTTTTGTGCAGAACTAAGGCCGGTACGGAAACCTTCTCCTAAGTCCAATCTGCCAGAGGCCAAAGTAGATACCGGGCAGGTAGCAACCTGCAAAGTAGCCAAAATTCTCCTTGACCTAGCTTAGAGTTTTCCGACTATAGGATCCACAGAGGAACAGTCTCTCTTATAGGAAGCCTAAGCTTTTCTTGAAGCATGCCGAGGTGAGAAGGAAAGGGTAGCTACCAGGCATACACTTACCAGTAAACTTGGCCAGACTTGTGGGGTCCCCCCCAAAGCTCTTTGCAGCTGCTACCCAGAGCTAAATCTCTCTTAGAGAGAAGCCCAAACCTTTGCAGAAGCTTCCCTGGAGGAAGCAATGGTAGCTAGCAGGCATGCAGCTACCTGCAAAGGAGAGAAAAAATTCAGATATAGTGAATACGGAGCAGTAATCAGCTGGTCTTGAGAAGCAATTCTGCATCTGGAGCTAGTCCAGAAGTGTAGGAAATCATGATCAGCGAAGCTAGACGAAGGTACCCAGGCAGGTACCTCGCTCCAAAATTGGCCTAATGTTCTCGGGTAGCTAGCCTGAAGGGATCTGCGGACCAAATGCACAAGTCACTCTCTCTCGGGGAGAGGCCAAAACCTTCACAAAGTATGCCTGGGAGGAGGAACGGGTAGCTACTGGGCATGCACAGAATTCCCAATTCGGACAAAAGTCAGGTAGCTACCCCAGATGGCTACGCTGCTTTTGTGCAACACTAAGGCTGGTACGGAAACCTTCTCCTAAGTCCAATCTGCCGGAGGCCAAAGCAGATACCGGGCAGGTAGCAACCTGCAAAGTAGCCAAAATTCTCCTTGACCTAGCTTAGAGTTTTCCGACTATAGGATCCACAGAGGAACAGTCTCTCTTATAGGAAGCCTAAGCTTTTCTTGAAGCATGCCGAGGTGAGAAGGAAAGGGTAGCTACCAGGCATACACTTACCAGTAAACTTGGCCAGACTTGTGGGGTCTCTCCGCAAAGCTCTTTAGAGCTGCTACCAAGAACTAAATCTCTCTTAGAGAGAAGCCCAAACCTTTGCAGAAGCTTCCCTGGAGGAAGCAATGGTAGCTAGCAGGCATGCAGCTACCTTCAAAGGAGAGAAAAAATTCAGATATAGTGAATACGGAGCAGTAATCAGCTGGTCTTGAGAAGCAATTCTGCATCTGGAGCTAGTCCAGAAGTGTAGGAAATCATGATCAGCGAAGCTAGACGAAGGTACCCAGGCAGGTACCTCGCTCCAAAATTGCCTAATGTTCTCGGGTAGCTAGCCTGAAGGGATCTGCGGACCAAATGCACAAGTCACTCTCTCTCGGGGAGAGGCCAAAACCTTCACAAAGTATGCCTGGGAGGAGGAACGGGTAGCTACTGGGCATGCACAGAATTCCCAATTCGGACAAAAGTCAGGTAGCTACCCCAGATGGCTACGCTGCTTTTGTGCAACACTAAGGCTTGTAGGGAAACCTTCTCCTAAGTCCAATCTGCCGGAGGCCAAAGCAGATACCGGGCAGGTAGCAACCTGCAAAGTAGCCAAAATTCTCCTTGACCTAGCTTAGAGCTTTCCGACTATAGGATCCACAGAGGAACAGTCTCTCTTATAGGAAGCCTAAGCTTTTCTTGAAGCATGCCGAGGTGAGAAGGAAAGGGTAGCTACCAGGCATACACTTACCAGGAAACTTGGCCAGACTTGTGGGGTCCCTCCCCGAAGGTCTTTGCAGCTACTACCCAGAGCTAAATCTCTCTTAGAGAGAAGCCCAAACCTTTGCAGAAGCTTCCCTGGAGGAAGCAATGGTAGCTAGCAGGCATGCAGCTACCTGCAAAGGAGAGCTAAATCTCAGAGATAGTGAACGCGGAGCGGTAATCAGCTGGTCTTCAGAAGCAATTCTGCATCTGGAGCTAGTCCAGAAGTGTAGGAAATCATGATCAGCGAAGCTAGACAAAGGTACCCAGGCAGGTACCTCGCTCCAAAATTGCCTAATGTTCTCGGGTAGCTAGCCTGAAGGGATCTGCGGACCAAATGCACAAGTCACTCTCTCTCGGGGAGAGGCCAAAACCTTCACAAAGTATGCCTGGAAGGAGGAACTGGTAGCTACTGGGCATGCACAGAATTCCCAATTCGGTCAAAAATCAGTTAGCCAAATTACAAGGTGTAACAGACATAAAATTTGGCACAGGGATTTCCGCACCTGTATGCCAAGGAACTTCTTCACAGTGAGAGTGATGTAGCACTGGAACAGGCTGCCCAGGGAGGTTGTGCAGTCTCCTTGTCTGGAGACATTCAAGAGCCTTCTAGATGCCTACTTGTGCAATCTGTTCTAGGGAACCTACTTTTTAGTGGGTTGGACCCGCTGATCTCTGGAGCTCCCTTTCAACCCCTACTATTCTGTGATTCTATAAGCAGCTGATGGAAGTCGCAGAATCGCCAGCACTTCTTGTGGGTGACGTCAACTTTCCAGACGTGTGCTGGAAATTTGGTGCAGCCCCGAGGAAGCAGTCTAGGAGGTTCCTGGAGTGTGTGGAAGACAGCTTCCTGACTCTGCTGGTTTGTGAGCCTACTGGGGGCATGCCTCACCAGACCTGCTGTTCATGAACCAGAAAGAGATGTTGTGGGAGATATGGTGTTTGAGACCCTGTTGTAGCCGAGGCTGTACACCCCAGCTCGTTACATTCCTTGTGGAGTTTTGGTTTGAACTCTGGGTTGGGCTCCGTGGTGTGGAGCTGGAAAACCCGCTGGGGAGGCTTGGGTGGTTTCCCAGTGGTCGATTCCCAGCCAGCCCATAGAAGACCCCTAATTCCCTAGATCTTGCACAAACTCTCTTGAGTTGCTTAGAGGGACCTGCTTGTGTGAGTTGGTTAGAGGGACCTGCTTGTGTGGAAGCCGTGTGGCATCCAGGGCAGCGTTCATAGCACAGGCAGTTTGGATGTGGTCTTGGACACTAGCTACATGTGTCTTTATGCTGTCTGGGAAGCCACAGATAAGGGGGAGTTAACGTTGCCAGATCCACCAGGGCTAGCTCTGGGGATCTCCGTAACAGATCCTTCTCCTGCATCGCTTGTATGCAGGCTGGTTTTTGAACAGATGCAGCCAAACTGGAGAACCCCGAGGTCTTAATGACAAGGGGTTCCCTTCTTTCTTGTGGGTCTATGCCACTGACCCAACAGGCAGCTAAAATGAAGCTATGCCACTCACCCTCTAGGCAGTTAATACGTTTATAAACATAGAAATGCTATCGCAGGTATTCCTCACCAAAGTGAAGGTGAAGGTGCAGAGCTTACCACGGCGGTGTCCCCGTCTGGGTGTAGAAGGAGCACAGAACATCGACTGCCTCTTCTAGGTTTTCAATTTGTTCTTCTCCCCTCTTCTCTCCTCAGCCAACCCTGCTCCCCCCCACCTCGGCACTCCCATTTTTCCTCACTCAAAGTTTTTTCCTAACATCAAATTTTTACCACTACCTCCTAACACTTTTATATCCTAAGCTTATCTGTCCCACCCTGGGATGACAATTAGCATGATTTGGGCAAAAAGTTGAGTATTATAGTCTTCTATGTTTAGCATGTACTTCCTTATTGTCATGATCTTATTAATAGTTATCTTTAAAAATATTCATTTTTTAATTAATGAAGAAACAGGTTTCACTTTGGGCACTGCAGACTTCAAGATTCTGTTCTGATGCCCAAACAGGGTTTGGCACACTCTGGGTATGCTGCTTTTGTCCAGAACTAAAGCATGCAGGCCAAACTTTTCCAGTCTGCTCCAGGCACGTGGCAGGGCACCCTGGGGCAGGACAGCCCAGGCGTGAGCTCCAGAGAGCTGGGCCATGGACCTCATGGATGTGGACCTTCTCAGGGGCACAGGTATGGTGGAAGCAAAAGACAGTGTTCAGCTCCAGGGGAAAGAGCGAGAAGTCCGCGCTGTGGCACTTGGGGACTCATGGACTCGCACGTCCCCACGTTGCTCAGGACCAAGGCTGGGGACCCATCTCCTTGGGAAGCCAAGGACAGGGACTGTGACCACATGGCAGCCCTGTGCTATCAGGGGCAGTGCCTCTTGTGACCCACAGTGTTGCCAGGCAACCGCCATATGTCACTGCAGGGCTGACAGCCACAGCCTCAGTCACCCTCAAGCCAGAGCTGGCCCCAGCCCAGACCTGCAGCTCCCACCAGGGTGCTGGGGCACCACTGCAGGTGGGCTCGAGCTGGATGGTCTTTAAGGTCCCTTCCAACACCAGCTCTTCTCTGATTCTATGAGGGAGGCACTGCACAAGGAAAATGAGGTGCTGTGCTGATGGCTGAGAACAGCAAACAACAAAACTAAGAGGAGGATTCAAACTAACACAACTGCTAGGATTGAAGGAAAGACCAAAGAAAGAAAACGTCATCATGAAAAGAAACAGCCAAACAAAACAAAATCAAGCAAAACCTGTCTTTTCCATTGTTGCAGGGTTGGGAACCTACACCGATGGACACAAATGTACTAGAGCAACAGCCTTGGAGAATTATGAGGCTGCAAACCAAGGTTTCAGCTCTCTTCAGAGAATGCCAAAAGGAAAGCCTCTGGGAGATACATGGCAGAAGCCTACAGGGCAAACAGAACCAGACTTCAACAGATGGAGAAAAAGCTGGGGATCCTGAGAGAAATTTCAACTACTCTATGAGAGCTACAGGACATGCAGATGAAGACAGGTAACAAATAAAAGACAGGAATGCAACTGATGCCAGAACTAATGCAAGTAGGCAAAACTATTCCTAAGTCCAATCTGCCAGAGGCCAAAGGAGATACCGGGCAGGTAGCAACTGCAAAGTAAGCCAAAATTCTCCTTGACCTAGCTTAACATTTTCCGACTATAGGATCCACAGAGAACAGTCTCTCTTATAGGAAGCCTAAGCTTTTCTTGAAGCATGCCGAGGTGAGAAGGAAAGGGTAGCTACCAGGCATACACTTACCAGTAAACTTGGCCAGACTTGTGGGGTCCCTCCGCGAAGGTCTTTGCAGCTGCTACCCAGAGCTAAATCTCTCTTAGAGAGAAGCCCAAACCTTTGCAGAAGCTTCCCTGGAGGAAGCAATGGTAGCTAGCAGGCATGCAGCTACCTGCAAAGGAGAGAAAAAATTCAGATATAGTGAATACGGAGCGGTAATCAGCTGGTCTTGAGAAGCAATTCTGCATCTGGAGCTAGTCCAGAAGTGTAGGAAATCATGATCAGCGAAGCTAGAGGAAGGTACCCAGGCAGGTACCTCGCTCCAAAATTGCCTAATGTTCTCGGGTAGCTAGCCTGAAGGGATCTGCGGACCAAATGCACAAGTCACTCTCTCTCGGGGAGAGGCCAAAACCTTCACAAAGTATGCCTGGGAGGAGGAACGGGTAGCTACTGGGCATGCACAGAATTCCCAATTCGGCCAAAATTCAGGTAGCTACCCCAGATGGCTACGCTGCTTTTGTGCAACACTAAGGCTGGTACGGAAACCTTCTCCTAAGTCCAATCTGCCGGAGGCCAAAGCAGATACCGGGCAGGTAGCAACCTGCAAAGTACCCAGAATTCTCCTTGACCTAGCTTAGAGCTTTCCGACTATAGGATCCACAGAGGAACAGTCTCTCTTATAGGAAGCCTAAGCTTTTCTTGAAGCATGCCGAGGTGAGAAGGAAAGGGTAGCTACCAGGCATACACTTACCAGTAAACTTGGCCAGACTTGTGGGGTCTCTCCGCAAAGCTCTTTAGAGCTGCTACCAAGAACTAAATCTCTCTTAGAGAGAAGCCAAAACCTTTGCAGAAGCTTCCCTGGAGGAAGCAATGGTAGCTAGCAGGCATGCAGCTACCTGCAAAGGAGAGCTAAATTTCAGATATAGTGAACATGGACCGGTAATCAACTGGTCTTGAGAAGCAATTCTGCATCTGGAGCTAGTCCAGAAGTGTAGGAAATCATGATCAGCGAAGCTAGACGAAGGTACCCAGGCAGGTACCTCGCTCCAAAATTGGCTAATGTTCTCGGGTAGCTAGCCTGAAGGGATCTGCGGACCAAATGCACAAGTCACTCTCTCTCGGGGAGAGGCCAAAACCTTCACAAAGTATGCCTGGGAGGAGGAACGGGTAGCTACTGGGCATGCACAGAATTCCCAATTCGGACAAAATTCAGGTAGCTACCCCAGATGGCTACGCTGCTTTTGTGCAGAACTAAGGCCGGTACGGAAACCTTCTCCTAAGTCCAATCTGCCTGGAAGGCCAAAGCAGATACCGGGCAGGTAGCAACCTGCAAAGTAGCCAAAATTCTCCTTGACCTAGCTTAGAGTTTTCCGACTATAGGATCCACAGAGGAACAGTCTCTCTTATAGGAAGCCTAAGCTTTTCTTGAAGCATGCCGAGGTGAGAAGGAAAGGGTAGCTACCAGGCATACACTTACCAGTAAACTTGGCCAGACTTGTGGGGTCCCTCCGCGAAAGCTCTTTGCAGCTGCTACCCAGAGCTAAATCTCTCTTAGAGAGAAGCCCAAACCTTTGCAGAAGCTTCCCTGGAGGAAGCAATGGTAGCTAGCAGGCATGCAGCTACCTGCAAAGGAGAGCTAAAATCTCAGAGATAGTGAACGCGGAGCGGTAATCAGCTGGTCTTGAGAAGCAATTCTGCATCTGGAGCTAGTCCAGAAGTGTAGGAAATCATGATCAGCGAAGCTAGACGAAGGTACCCAGGCAGGTACCTCGCTCCAAAATTGGCTAATGTTCTCGGGTAGCTAGCCTGAAGGGATCTGCGGACCAAATGCACAAGTCACTCTCTCTCGGGGAGAGGCCAAAACCTTCACAAAGTATGCCTGGGAGGAGGAACGGGTAGCTACTGGGCATGCACAGAATTCCCAATTCGGACAAAAGTCAGGTAGCTACCGCAGATGGCTACGCTGCTTTTGTGCAACACTAAGGCCGGTACGGAAACCTTCTCCTAAGTCCAATATGCCGGAGGCCAAAGGAGATACCGGGCAGGTAGCAACCTGCAAAGTAGCCAGAATTCTCCTTGACCTAGCTTAGAGCTTTCCGACTATAGGATCCACAGAGGAACAGTCTCTCTTATAGGAAGCCTAAGCTTTTCTTGAAGCATGCCGAGGTGAGAAGGAAAGGGTAGCTACCAGGCATACACTTACCAGTAAACTTGGCCAGACTTGTGGGGTCCCTCCCCGAAGGTCTTTGCAGCTGCTACCCAGAGCTAAATCTCTCTTAGAGAGAAGCCCAAACCTTTGCAGAAGCTTCCCTGGAGGAAGCAATGGTAGCTAGCAGGCATGCAGCTACCTGCAAAGGAGAGCCAAAACTGGGAGATAGTGAACGCGGAGCAGGTAATCAGCTGGTCTTGAGAAGCAATTCTGCATCTGGAGCTAGTCCAGAAGTGTAGGAAATCATGATCAGCGAAGCTAGACGAAGGTACCCAGGCAGGTACCTCGCTCCAAAATTGGCTAATGTTCTCGGGTAGCTAGCCTGAAGGGATCTGCGGACCAAATGCACAAGTCACTCTCTCTCGGGGAGAGGCCAAAACCTTCACAAAGTATGCCTGGGAGGAGGAACGGGTAGCTACTGGGCATGCACAGAATTCCCAATTCGGACAAAAGTCAGGTAGCTACCCCAGATGGCTACGCTGCTTTTGTGCAGAACTAAGGCCGGTACGGAAACCTTCTCCTAAGTCCAATCTGCCTGGAGGCCAAAGGCAGATACCGGGCAGGTAGCAACCTGCAAAGTACCCAGAATTCTCCTTGACCTAGCTTAGAGCTTTTCCGACTATAGGATCCACAGAGGAACAGTCTCTCTTATAGGAAGCCTAAGCTTTTCTTGAAGCATGCCGAGGTGAGAAGGAAAGGGTAGCTACCAGGCATACACTTACCAGTAAACTTGGCCAGACTTGTGGGGTCTCCTCCGCGAAGGTCTTTGCAGCTGCTACCCAGAGCTAAATCTCTCTTAGAGAGAAGCCCAAACCTTTGCAGAAGCTTCCCTGGAGGAAGCAATGGTAGCTAGCAGGCATGCAGCTACCTGCAAAGGAGAGCTAAATTTCAGATATAGTGAACGATGGAGCGGTAATCAGCTGGTCTTGAGAAGCAATTCTGCATCTGGAGCTAGTCCAGAAGTGTAGGAAATCATGATCAGCGAAGCTAGACGAAGGTACCCAGGCAGGTACCTCGCTCCAAAATTGCCTAATGTTCTCGGGTAGCTAGCCTGAAGGGATCTGCGGACCAAATGCACAAGTCACTCTCTCTCGGGGAGAGGCCAAAACCTTCACAAAGTATGCCTGGGAGGAGGAACGGGTAGCTACTGGGCATGCACAGAATTCCCAATTCGGACAAAAGTCAGGTAGCTACCCCAGATGGCTACGCTGCTTTTGTGCAACACTAAGGCCGGTACGGAAACCTTCTCCTAAGTCCAATCTGCCGGAGGCCAAAGCAGATACCGGGCAGGTAGCAACCTGCAAAGTAGCCAGAATTCTCCTTGACCTAGCTTAGAGCTTTCCGACTATAGGATCCACAGAGGAACAGTCTCTCTTATAGGAAGCCTAAGCTTTTCTTGAAGCATGCGGAGGTGAGAAGGAAAGGGTAGCTACCAGGCATACACTTACCAGTAAACTTGGCCAGACTTGTGGGGTCCCTCCGCAAAGCTCTTTGCAGCTGCTACCCAGAGCTAAATCTCTCTTAGAGAGAAGCCCAAACCTTTGCAGAAGCTTCCCTGGAGGAAGCAATGGTAGCTAGCAGGCATGCAGCTACCTGCAAAGGAGAGCCAAAACTGGGAGATAGTGAACGCGGAGCGGTAATCAGCTGGTCTTGAGAAGCAATTCTGCATCTGGAGCTAGTCCAGAAGTGTAGGAAATCATGATCAGCGAAGCTAGACGAAGGTACCCAGGCAGGTACCTCGCTCCAAAATTGGCTAATGTTCTCGGGTAGCTAGCCTGAAGGGATCTGCGGACCAAATGCACAAGTCACTCTCTCTCGGGGAGAGGCCAAAACCTTCACAAAGTATGCCTGGGAGGAGGAACGGGTAGCTACTGGGCATGCACAGAATTCCCAATTCGGACAAAAGTCAGGTAGCTACCCCAGATGGCTACGCTGCTTTTGTGCAGAACTAAGGCCGGTACGGAAACTTTCTCCTAAGTCCAATCTGCCGGAGGCCAAAGCAGATACCGGGCAGGTAGCAACCTGCAAAGTAGCCAAAATTCTCCTTGACCTAGCTTAGAGCTTTTCCGACTATAGGATCCACAGAGGAACTAGTCTCTCTTATAGGAAGCCTAAGCTTTTCTTGAAGCATGCCGAGGTGAGAAGGAAAGGGTAGCTACCAGGCATACACTTACCAGTAAACTTGGCCAGACTTGTGGGGTCCTCTCCGCAAAGCTCTTTAGCAGCTGCTACCAAGAACTAAATCTCTCTTAGAGAGAAGCCCAAACCTTTGCAGAAGCTTCCCTGGAGGAAGCAATGGTAGCTAGCAGGCATGCAGCTACCTGCAAAGGAGAGCAAAAATTCGAGTATAGTGAATACGGAGCGGTAATCAGCTGGTCTTGAGAAGCAATTCTGCATCTGGAGCTAGTCCAGAAGTGTAGGAAATCATGATCAGCGAAGCTAGACGAAGGTACCCAGGCAGGTACCTCGCTCCAAAATTGCCTAATGTTCTCGGGTAGCTAGCCTGAAGGGATCTGCGGACCAAATGCACAAGTCACTCTCTCTCGGGGAGAGGCCAAAACCTTCACAAAGTATGCCTGGGAGGAGGAACGGGTAGCTACTGGGCATGCACAGAATTCCCAATTCGGACAAAAGTCAGGTAGCTACCCCAGATGGCTACGCTGCTTTTGTGCAGACACTAAGGCCGGTACGGAAACCTTCTCCTAAGTCCAATCTGCCGGAGGCCAAAGGCAGATACCGGGCAGGTAGCAACCTGCAAAGTACCCAGAACTCTCCTTGACCTAGCTTAGAGTTTTCCGACTATAGGATCCACAGAGGAACAGTCTCTCTTATAGGAAGCCTAAGCTTTTCTTGAAGCATGCCGAGGTGAGAAGGAAAGGGTAGCTACCAGGCATACACTTACCAGTAAACTTGGCCAGACTTGTGGGGTCCCTCCGCGAAGGTCTTTGCAGCTGCTACCCAGAGCTAAATCTCTCTTAGAGAGAAGCCCAAACCTTTGCAGAAGCTTCCCTGGAGGAAGCAATGGTAGCTAGCAGGCATGCAGCTACCTGCAAAGGAGAGCTAAATTTCAGATATAGTGAACAGCGGACCGGTAATCAGCTGGTCTTGAGAAGCAATTCTGCATCTGGAGCTAGTCCAGAAGTGTAGGAAATCATGATCAGCGAAGCTAGACGAAGGTACCCAGGCAGGTACCTCGCTCCAAAATTGCCTAATGTTCTCGGGTAGCTAGCCTGAAGGGATCTGCGGACCAAATGCACAAGTCACTCTCTCTCGGGGAGAGGCCAAAACCTTCACAAAGTATGCCTGGGAGGAGGAACGGGTAGCTACTGGGCATGCACAGAATTCCCAATTCGGACAAAAGTCAGGTAGCTACCCCAGATGGCTACGCTGCTTTTGTGCAGAACTAAGGCCGGTACGGAAACCTTCTCCTAAGTCCAATCTGCCAGAGGCCAAAGCAGATACCGGGCAGGTAGCAACCTGCAAAGTAGCCAAAATTCTCCTTGACCTAGCTTAGAGCTTTTCCGACTATAGGATCCACAGAGGAACAGTCTCTCTTATAGGAAGCCTAAGCTTTTCTTGAAGCATGCCGAGGTGAGAAGGAAAGGGTAGCTACCAGGCATACACTTACCAGTAAACTTGGCCAGACTTGTGGGGTCCCTCCCCAAAGCTCTTTGCAGCTGCTACCCAGAGCTAAATCTCTCTTAGAGAGAAGCCCAAACCTTTGCAGAAGCTTCCCTGGAGGAAGCAATGGTAGCTAGCAGGCATGCAGCTACCTGCAAAGGAGAGCCAAAACTGGGAGATAGTGAACGCGGAGCGGTAATCAGCTGGTCTTGAGAAGCAATTCTGCATCTGGAGCTAGTCCAGAAGTGTAGGAAATCATGATCAGCGAAGCTAGACGAAGGTACCCAGGCAGGTACCTCGCTCCAAAATTGCCTAATGTTCTCGGGTAGCTAGCCTGAAGGGATCTGCGGACCAAATGCACAAGTCACTCTCTCTCGGGGAGAGGCCAAAACCTTCACAAAGTATGCCTGGGAGGAGGAACGGGTAGCTACTGGGCATGCACAGAATTCCCAATTCGGACAAAAGTCAGGTAGCTACCCCAGATGGCTACGCTGCTTTTGTGCAGAACTAAGGCCGGTACGGAAACCTTCTCCTAAGTCCAATCTGCCGGAGGCCAAAGCAGATACCGGGCAGTTAGCAACCTGCAAAGTAGCCAAAATTCTCCTTGACCTAGCTTAGACTTTTTCCGGCTATAGGATCCACAGAGGAACAGTCTCTCTTATAGGAAGCCTAAGCTTTTCTTGAAGCATGCCGAGGTGAGAAGGAAAGGGTAGCTACCAGGCATACACTTACCAGTAAACTTGGCCAGACTTGTGGGGTCCCTCCCCGAAGGTCTTTGCAGCTGCTACCCAGAGCTAAATCTCTCTTAGAGAGAAGCCCAAACCTTTGCAGAAGCTTCCCTGGAGGAAGCAATGGTAGCTAGCAGGCATGCAGCTACCTGCAAAGGAGAGCCAAAACTGGGAGATAGTGAACGCGGAGCGGTAATCAGCTGGTCTTGAGAAGCAATTCTGCATCTGGAGCTAGTCCAGAAGTGTAGGAAATCATGATCAGCGAAGCTAGACGAAGGTACCCAGGCAGGTACCTCGCTCCAAAATTGCCTAATGTTCTCGGGTAGCTAGCCTGAAGGGATCTGCGGACCAAATGCACAAGTCACTCTCTCTCGGGGAGAGGCCAAAACCTTCACAAAGTATGCCTGGGAGGAGGAACGGGTAGCTACTGGGCATGCACAGAATTCCCAATTCGGACAAAAGTCAGGTAGCTACCCCAGATGGCTACGCTGCTTTTGTGCAGAACTAAGGCCGGTACGGAAACCTTCTCCTAAGTGCAATCTGCCAGGAGGCCAAAGCAGATACCGGGCAGGTAGCAACCTGCAAAGTAGCCAAAATTCTCCTTGACCTAGCTTAGAGCTTTTCCGACTATAGGATCCACAGAGGAACAGTCTCTCTTATAGGAAGCCTAAGCTTTTCTTGAAGCATGCCGAGGTGAGAAGGAAAGGGTAGCTACCAGGCATACACTTACCAGTAAACTTGGCCAGACTTGTGGGGTCCCTCCACGAAGGTCTTTGCAGCTGCTACCCAGAGCTAAATCTCTCTTAGAGAGAAGCCCAAACCTTTGCAGAAGCTTCCCTGGAGGAAGCAATGGTAGCTAGCAGGCATGCAGCTACCTGCAAAGGAGAGCCAAAACTGGGAGATAGTGAACGCGGAGCGGTAATCAGCTGGTCTTGAGAAGCAATTCTGCATCTGGAGCTAGTCCAGAAGTGTAGGAAATCATGATCAGCGAAGCTAGACGAAGGTACCCAGGCAGGTACCTCGCTCCAAAATTGGCTAATGTTCTCGGGTAGCTAGCCTGAAGGGATCTGCGGACCAAATGCACAAGTCACTCTCTCTCGGGGAGAGGCCAAAACCTTCACAAAGTATGCCTGGGAGGAGGAACGGGTAGCTACTGGGCATGCACAGAATTCCCAATTCGGCCAAAAGTCAGGTAGCTACCCCAGATGGCTACGCTGCTTTTGTGCAACACTAAGGCTGGTACGGAAACCTTCTCCTAAGTCCAATCTGCCGGAGGCCAAAGCAGATACCGGGCAGGTAGCAACCTGCAAAGTAGCCAAAATTCTCCTTGACCTAGCTTAGAGCTTTCCGACTATAGGATCCACAGAGGAACAGTCTCTCTTATAGGAAGCCTAAGCTTTTCTTGAAGCATGCCGAGGTGAGAAGGAAAGGGTAGCTACCAGGCATACACTTACCAGTAAACTTGGCCAGACTTGTGGGGTCCCTCCCCAAAGCTCTTTGCAGCTGCTACCCAGAGCTAAATCTCTCCTTAGAGAGAAGCCCAAACCTTTGCAGAAGCTTCCCTGGAGGAAGCAATGGTAGCTAGCAGGCATGCAGCTACCTGCAAAGGAGAGCTAAAATTCAGATATAGTGAACATGGAGCCGGTAATCAACTGGTCTTGAGAAGCAATTCTGCATCTGGAGCTAGTCCAGAAGTGTAGGAAATCATGATCAGCGAAGCTAGACGAAGGTACCCAGGCAGGTACCTCGCTCCAAAATTGGCTAATGTTCTCGGGTAGCTAGCCTGAAGGGATCTGCGGACCAAATGCACAAGTCACTCTCTCTCGGGGAGAGGCCAAAACCTTCACAAAGTATGCCTGGGAGGAGGAACGGGTAGCTACTGGGCATGCACAGAATTCCCAATTCGGCCAAAAGTCAGGTAGCTACCCCAGATGGCTACGCTGCTTTTGTGCAGAACTAAGGCTGGTACGGAAACCTTCTCCTAAGTCCAATCTGCCGGAGGCCAAAGCAGATACCGGGCAGGTAGCAACCTGCAAAGTAGCCAAAATTCTCCTTGACCTAGCTTAGAGTTTTCCGACTATAGGATCCACAGAGGAACAGTCTCTCTTATAGGAAGCCTAAGCTTTTCTTGAAGCATGCCGAGGTGAGAAGGAAAGGGTAGCTACCAGGCATACACTTACCAGTAAACTTGGCCAGACTTGTGGGGTCCCTCCGCGAAGGTCTTTGCAGCTGCTACCCAGAGCTAAATCTCTCTTAGAGAGAAGCCCAAACCTTTGCAGAAGCTTCCCTGGAGGAAGCAATGGTAGCTAGCAGGCATGCAGCTACCTGCAAAGGAGAGCCAAAACTGGGAGATAGTGAACGCGGAGCGGTAATCAGCTGGTCTTGAGAGGCAATTCTGCATCTGGAGCTAGTCCAGAAGTGTAGGAAATCATGATCAGCGAAGCTAGACGAAGGTACCCAGGCAGGTACCTCGCTCCAAAATTGCCTAATGTTCTCGGGTAGCTAGCCTGAAGGGATCTGCGGACCAAATGCACAAGTCACTCTCTCTCGGGGAGAGGCCAAAACCTTCACAAAGTATGCCTGGGAGGAGGAACGGGTAGCTACTGGGCATGCACAGAATTCCCAATTCGGACAAAAGTCAGGTAGCTACCCCAGATGGCTACGCTGCTTTTGTGCAGAACTAAGGCCGGTACGGAAACTTTCTCCTAAGTCCAATCTGCCGGAGGCCAAAGCAGATACCGGGCAGGTAGCAACCTGCAAAGTAGCCAAAATTCTCCTTGACCTAGCTTAGAGCTTTTCCGACTATAGGATCCACAGAGGAACAGTCTCTCTTATAGGAAGCCTAAGCTTTTCTTGAAGCATGCCGAGGTGAGAAGGAAAGGGTAGCTACCAGGCATACACTTACCAGTAAACTTGGCCAGACTTGTGGGGTCCCTCCAAGAAGGTCTTTGCAGCTGCTACCCAGAGCTAAATCTCTCTTAGAGAGAAGCCCAAACCTTTGCAGAAGCTTCCCTGGAGGAAGCAATGGTAGCTAGCAGGCATGCAGCTACCTGCAAAGGAGAGCCAAAACTGGGAGATAGTGAACGCGGAGCGGTAATCAGCTGGTCTTGAGAGGCAATTCTGCATCTGGAGCTAGTCCAGAAGTGTAGGAAATCATGATCAGCGAAGGTAGACGAAGGTACCCAGGCAGGTACCTCGCTCCAAAATTGGCTAATGTTCTCGGGTAGCTAGCCTGAAGGGATCTGCGGACCAAATGCACAAGTCACTCTCTCTCGGGGAGAGGCCAAAACCTTCACAAAGTATGCCTGGGAGGAGGAACGGGTAGCTACTGGGCATGCACAGAATTCCCAATTCGGCCAAAAGTCAGGTAGCTACCCCAGATGGCTACGCTGCTTTTGTGCAACACTAAGGCTGGTACGGAAACCTTCTCCTAAGTCCAATATGCCGGAGGCCAAAGGAGATACCGGGCAGGTAGCAACCTGCAAAGTAGCCAGAATTCTCCTTGACCTAGCTTAGAGCTTTTCCGACTATAGGATCCACAGAGGAACAGTCTCTCTTATAGGAAGCCTAAGCTTTTCTTGAAGCATGCCGAGGTGAGAAGGAAAGGGTAGCTACCAGGCATACACTTACCAGGAAACTTGGCCAGACTTGTGGGGTCCCTCCCCAAAGCTCTTTGCAGCTGCTACCCAGAGCTAAATCTCTCTTAGAGAGAAGCCCAAACCTTTGCAGAAGCTTCCCTGGAGGAAGCAATGGTAGCTAGCAGGCATGCAGCTACCTGCAAAGGAGAGCTAAATTTCAGATATAGTGAACATGGACCGGTAATCAGCTGGTCTTGAGAAGCAATTCTGCATCTGGAGCTAGTCCAGAAGTGTAGGAAATCATGATCAGCGAAGCTAGACGAAGGTACCCAGGCAGGTACCTCGCTCCAAAATTGCCTAATGTTCTCGGGTAGCTAGCCTGAAGGGATCTGCGGACCAAATGCACAAGTCACTCTCTCTCGGGGAGAGGCCAAAACCTTCACAAAGTATGCCTGGGAGGAGGAACGGGTAGCTACTGGGCATGCACAGAATTCCCAATTCGGACAAAAGTCAGGTAGCTACCCCAGATGGCTACGCTGCTTTTGTGCAGAACTAAGGCCGGTAGGGAAACCTTCTCCTAAGTCCAATCTGCCGGAGGCCAAAGCAGATACCGGGCAGGTAGCAACCTGCAAAGTAGCCAAAATTCTCCTTGACCTAGCTTAGAGTTTTCCGACTATAGGATCCACAGAGGAACAGTCTCTCTTATAGGAAGCCTAAGCTTTTCTTGAAGCATGCCGAGGTGAGAAGGAAAGGGTAGCTACCAGGCATACACTTACCAGTAAACTTGGCCAGACTTGTGGGGTCCCTCCCGCAAAGCTCTTTGCAGCTGCTACCCAGAGCTAAATCTCTCTTAGAGAGAAGCCCAAACCTTTGCAGAAGCTTCCCTGGAGGAAGCAATGGTAGCTAGCAGGCATGCAGCTACCTGCAAAGGAGAGCCAAAACTGGGAGATAGTGAACGCGGAGCGGTAATCAGCTGGTCTTGAGAAGCAATTCTGCATCTGGAGCTAGTCCAGAAGTGTAGGAAATCATGATCAGCGAAGCTAGACGAAGGTACCCAGGCAGGTACCTCGCTCCAAAATTGGCTAATGTTCTCGGGTAGCTAGCCTGAAGGGATCTGCGGACCAAATGCACAAGTCACTCTCTCTCGGGGAGAGGCCAAAACCTTCACAAAGTATGCCTGGGAGGAGGAACGGGTAGCTACTGGGCATGCACAGAATTCCCAATTCGGACAAAAGTCAGGTAGCTACCCCAGATGGCTACGCTGCTTTTGTGCAGAACTAAGGCCGGTACGGAAACCTTCTCCTAAGTCCAATATGCCGGAGGCCAAAGCAGATACCGGGCAGGTAGCAACCTGCAAAGTAGCCAAAATTCTCCTTGACCTAGCTTAGAGCTTTCCGACTATAGGATCCACAGAGGAACAGTCTCTCTTATAGGAAGCCTAAGCTTTTCTTGAAGCATGCCGAGGTGAGAAGGAAAGGGTAGCTACCAGGCATACACTTACCAGTAAACTTGGCCAGACTTGTGGGGTCCCTCCGCGAAGGTCTTTGCAGCTGCTACCCAGAGCTAAATCTCTCTTAGAGAGAAGCCCAAACCTTTGCAGAAGCTTCCCTGGAGGAAGCAATGGTAGCTAGCAGGCATGCAGCTACCTGCAAAGGAGAGCCAAAACTGGGAGATAGTGAACGCGGAGCGGTAATCAGCTGGTCTTGAGAAGCAATTCTGCATCTGGAGCTAGTCCAGAAGTGTAGGAAATCATGATCAGCGAAGCTAGACGAAGGTACCCAGGCAGGTACCTCGCTCCAAAATTGCCTAATGTTCTCGGGTAGCTAGCCTGAAGGGATCTGCGGACCAAATGCACAAGTCACTCTCTCTCGGGGAGAGGCCAAAACCTTCACAAAGTATGCCTGGGAGGAGGAACGGGTAGCTACTGGGCATGCACAGAATTCCCAATTCGGACAAAAGTCAGGTAGCTACCCCAGATGGCTACGCTGCTTTTGTGCAACACTAAGGCTGGTACGGAAACCTTCTCCTAAGTCCAATATGCCGGAGGCCAAAGGAGATACCGGGCAGGTAGCAACCTGCAAAGTAGCCCAAATTCTCCTTGACCTAGCTTAGAGCTTTCCGACTATAGGATCCACAGAGGAACAGTCTCTCTTATAGGAAGCCTAAGCTTTTCTTGAAGCATGCCGAGGTGAGAAGGAAAGGGTAGCTACCAGGCATACACTTACCAGTAAACTTGGCCAGACTTGTGGGGTCCCTCCGCGAAGGTCTTTGCAGCTGCTACCCAGAGCTAAATCTCTCTTAGAGAGAAGCCCAAACCTTTGCAGAAGCTTCCCTGGAGGAAGCAATGGTAGCTAGCAGGCATGCAGCTACCTGCAAAGGAGAGCTAAAATTCAGATATAGTGAACGCGGAGCGGTAATCAGCTGGTCTTGAGAAGCAATTCTGCATCTGGAGCTAGTCCAGAAGTGTAGGAAATCATGATCAGCGAAGCTAGACGAAGGTACCCAGGCAGGTACCTCGCTCCAAAATTGCCTAATGTTGTCGGGTAGCTAGCCTGAAGGGATCTGCGGACCAAATGCACAAGTCACTCTCTCTCGGGGAGAGGCCAAAACCTTCACAAAGTATGCCTGGGAGGAGGAACGGGTAGCTACTGGGCATGCACAGAATTCCCAATTCGGACAAAAGTCAGGTAGCTACCCCAGATGGCTACGCTGCTTTTGTGCAGAACTAAGGCCGGTACGGAAACCTTCTCCTAAGTCCAATCTCCCGGAGGCCAAAGCAGATACCGGGCAGGTAGCAACCTGCAAAGTACCCAGAATTCTCCTTGACCTAGCTTAGAGTTTTCCGACTATAGGATCCACAGAGGAACAGTCTCTCTTATAGGAAGCCTAAGCTTTTCTTGAAGCATGCCGAGGTGAGAAGGAAAGGGTAGCTACCAGGCATACACTTACCAGGAAACTTGGCCAGACTTGTGGGGTCCCTCCCCAAAGCTCTTTGCAGCTGCTACCCAGAGCTAAATCTCTGTTAGAGAGAAGCCCAAACCTTTGCAGAAGCTTCCCTGGAGGAAGCAATGGTAGCTAGCAGGCATGCAGCTACCTGCAAAGGAGAGCTAAATCTCAGAGATAGTGAACGCGGAGCGGTAATCAGCTGGTCTTGAGAAGCAATTCTGCATCTGGAGCTAGTCCAGAAGTGTAGGAAATCATGATCAGCGAAGCTAGACGAAGGTACCCAGGCAGGTACCTCGCTCCAAAATTGCCTAATGTTCTCGGGTAGCTAGCCTGAAGGGATCTGCGGACCAAATGCACAAGTCACTCTCTCTCGGGGAGAGGCCAAAACCTTCACAAAGTATGCCTGGGAGGAGGAACGGGTAGCTACTGGGCATGCACAGAATTCCCAATTCGGCCAAAAGTCAGGTAGCTACCGCAGATGGCTACGCTGCTTTTGTGCAACACTAAGGCTGGTACGGAAACCTTCTCCTAAGTCCAATCTGCCGGAGGCCAAAGCAGATACCGGGCAGGTAGCAACCTGCAAAGTAGCCAAAATTCTCCTTGACCTAGCTTAGAGTTTTCCGACTATAGGATCCACAGAGGAACAGTCTCTCTTATAGGAAGCCTAAGCTTTTCTTGAAGCATGCCGAGGTGAGAAGGAAAGGGTAGCTACCAGGCATACACTTACCAGTAAACTTGGCCAGACTTGTGGGGTCCCTCCGCGAAGGTCTTTGCAGCTGCTACCCAGAGCTAAATCTCTCTTAGAGAGAAGCCCAAACCTTTGCAGAAGCTTCCCTGGAGGAAGCAATGGTAGCTAGCAGGCATGCAGCTACCTGCAAAGGAGAGCCAAAACTGGGAGATAGTGAACGCGGAGCGGTAATCAACTGGTCTTGAGAAGCAATTCTGCATCTGGAGCTAGTCCAGAAGTGTAGGAAATCATGATCAGCGAAGCTAGACAAAGGTACCCAGGCAGGTACCTCGCTCCAAAATTGCCTAATGTTCTCGGGTAGCTAGCCTGAAGGGATCTGCGGACCAAATGCACAAGTCACTCTCTCTCGGGGAGAGGCCAAAACCTTCACAAAGTATGCCTGGGAGGAGGAACGGGTAGCTACTGGGCATGCACAGAATTCCCAATTCGGCCAAAATTCAGGTAGCTACCCCAGATGGCTACGCTGCTTTTGTGCAGAACTAAGGCCTGGTACGGAAACCTTCTCCTAAGTGCAATCATGCCGGAGGCCAAAGGAGATACCGGGCAGGTAGCAACCTGCAAAGTACCCAGAATTCTCCTTGACCTAGCTTAGAGCATTTTCCGACTATAGGATCCATAGAGAAACAGTCTCTCTTATAGGAAGCCTAAGCTTTTCTTGAAGCATGCCGAGGTGAGAAGGAAAGGGTAGCTACCAGGCATACACTTACCAGTAAACTTGGCCAGACTTGTGGGGTCTCTCCGCGAAGGTCTTTGCAGCTGCTACCCAGAGCTAAATCTCTCTTAGAGAGAAGCCCAAACCTTTGCAGAAGCTTCCCTGGAGGAAGCAATGGTAGCTAGCAGGCATGCAGCTACCTGCAAAGGAGAGCCAAAACTGGGACGATAGTGAACGCGGAGCGGTAATCAGCTGGTCTTGAGAAGCAATTCTGCATCTGGAGCTAGTCCAGAAGTGTAGGAAATCATGATCAGCGAAGCTAGACAAAGGTACCCAGGCAGGTACCTCGCTCCAAAATTGGCTAATGTTCTCGGGTAGCTAGCCTGAAGGGATCTGCGGACCAAATGCACAAGTCACTCTCTCTCGGCGAGAGGCCAAAACCTTCACAAAGTATGCCTGGGAGGAGGAACGGGTAGCTACTGGGCATGCACAGAATTCCCAATTTGGCCAAAAGTCAGGTAGCTACCCCAGATGGCTACGCTGCTTTTGTGCAGACACTAAGGCTGGTACGGAAACCTTCTCCTAAGTCCAATCTGCCAGAGGCCAAAGCAGATACCGGGCAGGTAGCAACCTGCAAAGTAGCCCAGAATTCTCCTTGACCTAGCTTAGAGCTTTCCGACTATAGGATCCACAGAGGAACAGTCTCTCTTATAGGAAGCCTAAGCTTTTCTTGAAGCATGCCGAGGTGAGAAGGAAAGGGTAGCTACCAGGCATACACTTACCAGGAAACTTGGCCAGACTTGTGGGGTCCCTCCCCAAAGCTCTTTGCAGCTGCTACCCAGAGCTAAATCTCTCCTAGAGAGAAGCCCAAACCTTTGCAGAAGCTTCCCTGGAGGAAGCAATGGTAGCTAGCAGGCATGCAGCTACCTGCAAAGGAGAGAAAAAATTCAGTTATAGTGAATACGGAGCGGTAATCAGCTGGTCTTGAGAAGCAATTCTGCATCTGGAGCTAGTCCAGAAGTGTAGGAAATCATGATCAGCGAAGGTAGACGAAGGTACCCAGGCAGGTACCTCGCTCCAAAATTGCCTAATGTTCTCGGGTAGCTAGCCTGAAGGGATCTGCGGACCAAATGCACAAGTCACTCTCTCTCGGGGAGAGGCCAAAACCTTCACAAAGTATGCCTGGGAGGAGGAACGGGTAGCTACTGGGCATGCACAGAATTCCCAATTCGGACAAAAGTCAGGTAGCTACCCCAGATGGCTACGCTGCTTTTGTGCAGAACTAAGGCCGGTACGGAAACTTTCTCCTAAGTCCAATCTGCCGGAGGCCAAAGCAGATACCTAGCAGTTAGCAACCTGCAAAGTAGCCAAAATTCTCCTTGACCTAGCTTAGACTTTTTCCGACTATAGGATCCACAGAGAAACTGTCTCTCTTATAGGAAGCCTAAGCTTTTCTTGAAGCATGCGGAGGTGAGAAGGAAAGGGTAGCTACCAGGCATACACTTACCAGTAAACTTGGCCAGACTTGTGGGGTCCCTCCCCAAAGGTCTTTGCAGCTGCTACCCAGAGCTAAATCTCTCTTAGAGAGAAGCCCAAACCTTTGCAGAAGCTTCCCTGGAGGAAGCAATGGTAGCTAGCAGGCATGCAGCTACCTGCAAAGGAGAGCTAAATCTCAGAGATAGTGAACGCGGAGCGGTAATCAGCTGGTCTTGAGAAGCAATTCTGCATCTTGAGCTAGTCCAGAAGTGTAGGAAATCATGATCAGCGAAGCTAGACGAAGGTACCCAGGCAGGTACCTCGCTCCAAAATTGCCTAATGTTCTCGGGTAGCTAGCCTGAAGGGATCTGCGGACCAAATGCACAAGTCACTCTCCTTCGGGGAGAGGCCAAAACCTTCACAAAGTATGCCTGGGAGGAGGAACGGGTAGCTACTGGGCATGCACAGAATTCCCAATTCGGCCAAAAGTCAGGTAGCTACCGCAGATGGCTACGCTGCTTTTGTGCAACACTAAGGCTGGTACGGAAACCTTCTCCTAAGTCCAATCTGCCGGAGGCCAAAGCAGATACCGGGCAGGTAGCAACCTGCAAAGTAGCCAAAATTCTCCTTGACCTAGCTTAGAGTTTTCCGACTATAGGATCCACAGAGGAACAGTCTCTCTTATAGGAAGCCTAAGCTTTTCTTGAAGCATGCCGAGGTGAGAAGGAAAGGGTAGCTACCAGGCATACACTTACCAGTAAACTTGGCCAGACTTGTGGGGTCCCTCCCCGAAGGTCTTTGCAGCTACTACCCAGAGCTAAATCTCTCTTAGAGAGAAGCCCAAACCTTTGCAGAAGCTTCCCTGGAGGAAGCAATGGTAGCTAGCAGGCATGCAGCTACCTGCAAAGGAGAGCCAAAACTGGGAGATAGTGAACGCGGAGCGGTAATCAGCTGGTCTTGAGAAGCAATTCTGCATCTGGAGCTAGTCCAGAAGTGTAGGAAATCATGATCAGCGAAGCTAGACGAAGGTACCCAGGCAGGTACCTCGCTCCAAAATTGCCTAATGTTCTCGGGTAACCTAGCCTAAAAGGGGTCTGTGGACCGAATCCACAGGTCACTCTCTGTCTGGAAGAGGCCCCCAAATGTCACAAAGTATGCCTGAGAGGAGGAGCGGGTAGCTACTGGGCATGCACATACTTCCCAATCTGGCCAAAATTCTGGTAGCTACCCCAGATGGCTACGCTGCTTTTGTGCAGAACTAAGGCCGGTAGGGAAACCTTCTCCTAAGTCCAATCTGCCGGAGGCCAAAGCAGATACCGGGCAGGTAGCAAGCTACAAAGTACCCAGAATTCTCCTTGACCTAGCTTAACATTTTCCGACTATAGGATCCATAGAGAAAAATTCTCTCTTATAGGAAGCCTAAGCTTTTCTTGAAGCATGCCGAGGTGAGAAGGAAAGGGTAGCTACCAGGCATACACTTACCAGGAAACTTGGCCAGACTTGTGGGGTCTCTCCGCGAAGGTCTTTGCAGCTGCTACCCAGAGCTAAGTCTCTCTTAGAGAGAAGCCCAAACCTTTGCAGAAGCTTCCCTGGAGGAAGCAATGGTAGCTAGCAGGCATGCAGCTACCTGCAAAGGAGAGATAAATTTCAGATATAGTGAACATGGACCGGTAATCAACTGGTCTTGAGAAGCAATTCTGCATCTGGAGCTAGTCCAGAAGTGTAGGAAATCATGATCAGCGAAGCTAGAGGAAGGTACCCAGGCAGGTACCTCGCTCCAAAATTGCCTAATGTTCTCGGGTAGCTAGCCTGAAGGGATCTGCGGACCAAATGCACAAGTCACTCTCTCTCGGGGAGAGGCCAAAACCTTCACAAAGTATGCCTGGGAGGAGGAACGGGTAGCTACTGGGCATGCACAGAATTCCCAATTCGGCCAAAATTCAGGTAGCTACCCCAGATGGCTACGCTGCTTTTGTGCAGAACTAAGGCCGGTACGGAAACCTTCTCCTAAGTGCAATCTACCCGGAGGCCAAAGGAGATACCGGGCAGGTAGCAACCTGCAAAGTACCCAGAATTCTCCTTGACCTAGCTTAACATTTTCCGACTATAGGATCCATAGAGGAAAATTCTCTCTTATAGGAAGCCTAAGCTTTTCTTGAAGCATGCCGAGGTGAGAAGGAAAGGGTAGCTACCAGGCATACACTTACCAGTAAACTTGGCCAGACTTGTGGGGTCTCTCCGCGAAGGTCTTTGCAGCTGCTACCCAGAGCTAAATCTCTCTTAGAGAGAAGCCCAAACCTTTGCAGAAGCTTCCCTGGAGGAAGCAATGGTAGCTAGCAGGCATGCAGCTACCTGCAAAGGAGAGCCAAAACTGGGACATAGTGAACGCGGAGCGGTAATCAGCTGGTCTTGAGAAGCAATTCTGCATCTGGAGCTAGTCCAGAAGTGTAGGAAATCATGATCAGCGAAGCTAGACGAAAGGTACCCAGGCAGGTACCTCGCTCCAAAATTGGCTAATGTTCTCGGGTAGCTAGCCTGAAGGGATCTGCGGACCAAATGCACAAGTCACTCTCTCTCGGGGAGAGGCCAAAACCTTCACAAAGTATGCCTGGGAGGAGGAACGGGTAGCTACTGGGCATGCACAGAATTCCCAATTTGGCCAAAATTCAGGTAGCTACCCCAGATGGCTACGCTGCTTTTGTGCAACACTAAGGCTGGTACGGAAACCTTCTCCTAAGTCCAATCTGCCAGAGGCCAAAGCAGATACCGGGCAGGTAGCAACCTGCAAAGTACCCAGAATTCTCCTTGACATAGCTTAGAGCTTTCCGACTATAGGATCCACAGAGGAACAGTCTCTCTTATAGGAAGCCTAAGCTTTTCTTGAAGCATGCCGAGGTGAGAAGGAAAGGGTAGCTACCAGGCATACACTTACCAGTAAACTTGGCCAGACCTGTGGGGTCCCTCCCCAAAGCTCTTTGCAGCTGCTACCCAGAGCTAAATCTCTCCTAGAGAGAAGCCCAAACCTTTGCAGAAGCTTCCCTGGAGGAAGCAATGGTAGCTAGCAGGCATGCAGCTACCTGCAAAGGAGAGAAAAAATTCAGTTATAGTGAATACGGAGCGGTAATCAGCTGGTCTTGAGAAGCAATTCTGCATCTGGAGCTAGTCCAGAAGTGTAGGAAATCATGATCAGCGAAGGTAGACGAAGGTACCCAGGCAGGTACCTCGCTCCAAAATTGCCTAATGTTCTCGGGTAGCTAGCCTGAAGGGATCTGCGGACCAAATGCACAAGTCACTCTCTCTCGGGGAGAGGCCAAAACCTTCACAAAGTATGCCTGGGAGGAGGAACGGGTAGCTACTGGGCATGCACAGAATTCCCAATTCGGACAAAAGTCAGGTAGCTACCCCAGATGGCTACGCTGCTTTTGTGCAGAACTAAGGCCGGTACGGAAACTTTCTCCTAAGTCCAATCTGCCGGAGGCCAAAGCAGATACCGGGCAGGTAGCAACCTGCAAAGTACCCAGAATTCTCCTTGACCTAGCTTAGACTTTTTCCGACTATAGGATCCACAGAGAAACTGTCTCTCTTATAGGAAGCCTAAGCTTTTCTTGAAGCATGCGGAGGTGAGAAGGAAAGGGTAGCTACCAGGCATACACTTACCAGGAAACTTGGCCAGACTTGTGGGGTCCCTCCCCAAAGCTCTTTGCAGCTGCTACCCAGAGCTAAATCTCTCTTAGAGAGAAGCCCAAACCTTTGCAGAAGCTTCCCTGGAGGAAGCAATGGTAGCTAGCAGGCATGCAGCTACCTGCAAAGGAGAGCTAAATCTCAGAGATAGTGAACGCGGAGCGGTAATCAGCTGGTCTTGAGAAGCAATTCTGCATCTGGAGCTAGTCCAGAAGTGTAGGAAATCATGATCAGCGAAGCTAGACGAAGGTACCCAGGCAGGTACCTCGCTCCAAAATTGCCTAATGTTCTCGGGTAGCTAGCCTGAAGGGATCTGCGGACCAAATGCACAAGTCACTCTCCTTCGGGGAGAGGCCAAAACCTTCACAAAGTATGCCTGGGAGGAGGAACGGGTAGCTACTGGGCATGCACAGAATTCCCAATTCGGCCAAAAGTCAGGTAGCTACCGCAGATGGCTACGCTGCTTTTGTGCAACACAAAGGCTGGTACGGAAACCTTCTCCTAAGTCCAATCTGCCGGAGGCCAAAGCAGATACCGGGCAGGTAGCAACCTGCAAAGTAGCCAAAATTCTCCTTGACCTAGCTTAGAGTTTTCCGACTATAGGATCCACAGAGGAACAGTCTCTCTTATAGGAAGCCTAAGCTTTTCTTGAAGCATGCCGAGGTGAGAAGGAAAGGGTAGCTACCAGGCATACACTTACCAGTAAACTTGGCCAGACTTGTGGGGTCCCTCCGCGAAGGTCTTTGCAGCTGCTACCCAGAGCTAAATCTCTCTTAGAGAGAAGCCCAAACCTTTGCAGAAGCTTCCCTGGAGGAAGCAATGGTAGCTAGCAGGCATGCAGCTACCTGCAAAGGAGAGCCAAAACTGGGAGATAGTGAACGCGGAGCGGTAATCAGCTGGTCTTGAGAAGCAATTCTGCATCTGGAGCTAGTCCAGAAGTGTAGGAAATCATGATCAGCGAAGCTAGACGAAGGTACCCAGGCAGGTACCTCGCTCCAAAATTGCCTAATGTTCTCGGGAACCTAGCCAAAAAGGGATCTGCGGACCAAATGCACAAGTCACTCTCTCTCGGGGAGAGGCCAAAACTTTCACAAAGTATGCCTGGGAGGAGGAACGGGTAGCTACTGGGCATGCACAGAATTCCCAATTTGGCCAAAATTCAGGTAGCTACCCCAGATGGCTACGCTGCTTTTGTGCAGAACTAAGGCCGGTAGGGAAACCTTCTCCTAAGTCCAATCTGCCGGAGGCCAAAGCAGATACCGGGCAGGTAGCAAGCTACAAAGTACCCAGAATTCTCTTTGACCTAGCTTAACATTTTCCGACTATGGGATCCATAGAGAAAAATTCTCTCTTATAGGAAGCCTAAGCTTTTCTTGAAGCATGCCGAGGTGAGAAGGAAAGGGTAGCTACCAGGCATACACTTACCAGTAAACTTGGCCAGACTTGTGGGGTCTCTCCGCGAAGGTCTTTGCAGCTGCTACCCAGAGCTAAGTCTCTCTTAGAGAGAAGCCCAAACCTTTGCAGAAGCTTCCCTGGAGGAAGCAATGGTAGCTAGCAGGCATGCAGCTACCTGCAAAGGAGAGATAAATTTCAGATATAGTGAACATGGACCGGTAATCAACTGGTCTTGAGAAGCAATTCTGCATCTGGAGCTAGTCCAGAAGTGTAGGAAATCATGATCAGCGAAGCTAGAGGAAGGTACCCAGGCAGGTACCTCGCTCCAAAATTGCCTAATGTTCTCGGGTAGCTAGCCTGAAGGGATCTGCGGACCAAATGCACAAGTCACTCTCTCTCGGGGAGAGGCCAAAACCTTCACAAAGTATGCCTGGGAGGAGGAACGGGTAGCTACTGGGCATGCACAGAATTCCCAATTCGGCCAAAATTCAGGTAGCTACCCCAGATGGCTACGCTGCTTTTGTGCAGAACTAAGGCCGGTACGGAAACCTTCTCCTAAGTGCAATCACCCGGAGGCCAAAGGAGATACCGGGCAGGTAGCAACCTGCAAAGTACCCAGAATTCTCCTTGACCTAGCTTAACATTTTCCGACTATGGGATCCATAGAGAAAAATTCTCTCTTATAGGAAGCCTAAGCTTTTCTTGAAGCATGCCGAGGTGAGAAGGAAAGGGTAGCTACCAGGCATACACTTACCAGGAAACTTGGCCAGACTTGTGGGGTCTCTCCGCGAAGGTCTTTGCAGCTGCTACCCAGAGCTAAATCTCTCTTAGAGAGAAGCCCAAACCTTTGCAGAAGCTTCCCTGGAGGAAGCAATGGTAGCTAGCAGGCATGCAGCTACCTGCAAAGGAGAGCCAAAACTGGGACATAGTGAACGCGGAGCGGTAATCAGCTGGTCTTGAGAAGCAATTCTGCATCTGGAGCTAGTCCAGAAGTGTAGGAAATCATGATCAGCGAAGCTAGACAAAGGTACCCAGGCAGGTACCTCGCTCCAAAATTGGCTAATGTTCTCGGGTAGCTAGCCTGAAGGGATCTGCGGACCAAATGCACAAGTCACTCTCTCTCGGGGAGAGGCCAAAACCTTCACAAAGTATGCCTGGGAGGAGGAACGGGTAGCTACTGGGCATGCACAGAATTCCCAATTTGGCCAAAATTCAGGTAGCTACCCCAGATGGCTACGCTGCTTTTGTGCAACACTAAGGCTGGTACGGAAACCTTCTCCTAAGTCCAATCTGCCAGAGGCCAAAGCAGATACCGGGCAGGTAGCAACCTGCAAAGTACCCAGAATTCTCCTTGACCTAGCTTAGAGCTTTCCGACTATAGGATCCACAGAGGAACAGTCTCTCTTATAGGAAGCCTAAGCTTTTCTTGAAGCATGCCGAGGTGAGAAGGAAAGGGTAGCTACCAGGCATACACTTACCAGTAAACTTGGCCAGACTTGTGGGGTCCCTCCCCAAAGCTCTTTGCAGCTGCTACCCAGAGCTAAATCTCTCCTAGAGAGAAGCCCAAACCTTTGCAGAAGCTTCCCTGGAGGAAGCAATGGTAGCTAGCAGGCATGCAGCTACCTGCAAAGGAGAGCCAAAACTGGGAGATAGTGAACGCGGAGTGGTAATCAGCTGGTCTTGAGAAGCAATTCTGCATCTGGAGCTAGTCCAGAAGTGTAGGAAATCATGATCAGCGAAGCTAGACGAAGGTACCCAGGCAGGTACCTCGCTCCAAAATTGGCTAATGTTCTCGGGTAGCTAGCCTGAAGGGATCTGCGGACCAAATGCACAAGTCACTCTCTCTCGGGGAGAGGCCAAAACCTTCACAAAGTATGCCTGGGAGGAGGAACGGGTAGCTACTGGGCATGCACAGAATTCCCAATTCGGACAAAAGTCAGGTAGCTACCCCAGATGGCTACGCTGCTTTTGTGCAGAACTAAGGCCGGTACGGAAACTTTCTCCTAAGTGCAATCTGCCAGAGGCCAAAGGAGATACCGGGCAGGTAGCAACCTGCAAAGTAGCCCAAATTCTCCTTGACCTAGCTTAGAGCTTTCCGACTATAGGATCCACAGAGGAATAGTCTCTCTTATAGGAAGCCTAAGCTTTTCTTGAAGCATGCCGAGGTGAGAAGGAAAGGGTAGCTACCAGGCATACACTTACCAGTAAACTTGGCCAGACTTGTGGGGTCCCTCCCCAAAGGTCTTTGCAGCTGCTACCCAGAGCTAAATCTCTCTTAGAGAGAAGCCCAAACCTTTGCAGAAGCTTCCCTGGAGGAAGCAATGGTAGCTAGCAGGCATGCAGCTACCTGCAAAGGAGAGCCAAAACTGGGAGATAGTGAACGCGGAGCGGTAATCAGCTGGTCTTGAGAAGCAATTCTGCATCTGGAGCTAGTCCAGAAGTGTAGGAAATCATGATCAGCGAAGCTAGACGAAGGTACCCAGGCAGGTACCTCGCTCCAAAATTGCCTAATGTTCTCGGGTAGCTAGCCTGAAGGGATCTGCGGACCAAATGCACAAGTCACTCTCTCTCGGGGAGAGGCCAAAACCTTCACAAAGTATGCCTGGGAGGAGGAACGGGTAGCTACTGGGCATGCACAGAATTCCCAATTTGGCCAAAAGTCAGGTAGCTACCCCAGATGGCTACGCTGCTTTTGTGCAACACTAAGGCTGGTACGGAAACCTTCTCCTAAGTCCAATCTGCCGGAGGCCAAAGCAGATACCGGGCAGGTAGCAACCAGCAAAGTACCCAGAATTCTCCTTGACCTAGCTTAGAGCTTTCCGACTATAGGATCCACAGAGGAACAGTCTCTCTTATAGGAAGCCTAAGCTTTTCTTGAAGAATGCCAAGGTGAGAAGGAAAGGGTAGCTACCAGGCATACACTTACCAGTAAACTTGGCCAGACTTGTGGGGTCCCTCCCCAAAGCTCTTTGCAGCTGCTACCCAGAGCTAAATCTCTCCTAGAGAGAAGCCAAAACCTTTGCAGAAGCTTCCCTGGAGGAAGCAATGGTAGCTAGCAGGCATGCAGCTACCTGCAAAGGAGAGCTAAATTTCAGATATAGTGAACATGGACCGGTAATCAACTGGTCTTGAGAAGCAATTCTGCATCTGGAGCTAGTCCAGAAGTGTAGGAAATCATGATCAGCGAAGCTAGACGAAGGTACCCAGGCAGGTACCTCGCTCCAAAATTGGCTAATGTTGTCGGGTAGCTAGCCTGAAGGGATCTGCGGACCAAATGCACAAGTCACTCTCTCTCGGGGAGAGGCCAAAACCTTCACAAAGTATGCCTGGGAGGAGGAACGTGTAGCTACTGGGCATGCACAGAATTCCCAATTCGGACAAAAGTCAGGTAGCTACCCCAGATGGCTACGCTGCTTTTGTGCAGAACTAAGGCCGGTACGGAAACCTTCTCCTAAGTCCAATCTGCCAGAGGCCAAAGCAGATACCGGGCAGGTAGCAACCTGCAAAGTAGCCAAAATTCTCCTTGACCTAGCTTAGAGTTTTCCGACTATAGGATCCACAGAGAAACAGTCTCTCTTATAGGAAGCCTAAGCTTTTCTTGAAGCATGCCGAGGTGAGAAGGAAAGGGTAGCTACCAGGCATACACTTACCAGTAAACTTGGCCAGACTTGTGGGGTCCCTCCCCAAAGCTCTTTGCAGCTGCTACCCAGAGCTAAATCTCTCTTAGAGAGAAGCCCAAACCTTTGCAGAAGCTTCCCTGGAGGAAGCAATGGTAGCTAGCAGGCATGCAGCTACCTGCAAAGGAGAGCCAAAACTGGGAGATAGTGAACGCGGAGCGGTAATCAGCTGGTCTTGAGAAGCAATTCTGCATCTGGAGCTAGTCCAGAAGTGTAGGAAATCATGATCAGCGAAGGTAGACGAAGGTACCCAGGCAGGTACCTCGCTCCAAAATTGCCTAATGTTCTCGGGTAGCTAGCCTGAAGGGATCTGCGGACCAAATGCACAAGTCACTCTCTCTCGGGGAGAGGCCAAAACCTTCACAAAGTATGCCTGGGAGGAGGAACGGGTAGCTACTGGGCATGCACAGAATTCCCAATTTGGCCAAAATTCAGGTAGCTACCCCAGATGGCTACGCTGCTTTTGTGCAACACTAAGGCTGGTACGGAAACCTTCTCCTAAGTCCAATCTGCCGGAGGCCAAAGCAGATACCGGGCAGGTAGCAACCTGCAAAGTAGCCAAAATTCTCCTTGACCTAGCTTAGAGCTTTCCGACTATAGGATCCACAGAGGAACAGTCTCTCTTATAGGAAGCCTAAGCTTTTCTTGAAGCATGCCGAGGTGAGAAGGAAAGGGTAGCTACCAGGCATACACTTACCAGTAAACTTGGCCAGACTTGTGGGGTCTCTCCGCAAAGCTCTTTAGAGCTGCTACCAAGAAATAATCTCTCTTAGAGAGAAGCCCAAACCTTTGCAGAAGCTTCCCTGGAGGAAGCAATTGCTAGCTAGCAGGCATGCAGCTACCTTCAAAGGAGAGAAAAAATTCAGATATAGTGAATACGGAGCAGTAATCAGCTGGTCTTCAGAAGCAATTCTGCATCTGGAGCTAGTCCAGAAGTGTAGGAAATCATGATCAGCGAAGCTAGACGAAGGTACCCAGGCAGGTACCTCGCTCCAAAATTGCCTAATGTTCTCGGGTAGCTAGCCTGAAGGGATCTGCGGACCAAATGCACAAGTCACTCTCTCTCGGGGAGAGGCCAAAACCTTCACAAAGTATGCCTGGGAGGAGGAACGGGTAGCTACTGGGCATGCACAGAATTCCCAATTTGGCCAAAAGTCAGGTAGCTACCCCAGATGGCTACGCTGCTTTTGTGCAACACTAAGGCTGGTAGGGAAACCTTCTCCTAAGTCCAATATGCCGGAGGCCAAAGCAGATACCGGGCAGGTAGCAACCTGCAAAGTAGCCAAAATTCTCCTTGACCTAGCTTAGAGCTTTCCGACTATAGGATCCACAGAGGAACAGTCTCTCTTACAGGAAGCCTAAGCTTTTCTTGAAGCATGCCGAGGTGAGAAGGAAAGGGTAGCTACCAGGCATACACTTACCAGTAAACTTGGCCAGACTTGTGGGGTCCCTCCCCGAAGGTCTTTGCAGCTGCTACCCAGAGCTAAATCTCTCTTAGAGAGAAGCCCAAACCTTTGCAGAAGCTTCCCTGGAGGAAGCAATGGTAGCTAGCAGGCATGCAGCTACCTGCAAAGGAGAGAAAAAATTCAGATATAGTGAATACGGAGCGGTAATCAGCTGGTCTTGAGAAGCAATTCTGCATCTGGAGCTAGTCCAGAAGTGTAGGAAATCATGATCAGCGAAGCTAGACGAAGGTACCCAGGCAGGTACCTCGCTCCAAAATTGCCTAATGTTCTCGGGTAGCTAGCCTGAAGGGATCTGCGGACCAAATGCACAAGTCACTCTCTCTCGGGGAGAGGCCAAAACCTTCACAAAGTATGCCTGGGAGGAGGAACGGGTAGCTACTGGGCATGCACAGAATTCCCAATTCGGACAAAAGTCAGGTAGCTACCCCAGATGGCTACGCTGCTTTTGTGCAACACTAAGGCTGGTACGGAAACCTTCTCCTAAGTCCAATCTGCCGGAGGCCAAAGCAGATACCGGGCAGGTAGCAACCTGCAAAGTAGCCAAAATTCTCCTTGACCTAGCTTAGAGCTTTCCGACTATAGGATCCACAGAGGAACAGTCTCTCTTATAGGAAGCCTAAGCTTTTCTTGAAGAATGCCGAGGTGAGAAGGAAAGGGTAGCTACCAGGCATACACTTACCAGTAAACTTGGCCAGACTTGTGGGGTCTCTCCGCAAAGCTCTTTAGAGCTGCTACCAAGAACTAAATCTCTCTTAGAGAGAAGCCCAGACCTTTGCAGAAGCTTCCCTGGAGGAAGCAATGGTAGCTAGCAGGCATGCAGCTACCTGCAAAGGAGAGCTAAATCTCAGAGATAGTGAACGCGGAGCGGTAATCAGCTGGTCTTGAGAAGCAATTCTGCATCTGGAGCTAGTCCAGAAGTGTAGGAAATCATGATCAGCGAAGCTAGACGAAGGTACCCAGGCAGGTACCTCGCTCCAAAATTGCCTAATGTTCTCGGGTAGCTAGCCTGAAGGGATCTGCGGACCAAATGCACAAGTCACTCTCTCTCGGGGAGAGGCCAAAACCTTCACAAAGTATGCCTGGGAGGAGGAACGGGTAGCTACTGGGCATGCTCAGAATTCCCAATTCGGTCAAAAATCAGTTAGCCAAATTACAAGGTGTAACAGACATAAAATTTGGCACAGGGATTTCCGCACCTGTATGCCAAGGAACTTCTTCACAGTGAGAGTGATGTAGCACTGGAGCAGGCTGCCCAGGGAGGTTGTGCAGTCTCCTTGTCTGGAGACATTCAAGAGCCTTCTAGATGCCTACTTGTGCAATCTGTTCTAGGGAACCTACTTTTTAGTGGGTTGGACCTGCTGATCTCTGGAGCTCCCTTTCAACCCCTACTATTCTGTGATTCTATAAGCAGCTGATGGAAGTCGCAGAATCGCCAGCACTTCTTGTGGGTGACGTCAACTTTCCAGACGTGTGCTGGAAATTTGGTGCAGCCCCGAGGAAGCAGTCTAGGAGGTTCCTGGAGTGTGTGGAAGACAGCTTCCTGACTCTGCTGGTTTGTGAGCCTACTGGGGGCATGCCTCACCAGACCTGCTGTTCATGAACCAGAAAGAGATGTTGTGGGAGATGTGGTGTTTGAGACCCTGTTGTAGCCGAGGCTGTACACCCCAGCTCGTTACATTCCTTGTGGAGTTTTGGTTTGAACTCTGGGTTGGGCTCCGTGGTGTGGAGCTGGAAAACCCGCTGGGGAGGCTTGGGTGGTTTCCCAGTGGTCGATTCCCAGCCAGCCCATAGAAGACCCCTAATTCCCTAGATCTTGCACAAACTCTCTTGAGTTGCTTAGAGGGACCTGCTTGTGTGAGTTGGTTAGAGGGACCTGCTTGTGTGGAAGCCGTGTGGCATCCAGGGCAGCGTTCATAGCACAGGCAGTTTGGATGTGGTCTTGGACACTAGCTACATGTGTCTTTATGCTGTCTGGGAAGCCACAGATAAGGGGGAGTTAACGTTGCCAGATCCACCAGGGCTAGCTCTGGGGATCTCCATAACAGATCCTTCTCCTGCATCGCTTGTATGCAGGCTGGTTTTTGAACAGATGCAGCCAAACTGGAGAACCCCGAGGTCTTAATGACAAGGGGTTCCCTTCTTTCTTGTGGGTCTATGCCACTGACCCAACAGGCAGCTAAAATGAAGCTATGCCACTCACCCTCTAGGCAGTTAATACGTTTATAAACATAGAAATGCTATCGCAGGTATTCCTCACCAAAGTGAAGGTGAAGGTGCAGAGCTTACCACGGAGGTGTCCCCGTCTGGGTGTAGAAGGAGCACAGAACATCGACTGCCTCTTCTAGGTTTTCAATTTGTTCTTCTCCCCTCTTCTCTCCTCAGCCAACCCTGCTCCCCCCCACCTCGGCACTCCCATTTTTCCTCACTCAAAGTTTTTTCCTAACATCAAATTTTTACCACTACCTCCTAACACTTTTATATCCTAAGCTTATCTGTCCCACCCTGGGATGACAATTAGCATGATTTGGGCAAAAAGTTGTGTATCGTAGTCTTGTATGGTTAGCATGTACTTCCTGAATCTCATTAAGAGTAAACTTTAATGTTCATTTTGTAACTAATGAAGAAAAAGGTTGGACTTTGGGCACCGCAGACTTCAGGATTCTGTTCTGATGCCCAAACAGGGTTTGGCACACAGCGGGTATGCTGCTTTTGTCCAGAACTAAAGCATGCAGGCCAAACTTTTCCAGTCTGCTCCAGGCACGTGGCAGGGCACCCTGGGGCAGGACAGCCCAGCCGTGAGCTCCAGGGAGCTATGGACCTCATGGATGTGGACCTTCTCAGGGGCACAGGTATGGTGGAAGCAAAAGACAGTGTTCAGCTCCAGGGGAAAGAGCGAGAAGTCCGCGCTGTGGCACTTGGGGACTCATGGACTCGCACGTCCCCACGTCGCTCAGGACCAAGGCTGGGGACCCATCTCCTTGGGAAGCCAAGGACAGGGACTGTGACCACATGGCAGCCCTGTGCTATCAGGGGCAGTGCCTCTTGTGACCCACAGTGTTGCCAGGCAACCGCCATATGTCACTGCAGGGCTGACAGCCACAGCCTCAGTCACCCTCAAGCCAGAGCTGGCCCCAGCCCAGACCTGCAGCTCCCACCAGGGTGCTGGGGCACCACTGCAGGTGGGCTCGAGCTGGATGGTCTTTAAGGTCCCTTCCAACACCAGCTCTTCTCTGATTCTATGAGGGAGGCACTGCACAAGGAAAATGAGGTGCTGTGCTGATGGCTGAGAACAGCAAACAACAAAACTAAGAGGAGGATTCAAACTAACACAACTGCTAGGATTGAAGGAAAGACCAAAGAAAGAAAACGTCATCATGAAAAGAAACAGCCAAACAAAACAAAATCAAGCAAAACCTGTCTTTTCCATTGTTGCAGGGTTGGGAACCTACACCGATGGACACAAATGTACTAGAGCAACAGCCTTGGAGAATTATGAGGCTGCAAACCAAGGTTTCAGCTCTCTTCAGAGAATGCCAAAAGGAAAGCCTCTGGGAGATACATGGCAGAAGCCTACAGGGCAAACAGAACCAGACTTCAACAGATGCAGAAAAAGCTGGGGATCCTGAGAGAAATTTCAACTACTCTATGAGAGCTACAGGACATGCAGATGAAGACAGGTAACAAATAAAAGACAGGAATGCAACTGATGCCAGAACTAATGCAAGTAGGCAAAACTATTCCTAAGTCCAATCTGCCAGAGGCCAAAGAAGATACCGGGCACGTAGCAACCTGCAAAGTAGCCAGAATTCTCCTTGACCTAGCTTAGAGTTTTCCGACTATAGGATCCACAGAGAAACAGTCTCTCTTATAGGAAGCCTAAGCTTTTCTTGAAGCATGCTGAGGTGAGAAGGAAAGGGTAGCTACCAGGCATACACTTACCAGGAAACTTGGCCAGACTTGTGGGGTCCCTCCGCGAAGGTCTTTGCAGCTGCTACCCAGAGCTAAATCTCTCTTAGAGAGAAGCCCAAACCTCTGCAGAAGCTTCCCTGGAGGAAGCAATGGTAGCTAGCAGGCATGCAGCTACCTGCAAAGGAGAGATAAATCTCAGATATAGTTAACGCGGAGCGGTAATCAGCTGGTCTTGAGAAGCAATTCTGCATCTGGAGCTAGTCCAGAAGTGTAGGAAATCATGATCAGCGAAGCTAGACGAAGGTACCCAGGCAGGTACCTCGCTCCAAAATTGGCTAATGTTCTCAGGTAGCTAGCCTGAAGGGATCTGCGGACCAAATGCACAAGTCACTCTCTCTCGGGGAGAGGCCAAAACCTTCACAAAGTATGCCTGGGAGGAGGAACGGGTAGCTACTGGGCATGTACAGAATTCCCAATTCAGACAAAAGTCAGGCAGCTACCCCAGATGGCTACGC
The DNA here is from genome assembly GCF_009819795.1 of Aythya fuligula. NCBI lineage: Eukaryota > Metazoa > Chordata > Aves > Anseriformes > Anatidae > Aythya > Aythya fuligula. Next base: position 145,158,284 of record NC_045560.1, on the reverse strand, counting down.
TGCTTTTGTGCAACACTAAGGCTGGTACGGAAACCTTCTCCTAAGTCCAATCTGCCGGAGGCCAAAGCAGATACCGGGCAGGTAGCAACCTGCAAAGTAGCCAAAATTCTCCTTGACCTAGCTTAGAGCTTTCCGACTATAGGATCCACAGAGGAACAGTCTCTCTTATAGGAAGCCTAAGCTTTTCTTGAAGCATGCCGAGGTGAGAAGGAAAGGGTAGCTACCAGGCATACACTTACCAGTAAACTTGGCCAGACTTGTGGCGTCTCTCCGCAAAGCTCTTTAGAGCTGCTACCAAGAACTAAATCTCTCTTAGAGAGAAGCCCAAACCTTTGCAGAAGCTTCCCTGGAGGAAGCAATGGTAGCTAGCAGGCATGCAGCTACCTGCAAAGGAGAGAAAAAATTCAGATATAGTGAATACGGAGCGGTAATCAGCTGGTCTTGAGAAGCAATTCTGCATCTGGAGCTAGTCCAGAAGTGTAGGAAATCATGATCAGCGAAGCTAGACGAAGGTACCCAGGCAGGTACCTCGCTCCAAAATTGCCTAATGTTCTCGGGTAGCTAGCCTGAAGGGATCTGCGGACCAAATGCACAAGTCACTCTCTCTCGGGGAGAGGCCAAAACCTTCACAAAGTATGCCTGGGAGGAGGAACGGGTAGCTACTGGCATGCACAGAATTCCCAATTTGGCCAAAAGTCAGGTAGCTACCCCAGATGGCTACGCTGCTTTTGTGCAGAACTAAGGCCGGTACGGAAACCTTCTCCTAAGTCCAATCTGCCAGAGGCCAAAGGTTATACCGGGCAGGTTTGCAATGTGCAAAGAAGCCAAAATTCTCCTTGACCTAGCTTAGAGTTTTCCGACTATAGGATCCACAGAGAAACAGTCTCTCTTATAGGAAGCCTAAGCTTTTCTTGAAGCATGCCGAGGTGAGAAGGAAAGGGTAGCTACCACGCATAAACTTACCAGTAAACTTGGCCAGACTTGTGGGGTCCCTCCCCGAAGGTCTTTGCAGCTGCTACCCAGAGCTAAATCTCTCTTAGAGAGAAGCCCAAACCTTTGCAGAAGCTTCCCTGGAGGAAGCAATGGTAGCTAGCAGGCATGCAGCTACCTGCAAAGGAGAGAAAAAATTCAGATATAGTGAATACGGAGCGGTAATCAGCTGGTCTTGAGAAGCAATTCTGCATCTGGAGCTAGTCCAGAAGTGTAGGAAATCATGGTCAGCGAAGCTAGACGAAGGTACCCAGGCAGGTACCTCGCTCCAAAATTGCCTAATGTTCTCGGGTACCTAGCCTGAAGGGATCTGCGGACCAAATGCACAAGTCACTCTCTCTCGGGGAGAGGCCAAAACCTTCACAAAGTATGCCTGGGAGGAGGAACGGGTAGCTACTGGGCATGCACAGAATTCCCAATTCGGCCAAAATTCAGGTAGCTACCCCAGATGGCTACGCTGCTTTTCTGCAGCACTAAGGCCGGTACGGAAACCTTCTCCTAAGTGCAATCTGCCAGAGGCCAAAGGAGATACCGGGCAGGTAGCAACCTGCAAAGTACCCAGAATTCTCCTTGACATAGCTTAGAGTTTTCCGACTATAGGATCCACAGAGAAACAGTCTCTCTTATAGGAAGCCTAAGCTTTTCTTGAAGCATGCCGAGGTGAGAAGGAAAGGGTAGCTACCAGGCATACACTTACCAGGAAACTTGGCCAGACTTGTGGGGTCCCTCCCCAAAGCTCTTTGCAGCTGCTACCCAGAGCTAAATCTCTCTTAGAGAGAAGCCCAAACCTTTGCAGAAGCTTCCCTGGAGGAAGCAATGGTAGCTAGCAGGCATGCAGCTACCTGCAAAGGAGAGCCAAAACTGGGAGATAGTGAACGCGGAGCGGTAATCAGCTGGTCTTGAGAAGCAATTCTGCATCTGGAGCTAGTCCAGAAGTGTAGGAAATCATGATCAGCGAAGGTAGACGAAGGTACCCAGGCAGGTACCTCGCTCCAAAATTGCCTAATGTTCTCGGGTAGCTAGCCTGAAGGGATCTGCGGACCAAATGCACAAGTCACTCTCCTTTAGGGAGAGGCCAAAACCTTCACAAAGTATGCCTGGGAGGAGGAACGGGTAGCTACTGGGCATGCACAGAATTCCCAATTCGGACAAAAGTCAGGTAGCTACCCCAGATGGCTACGCTGCTTTTGTGCAACACTAAGGCTGGTAGGGAAACCTTCTCCTAAGTCCAATATGCCGGAGGCCAAAGCAGATACCGGGCAGGTAGCAACCTGCAAAGTAGCCAAAATTCTCCTTGACCTAGCTTAGAGCTTTCCGACTATAGGATCCACAGAGGAACAGTCTCTCTTACAGGAAGCCTAAGCTTTTCTTGAAGCATGCCGAGGTGAGAAGGAAAGGGTAGCTACCAGGCATACACTTACCAGTAAACTTGGCCAGACTTGTGGGGTCCCTCCCCGAAGGTCTTTGCAGCTGCTACCCAGAGCTAAATCTCTCTTAGAGAGAAGTCCAAACCTTTGCAGAAGCTTCCCTGGAGGAAGCAATGGTAGCTAGCAGGCATGCAGCTACCTGCAAAGCAGAGCCAAAACTGGGAGATAGTGAACGCGGAGCAGTAATCAGCTGGTCTTCAGAAGCAATTCTGCATCTGGAGCTAGTCCAGAAGTTTAGGAAATCATGATCAGCGAAGCTAGACGAAGGTACCCAGGCAGGTACCTCGCTCCAAAATTGGCTAATGTTCTCGGGTAGCTAGCCTGAAGGGATCTGCGGACCAAATGCACAAGTCACTCTCTCTCGGGGAGAGGCCAAAACCTTCACAAAGTATGCCTGGGAGGAGGAACGGGTAGCTACTGGGCATGCACAGAATTCCCAATTCGGACAAAATTCAGGTAGCTACCCCAGATGGCTACGCTGCTTTTGTGCAGAACTAAGGCCGGTACGGAAACCTTCTCCTAAGTCCAATCTGCCGGAGGCCAAAGCAGATACCGGGCAGGTAGCAACCTGCAAAGTACCCAGAATTCTCCTTGACCTAGCTTAACATTTTCCGACTATGGGATCCATAGAGAAAAATTCTCTCTTATAGGAAGCCTAAGCTTTTCTTGAAGCATGCCGAGGTGAGAAGGAAAGGGTAGCTACCACGCATAAACTTACCAGTAAACTTGGCCAGACTTGTGGGGTCCCTCCCCGAAGGTCTTTGCAGCTGCTACCCAGAGCTAAATCTCTCTTAGAGAGAAGCCCAAACCTTTGCAGAAGCTTCCCTGGAGGAAGCAATGGTAGCTAGCAGGCATGCAGCTACCTGCAAAGGAGAGCTAAATCTCAGAGATAGTGAACGCGGAGCAGTAATCAGCTGGTCTTCAGAAGCAATTCTGCATCTGGAGCTACTCCTGAAGTGTAGGAAATCATGATCAGCAAAGCTAGACGAAGGTACCCAGGCAGGTACCTCGCTCCAAAATTGCCTAATGTTGTCGGGTAGCTAGCCTGAAGGGATCTGCGGACCAAATGCACAAGTCACTCTCCTTCGGGGAGAGGCCAAAACCTTCACAAAGTATGCCTGGGAGGAGGAACGGGTAGCTACTGGGCATGCACAGAATTCCCAATTCGGACAAAAGTCAGGTAGCTACCCCAGATGGCTACGCTGCTTTTGTGCAGCACTAAGGCCGGTACGGTAACCTTCTCCTAAGTGCAATCTGCCAGAGGCCAAAGGAGATACCGGGCAGGTAGCAACCTGCAAAGTAGCCAGAATTCTCCTTGACCTAGCTTAGAGTTTTCCGACTATAGGATCCACAGAGAAACAGTCTCTCTTATAGGAAGCCTAAGCTTTTCTTGAAGCATGCCGAGGTGAGAAGGAAAGGGTAGCTACCAGGCATACACTTACCAGTAAACTTGGCCAGACTTGTGGGGTCCCTCCCCAAAGCTCTTTGCAGCTGCTACCCAGAGCTAAATCTCTCTTAGAGAGAAGCCCAAACCTTTGCAGAAGCTTCCCTGGAGGAAGCAATGGTAGCTAGCAGGCATGCAGCTACCTGCAAAGGAGAGCCAAAACTGGGAGATAGTGAACGCGGAGCGGTAATCAGCTGGTCTTGAGAAGCAATTCTGCATCTGGAGCTAGTCCAGAAGTGTAGGAAATCATGATCAGCGAAGGTAGACGAAGGTACCCAGGCAGGTACCTCGCTCCAAAATTGGCTAATGTTCTCGGGTAGCTAGCCTGAAGGGATCTGCGGACCAAATGCACAAGTCACTCTCTCTCGGGGAGAGGCCAAAACCTTCACAAAGTATGCCTGGGAGGAGGAACGGGTAGCTACTGGGCATGCACAGAATTCCCAATTCGGACAAAAGTCAGGTAGCTACCCCAGATGGCTACGCTGCTTTTGTGCAACACTAAGGCTGGTACGGAAACCTTCTCCTAAGTCCAATCTGCCGGAGGCCAAAGCAGATACCGGGCAGGTAGCAACCTGCAAAGTAGCCAAAATTCTCCTTGACCTAGCTTAGAGCTTTCCGACTATAGGATCCACAGAGGAACAGTCTCTCTTACAGGAAGCCTAAGCTTTTCTTGAAGCATGCCGAGGTGAGAAGGAAAGGGTAGCTACCAGGCATACACTTACCAGGAAACTTGGCCAGACTTGTGGGGTCCCTCCGCGAAGGTCTTTGCAGCTGCTACCCAGAGCTAAATCTCTCTTAGAGAGAAGCCCAAACCTTTGCAGAAGCTTCCCTGGAGGAAGCAATGGTAGCTAGCAGGCATGCAGCTACCTGCAAAGGAGAGCCAAAATTAGGAGATTGTGAACGCGGAGCGGTAATCAGCTGGTCTTGAGAAGCAATTCTGCATCTGGAGCTACTCCAGAAGTGTAGGAAATCATGATCAGCGAAGCTAGAAGAAGGTACCCAGGCAGGTACCTCGCTCCAAAATTGGCTAATGTTCTCGGGTAGCTAGCCTGAAGGGATCTGCGGACCAAATGCACAAGTCACTCTCTCTCGGGGAGAGGCCAAAACCTTCACAAAGTATGCCTGGGAGGAGGAACGGGTAGCTACTGGGCATGCACAGAATTCCCAATTCGGACAAAAGTCAGGTAGCTACCCCAGATGGCTACGCTGCTTTTGTGCAGAACTAAGGCCGGTACGGAAACCTTCTCCTAAGTGCAATCTGCCAGAGGCCAAAGGAGATACCGGGCAGGTAGCAACCTGCAAAGTACCCAGAATTCTCCTTGACCTAGCTTAGAGTTTTCCGACTATAGGATCCACAGAGGAACAGTCTCTCTTATAGGAAGCCTAAGCTTTTCTTGAAGCATGCCGAGGTGAGAAGG